>NC_067403.1:194706086-195412753 GCF_016432865.1 Antechinus flavipes | reverse complement strand
AAAAACAGATTCTTGAAGTTTTTAAGAGGAACAGATCTTATTAAATGATACTTAAGCAGTACAGAATCTTTCCAAATAATAGGCAGAAAGAAGGAACAGCCTTACTTTTCTATTGGCATCCTTAACATATTTAGCATAATACTTCTGCACATTATTTAATAAGTGTTTTATTGATTAATTCAATACTATACATGATGTAAGAAAAATAGATTTAAAGACAAATACAATAATAAATATTAGAGCATGACAGTCTAATTTTTCATATTTTAATTATTTTCCATTCTTTTCTGAGACCAGATTTTAGAAAATAGAAAAAAATGAATTATCTAATCACACAAAAAGTGTCAACAGTTTAAAAGACTTTTGTTAAATTTATTTCAAATGAGCTTCTGCAACATTTTGTAGGTCACAGTGACACTCAACTCAATTGTTACATCAAGGCAAGTTTAATAGGAACACAACCCACAGGCCAGCTTTATATATAGTAGATCCACAGGTAGAGGAAATTGACTGACATTTCCTATGAGAATTAAATAGATGAGTAATAAATAAACTATTTTTTGTTTCCCAATGCATTCAAAAGAAAATTGGTGCTAGAATTTCCATTATTTCAACAGTCTATCTACCTCTAAGCATTATATTAAGGACATAAAGTAAAAAAAATGACTAGCAATTCCTATTTGAGATCCTCAGGTGGTGATAAGTTGTCCACTAAGGAACTTAAATAATTGACTGCTTCAAAATATCGGTCCTTATAAATACATTCTTAAACAGGCTCTTAGTCTTAACTGAAAAGACTAATTCCAGAACCATAAATAGCTTCTGAGAGCTATTATGTGTTAATTAAATGCTGTTAGTTTAGTTCAACCAAGAACCATTCATACAGGCAAGAGAACAAGCTCAGCTTGTGTTCCATGTCATCTTATTAGTCTCTCCTGATCCCCCTAGAGCAAAAAGGGATCCCTCTTTCAAATTTTCCTAGAGCATTTTATCTGGACCTCTCTTTTGCATACACAAAAGCTTGTCTTCTATAATGCTTAATTGTGTAAAGACTGTATTGACACTAGAAGATTATAAATTTCTTGAGGTCAAAAACATTACTCTTCTTTCCATCTTTAGCTATTTAATAATCGCTTACTGATTTCAATTGAACTGAAATAGGAAAATAGTGAAAGATAAAATACTCTCATCTAAAATACTCAGGTTTGTAGGCTTAAAATTTTAGACATCAAATTTCTGTTTCCAAACATCAGCTATAGCTGCCAGTTATCTAGCTACAATAAGTTCCTGGGCTGGGACAAAGAATTAACTGGAAGTGTCAATTTCAATTCAAATAACAAAAATTTTTTTAATTTATAAAAAATGCAAGACAGTATAGTATAATGAAACAAAACTGGCATTTGATAACAGAAGCCTGACTTGCAAATTTTGTTTCTCCCATTTATTAACCGAGTAACTGTGAGCTTAAGTGAGCTTATACCTCATGGATTCTCATTTTCCTTACTCATGAAATGGACATAATAACTGTACAACCCATTTTACAAGATTATTTTAAGGAAGGAGGTTTTTTAAAATTTTTAAAATTTTGTTTGCTGAGACAATTGGAATTAAGTGACTTGCCTAGAGTCACACAGCTAGGAAATGTTAAGTGATTGAATCCAAATTTGAACTCAAGTCCTCCTGACTTCAGGGCTGATACTCTAGTCATTGCATCATCTAGCTGCCCTTAAATCTTAAAACTACTATAGATACATAAGTTATTATTATGGCATAAAATAGGGTACTGAAAAATTGTTAGAAACACACATTAAATAAAAAGCTTATTTTTTCAGAGACACATAAATAAAAATCTACTTGATTTTTAAAAAATTCTGTAGTTTCACAAACATATTTCATCTACCTATTCTAACTTATTTCATACTTATTACTTTTTTAAAACATATTTTATTTTTCCAAATACATGAAGAGCTCTCAACATTCACTTTTACAAAACCTTGTGTTTCAAATTTCTCTCTCTCTTTCTCCTTCTCCCTCGTTAAGACAGCAAACAATTCAATATAAATTAAACTCATGCAATTCTAAATATTTACATATTTGTCATGCCACATAAGAAAAAGCAGATCGAAAGGGGGAAAAAAACAGGAGAAAGAAAAAAAATCCAAGCAAACTAACAACAAAAATGGTGAAAATACTATGCTTTGATCCACATTCAGTCTCCATAGTTCTCTTTCTCTGGATATAGATGGCTCTCTCCATCAAACATCCATTAGAATTGTCTTAGAGCATCCATTGTTGAAAAGAGCCACATCTGTCATAGTTGATCCAATTACATAATAATCTTATTGTATAATGTTCTCTTGATTCTACTCACTTCACTTAGCATCAGTTCACATAAGTCTTTCCAGGCTTTTCTGAAATTAGCCTGCTCATCATTTCTTATAAAACAATAATTCCATTTACATTCATGTACTATAACTTATTCAGCCATTCCCCAACTAATGAGCACCCACTCAATTTCCAGTTACTTGCCACTACAAAAAAGGACTGCTATAAACATTTTTGCACAAATGAATCCTTTTTCCTTTTTTATGATCTCTTTGGGACATAGATCTAGTCATATCAATCATTTTCACACACTAAATTCTAGTTGAAATGAGCTACCTATTTCCTTTCTCCTTTTAATATTTTATTTTTTCAAATTACTTGTAAAAACAATGTTTAACATTTGATTTTTAAAAAACGTTGAAATCCAAATTATCTCCCTCCTTCTTTTCCCTCTTCCCCACCAAAAAATTTATTAGCCAAAAAGTATTGGCCCCTTTGTCTAGAAATGCAAATAAATATGTTGATATATTCATTCCCTTTTTTGAGACAAGAATACCAATCATATTCCTGGGGGTAATAGGTATGATTTAAGAGGACAGAAAGATGATAGCTAAGTAATAATAAATTATATTTTTCATAACTCTTTAAGGTTCATGAATTACTTTGCAATATCGTAGAGGAGGCAACAACAAAAAACAGTCCAAAGAAAAAGAAAAAAGAAGGCAGAATGGCTGTCTGATGAGGTTACAAATAGCTAAGGAAAGAAGGAAAATGAAACATAAAGGAAATGGGAAAGATATATACAACTGTATACAAAATTCCAGAGAACAGCAAGGATGGAGAAGGTTTTCTTAAATGAGCAATGCAAAGAAACAGAGGAAAACAATAAAATGGGAAAAGATGAGAGATCTCTTAAAAAAACGAGTTAAGGAAAAATTTCATGCAAAAATAAGCATGATACAAATGATAGGGATTTAACAGAAGTAGAAGAGGTTAAGAAGAGGAAGCAAGAAAACACAAAAGAACTATATAAAAATGATCTTAACGTAATCAAGAACCACAAGGATGTAATTATTAATCTAGAGTGAAGCTTCCTGGAGAATGAATGAATTCAAGTGGGCTTTATTAAGAAACATTGCTAACAATAAGACTAGTGAAGGTAATGAAATTCCAACTAAGTCATTTAAAATCCTAAAAAAAAATGTTCTGAAAGAGCTGTATTCAATATGCCAGCAATTTAGAAAACACAATAGTGGGCAATGGATTGCAAAAGATCAGTTGATATCCCAATACTAAAGAAGGTTAATGCCAAGGAATGTTTAAATTATTGAACATTTGTGGTCATTTCACATGCTAGCAAGGCTACACTTAAGATTCTGCAAGCTAAGCTTCAGCAACATGTGAACCAAAAATTATCAGAAGTACAGATTGGTTTTGTAAGAGGCAGAGGAACTAAAGATCAAATTGCCATTATTCTCTTAGCTTATGGAAGCCAAAAGACTGGATTATGGAAAAAGCAACAAAGTTACAGGAAAAAAAAATCTCCTTATACTTCTTTGACAATGTGGATAACAGCAAAATGTGGCAAGTTTTCAAAGATATGGAAATACCAAATCATCTTATTCATCTCCTGAAGAACCTATATTTGGGCCAAGAAGAATTAGAACTAAACTGATTGGTCTAAGATTGGAAAAGGAATACAAGAAGTCTTTGTTTTGTCAACATATTTATTGAACTTATATTCAGAGTACATCATGTGAAATCCCAGGCTGGATGACTCAAAAATTGTAATGCAGGCTGCAGAGAGAAATATCAACAATCTCAGACACACCAGATCTCTGATGGCAAAAAATAAATAGAATTGACAAACCTATTGATAAGGGTGAAAGGGAAGAGTGTAAAAGTTGGTTTGAAGCTTAACATAAGAAAAAAATAACTAAGATCTTGGCTGGTCCTGTCACTTTTTGGCAAACAAAGGAAAAAGAAATGGAAGCAGCATCAGTTTTTATATTCTTAGGCTAAATGATCACTGCAGATGGCTACTATAAATTATGAAATTAAAGACAGTTGCTCCTTGCAAGGAAAACTATGAAAAATCTGGACAAAATACAAAAATACATTTCCTTGCCCACAAAGCTATATATTTGTCAAAGGTAATTTTTTTAGTAGTATGGCATGAGAGTTGGACTATAAGGAAAGCTGAATGACAGAGAATTGATGCTTTCAAATTGTAGTGGTAGAGAAGACTTTTGAGAGTCCTTTGGACAATAAAGAGATCAACTCAATCAGTTCTTAAGAAATTAATTCAGACCATTCACTGGAAGGGCAAATACTGAAGCTGAAGCTTTACTTTGTTCACATTATGAAAAAGCAGGGCTCACTGTAAAAGACTCTGAAATTGGGGAAAATTGAAGGCAAAAAGGAAAAGGGGACAAAAGAAAATGTGATAGTATTATGGAAACAATAAATATGAATTTGGATAGACTTCAAGTGATAGTAGAGGATAGGAGGGTCTGGTGTTCATAGGGACACAAAGAGTCAGAAATAATTGGATAATTGATCAACAACACCCTATGACGGTATTTTTATATCCAAGTAATGTAAAACTCTTAACTATTTGTCTTTATAAGTGACCAGTTCTCCAGTCCAAAGTGAAATGCTAGAGAAGATTGGTTTGTTCTAAAGGGCATATTAGCAAACAGCTGCAAGAGAATTGAGCTGCTACAAATCTCAAGAGGTTAATAGAAATCTCTTAGTTTAATCTCTGGGCAACAAATTGAACTTTTACAAAAAGCTCAATTCATGTCTCAAAATGATGAAGCATGTAAGACTACAGAAAATAAAATTAGTTGTGATCATTAAGATTCATTTCTTTGAAATTCAATTATTTTCATCTATGGCTGGAATGGAGTGAGCACATTCTCCAAAAATTCCCAGTTTCTGCAATATTCTCTACTATCAGTGACATGTCATATTTCTACATATACTTAAACAAATATATATATATATATGTATATGCATATGTACATATATATGCATATGTTGGTTTATTTATCTGTCTATTAATATCAAATTTGTAAAAAATATTTATATCCCAGGATCAAGTTTAGGACTCAAGGACAGAAAACTCCATTAATTTTAGGTGTGATTCTGATATGTTGTTGTGAAACAGCAATGTAATCTTCACCAGACATAATGAACAAGAATTGCTACATTTCATTTAGTACTTACAACTGTTGTATTAATGGTATCAAAGACAAAAATATTATCATCTTAGTATGAACTGTTCATATTGCTCTAAAACATTCATAGGATATAATTTAAATAGACATAATACTTATATTCCCAGATGACATATATTAAGGCAAAGGTGATATAATGAAAAAGATACCAGGGTTGGAATCAAAATTTTAATTCTGGCTCTGTAACTTATTATATAACCTTGATCAAGTCACTTTAGTGCTTTGTCTTTGATTTCTTCTCTAAATCTTATGATCTTTCTTCTTCTACAAAAGATGTATATGTTGATCCAAGCAATATAACAAATATTTAAATAAAGAATTATTAGGGTCTTACTATGTGCAAGATGCTGTGGATATAAATGCAAAAACAAGTCTTTCCTTGAGAAATTTACATTCTACATGGGAAGTGCAACATTTATACTGTGTATAAAATGATGACAAGAGAGGTAGAAGAAATCTCTAAATGGGAGACAGGGAAGAGAAAATCAAGGAAGACTTCAGAGAAAAAGTCACCTGAACTGAGCCTAACAGGAAAAAAAGAATCCTAAGAGGTAAGGAAAGAATACATTACAGACATGGAAAAAACAGTTGAGTAGTAATTATAAAATAAAAATGTGAGAATCCAAAGAAACCTAGAAAGTTAATTTAGTTGAAGAATCAATGTTGAATGATGATACAGTGCTAACATTCTAATATGAGGAGAAGGAACAAGTATTCCTTCAGGATCTTAATATCTTTAACAGCATTGAAGAAGTTAAATAAGTAAAACAGATGTCCTGGAGGTGGATCAATTCTGTTTTGAGGGTTTCAGAGGAGAAGGGAGAGTAAAAGAAGGAATAAATTAGGAAAGGAAGAAGAAGGAGCTGGAAATTGCAACTTTTCATACTTGGGGAACATGAAAAGAATGCACAAACATGGAAGAAGAAGTGGGAGGATTAGGCATTGGATGAACCTTATGAGCCCTTATTTGAAATGGATAAATGAGGGTGGAACACACACAAAGTCTGGTTAAGAAATACATCAAACCCTTTGTTAACTGTGAATGACTTCACTATTATCAGCAATACAATGATCCAAGACAATTCTGAAGGACTTATGATAAAAATGCTATTTATCTCCAGAGAGAGAGAGAATTAATAAGAGTCTGAATGCAGATCTAAGCATATTTTTCTTTACTTTTTTTTTCTTGTGTTATTTTTATCTGTGTTTTCTTTCACAATATGACAAACATGGAAGTACATTTTACATGGCTGCACATATATATCCCATATCAAATTGTTTGCTTTCTCAAAGTTGGGGCAGAGGGGAGGAAGAAAAAAGGAAAGAATTTGAGATTCAATTAAAAAAAACAAATGTTAAAAATTGTTTTCACCTGTAATTTGGGGAAAATAAAATATTAAATTAAAAAAAAGAAATATATCAAATTCAACAGGGAAATAAGAGGAAATGGGAGTGACTTAAATGGAAGAATAACACTAGGAGGGAATAGTTATAAGCACAACAAAATCCTGATCTAGAAAAGGATATGTAAAGGGAAAGAGGATTAGAAAAGAATGGATGAATCTAAGAAGGTGCCCTAAATTCTTCTTAGATTATGGTTGGGGGCAAAGAGGAAAAAGGTTAAACAAATTATTGCACATAAATGTCAGGGAATCTATGCTATTAAATATGATGAAATGTTGAGGTCCAGCTCCAGTAGTGAAAGAAAGGTATGTCAGTCAGGAGCCAGCTGGAGAGAATTTGATATGAACTCTTCAAATTTTATTGATCAGAGAGACAAATATATATATACCTCCAATGCTTATAGACTTGATACAAAATATACACTTTGATATTCCTATATCCTTTCTAACAAGCACAATCTATTGAGATGCAAATGATTAAGCTTGGATCTTGGTTGCTTCAACAGAGATATAAATACTTGAGATACACATGAGAGTAAAATTATCATACCAATGTCTTCAAGTATCTTTCTCTCAAATGCCTTTAGTCTCCATTTTGAGCTACTTTTCCTGTTCTAAGTTCAAAGATATGTCTTTGATCCATTATATACCTGAGTTTTCATTTTGCTTCAATTGCCAGGTTTCTTATCAATATATTAATAAGTATGTCTCTGCTATTCAATAGGAAAAAGGAATTTGGTGAGATAAGTTATTGTAAGATTTAAGAACTGGAATGGATTCTCACCTCCTGACCCTCTACAATGAAAGAGATGATTTCCAAAACTCTTTGATACTGAGAATGATAACGGAGTGAAATGAGCAAGACCAGGAAACTAATTTATATGAGGGAAACAACATTGTGAAAAAAAAAAAAGCAATTTTGAAAGACTTGAGTCTGATTAAAGAAATGAGCAATTTTGTCTCTGATAAGGCATATTTTGGCAGTGTGCTGGTAAATGTTTAACAACCAGCACTCTAGAATAAGGAATGTATGCATAGCACACTTTTAAATTTAATTTTTATTATTAACATTTTCTCTATCACTTTAAATCTAATCAATGAATAATCAATAAAAGTAAGCCCTGATTAGCATTTGCTAATATTTCTGAATTTCCAAGCTGACATTGATCACACTGAACATATATTCACTTTGCTTAACTGTTAAGGTTTTTTTTTTTTTCTTTTCTTTGGTTAATATGGCGACGGGGAATAAGAGAAACTAGAAAGGAGCTAGAAAATGGAATGTGAAAAAAAAGAAAAAGAAAGCCACTGATATATTTTTAAAATTCATATAAAAGAACACAAGGAAATTCATTAGGAAGCAAAAACAGATCAGTTTTGAAAATAATGTGTAGAATTCATTGTATAGTGATTTTAAAAATAAGTTGTATGAAATAAAATTTATGGTATGATAAGAGAATTCTTTTTATGTTCTGCTATGTGTATACAAACATTCTTTTGGGATGTTTAAGCTCAAAGTAAAAAAATAAAATTTCGCAGCACTGGGATCTGCCCAGGGCAGCCACACTTCCACACACCAGGGCTCTACCCAAGGCAGTCACACTTCTGCACAGGAGGGCTCTGCCCAAGGCAGTGGCATTTCTGCAGCACAGCACTCTTTGCAGTCTGTTTGCAGAACAGCTACTCTCCCTCTGTCCCTGTTCGGTAGAGGAAGCTGAGAACCTCCTTTCCCTGAAGGCAAACCTAAAGGGCTTTTTAAAAAAATGAGTAAAAAAGCAAAACAAGCTCTAACAATATATAACTTCTATACTGAAAGAAAATAGATTTCCAATCCTGAGGAGACTAACACTAGACAGTCTCCAGACAAAACCACAAAGGGGGATATAACCTGGTTCCCATCACATAAGAGAGCTAGAAGAAAAATGGGGAAAGAGAAGCTGTGCAAGAGAGTATGGAAAAGGCATACAACTCATTAAAAGAAAGATTTGATAAAGTGGAAAAAGAAAACAACTTTCTGAAATGGAAAATGGAAAAGATAAAAACCTCCCAGGGAAATAGAATTTGTGAACTAGAAAAGATTAAAAAAAACTCCCAGGAAAGTAGGATTTGTGAATTGGAAAAAAAGAAAATAACTCACTTAAAATTTTGTGAAATGGAAAAAAGTTCATAGAGCAAAACAACTCATTTTAAAAACTCAATTGGACAAATACAAAAAGAAGTAAAAAAAAGTAAATGAACAAAATAACTCATTAAAAATCAGAACTGAACAAATGGAAATGAATGATTCATTGAGACATCAAAAATCAGTCAAATAAACCCCCCCCCAAAAAAATAGAAAAAATGTTAAATATCTACTTGGAAAAACAACAGACCTGGAAAAAAAATCTAGAAGAGATAATCTAAGAATTATTGGGCTCCCTGAAAATCATGAAGAAAAAAAGAGCCTAGACACTATTTTTCAGGAAATCATCGAAGAGAACTGCCCAGATGTAACAAAAAAATAGGAATTGAAAGAATTCATCGAACACCTTCTGAAAGATACCCCAAAATAAAAAACTCCAAGGAATATTGTGGCTAAGTTTCAGAACTATCAGATTAAGAAAAACTATTACAAGCAGCCAGAAAAAAATTCAAATACCAAGGAGCCACAATAAGGATTACTCAGGATCTAGCAACTTCCACATTAAAGGATTGAAGGGCCTGGAATCTGATATTCTGAAAGGCAAAAAAACTTGGAATATAGTCAAGAATAAACTACCCAGCTGAGCTAAGCATTTTCTTCCAGGGAAGAAGATGGACATTCAATGAAACAGGTGAATTCCATTTATTCCTAATGTTTTCTATCAGAGCTAAACAAAAAATTTGACCCCCAAATATAAGACTCAAGAGAATCATACAAAGATAAAAAGAACTCTTGAGAGCTGCATTTCCATTACAGGCATACATAAAAAGCACATGTATAATTTGATTTTACTGTTACAATATAAAAATGGAATTAGAAGTAGAAAGGGGATTATATCAGAAAAGGGGAAAAGTGGATATGAAAACAGGGAAATTACATCTGCCGATAGTATAAAATATTTAGGAATCTAGCTGCCAAGGGAAAATCAAGAACTATATGAGGAAAACTACAAAACACTTTCCACACAAATAAAGTCAGATCTAACCAATTGGGAAAATATTAAGTGCTCTTGGATAGGTCAAGCAAATATAATAAAGATGACAATACTATCTAAACTAATCTATTTATTTAGTTCTATACCAATCAGACTTCCCAAAAAACTATTTTAATGATCTAGAAAAAATAATAACAAAATTCATCTGGTAGAACAAAAGGTCAAGACTTTCAAGGGAACTAGTGAAAAAAAAAATCAAATGAAAGTGGCCTAGCTGTACCAGATCTAAAACTATATTATAAAGCAGCGTTGACCAAAACCATTTGGTATTGGCTAAAAAATAGACTAGTTGATCAGTGGAATAGGTTAGGCTCACAGGACAAAACAGTCAATAACTATAATAATCTAGTCTTTGACAAACCCAAAGACCCCAGCTTTTGGGATAAGAATTCACTGTTTGACAAAAACTGCTGGGAAAATTGGAAATTAGTATGGCAGAAACTAAGCATTGACCCACACTTAACACTGTATAACAAGATAAGGTCAAAATGGGTTCATGATCTAAGCATAAAGAATGAGATTATTAGAAGAACATAGGATAGTTTACCTCTCAGACCTGTGGAGGAGGAAGGAATTTGTGACCAAAGAAGATCATTATTGATCACAAAATAGAAATTTTGATTATATCAAATTAAAAAAGTTTTGTACAAACAAAACTAATTCAGACAAGTTTAGAAGAGAAGCAATAAACTGGGAAAGCGTTTTTATAGTCAAAGGTTCTGATGAAGGCCTCATTTCCAAAATATATAGAGAATCGATTCTAATTTATAAGAAATCAAGCCATTCTCCAATTGATAAATGGTCAAAGGATATGAACAGACCATTTTTGGATGAAGAAATGGAAACTTTCTAGCCATATGATAAAATGCTCCAAATCATTCTTAATTAGAGAAATGCAAGTTAGGACAACTCTGAGATACCACTACACCTCTTAGATTGGTTAAGATGACAGGGAAAGATAATGCGGAATGTTGGAGAGGATGTGGGAAAACTGGAACATTGATACATTGTTTGTGGAATTGGGAATGCATCCAACCATTCTGGAGAGCAATTTGGAACCTATGCTCAAAAAAGTTATCAAACTGTACATACCCTTTGATCCAGCAATGTTACTACTGGGCTTATATCCCAAAGAGATCTTAAAGAAGGGAAAAGGACCTGTATGTGCAAAAATGTTTGTGGTGGCCCTTTTTGTAGTGGCTTGAAACTGGAAATTGGGTACCCATCAATTGGAGAATGGCTAAATAAGTTGCGGTATATGAATGTTATGGAATATTATTGTTCTGTAAGAAATGACAAGCTTGATGATTTCAGAAAGGAGAGACTTACATGAACTGATGCTGAGTGAAATGTGCAGAACCAGGAGATCATTATACACTTCAACAACAATACTATATGATGATCAATTCTGGTGCACGTGGCTCTCTTCAACAATGAGATGAACCAAATCAGTTCCATTTGTCCAATAATGAAGAGAACCAGCTACACCCAGTGAAAGAACTATGGGAAATGAGTGTGAACTACAACATAGCATTTCTACTCCTTCTGTTTTTGTCCACTTGCATTTTTGTTTTCTTTTTCAGGTTATTTTTACCTTATTTCTAAGTCCAATTTTTCTTGTGCAGCAAAATATGTGTAAGGATATGTATATGTGTGTGTGTATATATATATATATATATATATATATATATATATCATATTATATACATAAACAAAAAGCTATAAAAAAAAACAAAGCCCAAAAGATACCTTCTCTACCCCCGTCACTTTCTTCTGTTTCCTTTTACATGTTGTTTTTTCCTCCCATTAGAATATAAGTCCTTAGGATTTTTATTTATATTTCCATCCCCAACACTTAGCACATTACCTAAAACACAGTGTCAGTGTTTATTGCCTACCTGCCTGCTTTTTTATTTTAATTATATGTATTGAAGCTTATTTTAGTATAGACAAGCATAACTATCTTCAATAATTTCTTTCATTTGTCAAATTAAAAAAAAATCTCCCTTCCATAACTAAAACATTTAACTTCATTTTCTTTTTTAAAGAGCACTTTTAATGTTTAGAGAAATTATTATACTATAATTTTAATAACTAATTATTAATTGTAATCTACCCCTTTCCCTTCATTTTCTTAGTCAAGCCCAACTCCTGTTAAGTCAGTCTCTGAAGGGATGGTTGACTGATGAAACTGCCCCATTTAGGGCAGGATGCCACAAAATTTTGGGAAGAACCCCACTCAACTAGGAGACCTAATTTCTCTTTATGGGGAAGAATACACATAAACATAAAGCTGAATACGGAAATTTATTTTACCTTAAAAGGATGGTAAGAGGGGAAAGAATTAAGAGAAAAGTGGTGGGAGATAGAATAAGAGAGAAAGTAGAATAAGGAATCAGTGATCAGAAGCAAATCTTTAAGAAGAGCTACACCCAGTGAAAGAACTATGGGAAATGAGTGTGAACCACAACATAGCATTTCCACTCCTTCTATTTTTGTCCACTTGCATTTTTGTTTTCTTTTTCAGGTTATTTTTACTTTATTTCTAAGTCCGATTTTTCTTGTGCAGCAAAATATGTGTATGGATATGTGTGTGTGTGTGTGTGTGTGTGTATATATATATATATATAGTGTTTAACATATACTTTAACATATTTAACATGTATTGGTCTACCTGCTATCTAGGGGAGGGGGTGGGGAGAAGGAGGGGAAAAGTTAAAATAAAAAGATAAAAAGAAAAGGACAAATATAAAATTGGTACAGGCTTTATTTTTCTTGTTTTTTCAATGGGGGAGGGAAAGGGAGAGAAATGGAACTAAAAATAAAATTAAACTGAATTTTTAATGTTATTAATCAGATCAAATTTTTAAAAAAGAGAGAACTCATATGAGGCACCTGCTCCCTTAGCTGCAATTAGGGCATACCCGAAAGTTATCTCAGAAATTGGACTTGCACTTGGCTCTGTTTTGGACTTCTTGTCTAGAGCTCTTTGAGTGTTCAGCTTAATTTCTGAAGTGTCTTTCTGGCTCTAGGCCCTATGTTTTTGCCTGTAGTCCAATTGTTTCTAGTACCAGAGGGGGAAGCATAGTATATTATTGCTCAGCAACTCTGAAATCTAATAAAGTGTCCCTCTAAGGAAAAAGATATGTCCTGTTCTATTTTGGCACAGAAATGTGGAAAGAAATTAGAAGTTGATAAAATAGAAAAGGGGGAAAAGAATTTTCTAACAACTAAAGCTGCCTAACCAATGAAATAGGATATCTTGCTGAGTTGTGAAGCAAAGTAGTAGTTTATGTAAAGAATTAGTACTTTGGAAACAAAAAATGAAAAGTAAGACTAACTTTTGAAAAGCTTAAAGTCTACCAAAAGCCAAATAACCTAACAAAATAACAAAGTTAATATCATGTGAGTTTATAATTCAGTGAATTATACTTCTTCAGTGAAGATTACTCTTTCCATATCTTGACTTGCTATTGTTGAAAATAAATTGTCATGAAAATTAACATCTTATCACCAAAAGACCATTCTTGGGAAAACAATGTTAGATATTTAGTATTCCTAGTCACAAACATCTAGCCTATGACTATACCTATACTCAAAGTCTTTACAATTTGGTAGGACTTTTCAGAGCTTGGAATCTACTGGTAAAATCTTCAAGTTCCCAGGGACACTTCTAATCTATCAATCAATCAACAATCATGTACTAAGCATATATTATGTGCCAGAAATTATGCTAGGCCCTGGAGAGAAAAGGACAAAGCAAAATAACCCTTGTTCTTAAGGAAAAAAATAATCTGGATGGAAGAGATCATACATGCAAAATACATATAATTAATACAAGATAATTGTTTTTAATAGGGCTAGGAGAGATTCTAGCAACTGGGTGAATCAGGAAAGGTCCTGTTGAATGTGGGTTCTTGAGTTGAGTTTTGAAAACTAGGAAATCTTTATCAATGATGTCTTAGTAGCCAAACCCAATAGCTTTTTCTAAATTTTCATTCTCCTCAACCACTCTTCAGTCTTTGACACTTTTAACACCCTACCCTCTTCTCCTTGATATGCTCTTCTCTCTAGATTTTCAGGACACCACTCTCCACCAATTTTTCTCCTTTTCTGTATCCCAGATCACATTATCTAGCCATAGGTATCCCACAGGGTTCTATCCCAGGTCATCTTCTTTTATTATTTCATATTTCATTTGGTGATCTCATCCGCTTCCATAGATTTAATTACCATTTTTATGTTGATTATTCTCAAATTTTCTTATCCTCATCAAAATTCTCAGTATGGCCCACTGCCTCTCAGATGACCAGCAAAAATCTCAAACTCAAACTGTCCAAAATGGAATTCATTGTCTCCCCATAACTCTATCCCCCTCTTACTTTCCAGTCTCTAAGGCGCACAATTTAGGTATCATCCTTGATGTTTTACTGTCTTTCACTTTCCCACATCTAATGTGCTGCTAAGATCTGTCCACTTCACTTGGCATCATGTTTCCAACATGTCTCCTTCTCTCCTCTGACATTGCTATCACTCTGGTACAGGCTGGCCCTCAGTACCCATGCTTAGGAAATTGCAATAGTTTACTGATGGCTCTGCTCAAGCCTCCCCTCTTCAAATTCACTTTTCTTTCAGCTATCTTCTTTCCTAGGATCAAATACAAAATGTTCTGATATTCAAAACCCTTCATGGCCTAGAACCCTCTTGCATTTCTAGTCTTCTTACACCTTCTTATTCTCCACTTACTCTTCAATCCAATGATATGGAACTCCTTGATATTCCATACTCCTCTATCTTGGCTCTTGGCATTTTTGGTGGTTATCCCCCATGCTTGGAATACTCTCCCTCTTCATTTCTTCTTCCCTGGCTTACTTTACATCCCAATTAAAATCCTACCTTTCATAAGAAGTCTTTCCCAGTCCCTCCTAATTTTGGTGTTTTCTCTCTGTTAATTGTTTCCTATTTTCATATATATAGCCTGTTTGTATGTATTTGATTGCTTGTTGTCTCTTGCATTAGTTGAGATTTCTTTGAGGGAAGGCCTTTTTTAAAATATCAGTGCTTAATATAGATCCTGGAACATAGCAGGACTTAATTTTTATTTCTTGAACAATTACTTTCTAGCAGTAGCGTCACTCTATGCAAAGACTAGGAGAAATTAATTAAAAATGAATTAAATAGTGTCATTTAAGAAAGCTTGTTTGACTTACTGATGGCCTATTGGATATTTCAAGATGGATGTCCCATAGACATTTCAAATTCCAGTATATATAAAACAGCACTCAAACTTCCCTCCAAACTCTTCTTTTGTCTAAAATTTCCTATTTCTGTGAGGGCCCCATCATCCTTCCTAAGTTCATTACCATACCCCTTATCAATCAGCTCCTCACTCTCCCTTAGCTCACACATCAATAAGCTATGGATGACATGACTAACAATTTGTATGAAAATGATTGTTAGGCTTTGCAGGTAGCTATTTTGACTATTTTGTCTGCTTCTGAATTTGTGTTTGATCTTTCCTGACACTATAGTAACTTTTTATGGTCAGGTTCTTTTTTTGTTGTTTTCTGATAATTTTTTTCAGTCTATTTCTTGACTTTTAAACTTTATATTAAAGTTGAGTTCTGCTGCTAGAGTGCATGGGCCTTTGTATCCAGCTTCAAGTTTTTTGTGCAGCTGTTTTCACACCTAGTTCTGGGGATTTTTAAGTTTTCAGTTCCTGCAAGCTAGTATGATCTAACAAAAGGTGTGATCACTGATTTCCCAACCAATGAGTGATCACAACCACTCTTTTATGCCTTGGAACTGTGTTTCAAGGTCCTTGTTCCTCCTAATGTTGCTTCTCCCACTGGAACTGTGCCTGAGACCACATATGGATAATTTAAGAGTCCTACTCTCAGTACCAATACAGGGTCTTCTTCAAATACCTACTGACCAGTTCTTCAAATACCTATTGACCAGTTATCTGACCCCCTTCTGAGCTCCAGAAGCTTCAGTTGTTGATGTACATTCCTCCAAAGCCTGCTATTGGCAGGCTAAGTGCAGCCTGTACTGAGCTGTATCCTACTCTTATCCCCATGAGACAGATCTTTCCTGCTGACCTAAGTTGTTTTGTGCTGGAAAATTGTTTCACTCTGTCCTTTTCTTGGTTCTACCACTTTAGAATTCATTTTGAGGCATTATTCCAACATTTTTAAACAGGAATTTTGAAGAGCTCAGATAAATCTCTGACCTTCTTTCACTACTTTGGCTCCTTACTAACACACACACACACACACACACACACACACACACCGTGTGTGTGTGTGTGTGTGTGTGTATAATATGTGCTATGTCTATCTATTTAGATATATATGTAAAACTCTTATCTTTCTACTTATTAGAAATAAACCAAGCAGGTATAGGCACCCTTCAAAATCTATTAAGAAATAAGGGAGGACAAGGTTGCCCAATATCACCATTACTATTTAATATTGTATTAGAAATGCTAGCTTTGGCAATAAGAGTTGAGAAAGAGATTAAAGGAATAAGAATAGGCAATGAGGAAACCAAATTATCACTCTTAGCTGATGATATGATGGTATACTTAGAGATTCCCAGAGATTCTACTAAAAAGTTATTAGAAACAATCCACACCTTCAGCAAAGTTGCAGGATACAAAATAAACTCACATAAGTCATCAGCATTCTTATATATCACTAACAAAACCCAACAGTCAGAGTTACAAAAAGAAATTCCATTTAAAGTAACTACTGATTGTATAAAATATTTAGGAATCAATCTGCCAAGGGAAAATCAGAAACTTTATGAGCAAAACTATAAAACACTTTCCACACAAATTAAGTCTGATCTAATCAACTGGAAAAATCTTAAATGCTCTTGGATTGGGTGAACAAATATAATAAAGATGACAATACTACCTAAATTAATCTATTTATTTAGCGCTATACCAATCAGACTCCCAAAAAACTACTTTGGTGAACTAGAAAAAATAACAACAAAGTTCATATGGAAAAACAAAAGGTCAAGAATTTCAAGGGAATTGATGAAAAAAAATAAAATGAAAGTGGCCTAGCTGTATCAGATCTAAAATTATATTATAAAGCAGCAGTTACTAAAACCATCTGGTATTGGCTAAGAAATAGACTAGTTGATTATGGAATAGGTTAGGTTCAAAGGACAAAACAGCCAATAACTTTAATAATCTAGTGTTTGACAAACCCAAAGACCTCAGTTTCTGGGATAAGAATGCATTATTTGACAAAAATTGCTGGGAAAACTGGAAATTAGTATGGCAGAAACTAGGCATTGACCCATACTTAACACCGTACACCAAGATAAGGTCAAAATGGGTTCATGAACTAGGCATAAAGAATGAGATTATAAATAAATTGGAAGAGCATAGGATAGTTTACCTGTCAGACCTGTGGAAGAGGGAGGAATAATGACCAAAGAAGAACTAGAGATCACTATTGACCACAAAATAGGAAATTTTGATTATATCAAATTGAAAAGTTTTTGTACAAACAAAACAAATGCAGATAAGATTAGAAGGGAAACAATAAACTGGGAAAACATTTTTACAATCAAAGGTTCTGATAAAGGCTTCATTTCCAAAATATATAGAGAATTGACTCTAATTTATAAGAAATCAAACCATTCTCCAATTGATAAATGGTCAAAGGATATGAACAGACAATTCTCAGACGAAGAAATTGAAACTATTTATAGACATATGAAAATATGCTCCAAATCATTCTTAATCAGAGAAATGCAAATTAAGACAAATCTGAGATACCACTGAGATACCTGTCAGATTGGCTAGAGTGACAGGGAAAGATAATGCTGAATGTTGGAGGGGATGTGGGAAAACAGGGACACTGATACATTGTTGGTGGAATTGTGAATACATCCAGCCATTCTGGAGAGCAATTTGGAACTATACTCAAAAAGTTATCAAACTGTGCATACCCTTTGATCCAGCAGTGTTTCTACTGGGCTTATACCCCAAAGAGATACTAAAGAAGGGAAAGGGACCTGTATGTGCCAAAATGTTTGTGGCAGCCCTGTTTGTAGCGGCTAGAAGCTGGAAAATGAATGGATGCCCATCAATTGGAGAATGGCTGGGTAAATTGTGGTATATGAATGTTATGGAATATTATTGTTCTGTAAGGAATGACCAGTGGGATGAATACAGAGAGGACTGGCGAGACTTACATGAACTGATGCTGAGTGAACTGAGCAGAACCAGGAGATCATTATATACCTCAACAACGATACTGTTTGAGGATGTATTCTGATAGAAGTGGATCTCTTCGATACAGAGAGCTAATTCAGTTTCAATTGATCAAGGATGGACAGAAGGAGCTACACCCAAAGAAAGAACACTGGGAAATGTATATAAACTGCTTGCATTTTTGTTTTTCTTCGTGGGTAATTTATACCTTTTGAATCCAATTCTCCCTGTGCAACAAGAAAACTGTTCGGTTCTGCACACATATATTATATCTAGGATATACTGTAACCTATTCAACATGTAAAGGACTGCTTGCCATCTGGGGGAGGGGGTGGAGGGAGGGAGGGGAAAAATCGGAACAGAAGTGAATGCAAGGGATAATGCTGTAAAAAATTACCCTGGCATGGATTCTATCAATAAAAAGTTATTAAAAAAAAAAAAAAGAAATAAGGGAGGAAGGATGGATAGCAGGGGAAGCAAAGGTCTGGGAAAGAACATAAAGGAGAGATCCATGGATGGAGGAAAGTTAAATAATACCAAGGCAAGTTAAGAAGTAGAATTAAAGCAACGGGTTAGCAGGGTTAGGAAAGATATGTGTATATGTGGGAGGGGCAGGTGTATGTATATATTTGTATATGTATATCTATTTTTGCTTAATTGTAGCCTGATTGGGGGAGGTGAAGAGGATGAAAGGGGAAAAAAGAATAAAACAAAAAGACCAACAGAGTTGAGAATCTCCCTTATAAACAGCTTGTATTTTTAAAAATATATAATAAATTCAACAGTTTCAAAGCTATACTATCCAATCTTTCCTCTCTCTTTTTTTTTAACTATCATCATCTATTAGTCCTCAAAAATATTTTTAAAACCTTTGCTTGTAACAAACAGTCATTACCAAGTAAAACAAACCCATATGTTAGCAGGGTCAAATTGTATGTTTCATTCTGCATCTCTAATCTAATACATCTTCATTACAAGACTGATAGCATGCTTTATTATAGTCATTGCATCAATCAATTACTAAGTTTTTAAAAGTTGCTTTTATTTGCAATGTTGTAGTCCCTGTTCAAATTGTTCTCCTGATTCTGTTTACTTTACTGTGCATTAATTTATGTCCTCCCAAATTTCTCTGAATCCATACCTTTGTTATTTCTTATAGTATAATAATATTACATTATATTCTTGTGCCACAATTTGTTCAGATATTTTTCAAGTGATGTGAGCCAAAGTTTCTTTGTGACACAATGGAAAGAAAATTGGCTTTGAATCACTTCAAATATTAGGTCTAATGCTTATTACTTGTATGACCTAGGATAAATTTCTGGGCCTCATTTTCTACTTCTCACTGAGGAGTACAAGAAAAATTCAAAAGTTATTAAATAAGGGAGTAATTAGGCAAATAATTATGCAGTAAGCTTGTGAAGCCAAAATATTCTATTAGCTAATGACAACTGTCTGTTCTGTGTTAAGGAAAGGAGCAAGATAACTTGTAGAAGTGACAAATCCTTTTGTTAAAGATTTGTTCATTTGAAACAAAGCTGGGAGTTAAATATTTTATTGTGAGTAATATGTGCACTGCTTTAAACTTTAAACTTGGGTTACTTTAAATTGTTACTTGATGTATTTCTTTATCCATCCCAGAAACTTTTGTTTAGATAAATTTGGCAACTTTAGATGAATTTGGTTTTGTATTGGAATTTATCTTATGAAATTGCCTTCTGACTTCTGTTTGTAGATATAGATGATGTAGATGATAGGTAAAATTGTGAATTCCCAGGTCTAAAAGATTCCAAATTTGAAAAGACAAAGTTTGAGCTAATTTTCATTATCTTTGACAGCTGAGTGGAAGATAAACTATAGTGAAGAGAAATTACAGGGAGACCAACCTGCAGGCTATTTCAATAGTACATATGCTGAACCAAGAGGATGGCAATTTAAGAGAAGACAAGGGAGCATATGTGAGTGCTATTATAACAATAAAAATGGATAGATCTTGGCAACAGATTGGATATGGTGGATGAGATGAGGAGTGCAGAATGATTCCTAGGTTGTTAGTCTGAAAGAATGGTAATACCCTCAATAATAATAGGGAAGTCAGGAAGGAAGGGATGTTTGGAGGAAAGATAATGAGTTATTTTGGATATGTTGCGTTTAAGCTGTCTGAGAAACATCCAGTTTATATACATACATACATACATATATATATATACATATTATATATATATTATATACATAAAAATATATACATATTATATATATATATATAGGCAGTTGGAGATGAGAAACTAGGAGTCAGAAAAGAAGTTAGGACTGGATAAGTGGGTTTGTGAATTATCTGCATAAAGCTAATAATTGAATCCAGCAGAGTTGATGATGTCACTAAGAGAAATAATATGGAAGAATAAAGAAAAGGATCCAGGACAGAAACTTGGGGAAAACCCCACTTATCAGATTCCTGTATTGTTTATATTTTCTTGAAGAGCAATCTCATTAACATAATTATGCTTCTATGTTTTGTTTGGTATGCTGAAAACAGAGAAAGAGTACGTGTGTCTCTATCTCCCTTCCTTAGGTCTATGGTATCCTCTTGTGCAACTGACTAAGCTCGGTAAATGTTCTAGTCAGGGCTTAGTTTTTAATGAAAGGTCTTTCACAGATTGTTTCAACTACATTTCTGATAAAACAGATATTCTATAATGCCCAATTTGGTTTTTTCTAGAAATTAGTTTGTTCTTAGAAACAGATTTATGAAATGATACAAAATTTTTCTCTTAAAAGTGAATGAAAAATGTTTTGATGGAAAAATGCCTTTAAAATTCTACTGCCTAAATTCCAAAGTCTTGTGATGGAGAGAGCCATCCACACCTAGAGGGAGGACTATGGGGACTGAATGTGGATCAGAACAGTATTTTCACCTATTTTATTGCTTATTTTTTCTTTTTCATTTTTTCTTTTGATTTGATTTTTCTTGTGCGGCGTAATAAATGTGGAAATATGTTTAGAAGAAGTGCACATCTTTAACCTATATTGGATTATTCGCTGTCTAGGAAGGGGAGATGTGGAGAAAGAGAGAGAAAATTTTGGAACATGGGATTTTGCAAGTTTTTGAAAACTACACATGTATTTCAAAAATAAAAAGCTATTATTATCTTTAAAAGAAAGATTCTCCTGCTCCTATCAAGATAAAAGTTTTCATTTTAATAAATAAATACTAAACATAGATTTGATATCCATTTCACCTCTCATTTAGTTGTGTGACCATGAAGATGTGATCTACTATCAAAAATTATCTGTAAAAGTCTATTTCCCACTTACATTTTCATCAAATACTCAAAATATATGCATTGTAGATTCATGAGGCAGTAAATGATGATGTATTCAGAGCTACCTTTTTGATAAAAAAAATTACCATAGATGATCTTTTTCATTCTCTGGATCTTACCTACTTTGTAATATCTTGAGAATCATTGTGCTGCCTCCAGAATGTATTTCTTCTGTATGTATTTAATTAGATACAGCTACACTGTCATTTTCACATCAGATACCAAAGTATAGAATCCAAATGTTTCTTCTTTATTCTGTGATGAAAACTGATAGCTAGAAAAAAGTGGTTCCATTTTATGTCCATATATCATTCTCATTCCAGTTTTACCCATATATACTTTGAGAATAATATGACTTAGTTGAATATTATGCCAGGTTTTATATAGGCTCATTTTCTTCTCTAATACTTTTTCACTATTTTGTGAGATGTTGATTGCAACCATTTATTATAAAGTATAAAGTATAGTATTATAAAGTATAAAGTATACAAATAATCTTATATTCTAAACTTGTAATATGGTGGTTCTCATGTCTTTCTGACAAAAATGACAGATAAGTTTTTTACTGATAAAATTTCTAGCATCTTTTGGCTTCACTGGAGAAACAGTTATATCATTTATATATCTCACATTAGTGAGATGTATAACTTGCTAAAAATAGTGATAGACAAAGGACATGAACAGACAATTCTCAGATTAATAAATTGAAACTATTTCTAGCCATATGAAAAGATGCTCCAAATCATTATTAATCAGACAAATGCAAATTAAGACAACTCTGAGGTACCACTACATTACCTGTCAGATTGGCTAGGGAAAGATAATGACCAATGTTGGAGGGGATGTGGGAAAACTGGGACACTGATACATTGTTCGTGGAATTGTGAATGAATCCAACCATTCTGGAGAGCAATTTGGAACTATGCTCAAAAAGTTAACAAACTGTGCATACCCTTTGATCCATTAGTGTTACTACTGGGCTTATATCCCAAAGAGATCTTAAAGAATGGAAAGGGACCTGTAAGTGCAAGAATATTTGTAGCAGCCCTCTTTGTAGTGGCTAGAAACTGGAAAGTGAGTGGATGCCCATCAATTGGAGAATAGCTGAATAAATTGTGGTATATGAATGTTACGGAATATTATTGTTCGGTAAGAAATGATCAGCAAGATGATTTCAGAAAGGCCTGGAGAGACTTACATGAACAGATGCTGAGTGAAATGAGCAGAACCAGGAGATCATTATATACTTCAACAACAATACTATATGATGATCAATTCTGATGGATGTGGCTCTCTTCAACAATGAGAAGAACCAAATCAGTTCCAATAGTGCAGTGATGAATAGAACCAGCTACACCCAGCGAAAGAACTCTGGGAAATGAGTGTGAACCACTACATAGAATTCCCAATCCCTCTATTTTTGTCTGCCTGCATTTTTTATTTCCTTCACAGGTTAATTGTACATTATTTCAAGGTCCAATTCTTCTTGTGCAGCAAAATAATTGTATGGACATGTGTGTGTGTGTATGTATAAATATACATATGTATACATATGTGTGTATGTATAAATATACATAAATATACATATACATAAATATACATATATATATATTGCATTTAACATATACTTTAACATATTTAACATGTATTGGTCTACCTGCTATCTGGGGGAGGGGGGAGGGAGAGGGAGGGGAGAAATTGGAACAAAAGGTTTTGCAATTGTCAATGATAAAAAATTACCCATGCATGTATCTTGTAAATAAAAAGCTATAATAAAAAAGAGGGAAAAATGGTGACAGAGTCACCATTATACCCATTTCCCATTTTTTAGAGTTAATAGATTGCTTACTCCAAAATTGCACACAACAAAGGGAATCACATTGTTGAAAAGATAGAGGTGCAAATATTCTTTAAAATTTCCAAAAAGTAGGGGGTGGAGGGAGGGAGGGGAAAAAAAATCAGAACAGAAACAAGTGCAAGGGATAATGTTGTAAAAAAAAAAAAACTACCCTGGCATGGATTCTGTCAATATAAAGTAATTATTAAATAAAAATTAAAAAAAAATAAATAAAATTTCCAAAAAGTAGAAAAATTGACTTCTGGGGACAAAAGCATACTGCAAGTTTGTAGTCAAACCCTGCTAAACTTTTAGGACAAATTATTAAACAAACAGTTATTGAGTGTTGGGAAAATAATATGGCAATCATTAGAAGTCAATATACATTCACTGATGATAAGAAATGATAAGTATAAATTCCTACTGATGGCATAGTAGCATTTCATGTGAAAAAGATCTTTAGGTAATCATAAATTTAATGTGATCCAACAATGTAATATAATTGCTTGAAAAGATAATGCTGTTTTAATAGAAATAGGTATAGAGATAAATGAAATAATAATCCTTCTGTTCTCTAGAATAGTCAGACTAAATCTGGACAATAACTTCATTTCTGGGTACCATATTTTAAAAGGGAAGCTTACTATCTATTTTACAGGAGGGCAAATAAGGTAATGGATTGATTAATGAGCCATGCTATATAAGGATTGATTAAAGGAACTGTGGCTATTTAGCCTAGAGTTGATGAGACCTAGACAGAACATGAGAGTTTTCTTAAAATTATTCATTCAATACCCTCTGGTATGGTAGCCCATACATTGTACAATGTGCTGAGTAATATATAAACATGAATAAGGAATTGTTGCTGCCTTCAAGGATTATGCATTATTATGCATAAGATAATTGTCATGAAAATCAAGAGTGATATGATATATGAAAAGATATTATAGGTACAAAAAAGAAAAACAAACTTCATATGATCAGATGAGGGAAAAATTATTTCCATGTGGGAAAATCAAGCAAAGATTTTTAAATAAAAGTAGTATTAGAGCTGGACTTTGAAAGCTGGTATAATGACAAAAGGTGATAATGATACAAAAGTCTCTTCAGGTACAGAAGAAGCAAGTACAAAGGCTCAAAAACATGAAATAGAGGAATATGTTTGGGGGACAGTGAGTGAATAATCCAGTTTGGCTAGAACAGAGAATATGTGAGAGCATAATGGGAAATAATGCTGGAAAAAAAGGCAGGAGTCAAACTGTTGAGGTTTTAAATGGCAGTTAGCCTAACACACCTGCTCTCAATTCAATAGGCAAAAGACAGCTGTAAAGACTATCAACACAGAGGATAAAGTAGTAATTTATTTTATATTGTAGAAAGTGATATGGATAGAATTTAGAAGGATGAAGATTTTCATTCAACATAAAAAAGAGCCTTTCCATAATAGTAAAGTGAAGATATATGGGAAGAAGCCAGATGACCATTTGGCAGGTATAATAAGGGAAGGGATTCCTACACTAGTTGGAAGGTTAAACCAAATGGCCTTCCACTATAAATCTGAGCTTCCAGAGTAAAGACTATATATAATATTCTTTTCTGTTCCTATCCCATAATCTTAAGATAAAAGCTGGGCACACAAAAAGTTTCCAATAAATTTTTAATTGAATAAACAGGTGATTTCCTCTCAAACTTAGTTAAATCTTCTTTTGTTCAAGTAGAAATTGGTTTGCAATGTGGCCCATTAATCACTATTGATAGAGTACTGACAAAGTTTGCAATCTGATCAAAATCAAAACTACAGGATGTGCTAGTGTCTTAAATGAGATTCCAATACACAGCTAAAAAAGCAAGAGTTGTTTTTTAAAGTCACAATTCCTGGAAAGTCACTATTTTGAGAATGCAACTATTATCACTGAAATCATGGATAAGAAGTTAGGGACCAATTATGGCAAAAAAAAAAAGAAGCAATTAGAATGTGGGAGAAGCAGACAAGTTCCTTGAGAAAGCTCATTCCTTTTTTTTCCTCAGTAAATTTATTTTAATACACAATACTTTATAAATCATGTTGTGAAAGAAAAATCAGAACAAAAGGGGAAAACCATGGGAAAGATAAAAAAACAGAAAAGAGAAGTGAACATAGCATATGTTGATTAGTTCTTTTTCTGGATGCAGATGGCATTTTCTGTCCAAAATTTATTGGGATTACTTTAAATCACTGAACCATTGAGAGAAACAAATCTTTCGTAGTGGATCATCGCACATTCTTGCTGTTAAACATTCTTGCTGTTATTGTGTACAATGTATTCTTGGTTCTGCTTGTTTCATTCAGCATCAATTCATGTAACTCTTTCCAGGCCTTTTTAAAATCAGCTTGTTCATCATATTTTATAGAACAATAATATTCCATTATCTTCATTTACCACAACGTGTTCAGCCATTCCCCAATAGATGGGCATCTACTATTTTCTAATTCTTTGCTACCACAAAAAGGGCTGCTATAAACATTTTTGCACATGTGGGTTCTTTTTCCTTTATGATTCCTTTGGGATATAGGAATGATACAGCTGGAATGATAAGATATAAACACACAGTTTGATAGCTCTTTGAGCATAGTTCCAAATTACGCTCCAGAATGGTTAGATCATTTTACAATTCCACTAACAACGTCCCAGTTTTCCCAGATCCCCTCCAATATTTATCATTATATTTCCTGTGATCTTAACCAATCTTAGACGTGTGAGGAGGTATCTTAGAGTTGTTTTAATTTGCATTTCTCTAATCAACAATGATTTAGAGCATTTTTCCATGTAAATATAGATGGCTTTAATTTCTTACTCTGAAAATTGTCTGTTAATATCCTTTGACCATTTATCAATTGAGGAATTTTATTTTTATAAATTTGACACAGTTTTTATATATTTTAGAAATGAAGACTTTTATCAGAAACATTGCCTGTAAAGATTTTTCCCAGCTTTGTACTTCCCTTTTAATCTTGTTCCTGTTGGTTTTGTTTGTTTAAAACTTAAATTAAATTAAAATTTAAAAAATTAAACCTTTTTAATTTAATGTAATCAAAATTGCCCATTGTGCCTGAGTAAGCCCATTCCTGATATAAATCTAGTTCCTCTTCTTCCCATTGCTTTTTCCATAGCTTTTTCTATTTGTTTTTGCTTTCTTTGTAGTGCAGTGGAAAGAGTACACAATCCCAGTTCTGACAATATGATATGACAGTATAAATTTGGACAAGTAATTTAACCTTGCTAAGTCTCAATTTCCTTATCTGTAAAATAAGTCTACTAATTTTCATATTACTTATAAAATCATATAACTTAAAGCTAAAAGAGCTTAGTTGTCACTTAACTTCCTGTATCTTACAAATTCCAAAGTGCTCCATGGACCCAAAAGTTTGAGAACAGTTGCTTTCCAATACAAATTTGCACGAAAACCACCTATATATGACCATGCTGTTACATGTTTTTTTTTTCATATTCAGGGAAGCAAGAGGATCCTTTTGGATGTCCAAAGTAAACTATTCTGGAATTTAGAGTAACATAAGGAAAAACTTTCTAAAATTAAAAAATAAACCACTTAAAAATGGAATGAGTTGGCTCAAGGAAGAGGGCATTTTCCATTACTAAACATAGTCGTGCAGAGGCAAGATAATCATTTGCTAGATATATTGTAGCAGAACTCTTGATTGGGGAAAAAATTGAGCTAGAAATATCTCTGAGATCCATTCCTACTCTGAGATTTTATTATTTCATGAACCTAGGCTAATATTTTGAAGTAGACATTGCTTACAAAATTCTCATTATATGAGGACAAGAGTATGAAACAGCCATTATTCAGGGAAGCAATACCTGGGGAGTAAGTTAGCCATTCCTATCAACTACAGACTAACTGCTACTGATATGGCAGGCAAGCAAATCTAGCTGAAACAGCAAGGCATCCCAATGGAAGGATAGGTTACATGCATGAGGCAAGTTAAGCTACCTCAAACTTCAGTGAAGAAAGCTTAGGACCTTGAGTCCAAGAGGCCTGGAAATAGAAGCACTGCCCTCAAAACACCAACACTTCTTCTAGACTGCTGTCAGAATCCTCTCATTGGGGAGGGCAACTCATTCTTCAAATGCTGCAGCTCCTGTCTCACCAGCTGAAGACAGTGAAGATTAGAAAAAGAATTTTTTTTTTTTACCATCAGAGACCTTAGGGATTGTCAAATGGTTCAGCATCAGCAATGGACACAATCTTATCAGTGAAAATAACATTAAAGAAAATGCATTCCCATCTGATCTGGGGCCTTTAGATCTAAAACCTCCTACAGGTATTATCTTCCTCTATTAGAATGTAAGTTCCTTGAGAATAGACATGGTCTTACTTTTCTATTTATGTCCCACACATTTACATAGTACTTTGTGTGCAGTAAGCAAATCAATAAATATCTTTTCATTCATTCATTCAGTTGTT
This sequence comes from Antechinus flavipes, assembly GCF_016432865.1. Taxonomy (NCBI): domain Eukaryota; kingdom Metazoa; phylum Chordata; class Mammalia; order Dasyuromorphia; family Dasyuridae; genus Antechinus; species Antechinus flavipes. Next base: position 195,384,744 of record NC_067403.1, on the reverse strand, counting down.
TTCAAAGTTTTAAACTATATGGACATTCTTTTGTTAGTGCTGACCCACCCTAACTGAAATGAATACAGACTTTCCCTAGAAAACCAGGACACAGACAAGGGAAGGGGAAATGTAAAACAGCATCATCATTAATTGGGCACTAATATTAAAGATTATTCATCATCACTCATAATCAAGGAGCTCCCTTAAGATCACAGTTAAAGATACAGATAGTGAAACATGAATACTGGCAAAATCACCAGGAGAACTAAAATAGAATATACAGGAGGGCAAATTTATATTCACTGCAGAGTGAGCACCTACAAAGAACTGTGCTGTTTAATACTGCACTTTGGTCATATGTTGTAAGATAACAAGGGTTTCATAAGGATGATTTGTTTTCCAATGAGAATTTCCACAGAGAAGACAGAGATTGCAGGGCAGCTTGGTGTGTGTTTGGATTGGCTCCCTGATGTCCTATTTTGCTGCATACAAGCTTTCCTCATTGCTGATCTGTGCTGCAGTCACCACACAGCAGATCACTGCTGGTATGAGAAACAATCCTGCAGGACAAACAAGCCTGTCTGCTCCCATCAAATCTGCAGAAACATTCAAGTGACTTACATTAGCTAAGGAAGAAAGGGCTCTCACAGCTTTGAGAAGCCGGATTCTCTCACATCTAAGCACCGTAGACATATAATAGTAATATAAGGTACAATGTTCTTCTTAAAGTAATATCAAAATGGTTTGAATAGACCCTTAAGCCTCCAAACAAGTTTGACTTGTCTAGAGCCTTCTAAGTTATGAAACAAAAAAATGCATTAGCTTATATTTTCAGTCTCACCAAATCATACCTCAGTGTTGATGCATCTTATATAATCAAAATCATAAGAAATAAAATACTGAGCTAAGGTTATTCTTGAGTATGAAAGTATTATTGTTTCTTTTTTTCCAGTTACATGGACACTCAAATACCTGTAATCATTAACTCAACATTTGTTCATTTTCTATAGTGTACAAAGTGTGATGTTAACTTTTGGAAGAAATATGAAGTTTAGGTAAGACAGGGTTGATTCCTACTGTCATAGGACTTACATTTTAGGAGGAGGAGGAGAGACAAAGATAAACTTGATTAATGATGCTGTATGCTAACTATATTAAAGAGTTACAAAAGAAAATGCTATATGAGGTCTGAGGGAGAAGATTACTGAAGTAAACACCAGGGAAGGCTTCGTAGAAGAGGGGCATGGTGATGGGCTTTTAAAAGTATGGGTAGGACATCTCTCAGATTGGCTAAAATGACAGGAAAAGATAATGATGAATATTGGAGGGGATGTGGGAGAATTGGGACACTGATACATTGTTGGTGGAGCTGTGAACAGATCCAACCATTCTGGAGAGCAATTTTGGAACTATCCTCAAAAAGTTATCAAACTGTGCATACCCGGGACTTCTGGCCAAGATGGTGGAGTGGAGGCACATAGCTGTGTAGCTCTGCGTTTTTCTCTCCCTATCCATTTCATTATAAACCTCTGAATTGATGCTTGACTGAAAAAAAAAAACCTACAAATAGTTACCAAGAGAAGCCATCCTTGAGACTCTCCAAGAAAGGTCTATTTTTGCTCGAGGGCGGGGACGGTTTTAGATCAGACGCAGGTTGTGGGCAGGAGTGGCAGTGAGAGCATGGAAGGCATCTCAGAGCCGAACAGAGCGGAGAGGGGGTGGGGTGTGATCGCAGCAGTCTCTGCGGGGAGAGCTTTGCTACAGGATTGGATACTTTGCTCCGGCAGCAAGTCAGCAGCCCAGCAGAGAAGCTAAAAACACCAGGGGTGAAGAATACAACCCCAAACAGCTGGAGTCTCTCAGGACCTGGCCACCCCTCCCCCACAGTGTCTCAGCACGCTCTCGGATCTCAGAGCACAGGCACAGCACAGTAAGGCTGGTGCCTCGGTGCTGCCCCCGCAGTCTGTAGAGGAAGCTCGGTAACACTACCCAGCCCCTCCCCTCTCCCAAAAAAAGCAGCCTCCATTCAGGGATTTTTTCTTTTGTTGCATTGCTAGTTTGTCTTTGATTATTAGACAGAATGAGCAAAAAACTGAAGAGGACTTTAACCCTTGACAGCTTCTATATGGATAGAGAGCAGACTCTAAATCCTGAGGAGACTAAAAACAGACTGTCCCCAGGTGAATCCCCAAAGGAGGAGATCATCTGTTCCTCAGCACAGATGAATCTCATAGAAGAAATTAAAAAGACTCTCACAAGGGAGCTAGAAGAAAAATGGGAAAAGGAGAGGGAGGCTTTGCAAAAGGAGAAGGAAGCCTGGGAAAAGGAGAGGGAGGCTTGGCAAAAGAGCCTGGAGAAAGTTAAAGAGAGAGTGGATAAAGAAGTAAAATCCTTGAAAAATAGGATTAGTGAACTGGAAACAGAAAATAGCTCTCTAAAAAACAAAATTGGCGAAATGGAAAAAAATTCCATAGAACAAAAGAACTCAATTGGACAATTAGAAAAAGATTTTTAAAAAGTGAGTGAAGAAAATACTTCACTGAAAATCAGGGTCGAACAAATGGAATCGAATGACTCGAGGAGACAAGAAGAATCAGTCAAGCAAATCCAAAAAAATCAAACAATGGAAAAGAATGTGAAATACCTTCTGGGGAAGACAACAGACCTGGAAAACAGATCCAGGAGAGACAATCTAAGAATCATCGGACTCCCAGAAAAGTATGATGAAAAAAAGAGGCTGGACACTATTTTCCAGGAAATTATTAAAGAGAACTGCCCAGAAGTCATAGAAACAGAGGGTAAAATAGACATTGAAAGAATTCATCAGTCACCTACTGAAAGGGATCCTAAAATAAAAACACCAAGAAATATAGTGGCCAAATGCCAGAACCCTCCGATGAAAAAATACTGCAAGCACCTAGAAAAACCCAATTCAAGTATCGAGGAGCCACAATAAGGATCACCCAGGATCTGGCAGCATCCACATTAAAGGATTGAAGGGCCTGGAATATAATATTCCGAAAGGCTAAGGAACTTGGTATGCAACCAAAAATAACTTACCTAGCCAGAATGAGCATCTTTTTCCAGGGAAGAAGATGGACATTCAACGAAATAAGCGAATTTCACCTATTTTTGATGAAAAAGCCAGAACTTAACAAAAAGTTTGATCTACAAATACAGAACTCAAGAGAAATCTAAAAAGGTAAAGATTAATCTTGCTATTTCGGCTATATTTCGGCTATAAAGATATATAAAGAATACATGTATACCTTGTTCTAGAAACTAGAGGTGGAAAGGACATTGTACCAGAAAAAGGGTAAAGTGGGGGTACTACATCTCATGAAGAGGCAAAGGAAACCTATTATATCTGAGAGAAAGAATGGAGGGGGATGAATATAGAGGGTATTTTACTGCTTTCAGAATTGGCTTTAAGAGAAAAATTTTAGACATATTTAATTTATGGTGAAACTTCTCCCACCTCATTGAAAAGTGAGAAGGGAAAAATGAAAAGGGAAGGAATAAGCTAAGTGGAAGGGAATATGGAAACTGGGAGGGAAAGGGGTAAGATAGGGGGAGGAACTCTAAGGCGGGGGGAGGGATACTAAAAAGGGAGGGCTGTGAGAAGCAAGTGGTGCTCACAAGCTTAATAATGGGAAGGTGGGTAAGGGGGAAAGAAGGGAGAAAAGCATAAACAGGGGTTAACAAGATGGCAAGTAATACAGAATTGGTCATTTTAACCATAAATGTGAATGGGGTAAACTCCTCCATAAAGAGGAAGCGGTTAGCAGAATGGATTAAAAGCCAGAATCCTACAATATGTTGTTTACAGGAAACACACCTGAAGCGGGGAGATACATGCAGGATAAAGGTAAAAGGTTGGAGCAAAATCTACTATGCTTCAGGTGAAGTCAAAAAAGCAGGGGTAGCCATCCTGATCTCAGATCAAGCTAAAGCAAAAGTTGATCTAATTAAAAGAGACAAGGAAGGGCACTATATCTTGCTAAAGGGTAGAATGGATAATGAAGCAGTATCTATATTAAACATATATGCACCAAGTGGTGTAGCATCTAAATTCTTAAAAGATAAATTAAGAGAGCTGCAAGAAGAAATAGACAGCAAAAGTATAATAGTGGGAGATCTCAACTTTGCACTCTCAGAATTAGATAAATCAAACTACAAAAGAAATAAGAAAGAAGTCAAAGAGGTAAATAGAATACTAGAAAAATTAGATATGATAGATCTCTAGAGAAAATGTAATGGGGACAGAAAGGAGTACACCTTCTTTTCAGCAGTTCATGGAACTTATACAAAAATTGACCATATATTAGGACATAAAAACCTCAAACTCAAATGCAGTAAGGCAAAAATAGTAAATGCATCCTTTTCAGACCATGATGCAATGAAAATTACATTCAACAAAAAGCCAGGGGAAAGTAGACCAAAAAATAATTGGAAACTAAATAATCTCATACTAAAGAATGATTGGGTAAAACAGCAAATCATAGACATAATTAATAACTTCACCGAAGAAAACAACAATAATGAGACATCATACCAAAATGTATGGGATGCAGCCAAAGCGGTAATAAGGGGAAATCTCATATCTCTAGAGGCCTATTTGTATAAAATAGAGAAAGAGAAGGTCAATGAATTGGGCTTGCAACTAAAAATGCTAGAAAAGGAACAAATTAAAAACCCCCAGTCAAACACTAAACTTGAAATTCTAAAAATAAAAGGAGAGATCAATAAAATTGAAAGTAAAAAAACTATTGAATTAATTAATAAAACTAAGAGTTGGTTCTATGAAAAAACCAACAAAATAGACAAACCCTTAGTAAATCTGATTTAAAAAAGGAAAGAGGAAAATCAAATTGTTAGTCTTAAAAATGAAAAGGGAGAACTGGCCACTGATGAAGAGGAAATTAGAGCAATAATTAGGAATTACTTTGCCCAACTTTACACCAATAAATTCGACAACTTAAATGAAATAGAAGAATACCTCCAAAAATATAGCTTGCCTAAACTAACAGAGGAAGAAGTAAATATCCTAAACACACCCATCTCAGAAAAAGAAATAGAACAAACTATCAATCAACTCCCTAAGAAAAAATCCCCAGGACCAAATGGATTTACATGTGAATTCTATCAAACATTTAAAGAACAATGCTAAATAACTCCAATGCTAAATAAACTATTTGAAAAAATAGGGATTGAAGGAGTCCTACCAAATTCCTTTTATGACACAGACATGGTACTGATACCTAAACCAGGTAGGCTGAAAACAGAGAAAGAAAATTATAGACCAATCTCCCTAATGAATATTGATGCTAAAATCTTAAATAAAAACATTAGCAAAAAGATTACAGAAAATCATCTCCAGGATAATACACTATGACCAAGTAGGATTTATACCAGGAATGCAGGGCTGGTTCAATATTAGGAAAACTGTTAGCATAATTGACTATATCAATAACCAAACAAACAAAAACCATATGATCATCTCAATAGATGCAGAAAAAGCATTTGATAAAATCCAACATCCATTCCTAATAAAAACACTTGAGAGCATAGGAATAAAAGGACTTTTCTTTAAAATAGTCAGGAGCATATATTTAAAACCTTCAGTAAGCATCATATGCAATGGGGAAAAACTGGAACCTTTCCCAGTAAGATCTGAAGTGAAGCAAGATTGCCCACTATCACCATTATTATTCAATATTGTATTAGAAACACTAGCCTCTACAATAAGAGTTGAGAAAGAGATTAAAGGAATTAGAGTAGGCAATGAGGAAACCAAACTATCACTCTTTGCAGATGATATGATGGTATACCTAGAGAACCCCAGAGATTCTACTAAAAAGCTATTAGAAATAATTCATAATTTTAGCAAAGTAGCAGGATACAAAATAAATCCCCATAAATCCTCAGCATTTTTATACACCACCAACAAAATCCAAGAGCAAGAGATACAAAGAGAAATTCCATTCAAAATAACTGTTGATAGCATAAAATATTTGGGAATCTACCTACCAAAGGAAAATCAGGAATTATATGAGCAAAATTACAAAAAAGTTTCCACACAAATAAAGTCAGACTTAAATAATTGGAAAAATATTAAGTGCTCTTGGATAGGCCGAGCGAACATAATAAAGATGACAATACTCCCTAAACTAATCTATTTATTTAGTGCTATACCAATCAGACTTCCAAGAAAATATTTTATTGATCTAGAAAAAATAACAACAAAATTCATATGGAACAATAAAAAGTCGAGAATCTCAAGGGAATTAATGAAAAAAAATCAAATGAAGGTGGCCTAGCTGTACCTGATCTAAAATTATATTATAAAGCAGCAGTCACCAAAACCATTTGGTATTGGCTAAGAAATAGATTAGTGGATCAGTGGAAAAGGCTAGGCTCACAAGACAGAATAGTCAATTATAGCAATCTAGTGTTTGACAAACCCAAAGCCCCTAACTTCTGGGAAAAGAATTCATTATTTGATAAAAACTGCTGGGATAATTGGAAATTAGTATGGCAGAAATTAGGCATGGACCCACACTTAACACCATATACCAAGATAAGATCAAAATGGGTCTATGACCTAGGCATAAAGAACGAGATTATAAATAAATTAGAGGAACATAGAATAGTTTATCTCTCAGAATTGTGGAGGAGAAAGAAATTTGTGACCAAAGATGAACTAGAGACCATTACGGATCACAAAATAGAAAATTTCGATTACATCAAATTAAAAAGCCTTTGTACAAATAAAACTAATGCAAACAAGATTAGAAGGGAAGCAACAAACTGGGAAAACATTTTCACAGTTAAAGTTTCTGATAAAGGCCTCATTTCCAAAATATATAGAGAACTGACTCAAATTTACAAGAAATCAAGCCATTCTCCAATTGATAAATGGTCAAAGGATATGAATAGACAATTTTCAGAGGATGAAATTGAAACTATTACCACTCATATGAAAGAGTGTTCCAAATCATTATTGATCAGAAAAATGCAAATTAAGACAACTCTGAGATACCACTACACACCTGTCAGATTGGCTAAGATGACAGGAAAAAATAATGATGAATGTTGGAGGGGATGCGGGAAAACTGGGACACTAATGCATTGTTGGTGGAGTTGTGAACGAATCCAACCATTCTGGAGAGCAATCTGGAATTATGCCCAAAAAATTATCAAACTGTGCATACCCTTTGATCCAGCAGTGTTTCTATTGGGCTTATATCCCAAAGAAATACTAAAGAAGGGAAAGGGACCTGTATGTGCCAAAATGTTTGTAGCAGCCCTGTTTGTAGTGGCCAGAAACTGGAAAATGAATGGATGCCCATCAATTGGAGAATGGCTGGGTAAATTGTGGTATCTGAATGTTATGGAATATTATTGTTCTGTAAGAAATGACCAGCAGGATGAATACAGAGAGGACTGGCGAGACTTACATGAACTGATGCTAAGTGAAATGAGCAGAACCAGGAGATCATTATACACTTCGACAACGATATTGTATGAGGACATATTTTGATGGAAGTGGATTTCTTTGACAAAGAGATCTGAGTTTCAATTGATAAATGATGGACAAAAGCAGCTACATCCAAAGAAATAACACTGGGAAACGAATGTGAACTATCTGCATTTTTGTTTTTCTTCCCGGGTTATTTATACCTTCTGAATCCAATTCTCCCTATGCAACAAGAGAACTGTTCGGTTCTGCAAACATATATTGTATCTAGGATATACTGCAACATATCCAACATATAAAGGACTGCTTGCCATCTAGGGGAGGGGGTGGAGGGAGGGAGGGGAAAAAAAATCGGAACAGAAACGAGTGTCAATATAAAGTAATTATTAAATAAAAAATTAAAAAAAAATTCATATGGAACAATAAAAAGTCGAGAATCTCAAGGGAATTAATGAAAAAAAAAATCAAATGAAGGTGGTCTAGCTGTCCCTGATCTAAAATTATATCATAAAGCAGCAGTCACCAAAACCATTTGGTATTGGCTAAGAAATAGATTAGTTGATCAGTGGAAAAGATTAGGTTCACAAGACAGAATAGTCAACTATAGCAATCTAGTGTTTGACAAACCCAAAGATCCTAACTTTTGGGATAAGAATTCATTATTTGATAAAAACTGCTGGGATAACTGGAAATTAGTATGGCAGAAATTAGGCATGGACCCACACTTAACACCATATACCAAGATAAGATCAAAATGGGTCCATGATTTAGGCATAAAGAACGAGATTATAAATAAATTAGAGGAACATAGAATAGTTTATCTCTCAGACTTGTGGAGGAGAAAGAAATTTGTGACCAAAGATGAACTAGATACCATTACTGATCACAAAATAGAAAATTTTGATTATATCAAATTTAAAAGCCTTTGTACAAACAGAGCTAATGCAAACAAGATAGAAGGGAAGCAACAAACTGGGAAAACATCTTTACAGTTAAAGGTTCTGATAAAGGCCTCATTTCCAAAATATATAGAGAACTGATCCTAATTTATAAGAAATCAAGCCATTCTCCAATTGATAAATGGTCAAAGGATATGAACAGACAATTTTCAGATGATGAAATTGAAACTATTACCACTCATATGAAAGAGTGTTCCAAATCACTATTGATCAGAGAAATGCCAATTAAGACAACTCTGAGATACCACTATACACCTGTCAGATTGGCTAAGATGACAGGAAAAAATAATGATGAATGTTGGAAGGGATGCAGGAAAACTGGGACACTGATACATTGTTCGTGGAGTTGTGAACGAATCCAATCATTCTGGAGAGCAATTTGCAATTATGCCCCAAAAGTTATCAAAATGTACATACCCTTTGATCCAGCAGTGCTACTACTGGGCTTATACCCCAAAGAGATACTAAAGAAGGGAAAGGGACCTGTATGTGCCAAAATGTTTGTGGCAGCTCTGTTTGTAGTGGCTAGAAACTGGAAAATGAATGGATGCCCATCAATTGGAGAATGGCTGGGTAAATTGTGGTATATGAATGTTATGGAATATTATTGTTCTGTAAGGAATGACCAGCAGGATGAATACAGAGAGGCTTGGAGAGACTTACATGAACTGATGCTGCGTGAAATGAGCAGAACCAGGAGATCAGTATACACTTCAACAACGATACTGTATGAGGATGTATTCTGATGGAAGTGGATTTTTTTGACAAAGAGACCTAACTGAGTTTCAATGGATAAATGATGGACAGAAGCAGCTACACCCAAAGAAAAAACACTGGGAAATGAATATGAACTATTTGCATTTTTGATTTTCTTCCCGGGTTATTTTTATCTTCTGAATCCAATTCTCCCTGAGCAACAAGAGAACTGTTCGGTTCTGCAAACATATATTGTATCTAGGATATACTGCAACATATCTACATATATAGGACTGCTTGCCATCTAGAGGAGGGGGTGGAGGGAAGAAGGGGAAAAATCGAAACAAAAGTGAGTGCAAGGGATAATGTTGTAAAAAATTACCCTGGCATGGATTCTGTCAATATAAAGTTATTATTAAATAAAATTAAAAAAAAAACTGTGCATACCCTTTGATCCAGCAATGTTTCTACTGGGCTTATATCCCAAAGAGATCTTAAAGAAGGAAAAGGGACCTGTATGTGCAAAAATGGCAGCCCTTTTCGTAGTGGCCAGAAACTGGAAATTGAATGGATGCTCATCAATTGGAGAATGGCTGAGTAAATTGTGGTATATGAATATTATGGAATATTATTGTTCTGTAAGAAATGACCAGCAGGATGAATACAGAGAGGCTTGGAGAGACTTACATGAACTGATGCTGAGTGAAATGAGAAGAACCAGGAAATCATTATACACTTCAACAACAAGACTATAAGAGGATCAATTCTGGTGGTAGTGGCTATCTTCAACAATGAGAGGATCCAAACCATTTCCAATTGGTCAGTAATGAACAGAACCAACTATACCCAGAGAAAGAACCCTGGGAAATGAGTATGGACCAAAACATAGCATTTATACTCTCTCTGTTATTGTTTGCTTGCATTTTTTTTCTTCCCACGTTATTTTTACCTTTCTAAATTTGATTTTTCTTGTGCAGCAAGATAATTATATAAATATGAATACATATATTGTATTCCACATATACTTTAACATATTTAATATGTATGGGACTACCTGACATTTGGGGGAGGGAAGAGAAGGAGGGGAAAAATTGGAACAGAGATTTGCATGAGTCAGTGTTGAAAAATTACCCATGGATAAGATTTCATTATTTGATAAAAACTGCTGGGATAACTGGAAATTAGTATGGCAGAAATTAGGCAAGGACCCACACTTAACACCATATACCAAGATAAGATCAAAATGGGTCCATGATCTAGGCATAAAGAACGAGATTATAAATAAATTAGAGGAACATAGGATAGTTTATCTCTCAGACTTGTGAAGGAGAAAGAAATTTGTGACCAAAGATGAACTAGAGACCATTACTGATCACAAAATAGAAAATTTTGATTATATCAAATTGAAGAGCCTTTGTACAAACAGAACGAATGCGAACAAGATTGGTGGGGAAGCAACAAACTGGGAAAACATCTTTACAATTAAGGGTTCTGATAAAGGCCTCATTTCCAAAATATATAGAGAACTGACTCTAATTTGTAAAAAATCAAGCCATTCTCCAGTTGATGAATGGTCGGGGGATATGAACAGACAATTTTCAGATGATGAAATTGAAACTATTACCACTCACATGAAAGAGTGTTCCAAATCACTATTGATCAGAGAGATGCAGATTGGGACAACTCTGGGATATCACTGCACGCCTGTCAGATTGGCTAAGATGACAGGAAAAAATAATGATGAATGTTGGAGGGGATGCAGGAAAACAGGGACACTGATGCATTGTTGGTGAAGTTGTGAACGAATCCAACCATTCTGGAGAGCAATCTGGAATTATGCCCCAAAAGTTATCAAACTGTGCATGCCCTTTGATCCAGCAGTGTTTCTATTGGGCTTATATCCCAAAGAGATACTAAAAAAAGGAAGGGGACCTGTATGTGCCAAAATGTTTGTGGCAGGCCTGTTTGTAGTGGCTGGAGGATGGAAAATGAATGGATGCCCATCAGTTGGAGAATGGCTGGGTGGGTTGTGGTATATGAATATTGTGGAGTGTTATTGTTCTGTAGGAAATGACCAACAGGATGAATACAGAGAGGCTTGGAGAGACCTGCATGGACTGATGCTGGGTGGGATGAGCAGAACCAGGAGATCATTATACACTTCGACAATGATATTGTATGAGGATGTATTCTGATGGAAGTGGATTTCTATGACAAAGAGACCTAACTGAGTTTCAATGGATAAATGATGGACAGAAACAGCTACACCCAAAGAAGGAACACTGGGAAACGAATGTGAACTATTTGCATTTTTGATTTTCTTCCCGAGTTATTTTTACCTTCTGAATCCAATTCTCCCTGTGCAACAGGAGAACTGGTTGGTTCTGCAAATATGTATTATATCTAGGATATACTGCAACATATTTAACATATATAGGACTGCTTGCCATCTTGGGGGGGGGGGTGAAGGGAGGGAGGGGAAAAAAACGAAACATAAGCGAGTGCAAGGGATAATGTTGTAAAAAATTACCCTGGCATGGATTCTGTCAATACAAAGTTATTTTTAAATAAAATAAAATTTAAAAAAAAAAGAAAGAAAAATTACCCATGCATATGTTTTGTATATAAAAAGCTATAATAAAAAAGTATGGGTAGGAATTCAATAGGCAATAAGGAAGACAAAGAAATTCCAGGCATAAAGAACAGTATACTCATAGGTATAGAAGTAGAAAGTACCAGTCATGTTCAGATGAACATGTCTCAATTATACTCAATTTGAATGGCCCGATGTGTTTAAGAGAATATTCAGTATCAACCATGTTGAAGGAGCCTTTTCACTGTTACCTAAATCTGCTGGTATGGAGCAGGTTGATACACAGCTTCAGTTTTCTATATTGTTATGACAGCTCTAAGAGATTCACATATCATATGTACCTTCCTATTTTTGTGTGTAGCTAGCAGCATCATTTGAAATACTAAACCCCACAAAATTAGCCTCCTATAATCTGACTTCTATCATTCCAATAAAACTGCTCTTTCCAAAATTATCAATGTTCTCCTATTTGACAAATCCAATGACTTTTTCTTGATCCTCATTCTTCTTGATCATTCTGCAGCCTGATTGCTCTCTCCACTTTGAGGTTCTCATTCTCAGCTAATTTTTCAAGACACCACTCTCTCTTGGATCTCCTCCTAATGATTTGACTGTTCCTTCTTAGTCTCCTTTACTGGATCCTTGTACAGATCTCACCCTCTAAGCTTAGGATCCTGGATCCTCTTTTATACTATACTTAGTGAGCTTAACAAACACCACAGATTTAATTATTGTCTCTAGGCTGATGCTTCTTCAATCTCCCTATCTTGTCCTAATTTAACCTTTTTGAGGTAAACTCCAGTCTTGCATCTCCAACTGCCACTCAGATATCTCATACCAAATATCTATCAGATATCTTCAACGCAATATGTCCAAATGGACTCTTTCCACAATTTTCCCCTCTTCCAAATTTCCCTATTGCTGTAGAAGGCACCACTATTCTCTCACAACCTCAGGCTCACAACCTAGGTGCCATCCTTAAGTCCTCATGTCACCCATACCTCCACATCCAACCTAGGCCCCATGCCACTATGTTAAAACGGGTCCAGGGACTTCTGAATCAATATGACTACTGGCAAGTTTCCAGACCTCTTAGCCCAGAGACACCAAAAAGGACTTGGAAAGCCAGCAATAGGGTGGGAGTCCAGCATATGATCCCAGCTCAGACCATACTAGTACAGCCCTTGCCTTGGCCTCCAGGGACACCAAAGCAGGACTCTGTTGCTTTAACACATTAGAAGTTAGCTACAGTGGGCGGGTGCATTCCTAACAATTCTGAAGCAGAAAAGAGGGTTTGTGGTCAGGTCCTTAGAAGAATTTCTGAAAATAGTTTGGGACAGTGCACCCTTCACCCTGGAAAAAGAACCCTACTTTAATAAAGAATTAAACTGAATAATAGGTTAGGAAAATGAGCAGAGAACAAGAAAAGTTTCTGACCACTGACATTTACTGTGGTGAAAATGATGATCAAAACATACATTCAGAAGAACATAACAAAGTCAAAGTTCCTATATCCAAATCCTCTAAGAAAAATAAGAATTGGTCTTAGGCAATGGAAGAGATCAAAAGGGATTTTGAAAATCAAGAGAGATAAAAGAAAAATTAAGAAGAGAATTGAGAGTGGTATAAAAAGCTAATGAGGAGAAGGATGCTTTAAAAAGCAAAATTGGCCAAATGGGAAAGGAGGCACAAAAGCTCACTAAGGAAAATAATTTCTTCAAAATTAGAATTCAGCAAATGGAATCTAATGACTTTATGAGAAATCAAGATACACTAAAGCAAAGCCCCCCCGCAAGAAAGGAAAAACAGGAGAAAATGTGAAATAATTCACTGGAAAAACAAGTAATCTGGAAAATAGAGCCAGGAGAGATCATTTAAAAATTATTGGTCTACTTGAAAATCAAGAATAAAAAAAAAAACAACCTGGGCATCATCTTTCAAGAAATAATCAAGGATGCTGAGTGAAATGAGCAGAACCAGGAGATCATTATATACCTCAACAACGATACTGTTTGAGGATGTATTCTGATGGAAGTGGATCTCTTCGATAAAGAGAGCCTTAATTGATCAAAGATGGACAGAAGCAGCTACACCCAGAGAAAGAACACTGGGAAATGAATATAAACTGCTTGCATTTTTGTTTTTCTTCCCGGGTTATTTATACCTTCTGAATTCAATTCTCCCTGTGCAACAAGAAAACTGTTCGGTTCTGCACACATATATTGTATCTAGGATATACTGCAACCCATTCAACATGTAAAGGACTCTTGCCATCTGGGGAAGGGGTGGAGGGAGGGAGGGGAAAAATCGGAACAGAAGTGAATGCAAGGGATAATGCTGTAAAAAATTATCCTGACATGCGTTCTATCAATAAAAAGTTATTTAAAAAATTAAAAAAAGAAATAATCAAGGAAAACTGTCCTGATATTCTAGAACCAGAGGGTAAAATAGAAATTGAAAGAATCTTCCAATCACCTCCTGAAAGAGATCCTCCCAGGAATGAAAACTCCCAAGAATATTATAGCCAAATTCTAAAACTCCTAAGTCAAGGAGTAAATATTGTAAATATCCAAAAAGAAACAATTCAAATATAGTGGAATCATAGTTAGGATAACACAAGATTTACCAGCTTCTATATTAAAGGACTGGTGGACTTGGAATATGATATTCTGGAAAACACTAGAGCTAGGATTACAACCAAGAATCAATTACCCAGAAAAACTGACTATAATCCTTCAGAGGAAAAGATGTGAGTTGAATATGAAGGCATAGTATCAAAAAAAAAAAGATAAAATTAAGGGGTGAGACAGGAATATATTGAGAAAAAGGAAAAGAGAGAAGTGGAATGGTATAAATTATTTGCCATAAAAAAAGAGGTAAGAAAAAGCTTTTACAGTGGAAGGGAAGCAGAAGAGGAAAGGATGAGTGAGTAAACCTTACTGTCAGCAGAATTGGCTCAAAGAGGAAATAACATACACATTCAATATGGGTATAGAAATCTATCTTGCCCTGAAGGAAAATAGGAAGGGAAAGGGAGAAGGTGATAAAAGAGAGGTCATATTGGGGAAGGGAGTGTGCAGTAGCAAAACACTGTTAAGGGACAGGATAAAAGGAGAAAGAGAATAAATCGGGGAGGGGGGAATACAGTTAGCAATGGTAACTGTAAAAAGAATTTTAAAACAAGTTTTTCTGATAAGTCCTCATTTCTCTAAGATAGAGGGAACATGCCCCAATTGAGAAGTGATCAAAAGATATGATCTAGGCATATATTTTTGCATATCCTTTAACAAAACACTACCACTAGGCATGAATACCAAAAGAGATTTTAAAAAAAAAGAAAAAAAAGGAAAATTACCTATATGTACAAAAATTCTTTAAAGCAGCTCTCTTATTAGGGCAAAAAAATGGAAATTGAGGGGAATAGCTGAACAAATTGTGGTAAGCGTTTGAGATAGAAATTATTGTTCTTTGGGAAATGATGAGTATGATGCTCTCAGGAAAAAAATAATCCTGCAAAGTCCTACCTTAATTAGCAAAGTGATATGTACTGTAATAATAGTAATATTCTGAGATGACCAGCTATAAATGATTTTGTATTCTCAGCAATACAATGATCCATAACTATTCTGGAGGATTTGATGAAAAGTCCTATCTATACTTAGAGAAGGAACTGATTGTGTCTGAATACAGATTGAAGCATACTCTCTCTCTCTCTCTTTCTCTCTCTCTCTCTCTCTCTCTCTCTCTCTCTCTCTCTCTCTCTCTCTCTCACTCTCTCTCTCTCTGTCTTTCAAACTTTATTTTTCTGGAGGGTTTTTTTCATTAGGTAGAACATCTATGTTTTCTTTCACAACATGACTTAAGGAAATGTTTTGCATAATTTTACATGTGGTTTCTTAATTGGGAATAAGAATATGGGAAAAAACCTGGAACTCAAAAATTTTAAAAACAAATATAAAAATAGTTTTAAATGTAACTGGGGAAAAATATTAAATAAATCAATTTAAAAAAAAAGAATCATGGGAGCAGCTAGATGGTACAGTGGATAGAGCACCAGCCCTGAATTCAGGAGGACCTGAGTTCAAATTTGGTCTCAGACACTTAACACTTCCTAGCTATGTGACCCTGGGCAAAGTCACTTAATCCCAATTGCCTCAGAAAAAAAAAGAAAAAGAAAAGAAAAATCACAAGCACACTTCTACTAACTGAGATTTCATCGGTATCAGAAATCCTTCCACCACTTCAGATCTCTGATCTGAATCCCCAACTTCATGCCTTAATAGGTAATTTTCTTAAGTGGCTATTGCCAAAAAATTAATCCCTAGTAGCAAATAATCTTATAATAAGCATCCACTTATTCATGTTGCCCTATTACAATAGTCACACAGTCTATTATAAAGCACATACTATATTGGTCTAGCAGTGTTTATATTCCTCTGGTTTTGTTGCCTCTTAGATCATCTCCACACTACCATGAAGTACTGGAGGAATACTTTTATGGAAGTAATACTATATGGAAGAAATAAAAATCAAATGTCACTTTCAATATGATTTACCTTCTAGAAGCCTATTAATTAAATCTCCAGGATGAAGATAGAGTAAGTGTATATACAAATTTAAGCATGAATACCAGAATCAAAAATATATTTGTATATATATATATATATATATATATATATATATATTTAACATGTATAAATGAGCATATACATATATATATAGTCTCAGCAGGCACAATAATCAATAGAAAGAGGGATAATAAAAAGATAAATGGTTATACCACACATCTAAACAAGATGATCTTTCCCTGAAAACTCAGACAATAACCTTGCCAGATCTCAGGAGAATCCATCTGTGGGAAATGCAATGAGTTTCTATTTATAGAAAACTCTTCATTTGTAGCAGCCTTTTCCAGTTCAGAAAGATATGTTTAAAGTGTTGGCTCTGTCTGGAGTAAATCGCAAACAGTAATAAACAGGAAGCTTAGTGTGAATGACTGACAGGGTTATACATTAGTGACTCAAGAGGTCTAAATACTGGGTTTATTTAAACAACCCAAAAAAAAAAAAAAAGAAGAATTGGAAGGAAAAAAACTATAAACAAAACATTAGCTGGAGTATAAGATTGCTTTCTTCAATAGTTGTTCCTACATTCAATAATGAAAGTTTTTTAGAAGTATATTTACTTCTTCTTTATTAATTCCTACTATGTTGAATGCACTATTATAAGTGCCTGAGGAGACTAATTTTAAAACTTTATTATTAGTTTCTGCCCTCAAGTTTCTTCTAATTTTTAGGAGAAAGAATACTTTTACAAATAAATATAACAATTATCCTAAGAGATTTTTATAGAAGATAAATGGATAAAGTGTTGTGAGTTGAGAGGAATGAAAAAAGTCACTGTTTAAGAGAAATGGAGGACTTTATAGAAGAGGCATCACTTGAAGGTGATTAGCTCTTGAAGGTCGGATTTCAACAGGCAAAAATGGGGAATGAAGAAAATTTCAATACTTTGCTTAATGTCATTTGGAAATAATTTAAACATTGAGATTTTTACTACTTTCACTATATAAAACATGTTTTTTCACCACACCTTCTTTTTTTCTTGTTTCAGCCATTATACAAAAGTTATTAATGCTTAGTTTCCATAATACAGACATATGATAAAATTAGTTATTAATTTTCAACTTCATAAATAACTTAATATGCTGACAAGTATATAAGAAGCTCATATTTTTAAGAATATATATTTTAAGTATTATGGAAAGGTACATGAAAAGTTACTTCAAACATACTCTCATCACTTCTTTAATCAAGTTTATTTCTTTCTTCACAAAAAAAAATATATTTGAACTTACATGTCCTTTAAAAGCAAAGGAAATAAAGACATGATTAGCTATTTGAATTCATATGTTTGATTAAATCTTTCTAGAACTTTAATAACTTTTTTCAAAGGATATTTCAAAAATTTTAACTTCAATGTTTCAATAGATTTATATTGATAGGAATATTAGTGCTTCCCTTTGAAGCTGCCAGTGTTTAAGAGAATTACAGCATTTGAGTGTTGGAGTAGGCAGGCATTAGCAGTTTTGATGTTCAATACATACCTAAAAGGAAACCCACTGAAGCATTTCCAACTAATAGTTCTTTAGCCTTCACTCCAAGAGGAACCTCATACTTATGAAGGTATCTCATTCCACTTTTGGACAACTTTAATTTGGGGAAGTTTTTTCTTGACATAACACTTAAATGTATAACTTTGCAACTTCTATCCTTTGCTATTGGTTTTGCTCTCTGGGGACAAAAAAATAATAAGACTAACTGAACAAGTCTAATTTTTCTTTTATATGACAGCTCTTCAAATATGTGAAGAAATCTCTTTTCCCAACTGAATGTTTTTCAGCCGAAATATTGCTTATTCTTTCATTTTATTATCATATGGCATAGATTCAAATCTCCTTTCTTCAGTTTACTTGCCTTCATGTGAATGCTCTTCAGCTCATTAGTATCTTTCTTAAGCTGGGGGTGCCTAGAAGTGATCAATGTATTTCAGATGAGGAATGATGATTGAAGAATAAAAAAAAACTATCAATTCTTTATGCTTGGAAACTATGCCCCTCTTCTGAGAACCAACCCAATTAAGTATTGAGAAATTTATCACCAGTAGGCTGGCCTTTGTAAAGAACTTTTTGGCTATGGTAATAAAAGAGAAGTACAAAATGGTCTTCAGTCTTGTGTGGTCCCCTTCTCCTCCTGTAGTAATGATGGCAAAGTGGCAAGAAAAAGGAGTGAAGGGGCTAATAATAATTAATTTTAGATAGGCTATAATTTTAATTTGAATATTGTTACTCTAAATACAAGACACTTGTCCAATGACCATTTAGTATTACTAGAAAAACTAAGTCATATCAATCTATGTATTTTTGTTATAAAGGAAACAATAATAATGAAGTTGCAGTTAAGTGAAAGAAGAAGTCTTGGTCTATGAGAGTCAAAGAAAGGAGCTGGAAGTTAGTTTTATTATATGCCCAAAGGCAAAGGAAATCACTTTATGGATATTTGGTCATTTCATATGGTAGAAGTAATATGATAAAATAATTTCAATTTACAAACCAATATCAGTTGCTGAGGATGAAGAATAATTCTTTTTTTTTTTTAGACATCAACAGTGATTAGAACAATTTTATCCAGAAGTTTAACCAATGTGGATTGTCACTACAAGAGTCTAAAATACCTCAGAAAATATCTTAGTCAGTAAACATCTAACTTAGTTTTCAAACTGAGAGAAATACCTGCCAAAAATATGTCTGGGGTTAGAATATAAATTTATTTGTAAAATTCCTCAGACAGCATTGCATCTCTAGCTATTTCTCCATCAAATACTGGCTATACCATGAAGAAAAATTCTAAGAATTTTAAGAAAAACAAATTATATAATAACAAAAAGAAAAAGACTTGTTATTGATATTACTGATTATCATTTTTGTTGAATCAGCAGTCTATTACAGACAGAATTGGTAAAAGTTGAGAAAAATGAGGAATATATGATGTGTACAGTTGAAGCAACTCAAATTTTGAACCTCGTAAAAAGTAAAATAGGAAATAGATATTAAAAATTATACTAACATTAATTATTTTAATTTTGCATAGTCAATGTAAATATATTGTCAAAAGAAAACCAACAAAGACCAGAAAGTTCTCTCCTGCTTGTTAATATTATTTTATCAGTTGTGTATTGATGTACCAATCATGACTAGTCATGCCTTTTTAATATGTAATATTTTTGAATATTCTTCTTGGATTCTTTAATGGATATTCCACAAAGAATCTACACAACACGTTAGAGGCCTTTCTCCAGATTTTTCAAAATTTCATAGGTATCATTAGATTGTCCATGTGATAAACTTTGTGGTCACCACAGATCACTCCACCTTTTTTTTTAAGTTTGCTGATAGACTTCTTAATTTCTTCTAGCTGTCCTTTGGGTCTACCTTAAAATTTAGTTACTTAGAAAATGCAATGTTTCAATTTGCAATCATATAATAGCCATGAGAAAATATTTGTGTTTCATTAGAAAAATAGAGGAGAAAAAAACCCATACCACTATGGTTCTGATAGAATATAACTATGAAGGACAAGGGAAGAAACTGGGGATAAGAGAAGAGTGGGTGAATAACATGGCAATTAAAAAACTATTATTTGGAAAAGGAAGCAAATTTATTCTGCAGGGCCTTCAAAGGGATATAACCACAACTTATATGTTGGTATTAAAAAGAAGAGGATTTCAGTTCAACATAAGGAAATACATTCTAACAACTAAAACCATTTAATGATAGGATGTTTTAGGAAGTACTGATTTTCTGCCAATTCAACAAATATTTACTAAGTTCTCATTATGTGCCAGGCACTGCATTAAGTGCTGTCATTGATGGTATGCAAGCAGAAGTTGAAGGACCATTTATCAGGATTATTATTGAGAGATTTGTCATAACCTCAAATACCAGGATTCTGTGATTTACATTGTCTGATTTCTAGTCATATCAAACACATTAAGTACATACTTAAAAAAATCTCAGAAGTCATCTAGTACAATCTGCATTTGAACAAGAATTCTCCCTATAACATCAGTGTCAAACTTTCATAAGAGCATGTAGAGAAAAATATTTAAAAATCTGTCTAAGAAGTATCTATTATTTTGTAACCATTATTATAATAAAAAGCAAAGGCATCTAAAATAAAATATAAGCTAAAAAGATAGGATTGTAAAAATTTCCCAATATGACTTTTGTACATTTGCACAGACAAGAGTTTCCTGTTACAGTGTATTTTGTCACAGATAACTCCTCTAGCTAAAATAACCTCTGCACATTCAGCTTGCGTTACACTGCAGAGATTCTGCTGCTCCTGTGGCTTGAATAGTTACTGGCTAGTGGGTATACGTTCAACAGCCTGGTTAGTTGCATACTCTTTCTCTGGAAGAGTAGTTCAGCCACAGTGTTAATGAGCTCTGGACCCAAATTTTCCTGTACAATTCCTTTTTTTGTACCACAGTATCCATTAAGTTGTTTTCTTCCTAAAGAACTGGTGCAGTTAGACTGTCCATTTAAATAAATGTTTCTATAGAGCTTAGTGCTCAGCCACAATTTGTAAAGCAATCAGCCTTTTATGGGACTCAAATTGGGTCTATGGAATGAATATACCTGAAAAGAAGAAGTATTTTTTTCTTCAGTATTAATAAGAATCCTGATCATCATAAAAATAGCAATTAATAACAACAATTAACCCTTAATGCTGAACCCAATGCTTTTATGTTATGAAATTCTAAGTCTTCCAACACTTCTCTTCCTGATTTGGCATGAGATGGGGGTGGCAAGGTGAAAAAGAAAGGGGAAAAAAAGGCTTTTCCTTCATCAAGGTTACAATCAAGAATAAAGCCTAGTATAACATAATTAAACAGTTTGCCTATGGAGTCTCAGGCAGCACTTGGTCACTGCGCTTTCTGACTAAAGTCTTCTTTTTTGAGGAGAGGGAATAGTTTGTCTACTTTCCTTATGGATCAAACTACCAAACAGAAAGCCAAATTTCCACTGTTTATAAGCAAAAATTTGAATAAAGCTAATTCTAGAAGGACTGTTATTAGAAGAATGAAAGTTAAAATGAACTGTGATTTAGCAAGTTGCAAAAGTAAAAGAAAAAAAAAGGAGAGATGAAGAAGAACAAAAAATGAGGGGAAAGTATTGGGAGATCTGGGATCTAATTCCCGACTTTTCCAACAACTCTGTGTAATCTTGGGCAAGTATATTCCCCATTCTGAGATTCACTTTTCCCATATATAAAGATAAACATATTAGATGAGATTGGATAATTTCTAAGTTCTCCTCTAGTTCTTAAGTTCTATGTAATACTTTTCATATACTTTTAATGTTTTATGGTTATAAAGCATTTTCACATGCACTATCTTACATGATTCTATTTATAAGGTAGGAAGTGTGAGTATTTTCATTATTTTATTGATAAGAAAACCATAAATTAGAAATATTAATGTCAGAAGGCAATGGAAAGAGGCATTATGTCAAGATGGAGTATACTGGGGGATACAGCCAAGATAGCAAAGAATAATAGATAGGACTTTGTCTGAATTCTCTCCAGCTTCCCTCAGAATCAACACTAGATCAAACCTCTGAATGGGTTGACAGAACTCATAAACATTCGGAATGTAATAATTTTCCAATGTAAGGTATCAGTGGATAAAGCATGAGCCCTGAAGTCAGGAGGACCTGAGTTCAAATCTGGCCTCAGACACTTAACACTTCCTAACTGTGTGACCCTAGGCAAGTCATTTAACATTAATTGCCTCAGCAAAAAAAAAAAAAAAAAATCTTGGAAGAACTTCAGGAAAGGTCAGTTGAGCAGAGGAGGGAACATGATTCAAATGCAGAGGCCTGGCACAGGAAATCTAGAAGGAGGTTCTTAGCCAAAATATAGCAATGTTGCCTACTTTGTCCTGGTTCAGAAGGCCAGTGGATCAGCAGACCAGCTATGAGAATTCCAATGCAATTACAGAAGGCAAATTGTGAGCTGCCAAATTCATAACAAATGGCACTTGACCAAGCCCCACTAGTGCAATGAGAAAGCCTGAAACACTATCAGTCCCAGAGCAGTCAGCTCAGGACAATCTTCCCTCTCCCTTAAGTGCAAACAAACCTCAACCTTTAAAAATGAAGAAAAAAGCAAAAAGAGCTCTGACCATAGAGAATTTCTGTGGAGAAAAGGAAAATCAAAAGACAAATGCAGAGAAGGACAGCAAAGACAAAATGCCTTTTTGAAGCCTCAAAAGAGAATATGAACTGATCTTTAACTCAAAAGGGTTTCTTAGAAGAGTTCAAAATAGATCTTAAAAGAGAGATAGAAAAGAAATGAGAGCTATGCAGGAGAGATATAAAAGTCAACAGCTTGGAAAAAGAAGTACCAAAACTGATTGAAGAAAACAACTCCTTAAAAATAGAATTAATGAAATGAGGGGGGAAAAGTCTACTGAATTAAAAAAAAACTCCTTTAAAATTACAATAGGTCAAATGCAAAAGGAGGTAAAAAAAAGTAATTCACTAAAAATTAGAATTGGACAAATTGAAGTAAATGACTCAATGAGACATTATGAATCAATCAAAATAAAATTTAAAAATGCAAAAATAGAAGAAAATGTAAAATACCTCATTGGAAAAACAAGTGATCTGGAAAACAGATCAAGGAGAGACAATCTAAAAATTATTGGATTACCTGAAAGCCACAATGAAAAAAGAGAGCCTGAGCAACATCTTTCAAGAAATCATCAAAGAAAATTGTCCTGATGTCCTAGAACTGGGATTAAAATAGTCATTGAAAGAATCCACCAATCAGCTTTTGAAAGAAACCTCAAAATGAAACTCCAAGGAATATTGTAGAAAAATTCCAGAATTATCAGATCAAGGAGAAAATACTGCAAGCAACCAGAAAGAAACAATTCAAATATCAAGGAGCCACAATCAGGATCACCCAGGACCTATCAGCTTCTACATTAAAAGACTGGAGGACCTGGAATATGATGTTCCAGAAAACAGAAAAGCTTGGACTACAACCAAGAATCAACTGCCCAGCAAAATAAGGTATTATCTTTCAAGGGAAAGGATGGACATTAAACAAAACAGGGGATTTTCGATAATTTATGATGAAAAAAACAAGAGCTAAACAGAAAATTTGATCTCCAAATATAAAACTCAAAAGAAGCATAAAGAAGTAAATCAAAGGAAAAAAAAATCTATTTTTTTAAAGTTTAAAAGGTTTACATCCCTACATGGAAAGATGATATGATATGTGTAATTCTTAAGAATTGTATCTTTGTCAGGACAGTTAGAAGGGATACACTTGACTTAATTGTGATGATATTAAAAATATAAATTAAGGGTAGAAAAAGAATTGTATTGGGAGAATAGGAAAAGGGAGATAAAATGGGATAAATTATGTCACATGAAAAGACACAAAAGACCTTTTACACTTGAGAGAAAGAAGGGAAGGGAATTAGCCTTGTTTAAAACTTAGTATCATCATGTTTGGCTCAAGAAGAGAATAACATACATACTTAGCTTGGGAAATTTTGTCTCATAGGGAAATAGGAAGGGAAAGAGGAAAGGAAAGATAAAAGCTATTATTAAAGGTAAGGGCAGAAGAGAAGAGGAAAGGGATAAAAAAAGAGGGGGGTTGAAAAAAATGGAGGCAGATTGAGAGAGGTAATGGTTAAAATCAAAACATTGGTAGGGGGAAAGTATGAAAGGAGAAACAAAAGTATAATTTGAGGAAAATAGTCTGCTGGAAAATATAAAAGTTAATAATCATAACTATGATTGTGAACGTGATGAACTCTTCCCATAAAATGGAAGGAGTTAGCAGAGTGGATTTAAAGTCAGAATCCTACAACATATTGTTTACAAGAAACACATCTGAAACAGAGAGATACCTACAAAGTAAGGATAAAAGGCTGAAACAGAATGTTATACTTCAGTTGAAGTAAACACACACACACACACACACACACACACAAGCATAGCAATCCTGATCTCAGCTCAAGCAAAAGTAAAAATAGATCCAATTAAAAGAGATAAAGGACAAAACTACATCTTGCTAAAGAATACCATAGATAATGAAGAAATATCAATACTAAACATGTATGTCCCAAATGGTATATAGTATCCACCTTCCTGTAGGAAAAGATAAGTGAGTTGCAAGAAGAAACAGAAACAAAACTATATTAGTGGGGGATATCACCCTCCTTCTTTCAGAACTAAATAAATCTAACCACAAACAAGAAAGAAGTTAAGAAGATAAACAGAATTTTAGAAAAGTTAGGTATGATAGACCTTTGGAGAAAACTGAATGGGAATAAAAAAAACAATTGATCATGTATTAGGACATAAAAACTTCAAAATTAAAAGCAGGAAGGTAGAAATAATAAATTGCATCTTTTCCAGATCATCATGCAAAAAAAAATTACAAATAATAAATGGCCAGGGAAAAATAGGCCAAAAATTAATTGGAAACTAAATAATTTGATCCTAAAAAATGAGTGTGTAAAACAACAAATCATAGAAACAATTGACACACCAAAACTTATGGGACACAACACAACCAAAGCAGTTCTTAGGGGAAATTCTACATCTCCAGATGCTTATGTGAAAAAGATAGGGAAACAGAAGATCAGTGATTAGGGCTTACAACTAAAAAGACAAAGAACAAATTAAAAAGCTCTAATTATATACCAGATTAGAAATTCTGAAAATCAAAGGAGAAAGTAATAAAATGGAAAGAAAACTACTGAACTAATAAATAAAATTAAGAGTTGATTTTATGAAAAAACCAACAAAATAGATAAAACTTTGGCTAATTTGATTTTTAAAAAAGGAAAGAAGAAAACCAAATTACTAGTATTAAAAATGAACTTATTACCAATGAGGAGGAAATTAAAGTAACAATTAGGAGCTATGTTGCCCAATTATATGCCAATAAATCTGATAACCTAAGTAAAAAGAATATTTACAAAAATATAGATTGCCTAGATTAAGAGATCAGGCAATAAATTACTTAAATAGTCCTACAGAACTATTAAATAGTCTGCAGGACCAGATGGATTTACAAGAGAATTCTACCAAACATTTAAAGAACAATTAATTCCAATACTATATAAGCTTTTTGGGAAAATAGGAGGATTCCTACCAAATTCCTTTTATGACACAGATATAGTACTGATACCTAAACTAGGAAAGGCTAAAACAGAGAAATAAAATTATAGACCCATCTCCATAATGAATATTGATGCAATTAGCAAAGAGATTATAGCAATTTATCACCAGGATAATATACTATGAGCAAGTGGGATTATACCAGGAATGTAGGACTGGTTCAGTATCAGGAAAACTATCAACCATCAACCATATCAGTAACCAAACTAACAGAAAATGTGATCATATCAATAGATGCAGAAAAGGGTTTGACAAAATACAATACCCAAACACTATAGAGCACAGGAATAAATTAAGTTTTCCTTAAAAAGATAAATACCATCTATCTAAAACCATCAGCAAGAATTATATACAATGAAGATAAACTAAAAATATTCCCAAGAATATCAGAGATAAAACAAGATTGCCCCTTGTTACCACTATCATTCAATATGCTAGTTTTAGCAATAAGAGAAGTAAAAGAAATTGAAGGAATTAGAGTAGGTAATGAGAAAACAAAATCACTTTGCAGATCATGTGATGTTATATTTAGGGAATCAACTAAAAAATTACTAAGAAACAAAATGAACAACTTTAGCAAAGTTGCAGGATGTAAAATAAGCTCATATAAATCATCAATATTCCTTTATGTTACCAGCAAAGTCAAGCAGTAAGAGATAGAAAGAGAAATCCCATTTTAAATAACTACCTAGGAGGATTCTGGGAAGATGGCAGAGTAGGTTGGTAATTTTTAAGCTCCTCCAATTTCCCCACAAATAGAATGAATTTGTACCTCAAGGGGAACACAAACTGGAGAAAAATCAAGAAGACCTGGGGCAGAACAGGGATCCTTCAGATATAACTCTATAAGATCTGAAGAAAGACCTTGGGCCGGTATTAACCTTTCTGAAGTGCAAACACTTCTGCAGAAATTTCAAGTGGGGATCCCTTGAGCTAGCTGGTTGCAACTGGAGGCTCCACAGAAACTACAGACCCTTTCACCTTTGAGATTGTTTGTCCAAGAGGGGTTTGAGTCTCTGAAGACAGAGAAAAGCTCGGCTGATTGGGAAAGCCAGGCCCAGCTGCTGAGATAATGTGGATGAGAAGAAACCCGTACAGATGGAGCACAGGACCTGGAGTCAAGAAGAACTGAATTCAAATCTAGCCTCACATCCTGCCTAGCCCTGGACAAGTCATTTCACCTCCGACTATCTGACAAAATGGATCCACTGGATCCACTAGGGAAGATCTCTGCCAAGAAAAGGCCAAATGGGGACAACAAGGGCTGGACATGGCTGTCATAACTGAGCAACAACCAGAGAGAAGTTTTCCTGATGCCAGACCCAGTCTTCTAGCCACTGTGCTACCCAAAATGCCCTTATTAAATGCCTATTAGCAACCTTTGTGTTATATATGTTTATTTTAATATGTGCCTATTAACACTTTTGTATTATATATTATGTGTTAATTTTAATATGTACCTATTAACAATCTTTGTGTCATGTTATATATTAATTGTAATGTGTGCCTATTAACAATTTTGTATTATCTTAATTTTTAACATATGCCCATTAAAATTTTTGCTATGTAAAAACAAACAAACAAAAAAAAAAAAAAAGAGAGAAGAAACCAGTACACTGAGAGTGCAGAAGCAGAGGGGTATGGGGTACTTCTGGCTGTGGGAACTTGCAGAAGGGTGGAGCTCTTGGTTTGGGGTTCCTGGTCAGTGTGGAGAACTGAAGGGAAGCTTGAGGCATCATTTTCCCCACTCCATAATTGGAGGAGCTTATACTAATACCTCTTATTAAAAAAAAAACTGAATTGGGGAAAAAAAAAAAAGAATCGCATCATTGAAACCCATTATGGGAACAGGAAAGACTGGGATTCATCTTTAGAGGAGGACACTTAAGGGAAAAAAAAAAACATCTACTCTAAAGAGTAATGTAAAATGGCTCCTTGCCCAGTGAGAATTTATTGAAGAATTCAAAAATCAAATGAGACACATTGAGGAAAAACTAAAGAAAAAAATCAAAACATCCAAGAAAAACAAGATTGTGAAAAAAAAAGCTAATCAAAAATGGAGATAGAGAGTCTCAAACATTAAAATAACTCTTTGAAATTTAGAATTGGGCAAGAGGAAGCCAGTGAAACTATGAAAGACTAAGAAATACCAAAATAATTATAAAGAATGAGAAAACAGAACAGGATGTGAAATATCTCATAAGAAAAACTACAGATCTGGAGAACAGATCAAGAAGAGAAAATTTAAGAATAATTGCACTATCAGAAAGTTGTTATCAAAAAGAGAACCTTTTCAAAATAATGCAGGAAATAATCCTAGAAGATTGTCTTGGAGTGATAAAACATGAGGGAAAAGTAGAAACAGAAAAAATCCACCAAGAGATCCTTTATGAAAACTCATAGGAATATTATCGCCAAATTTGGAAACCCCCATATGAAAGAGAAAATTTTGCAAGAAACATGAAAAAAAAATTCAAATATGCTGAAGCTACAATTAGAATTGTACAAAACTACAATACAGCAATTACAATAAAAGACAAGAGGTCTTGGAATCATATTTACTGACAAGCAAAAGAACTAGGCCTGCAGCTAAAAATACATCCAGCAAAAATATCTATAATAATATAATAAAAATATCTATAAACTGACATTTAATGAACTTGAAGATTTTCAGGCCTTTCTATCAATCAAACCTGAACTTAATAGAAAATTTAATATGTAAGAGCCAATATCAAAGAACAATTTTAGGGAACTCAAGATGGATAAACTGTTTAAATATGGACAAATTGTTTATTTTTTTTAACATGGAAAATGTATACTTTATGTTTAAAATTTACATCAACAATAGGTAAACTCAAAAGAAAGATTGACAGAGTAAAGGTAAAAATAGTAATCATGTTATACAAATGAAGTGCAGAGGAAGAATAGACACAGAGGCATTAGAGAAGGGAGGAGGGCTGGTAGTTCTGACAACCTACTCACATTGGGAATCGGTTCAATAAGTAACACTACATATATACCATGAAGAGTATAGCACCTTCCAAAATCTATAAAGAAATAAGCAGGGAACCATAGGTGGATGGGAAAGCAAAGGATGTGGGAAGAAGACAAGGGAGGGATCTCTGGGTAGGAGGAGGCTAAGTAATAGTAAGCCAAATTATGGAGCAGAACTTAATGAAAGAATCAGAAAGGATAGGAAAGACATGTGTATGTGGCGTATGTGTGTGTGTATGTATATATCTACATATGTATATGTAAATATATATTTTTCTTAATTGTAGTTTGCTTGGCAGTAGTGGGAAGATGAAAGGAAGATGTATGTCTATGTATGTGTATGTACATATCTATAAATATGTATATAAATTTATCATTTCTTAACTATAAACTGGAGATGGTAGGGAAGTGAAAGAGGAAAAAAAGAATAAAGTAAATGAGGTATGCAGCAGAAAACAAAAGAACAATTTAAAAGGAAGTAAAGAAAAGAAATAAAATGAAATAAAAAATTATATCATGAATATAATATATATATACTTTCTTAAATTGGTATTTGTTGTCATATATTTTGAATCTTTCTGATGTTCTGCTGGGCACAGGATAATGTTCTCTTCTGTTTTGTTTCATTTTGTTTTGCATTGTTTTTCTGTTTCTTTTTTTGATTATTCTTTTTCTTCAAATAAAATAAATTTTGGGGGAAAATCATATACCAAAAGAAAAAAATATTTGAGATTCAACAACAATAAAAAGATCACTGTATTCAAGGCAATCCCAATAGACTTTGGATAGAAAATGCCAACTGCATTCACTAAAAGAACTATAGAGATTGAATAGAAATGAACACATGCTATGTTCACTTCTTGTTTATGTTTTTTTTCTCTCCCATGTTTTTCCCTTTTGTTCTGACTCTACCAATATGATTCATAAAGTAACATATATTAAAATAAATGAATGAATGAATGAATTTTTAAAAAAAATAAAATAATTGTACACAATACAAAATATTTGGAAGTCTATCTGCCAAGACAAAGGCGAAACTATGTGAACAAAATTACAAAACACTTTTCATACAAACCCAAACAACTGGAAGCATATCAAATATTCACAGGTAGGTCAAACTAATATAATAAAGACAATTCAACCTAAATTAATCTACTTGTTCAATGCCAAGCTAATTAAACTGCCAAGAAATTATTTTTAAAGCTAGAAAGTAGCAAAATTCACCTCAAAGAACAAAAGATCACGAATTTCAAGGAAATTCATGAAAAAAACTGCAAAGGAAGGTGACTTAGCTGTACCAGATCTAAAACTATATTATAAAGCAGTCGTCATCAAAACCATTTGTTGATACAGGCATCAGTATGAGCCTGATGAGGCCTCATTTCTTTTTTTTTTAATTACAGCTTTTTATTTTCAAAACATATACATAGATAATTTTCAACATTTACCCTTGCAAAACTTCGTGGTCCAAATTTTTCCTTCCCTTCTCTCACCCCTCCCCTAAATGACAAGTAATTCAATACTTTAAACATGCAATTCTTCCATAAATATTTCCACAATTAACATAGTGCATAAGAAAAATCAGATCAAAAAGGAAAAAATGAGAAAGAAAACAAAATACAAATAAACAATGATTAAAAAAATGAAAAAATACCATGTTGTGATCCACATTCAGTCCCCATAGTCCTCTCTCGGGTGCAGATGGCTCTCTTCATCACAAGACCATTAGAATTGGCCTGAATCACCTTGCTGTTGAAAAGAGCCTCTTCTGTCAGAATTGATCATTCTCTAATCTTCTTGTCACTGTCTTTGGGATACAGGCCAGGAAAGGCCTCATTTCTAAAACATATAAAGAACTGTTAAATTTATAAGAATACAAGTCATTCCCAATTGATGTCAAAGTGTATGAGGTCAAAGTATATGAACAGACAATTTTCAGATGATGAAATTAAAGGGTAGCAAAGAGATCATAAAAAAGGAAAAAGGCTCTACATGTGCAAAAATCTTTATAGCAGCCCTTTTTGTAGTGGCAAGGAGCTAGAAACTGAGTGAATGCCCATCAGTTGGGAATGGCTGAATAAGTTATAGTATATAAATATAGTGGAATATTATTGTTCAATAACAAATGATGAGTAGACTAATTTTAGAAAAGCCTGGAAAGACTTATATGAACTGATTCACTTCATTCATGAATTGAACAGAACCAAAAGACCATTGAGGTGATTTAAGGCAGTTCCAATAGAATTGTGTTGGAAAATGCCATCCACATTCTGAGAGAGAGAAGTATCGAAACTGAATGTGGATCAAAGCATAGAATTTTCACCTTTCTGTTATTGCTGTTTCTTTGCTTGAGGTTTTCTTTCCCCTTTTCCATGTATTTTCCCTTTTGATCTGATAATTTTTTTTGCTCAGTATGACATATATGGAAATATGTTTAGGAGAATTGCACATGTTTAACTTGAATTGGATTCCTTGCAGCATATGAACAACAATGACTCCAGAAGTGATTACACATATATGTATGTGTATATGTATCATTATATATATGACTGAAAGTGGATTATTGTCATTACAAAGTAAGAGTAAATAATAACTATGAGCTGTTTTACTCCATATTTTTATTAATTATATTATCTAATATTCATAGGATACCAAATTAACCATATACCTACTAGGTCAGTACCCCAAAGAGATCAAAAAAAAGGAAAGCATCCTATAAATACAAAGATGTTTATAGCAGCTCTTTTTGTGGTGACAAAGAATTAGAAATTGAGGAGATGCCAATCAATTGGGAATGGCTGAACAAGTTGTGATATATGAGTATGCTGGAATACTATTATACTATAAAACATGAGCAGAATGCTTTCAAAAAATCTGGAAAGACTTACATGAACTGATGCAAAGTGAAGTGAACAAAACGAGCACATTGTACACAGTACTGGCAATATTGTACAATGTGAATAACATGGCTCTTCTTAGTAAATGATCCAAGACAATTCTGAAGGTTTTATGATAAAAAAATGCTATCTACCTCTAAAGGGAAAAAAACGATGGAATTTGAATAAAAATTGAAGCATACTTTGTTTTTACTTTATTTATTTTGGTTTCATTTATTTATCTACTTATTTATTGGTATGTGTGGGTTTTTTTTACAACATGGCTAATAAATAAAAGTGTTTTGCATAATGGAACATGTTCTTTATCAAGTTGCTTGCCTTTTTAACAGAGAATGGGAAAGGAGGGAGGAAGAAAAAAAATTCAGAACTCTAAATTACAAAAATCTTAAAAAATGTTAAAAACTTTTTTCATGTAATTGGAAAAAATAATTATATTTAAAAAATAGATATAAATCATATTATATTTTAAGTGTAGATGAATATGTGCACCAGAAGGATCCTTATGTATAGCTTGGTGACCCTCCTCTCTATTTGAGTTTGATACTATTGCTCTAGGTGACCATAAAGATCCTTTCCACTTTTAAATCCCATGAAAAATATAGTTAGAGTCTCTTTTTTTTGTTAAGAGAGACTCTGGAATAAAAAAAGTGGTTCTTATATCCATGAATTGAATAACCTTATATTTTTTGTCACTGGCTATGTTCCCTCAAATTTTCCCTCACCATGCCTACTATACAGTTTTAGACACCAAGAGTTACTACAATTAAATTCTAGTTATGTCTGCCCCTGGAAAAGAACAACAGATAGCTATTTCAGTGTACTAAACATTCTCCACAAGAGAAATAAAAACTCAAGAACTAGCTATATCCACTGAAAGAATAGCAACAAGATTTGACAAGTTAATTTGTCACAGTATTCCTGGACAGAGATATACTTGTATTTTTCTACCAAATTTTACTTGATCTAAGTTTAGTTTTAATAAGTTCTTTTATTAAAATTTCAATCAGATTCTGTAACATCAAGGTAAAATAAACTGATGAGGCTGTCACTTCGCCTATCTCTTTACCTCATATCTCTTTAAAAACTGGCACTATATTTCCTTTCTGTAGTTTCTATTCTAATAGATATTTCATTTCTATAAAGTATCTCCAATATTTTCACTCTCATTTCCTCCAAAAAAAATTGTTACTGTATAGGTTTGAAAATCAAACAAAAATTCATATTGTAACGGATGTCTGGGTGACTTTACTAGCAGCGTGATCTATCTTTAATGACCTTTCTGAAGCAAATGAAGGTAGCCTAGCTGAAACAGATCTAAAACTATATTATAAAGCAGCAGTCATCAAAACCATTTAGTACTGGCAAAGAAATAAGAGAAGTTGATCAATGGAATAGGTTAGGTTCACAGAACAAAACAGTCAATAACTATAACAATCTAATATTTGACAAACCTAAAGGCCCCAGATTTTGGGATAAGAATTCACTATTTGACAAAAACTGCTGGGGAAACTGGAAACAAGTATGGCAGAAAGTAGGCATAGACCCAAACCTAACACCATATACCAAGATAAGGTCGAAATGGGTTTATGATCTAGACATATAGAATGACATTATAAACAAATTAGAAGAACATGGGATAGTTTACCTCTCAGGCCTGTGGAGGAGGAAAGAATTTGTGACCAAAGAAGAAATAGAGATCATTATTGATCACAAAATAATTTTGATTATATGAAGTTAAAAAGTTTTTGTACAAACAAAACTAATGCGGACAAGATTAGAAGGGAAACAATAAACTAGGAAAACATTTTTACAGTCAAAGGTTCTGAAAAAGGCCTCATTTCTAAAATATATAGAGAATTGAATCAAATTTATAAGCGTTCAAGCCATTCTCCAATTAACAAATGGTTAAATGATATGAACAGACAATTTTCAGATGAAGAAATGAAAACTATTTATAGTCATGTGAAAAGGTGCTCCAAATCACTATTGATCAGAGAAATGCACATTAAGACAACTCTGAGATACCACTACACACCTGTCATATTGGCTAAGATGACAGGAAAAGGTAACAACAAATGTTGGAGGGGATGTGGGAAAACTGGGACACTGATACATTGTTGGTGGAACTGTGAACAAGATCCAACCATTTTGGAGAGCTGTTTGGAACTATGCTCATAAAGTTATCTAACTGTGCATACCCTTTAGTCCAGCAGTGCTTCTATTGGGATTATATACCAAAGAAATCTTAAAGGAAGGAAAGGGACACACATATGCAAAAATGTTTGTAGCAGCCCTCTTTGTAGTGGCAAGAAACTGGAAACTGAGTAGAGGCCCATCAATTGGAGAGTGGCTGAATAAATTATGGTATGGATGAATGCTACAGAATACCATTGTTCTATAAGAAATGACCAACAGGATAATTTCAGAGAGTTTTGGAGAGACTTATATGGACTAATGTTGAGTGAAATGAGCAGAACCAGGAGATTATTATACACAGCAACAACATATATGATGATCAATTCTGATGGACATGGCTTTCTTCATCATTGAGATGATTCAAACCAGTCCCATTTGTTCAGTGATAAAGAGAGCCATCTACACTCAAAGAGAGAACCATGGGAACAGAGTGTGGAACACAACATAGCATTCTCACGCTCTCTGTTGTTATTTGCTTGCATTTTGTTTTCTTTCTCAGTTTTTCTTTTTCTTTCTTCTTGATTTGATTTTTCTTGTACAACAAGATAACTGTATAAATATGTATACATATATTGGATCTAACATAGATTCCAACATATTTAACATGTATTGGAATACTTGCCAGCTAGGGGAGGAGATAGGGGGAAGGAGGGGAAATTTGGAACAAAAGGTTTTGCAAGGGTCAGTGTTGGAAAAATTACCCATGCATATGCTTTGTAAATAAAAAGCTTTAATAAAATAAATAAAATAAAATGACCTTTTTGACTCTCTCCAACTCATAATATGGTGTAATGACAGAAGAGGGTATGTCTAGAGAGAGGACCTGGATTATAATCCCAGATCTTCTCATAATTAACTGAAGACCAGAGTTAACTGAATGATTTTGGACAAGGAACTTCTGCTAGACTTCAATTTTTTTATCTAGAAAATAAAGGACTTGGAGATGATATGTAGGACCCTTTCAACTCTAACTTCATATGATATTAGACATCTAATGAATCCTTCAAGGTCTAGCTCAGATGCCCTATCCTCTCTAGAAACTTTTTTGACAATCCTACCTTCTCCTCCCACCCCCACCCCTACAATTGAAAGTCATATTTTTGGAGGCCAAATAACAAATAAGATTGTGGACTAGAGATATTTTCTGTTATCCTTACTGACCTTTCAAACCTCTTTAAGATAGAAACTACATGCCAAAGATAAAGCAATTTTACATGGTCTTTATGGCCTTAAATAAAGATTCTCGAATTATGGGGTCACATAATTAAATTGGGCATCACAAAATATCAAGATATCAAGTAACCCTGAAAAATGTTGAAGGTGC
Organism: Antechinus flavipes; assembly: GCF_016432865.1. Lineage (NCBI taxonomy): Eukaryota > Metazoa > Chordata > Mammalia > Dasyuromorphia > Dasyuridae > Antechinus > Antechinus flavipes. Next base: position 195,349,855 of record NC_067403.1, on the reverse strand, counting down.
TCTACATCTTGCAATATCAAATATTCCACAAAGATTTAATTCTTTATGTAAAAATAATCAAGCATATCCACCTCATTAGTATGCAAATTTCTTTTCATCTTTAATAAAAGGTAAAATGATATGTATACAAAATAATTGTTTTAAAGTAAATTTCTTTATAATTTATTATCAGTAAATGTTTGACTTATATACCCAGAGTCACATAAAAATTTCCTGTGTGAAAAAGAGTTTCAAGTGGAAAAAGTTTAAGATGCCCTGGCCTAGGAGATCAAGAACTCAAAAAAAGTAAAAATTCCCCAGAACTAATGACTAAGTCAAGTTCATTAAGGACCTTTCTTCCACTTCCTGCTATGTTTCTAAAAGCTAGGTTGAGCTAGTTCCCCACACCATTGACTTGCAATAGAATGTAATCTTAAGACTCCAATTTTTTCCTTCAAGTACTAAGGAGATTCAAACTCCAAAATGCAGAAATTTGCTGAAACCATAATAGCAACAGTGTTCTATCTTAAAACAGAGCTCTGCAAGAGAGCAGAGGAACAGAGAAAAAGGTGCAAGATATATGTTTGAGTATGTATAGAGCTCAAGTCTATACCCTTACTCCTATTTTCTCCAAGTGTCATATACATCCAAATTCTAAATGGTGGAAATTTGCCCAGGCTGCAATTAGCAGCAATGTGTCAGTGTTCTGTGGGCCAAATAACTGAGGAACAGAGAGAACAGTTTAGGACACTAAGTGTGTTTGTGGATCTGGGGGCTGTACTACATTAAACCTAAGAAAAAAGATTTCAGACTCCAAATGAAATCAATTCTATTTCCCCAAATGTCACTTGGGGTAGAGACTGAGGAGGAGATTGTGTGAGAGGAGGCTGAGATATTCTGAGGTCCAAGTTCCAGGGGAAACAACACAAGGAGGAGGTGAGTTTAAAAAATTGGCAAAAATGGAATATGAGGGGAAAAAGATTAAAATTACCAAGGAAGAAGAAGAAAACTCAAAAACTTTGGACATAAGCAGATAAATGACTAGGGAAAACATTACTACAGAAGAAAATATAGTATATGGATTTATTAAACACATCCAGGAATCTATGAACAAATAGTTCAAAACAAAGGAAAAATTACTGAACACCTAATGAGGTAGTGGACATTGTGAATATTGAGAGCATAAAACCATAATGAATTGCTTAAAAGATTAATGAGAAACATGAGGGCAGTATTTATGATCTGAAATAATTAACAGAATAAAAAACTGGAGTCCACAGTGGCAAATATGACTCAAAAAACAAAATAAAGGATAACTAATTGAGAATACAAGTACACAAAAGCAAAACAATTTGGAAGAAAAGCAGCAAAGAAAATATTCTTCATACAAGCAAAATATATTAATCTTGAATACAAGATGCATAAAGACAATTTAAGAAGAATATAATACACATAAAAAAATCTGAAAACCATAATACAACTAATAATGCAGGAAAACTGTCCAAAGTTTTTGAGTACATAAAACTTAATACTGAAGTCAAAAGAATACAGAGATTACCTCCTAAAAAAATTCAGTAAATTTCAAGATACCTAATGGTTACATTTAACAATTCTATTGAGAAAAAAACAAATTTTGCAAATAAACAGGAGGAAGGCCTTCAAATACAAAGAAAAGGAAAAGTAAATAACACAAGACAATTCTGCACCCACAAGAAAACAGAGAAAGGAATGGAATAATGTGTTCTATAGAGCTCAAGATGTAACCCAGAGTGATCTACTCTGAAAATTTGAGCTGAATCATCAATGAAAAAAGATGGTGTTTTAAACGTTTTTAGAAAGAAAACCAGACAAGTGAATTTTTTCTCCAGTGCCTTTGACAACAAAAATGCAGGAGAAGTATATGAATATAACAGCTAAGGAAAACAATGCAGCAGAGAGACCATTACAAGACCTTTTAAATGTATACAAGGAGACAGATGAACTTGAAAGTCAAGATGGAGGTGAGGGGAAGAGGTGTTGCTAGGGCATTACAAACTGAAATTTGTGATACACCACCTAAATCAATATTTTTGTGGGACTAAATTACAAAATGTGAGGGATCATGGATAAAGGGGAGTGTGTGATATGCTCTAGTCAAGTCGAGGACTATCACTGAGGCAAAGGTGATCCATGGTCTCTCAGGAAGGAGAATCTATAGGGGAGTGGGTGAGGAGATGGGGAAAGGGATTAAAAAAGATTAAAAGGAAGAGAAAAGGAGAGAGTTTTGTCTTGTTTTGTTTTATTTATTTTTTAAATATACATTGCTTTATGAATTCATGTTGGGAGAGAAAAGTCATGGGAGAGATTAAAAAACAGAAAAAAGAAGTAAACATAGCATGTGTTGATTTACATTCAGTCTTCTTTGTTCTTTTTCTGGATGATGATGCTATTTTCTGTCCAAAGTCTATTGGGGTTGTTTTGGATCACTGAACCACTAAGAAGAACCAAGCCTTTCATAATTGATCATCACATATTCTTGCTGTTATTGTGTACATTATATTCCTGGTTCTGCTTGTTTCACTCAGCATCAGTTCGTGTAAATCTTTCCAGAACCCTTATTTTGTTGATAGGAGAAAGAATACTCCCATGATTGAAGAGAGATGTTCTAAGGGAAATAGAGATCTCTCTGTGGTTATTTTCTGTAAGGATTTGGTGCTTAGCAAGATCAATCATACTGCCTCAGGTGGTACAAAGGGTCAAAGCTCCTAGAGACAACACCTAAGGAATTGGTTTTGGGCAATGATCCAAGGAGGAGACTTGAGACAAAGGGAGAAAATAAGACTGGAAATACAAAAAGAGGTCATTGGTGAGCTACATAACGGGATGTAAGGGGAGGGAAGATCCTGTAATGAGGCAGTGTCCTATTACATCAGAAACTGGAATCTGGGGGGAATGAAACAAAAAGGGGAATCAGGCTCTATAAGGCAGTGACAGAAACTTCTTAGAAGGAGAGCACAAAATAGTTACCAATGCAGAGAATAGAGAGAAAGTAGTCTAGAGGAGACAAAGAGAGAGGATAGTTGGGGGGGGGGGAAGTCCTCTGTAAAAACACAGAAAATGAAAATTAAAAAAATTAATAGATAGGATTAGATAAAGAGGAAGGATTCAATTTGAATATGAAGAAAAAAGTGAGGGATAATTAAATAGAAAAATGCATTAAAAAAAGAGAACTTTCAAGCAAAAGAGAAAATAAATGGGGAAGGAGAGAAAATCAGTGGGAATAGGGCTGACTGGGACAAATGAAGATTTCTCAGAGATTGTAAAGTAAAACAGACCTTAGGCCTAAGTTTCAGGTTCCTAGAAGTCATGACTATTAATGAAATCTGCTTTGCCCCATCAACACTGCTCATGCCAAAGAAGAAAGCAACTGTTGTATATTGGTTAACTGCCCCTTCCATGGTCCTAAAGAATTCGGTCTGACCCAATGAATTAAAAAATCAACAAAGTAAGGGGATGGGACCTGTGGCTTTTTGGCCATATAACCCTGCTTCTGCTTCTGTATTGTACCACACTCTACTAGCCTGACTAATGAGTGTGCTGGTCCACTTCTTGAAAGAACCAAATAAAGGCTTTCTGTTTGTATCTGGAGACACCTATCTGGGATTGGGATGTTTTAAAATTTTTCTTTAATAGTGTTAATTTAAATGTTTCATACTTGTTTAGATTATCATCCATTTCTTGTGTATATATGTTTCTGATGAACATTTTTTTTCTATTCATTGTGAACTCTTGTTAATTTTTTTTATTTTGAAAATTAGATTTTCTTTTTTTTAAGTCAAATAAGCAAATAGTTTATGAAATTTGTCAAATGCCTTTGTTTTATCAGTTTTATGGAATTTCAAATTTTCATTTTATTTCTCCTTTAATTTTTAAGAGTATTTTAAAATATTTTTAGTGGGTTTGTTTTTAAACTTCCTGGCTCAGCTCATTAATTCTCTTATTTACTAGTGTGTTAATATATGCTTGCTGAGGATCAGTCTATCTAAATACAGAAAGGCTCATCATCAGTTTAAGCCATTTGCTAATAAATTATTTGATGAAATAAATGGAAGTACAAAATATCCCACATACTTGGTTCCCTCCCCCATCTCCTCTTTAGTGATGGTAGCAGAGAAGTAAAAAAGAGTACAGAAAATATTGAAACTCAATGAGATTGGGGACTGTTTGTAAAAATAAATTAATTTTGGTACTTAAATCTGAGATTTTTATTCTGTGACCAATTTATTAGACATATTACTCAAACAACTGAATTGTATCAGTCTTGACAGTTCTTCTCTGAACTAGACCAAAAGACAAAAATAAGCTGTCACCAAGTGTTGATGGCTTACATGTTCACTTTGAAGAAAAAAATAAATGACTTTGTAGAGTTGGTTTTACTTCATGAGAAAAGGTACCAAATTTGGTCACTTCAAACTGAAATGGTCATGACAAGAACTGACAAAATAAGTACTATAAAAATAATTCCATTTGGTTAATCAATCAGCAAGCATTTTTAAAAAATTTTAATGGAATTTTATTTTTCCAAATTCATTCAAAGATGGTTTTCAACATTCACCTTCACAAAATCTTCCAAATTTTTCTTCCTCTCCTTCCCCCTACCCCCTCTCCAAGACAGCAAGGAATCCAATACAGATTAAACATGTGCATTTCTTCTAAACATATTCCTATATTCATCATGCTGAGTAAGAAACAAAACCAAAAACAAACAAAAACAGATCAAAAAGGAAAAAAATACAAAAAGGGAAAAAAAAAACAAGCAAACCATCACAAAAAAGGTAAAAATACTAGGCTTTTGATCCACATTTCAGTCTCCATAGTTTTCTCTTTGGATGTAGATGGCACTTTCCATCACAAATCTTTGGAATTGCCTTGAATCATCTCATTGTTGAAAAGAGCCAACTCTATCACAGCTGATCATCACACAATCTTGTTCTTATTGGGTACAATGTTCTCTTAATTCTGCTAAATTCACTCAGTATCAGTTCATATAAGTCTTTTCAAGCTTGTCTGAAATCTGTTAGCTCATCATTTCTTATAGTAGAATAACATTCCATTACATTCATATACCATATGCCATAACTTATTCTGCCATTTCCCAAATGATGAATATCCACTCACTTTCCAATTTCTCGATACTAGAAAAAGGGGCTGCTACAAACATTTTTGTACATGTGGTTCATTTTCCTTTTGTATGATTTCTTTGGTATACAGGCCCTGTAGAGACATTGCTGGATCAAAGGGTATGCAGAGTTTGAGAACTCTTTGGACATAGTTCCATATTGCTCTCCAGAATGATTAGATCATTTCATAACTGCACCAATAATGCATTAGTGTCCCAGTTTTCCCACATCTCCTCCAACATCCATCATCTTTTTCTGTCATCTTAGCCTATTTGAGAAGTATGAAGTGATACCTCAATTGTCCTAATTCACATTTCTCTAATCAATAGCGATTTAGACAAAATTATCTCTCTTTGCAGATGAGATGATGGTATACTTAGAGAATTCTAGAGAATCAACTAAAAATTATTAGTAACAATTAACAACTTTAGCAAAGTTACAGGATACAAAATAAATCCATATAAATCATCAGCATTTCTATATGTAACCAACAATAGCAGCAAGAAATACAAAGAGAAATTCCATTTAAAATAACTGTAGATAATATAAAATATTTGGGAGTCTACCTACCAAAATAAAGTCAGGAACTATATGAACACTATTCTATAGTGTTCTATATTCTATAACTATAAAACACTTTTCACACAAATAAATTTAGATATAAATAATTGGAAATATGTCAAGTGCAATATGGTTAGGCCTTGCTAATATAATAAAAATGACAATTCTACCTAAATTAATCTACTTATTCATGGCATAATAATCAAGTTGCCAAAAAATTATTTACAAAGCTAGGAAAATAATAACAAAGGTCATCTAGAAGAACAAAAAGTCAAGAATTTCAAGGGAATTAATGAAAAATGCAAATGAAGGTGCCTATCTATACCAGACCTAAAACAATATTGTAAAGTAGCAGTTATCAAAACCATTTGGTACTGGCTAAGAAATGAAGTAGTCAGTCAGTAGAATAGGTTAGACTCACAAGACACAATAGTCAACAACTATGGTAATCTAGTGTTTGATAAACCCAAAGACTTGAGCTTCTGGGATAAGAACTCACTGACAAAAATTGCTGGGAAAATTGGAAAATAGTATGGTAGAAACTAGCTATTGACCAATACCTAATCCCCTGTACCAAGATAAGGTTGAAATGAGTTCATGTTTTAAACACAAAGGGTGATACTATAAGCAAAGGGTGATCTATGGAGAAGGAAAGAATTTAGAGACAACATATAATTATATTAAAAATAAAGGTATTTTCTGAGAGGCATTAATGCCTCTATTCTTTATTCAGACTTTATTCAGAGGATGGTACTTCAGTTGAGCTTTGAAAGATCCAATAAATACTAAGAGGTGATTGTGAGAAATAAATTAATTCTATACATAGGAGATAGTGGGTGCAAGGTATGGCAATGATGGTGAAATGTCACGTGTAATAGCAAAAAAGACACTTTGGCTGCATCACACAGTATGTGAAGGAGAGTATTATGAAATGGGGCTAGAAAAGTAGAACTAGATTTAGAGATAGGAGTGACTTTGGAAGTCATTTAGTCCAAAATCTTCATTTTACAGTTGAAAAAATGAGAAAAAGAGAGGTTAGTTGATTTGCTCAACATAACAAAGGTAGAAAATGGCAGAATTAGGATATGAACATAGAACTTTGGACTCAAAATCTAGCATTTTTTTCTATCATGCTACCTTCAGGGTTAGATTTAGATTGAAATGGGTTTTAACTTCCAAATAGAGGAGTTTTTCTTCTATTTTCTTTGATGGCACAATTGAAATTTAATGAGGAGGGGAATTAAAGAATCAAACCTGTGATTTAGTAAATTCACTTTGGTATTGCATAAAAGATAGATTTGAGAGGGGAGAAACTTTAGACAAAGAGATCAATCTGGGTGCTATTGTGATAGTCTTGGAAAGAATGGATGAGGTCTGAGCTGAAATGATATCTGTCTGAACAGACAGAATGAGATAAATACAAAAAAGTGTTTTGAAGATAGTTTGGATAAGACTTAGAAATTGATTGAATATATAGGGTGAGAGAGAGTAAGGAATTAAGATCAAGTTTATGGACTTGAATGACTGGAAAGTTGGTGATGTCCTCAACAGAAATAGGGAAGCTTGGCAGAGAGAGGGATTTAGGAGGAAAGATCAGTCCTATCTTACACATAATGAGTTTAAGATGCTTATAGGATACATAGCTCTAAATGTCCAATAGGCAGTTGATATGAAATAGGAATTGCACTCAGGAGAAAGAACCAAGATTGTTTTCATATGTGTATATACACACGTGTGGGCTTAATGGAAATATATACACACATTTGTATATTTAATGTGTATAATATACATAGATTTTATATATGTGTATATGTGTATACATACATATATCTGGGAGTCATCTAATAGAGATGAATAACTCAGATCCTTTAAAATGACTTCAATTTAAAAGTGAAGTTAAGACAATGAAAAATATATTTGAAACTATAATTCAAGAGTATGAAATAAAAGTGGCTAAAATTTATAGACTGTATAAAAGTCATATAGTTGTGTATCATGCATATTTTCTTTGAAAACAATCAGAAGATAATGGACGTGGCTAACCCCAAACAACTACACCAAAAATATTGGAATTGATTACATATTTTAACAGATAGAAATGATTCATTACTAATGTGAGTAATTCCTGAATAGCTAGGGATCAAAATCAGCACAAAGTTAGAGGAATGAAAATGGAAAAAAAAATGTAGTATGCAATCAAAATAACTCCGTTAGGTTGTATACATGAGAGAGACATAATTTGAGACTTGGAAGGAAGTTGCTGAAGAGGTTCAAAAGAGAGGTCAGGAGAAGTGATTAAGAGAGACAAGTAAGAGAGCATTTGTTGCTTTTCCTGGTTTCCATTCTTCAGAACAAGATATCCCCATGCTGAGTTTCCTGTTTCCTTTTGTATGATATTTCATTATTGGATGAACTTTAGAATAAGGGTAGGAGAGCTCCCTAAAGAACAGACATGATGATTGTGATGGAATATTATTGTTCTATGGGAAATAATGAGCAGGATGCTCTCAGAGAAATCTGGAAAGTCCTCCATGAATTCAAGAAAAGTAAAATGTATTATATACACAATAATAGCAATATTGTGGGATGATCAACTTTGAATGACTTTGTTATTCTCAGCAATACAATATGACTACTTTGAAAGACTTATGATGAAAAAATGATATCCATATCCAGAGAAGGAACTGATTGTGTCTGAATACAGATTGAAGGATACTCTTTTTTTTTTTAACTTCATTGTTCTTAAAGGTTTTTTTGGGGGGGAGATGTTTTCTTTCACAACATGACTTTTATGCATATGTTTTGGATAACTTCACATGTGCCTTCTTGAAAGGGTATAAAGGTGGGGAGGGAGGAAGAGAATATGGAACTTAAAATTTTAAAAACAAATATAAAAATTGTTTTACATGTGACTGGAGAAAATAGAAATATTAAATATAAAAAAGAATAGACATGAGGGATAACTAGCCCCCAACATTTCCTTTGAATCCAAGAGCTGGCAAGCCTAGAGACTGCTAAAAACAGATTCCAAACTCAAACAAATCCAATAAATCCAATAAACATTTATTAAGAGCTTACAATGTTCAAGGTTGGAGCAGCAAAGTGGCACAGTGGAAAGTTTCAGGCCTGTAATCATGAACTCTTCATGAGTTCAAATAGGGCCCCAGACACTTACAAGCAAATCACTTAATTATGTTTACCTCAGTTTCTTCATCTATAAAATGAAATGGAGAATTAAATGACAAATCACTCTAGTAGTTTTTGTCACGAGAATTCTAAGAGTCAGACACATCTGAAACAATTAAACAATAACAACGATATGTTGTACTGTGCTAAGACCCTAGGATACAATTTTTAAAAACACAGTCCTTGTCCTCAAAGAATTTATAATCCAATGGGGGGAGAGAAATAGCATACAAAAGAAAACAGGTAAAACAGCGTGGGGGTATTTAGTTCCAAAGAATGGAAAATAGGAAGAGCAACAAATGCAGAGTGAAATGACTCTGCTCAAGAAACCAACAGAAAAATCTGAAATTGGTTACATTTTAGTTGATAGGAAGGATTCATTACTAATGTGAGCTTTTTTTGAGTTAGCTATGTATAGTCAAAGCACCAACTCATTTGATCAAAAATTAGTACAAAGTTAGAAGAATAAAACTGAGAAAAATATATAGTAGGCAATTAAAATCACTCATATATTGTGTATATGAGGGAAATATGATTTGAGATTTTTGGCAGGAATTTGGAACAGAAATTCAAAGGAGAGCTCAAGAGAGGTGGTCTAGAGACAGAAATAGAAGCATTTGTATGGGAGGCAGTCATTCCTCATGAGATCATTCTATCTTTCCTTGGTTGAGGTGATATATTATTTCATCCTCAGGCAAAGAACTCATTTATTATTGTGTATTCTTTAGTCTATTTTAATTTGTATAGTTTCTCTGATTTCTGCTGGCCATCTATTTTTATAAAGATAACCATTAGCTGCTATTCATGAATGTTTTTTGTACAACCAATATTTAGTGAAAGGGAATTAGGTTGGCAAGAATAAGATGCTAACTGTTCCCTTAAAAGTGAACAGAGAAAACAAGTTCGGTTGGGAATTATTGTCTCATTGTATGCCTAGACTAGACATTTCATAGATCTAATTCTATCTTGAAGCTAGCAGAAAAAAGGAAACATTGTCCAATCACAGCAGTATTAGCTCCTGCTTGTTCTCCTCCTGTAAAGTAGCTGTTGGTGTTGAACCAATCCTCCTTATACTCTCCCCAAAGCCAGAAATCACAACCTCCTTTAGAGATAATGGTGGCAAGACTCTGGATTATCTTATGTGTCTCACAGAGGCCAGCTATATAAACATAAATATAAATATGCATATATATGTATATATATATATATATGAATGACATGTATCTAACCCCATTTGACATATAACCAAGACAATCAACTAACAAAATATATGACTAAATGCTATTCTATAATAATTAAGTAGTAGAAGGATATGAACAAATATCCTTTTTGTAAGATGCTGAAATGACATAGCAGTTTTTAAAAGCTTAAAGTGCCTGAAAGCATATTCCTAATTGGCTCTCTATCAGCTGAAACATGGTTGGCCCAGGAGAGAGAAGATATAAGGTACTCAAAGAACTGTAAGCCACTAATATCCATATAAAAAAATTTTCCAGAGCACTAATAAGAGAAATTCATATTGAAACCACCTTGACTTTTCACCTCACATGCAGAATACTGATAATTACAAATGATGAGAATAGCCAACATTGGAGGGGTTGTGGAAAGATGAGAACAATCATGCACTATTTGTAGAACAGGAATTATTTCAAAAATTCTGTAAAACAATTTGAAATTATGCCAAGTAATTAAGTGAAATACCCATACTCTTTGGCCCAAAGATTTCACTGCTAGTTACATAACTCCAAGGACTATAATGATTAAAAAATTAGAACTCCTATCTATAAAAACATTCATAGCACAACTTTTTGTAAAAGCAAAGAAAAAAGTGGAGAATGGCTAAACAAATTGTGAATATAATAGTATATTACTGTGTTGCAAGAAATTATGGACCTTATGAATATAAAGAAGCATGGAAAAACTCATGAATTAATACAGAGTGAAATAAAAAGAACCATGACAATGGTTCAATAAAAGATAAAGACCAATAAAGACAATGACTAACACAATATGAATGGAAAAAAGAACAAAAAAACAAAGAAACTAAATGCTGCAAAATTATAATGACCCAGCTTGATCAAAGAGATATGAAATGATATCTTCTCTCAATTATTGTTTTAAAATGTTTATTTATTACAAGCAATTATTATTTCTTCCTTTTACTACCCATAACTTGTTGAACAATTTTTTAAAAACCCAAAAAACTTTCTCAACAAATTTGCGTAGTCCAGCAAAGCAAACCCCCATGTTGTCCAAATTCAAAAATATATGCTTTATTCCACATTTTAATAGAATGTGAAGACCCATTATCAGTAGAAGCACATGTGCACATCACACACACACACACACACACACACACATTATCTCTCTGTATACACACAATTGCAAGTTTGTAAAAACTCTCCTCCTTTAGTATTGATTAATTCTAAAGTTATCCACAGCATGAAGTACCGGAATGTTTTTGCCAGGTAGAACTCCATATGTGGAAGGTGGAGGAAATGGCACTGCTGAAAGAGAAAAGCTCAGGAGTGAATGTCTGTGGGCCATTCAGACCCAGAGAAAGCACTTACCAATACAATATTCCTCTTGCAAAGCTTTCGGGACAGGCTAATTTAAAAAAAAAAACTGCTTTTGTTGCTGACATAATTACTTTGTTCTTGTGCTGTCGCTTTTTTCCTTTTTGTATAATCTGTGGTTTTCTGTGTTTGTGAAATGAGACAGATTCTCCTCCTACTCACTGCATGCAAGCACTGCTCTGTGTACCTTATATCTTCTCTCTCCTGGGCCAACCATGTTTCAGCTGATAGAGAGCCAATTAGGAATATGCTTTCAGGCACTTTAAGCTTTTAAAAACGGCTATGTCATTTCAGCATCTTAGAACTGAAAACATATTACGCACAGTTTTTAAAACGCCTGTGAAAATGTAAGAACATAAAACAAAACCAGTATTTTTATCTCTGCTAACTGCAGTCTAGAGAAGCATCATAATAAAATCATCTTATAACTTGCAGAATCTATTTTCTCACTATAAAGTGGAAACATTGCTTGAAATCATTAATTGTATATATTTTGTTAAAAATATTTGGTAAAAAAATGTGAGAAGTCTATGACCTTTGGAAAAATGAATGTGTGTATGTGACAGTGAGAGACAAAGACAGAGATGAGATAGATGGGGACAGAGATAAACAGATAAAGAGACAGAGAGGAACAGGGAAAAGAGAGTCAGAAACAGAGAAATAGAGATAGACAAAGACACAAAAAGAGGGAGAAGAGACAAATAGAGACAGTCTGAGACATACAGAGAATTTTGGGAAAATCAAATTTGGAAGTGACAAAATGGCAATTAAAATAAACATGGTGGACTACAAGAAGTTACTAAATTTAACTTGTGTATAAGAAACAGCATAAACACATCCCTGATGATATATATGACCAGAAAAAAAAGATGTGGGACAAATTTAGGTTGCTTCTCTCTAACTGATGTAGTTAGTTGACCTATCAAACTACCTTCCTTTAAAAATGACATGTCTTTCAAGGCAATTGATCAGTTATGGTAAAATTTGGTAGGATACAGAAAATATGCATTCCTTTACCAAAAGACAACATTGTTACTCTTATCTTCCAGGAATATAGTTTGAAATCAAGGGTGCTCACATTCATCCTTAAGACCTTTGTTTGTTTTCTTCCCCTAGAAGCTAGGATATCTGTCCCCTTGGGAAGAGAGTTTTTATTTCCTTTTGGACTATTTATATCACAGATGATGCTACCTTTTCAATTTCTGCTACATGAATCACTAATGTTTTCAACAGAGAATTACTTCAAGGAATTATGTGAATATAATATGCCACTTTTAGCACTACTAATATTAAAAAAATAATAAAACAACAATATGGGTCAATACATAAAAATAAAAGTACTATAACAGCCTTTGACCTAAACTAACAACAGAACTTAGGCTCAACAACTGATCTTAAATTCCCCTTATCTAAAAACAACTCAACCTCTATCATCTTTGGACCACTATCACTAGAACATTACAGAAGTTAAAAGCTAAGCTTAAAAAGGCTCACGGATTTTTAGAGTAGATAGCATATAAAATTTTGTGGAATTATTGATAGCTATAACATCTTATTGAAACATTAATATCTTACTAGTAAAACACCATAAAACCCACCTTAGTAGTACCAGAACCTCTCTCCCTGATCCTCATACCCAAAGATACAGGTCATAAGTCATAGACTCTTAAGATGGAAAGGGTTGTTGTAATCATATAATTAAACTGCCGCATTTAACACAAGAGGGGAAAAAAGTAATTTTTCAGAAGTCATATTAGCAATCATTAACAAGCCTAGAATTCAAGCACATTCTTTTTATAAATTAATTGTTTGAATATTTTAGTAAACTTTTCTATGGTTAAAAGAAATCTGCATTTAATTGGAAAAATGTCCTAGTTTCTTCTTTTTAAGTTTAGGCTTCTATATGCATGAATATCTTACTTGTGTTGAACTCAACTATATGGAAATCTTTCACATAGCCAAGATCCAGAAAAAAGGGGGGAAAAGAAATATTTTTCTCATAACACCTCATAAAATCATTTGTTTTCTTTGGATCTAAAAAGCTATGGTATAAAAAGAGCACCAGAGATCAAACAATGATCAGAAAAGTCAAAGAGAAATATCAGTAAGTTCCCTAATCCAGTCCAGGAATGGACAATAAAGAACCATAAGGTGAAGATACAAAAAGAGAAACCCAAACAACTGCAGGTAAATGTGTCAGAAGTCTGCAACTGTGCCAAGAATAGAGACTGGAGATATAAATAAAAAGAAGAAACTACTTTGAGGAAATATTATAGTTCAAAAGATGTTCAAGAGATAAACACAGAAGAAAAGCAAACTGAACTCCATAATAACTACAAGCAGAATTTCTATGAAAAATAAAATCTTTTGGCCCAAAAGGACTATAAGAATACTTGAAAGAAATTTAGGGAAAGATTAAAATAATAGAATTATAAGTGAAAAAAAAGGAGTTCTGGAGGAAATAACTGCAAGGAGAATAAATAGCTTAGAAAAGAAGGTCAAAAACTTTACCTATGTAAGGGACTAAATGAGACTGAATCAGATTGAACACAATGACACAAGACAAAATATTAGAATAGAATCAAAAGATGGGGAGGAAGGTATCTTCTATCAAAAACAAGAAACCTAGAAAAGGTCAAAGAAAGATGATTTAAGAATCACTGGTCTAGGACACAGCTAGGTGGCACAGTGGATAAAGCACCAGCCTTAAAGTCAGGAGTACCTGAGTTCAAATCTAGTCTCGGATACTTAACTCTTCCTTAACTTCTTGACCCTGGACAAGTCGCTTAACCCCAATTGCCTCAGCAAAAAAAAAAAAAGAAAAAAAAAGAATCTTTGGTCTACAAGAAAACGATGAACAACAACAACAAATGAAGAATGTGCTTAAAATGTTTAAAGCAATTACTTATAACATCTGAACAGAAATGTTGAAGAATAAAAGATGGAAAAAAGTATAATAGTTTTATCCAGAAGATAGTTCCATAACATTATATGTAAAATTATAAAAATTTGAATGTTTTGGAAAATTTTTCTAAGGTTAAAAGAAATCTTCATTTAATGAGAAACATATCTTAGTTTCTTTCTTTCTTTCTTTCTTTTTTTTTTAAATTTTAGGTTCCTATATTTCAGGTCACTTCCTGAAATAAAACTCCAAAATAAAACCTTTGTGGAATAATATAGTCAAAATCCAGAGCTTTCAGATCAAAGGGGAAAAAAATACTGAAAGCTAGAAAGATGTGCGCAGAGAACGAGCATTTAGCTTAGCTTACTAATGACAGGCACAATGCTAAATGCTTTACAAACATTACCAAGAACCAAAATTTCACAGTAAAGAATACATAAAATCTGACAGGTAATACTATAAAGGAAAGAAAATCTTGCAATCCAATACACTTAAAGTCAAAATATAAATGCCTTCAATCAACAATAACTTACCTTGCAAAATTGAATGTAAACTTAGTGGGGAAAAACTGACTTTTAATAGAACAGAGAACTTTCAATATTCCTGACGAAAAGACCAACATTTGGACAGAAAGGGTAAAATTATTATTAAATTCTTACATTGAAATGAGGAAGAAAAAGCAAATGTCCCTTCAGAAGCTAATGACTATCAGTGCTGGGTTACCTTAATGCATGCAGACAAAATTTCTAGCATCTCTGTTGGCTTTTATATCCTTCCATTGCCTTAAAAGTGGAGGTATCATAAATCATCTCCCGTAGGGGGTCTTCTTCTGGACTCTCTCTAATAATAGCCTTATTTTGTGACCAATTACTATTTCATCTCATGACCAATATAGGCTACATTCTTTCACTTACATTCTTCTTAATACTTTCATATTCACCAACTCATTATGGAATGGAAATCAAAAGATTCCTTGTTCCTTATTGCTACTTCCAGAACCTCCCTGAATGCCCTTGAATAAGCAGGCTCCTCCAGGTAGGTACAAGCTTTGCAAATTTATAATACAATCCAAATTATGGTGATTATTTTCCTTACATCCTTAGGGCAGTTTTCTTCCTTTTTCAATGAGCTCAGTGTCTGGCTCATAGACACTTTCATTTCTTGCTCTTATATAAGGAATTTTAACAGACATATTAATACCTCATTAAAAACATAACATCTCAGAAACTCAATCTATTCAATCGCCATGATCTAGTCATCTACTCTACCTCAATCATACACAGAGATATGTATATGTATATTTGATTTTTCCATTACCTACAGGTATTATACTTCTATGGTACACTATATGGCACTATAGTACACTTCTATTCTAATAATTTAAGAATCACTGGACTACTAGAAAGTCATGAAAAAAACCCACAAAACCTAAAAATAATATTTCAAGGAAACATAAAAGAAAACTGCCTAACTTTCTTGAACTAGAAAGTAAAGAGGAAATTGCATATATCTACTAGTCACCACCTAAAAGAAAACTCAAAATGAAAATTCTTGGGAAATTATAGCCAAAATGCAGGTCAAAGAAAAACTTCTGCAACTAAATAAAGAAAAAGAATCCAAATACCAAAGAAACATGGGATTGCACATACTTCAGCAAACACCAATATAAGGGTGTAGAAAGCTTGGAATGTGATATTCCAAAAATCAAAAGAGCTAGCCTTACAACTAAGGATAACTTAACTAGGAAAACTGAATATAATCCTACATAGAAAAAGGAAACCTTTAATGAAATAGATTCCCATGCATTTCTAATTAAAAAGACTAAAGTTGTGAAGAAATTCCAAAGTTCTTAACACAGGAATTAAAAGAAACATTAAAAGATAAACACGAATGAACAATGATTAGGGATTCAACAAGGATAAACTGTTTATATTCAAATATGAGGAGAGGCTACATATATCTCTTCTGAAGTCTATCATTAATAGGGATCATAGGAGTTTATTTAGACAGAGGACCTAAGAAAGATGCTAGCACTGGGTAGAGCTGGTGCTGATCGGCAACTCTATTGTCCATATGTAGTTCTAGATCACAGTTCTAATGCTGAGAGGAGTTCTAGTCATTACAGTTGCAGAGAAGCAGGTTAGTATTACAACCAAGAATCACCTAGTCAGCAAAACTGAGTGTAATCTTTTAAGGGAAAAATGGATATTAAATTAAATAGAGAACTTTTACGCATTCTTGATTTAAAAAAAAAAAAAGATCAGACCTGAATAAAAAAATTTGACATTCAGACAGAAGAATAAAGGGAAGCATAAAAAGATAAACACGAAATATTAATAATAAGGGGCTAAATAAAGTTACACTGTTTATGTGCCTATATAGAAAGATGATGTATGTAACTCATAAGAATTGTATCATTGTTAAGTAAGTTAAAATAATTTTACATAGAGCTTGTAAGTGTGATTAATTATGAAAAATTTGGCTACTCTGCTCAATTCAGTGGTCCAAGACAATTCCAAAGACTCAAAATGGAAAAATGCCATCTACCTCTGAAAAGAGAGCTGGTGAACATTAAATGCAAAATGAAGTATAATTTTCTCACTTTATTGTTTTACTTTTTGTGCCATAAAATGGATCTCACAATATGTTTCATATGACTCCACATGTTTAATCAGTGTCATATTGCTTGCCTTTTTGGTAGATAGGAGTGTGGGAAAAAATGAGAGAATTTGAAACTTAAAATTTAAAAAGAAAAGAATGTTAACAGCTATGTGACTCTAGGCAAGTCACTTAATTCCAATTACCTAAAAAATATTAAATAAGTAAATACAATTTTAAAATAAAGGTAAAATGGAAGAATGGGAAAAAAAGAAGAAAAATGGAAAAGGAAAAATTTTTATCAGAAACTTTTTAGCAGTAAGATCATAATCAGATCCTAAAAGTAATCTCAAATGTACTTATAGAATAGGTAGAAAAAAAGCATAGATAGTTAAAACAGTAATATTAGACCAAGTGTAAATAGAGAAAATCCACACAGGAGACATAATTGTGCACATATTCTCAAGGATTTTATAGCAATGTAAGAAATCAAAGCTGTGTTTGAGAGGGGGTGGTAAACCTCAAATCTTACTGAAAAAAAAGTGATGATAGAACATCAGCAACTATCAACCTATATGTTTTCTTTCCCTTCTATACAAAATTTTATGAGAAATGTCCCCACATGCATCAAAAACAACCTAGAGGATATTAGCAGGAAATAGATGAGCATTTTTGTAAGCAATATTCTACCACAGGCTTTATTTTCACCATCACACAAATGACTGAAAGATAAAGAATACAAGATTCCCCTCAAACTACTTACTATGTAAAAAGATTGGATGCATCAGAACGAAATGATACCTTAAAGGCTATCTTTCAAAAGGGTTTACCCATCTGGTCATCAAAATTATTCATTGTTCCTTGACACATGGAATAAAAAGATAATCTTGTTCAGTAATTCTCTTATCATAAATATCTGATCAAGTATAAAATCTCGAGATGGATTATCACCAAAAGGTATATTCTATAGTCAGGGGGAAAATCTTGTACAGAATCGAAGTTGAAGAGGGATTCCCTGTGAAATCTTCCAGATGCTTTTGCTTAAAGATAATATCATGCTGATTGCATGAAGCACTGGAACACTGGAGAGACTCTGGAAGAGATCTCTAAGCACTCAAATATTCTGACCTGATCATATGAACAGGAAAGCATAAGTGGAAGAATAATAGCTTTTGCCCAGATTATGGCATTACATCAGATGAACAACCTACAGAGCTCATCTGTCAGTATTTATATCTGGAACAGACAGTACAAATCATCAATAAGTTCCATATCTAAATAGGATGAAAACAGTAGGGTGAATTATATTCAAGAAATGGTAAAGTTCCTTTAATAATCCTAATCATCTCCCAGAACACAAAGGCCCATCTTTTTAGAGCCAATGCTCGAGTGTGATATGGCTGTGTAACACTGAATACAGCAGTCTTTGAAAAACTGAAAATGAATATTGCACAGATGACAATGGAAGGGCCTCTGATACATATTAGCAGACCATACCATACAATTTAAGGAGAACCATTAAAGAGCAAGAGTGAAAGATATAAATAAGAGGATGGATCAGTAAAATGGTACAGAGAAGTGATGTCAGGTGGCCTGCCAGACTGTTCCATTAGTATGTATGTAAAGTCCAAAGTAAATATGGAAAGTCTCAAGCACTCCTGAGACCTGATTTGAAGGAGGGCATCGTCATTAAACAATCAACAAATTAAGTGGGCTCCAAGGATACAAATACAAATGGAGCCCATCCCCAGTTGCAAAAGGTGTATACTTATTTTAAAATGCTAGATATCACCAAAAAATTATAAATCTTCAAGGAAATGCTAGTTTCCAAGGCTTTTTCACTCATTTTAATTTGTCTTTCCTGGTAGCACTGAATTCCTTAGATAGCTATCTGACTCCTAGGCGATTGGCTCAAAATAGCTAAAAATGACAGTCTGCCCTCACCATTAAGTAGGTTCTAACTCTGTGTCCAGAAAACCATTGTCTCAAGTAGCCGAGTAATTCCTGATAACAAGAATCAGAATCTTTAGATTTAACTGAGGGAAAGTCTATTCATAGACACAATAAAGTTGAAAGTGGAGCTCTATTTCAAAATGTCCTGAGTAAAAATCATATAGCTCATAATATATATTATAAGCCCTTAAAATAGAAAATATAGCAATAAAATTACTTCAAAATAGGAGGAAATAGATTCTGATGGAATGAAAATGTATTTAAAAATCAGGGATTTACTTTTTTTAAAACCATAAAATTAGTCATTTTAATGATCAAGTCAGACCTTAAAATTTTAGAAATTGTTAACTGGACCTAAGAAAATTATTCTCCTTTTCAGAAAGGAGAATTTAATTTAATTCAATAAAATTTGCTTAAATGATTATTATCTAGACTTACCTTGAATAAGGTAGGCTTATTCTTGAAAGGGTAACTACAATATGTAATATTATAAAAGAGTACTGCTGCTAGAGTCAGATGACCGAATTCAAATCCCACTTCTGACACCACCTGTGTTAACATTGGAAAAGTCATTTACCTTCCCTCATTTGTAAACTTACAGGTTTGCATGAGATAGATTCTAAGTTCCTTCTGTCTCTAAAGCTATGATCCTGTGGTTCTATTACAAATGCATTAGAAAAATGGTGGGGGAAAGTGCTATGTGAGGACTAACGTGGGAAAAGGATCCTTTGGTATAAGGGCAAATAAGAACTAGGCTTCAAGGATGGGATAACATTTGTATTGGATTTTATAAAATGATAGGAACAAGGAATGACAAAGAGTCATACAGACTGGAATGTAGAATGTGTAGAGATATATAAAATGGCTGGCTAGAAAAATCTGGGTGGCGTCAGCATTGAAAAATTGCTTTGGTGCTAAGTGAAATGAGCAGGACCAGAAGATCATTATTTACTTCAACAGTACTATATGATAATCAATTCTGATGGACCTGGCCATCTTCAGCAATGAGATGAACCAAATCAGTTCCAAGAGAACAGTAATGAACTGAACCAGCTGCACTCAGGGAAAGAACTCTGGGAGATGACTATGAACCACTATATAGAATTCCTAATGCCTCTATTTTTGTTCGCCTGCATTTTTTATTTCCTTCACAGACTAATTGTATACTACTTCAAAGCCCAACTCTTTTTATACAGCAAAATAACTGTTTGGACATGTATACATATATTGTATTTAACTTATACTTTAACATATTTAACATGTATTGGTCAACTTGCCATCTAGGGGAAGTGGTGGGGGGAAGGAGGTAAAAAGTTGGAACAAAGGGATTTGCAACTGTCAATGCTGAAAAATTACCTATGCATATATTTGTAAATAAAAAGCTATTAAAAAAAGAAAAAGAAAAATTGCTTTGGAAAGGACAACCTTTTCATAACCTACAATGTGCAATCAAGATATCCCTGAGGAAGAGGAACGAGATACAATTTTGCAAATATTTCTCTTAAGAATTAAGGACAGAAATCTGGTATTTTAAAAGCTTGAATAAGGAAAAATACATCAAAATTATCATTTTTTTCTTCTACTAACAAAGACTATAAAATGTAAAATTTACTTTAAACTCATTTAAAAACTTTATGCAGGAGGTAAATAAGTGTAAAAGACTCAGTGTCTCTGAAAATGTAACATATCTGTGAAGTGGTATAAATAAAAATAAATTAGGTTTATTTTCACAATTCTTAAGTTATAATCTAAAATGATTCCACTAGAGGCAGAATAAGTAGTGCTAAGCATCAGAAATACAATTATTATTCTAAAGGGGAAGAATATATAATAAAATGATGACCAAAAGTGAATAAATTTTTCTCAAAAGTTATATGAAGGGGGGAAGACAAAAAAAACAAAGTTTATTAAAAATAAACATCATTTTCTAAATTTTCCTTTTATCAAGTGTAATTATGAAGTAAATAATATACAGAACAGAGTGGCACTAGGTTTCATTAGAGCTAATTGGTACTATAACATCCTCTCTAAAGTGAAAATTAGCCTCTAGAGGGTTAAGAGGCAGTTCAAACCTGAATTAAAAGATATGAAGCTTGTACAATCTTATAAACTAAAATATGTAACACAAGCCTACATTTTATTATATGGCCAGTATATAGCACCATCGTGTGGCCCATGACATAACTATTTCATGCTGTAGTTCAATTAAATATGCATCATAGTTGAGGGGAAAGATTATATATAGTTTAATCTTTTGTAAGAATTCTGCATATTTAACAGCTTTGCAGATATGCTTATTGCTGTCATGTAATATGATAATTTTGAAAATGTTTTAAAATGTGTTAAATTGTCCATCCTCTCTCCAAAAATGGAAGCTTGCTTAATTATTTAGAAGAAACTATGTAAATCTGTTAGTTATTTGGCTTAGGTTAGATGAATTTCAAAATGAAATTATCAAATGTAACAATCTCAGTAATGATGAGATAAATATATTTGCCAAGTTCCAATTTGTTATTTCTGTCTCTGGCACACTCAATTATTAAGCACTGCCAGCATTTGAATCAGAATTAATAAAAAGATTTAATGAAAGGCCCTCATTATCACATTATGAAATAATCTACTTTGGTCAGATTTAATTTAATTAATTAAACCAAAAGATAAACCAAAGAAAAAATTTAGGTAAAAATTAAAGAAGAAAAGGATTCACTAAATATGATACTTGATTATAACAAATGAAATTTGACTACCCCTTTGTCACTACAACCTTCCACAATCATGGGAGGTCCTAAAATGAATTCAATTATATAAAATAGCCTTTAAAAGCTTCAGTACAAAATTGTGGTATGTCCACAATGGCCTAGAAGAAAATAATATGAGAATAAAAAGGGAATTTGTTACCTATTTCTTCCCTATTTCCTTCTTCAATACACTGTATTACAGGTGGTCATCCAGTCTTTCCTCAAATACTCTCAGTGACAGTATATTCACCACCTCATAAAGTATGTCTATTGTTTGGACTTCTCCAGTTGTTAAAATAAAAACCAAATACTTTCTTACAATAAAAACCAAAATAGACTCCCTGTATCTTTCAACTATGAGCCCCAGTTTTATCTGAACAAAAGAAGTCTAATGCCTCTTTAAGAGTGTAGTTAAATGACTGTCAAGGGGTGCTATAAATCAGTGGTTT
The DNA here is from genome assembly GCF_016432865.1 of Antechinus flavipes. Classification (NCBI taxonomy): domain Eukaryota; kingdom Metazoa; phylum Chordata; class Mammalia; order Dasyuromorphia; family Dasyuridae; genus Antechinus; species Antechinus flavipes. The sequence continues at coordinate 195,327,754 of NC_067403.1, read as the reverse complement.
GTCTCATACAGCCCATACATAATTTTTTTAACCACTGACACCCAATGTAGTATATTTATTTCTTTATAAAAATGCAATGTACTACTATACAAATAATTATGTACATTATAAAGTTTATATAAAATAGAAATTGAAAAGATTTAAGATAAAGAAGAAAAATTATTTAATTTTAAAGTCAAGAGGGAACCATTAGAGTTTACTGATCTGGGAACTATAATGATTAGATCTGAACTTTGGAAAAAATATTTAGGAAGCTGTGTGTAGAGGATAAGCTAGAGAAGGGAAAAATTTGAGGCAAAAAGACCTACTAAGAGATTATTGCACATTACTGACGGAGTTGTGAACTGATACAACCATTCTGGAGAGCAATTTAGAACTATGACCAGAGGGTAATCAAAATATGCATACCACTACTAGGTCTATATCCCAAAGAGATCATAAAAGAGGAAAAATGACCCACATGTACAAAAAATGTTTGCAGCAGCCCTTTTTGTAGTGGCAAGAAACTAGAAACTGAGTGGATGCCTATCAATTGGAGAATGGCTGAATAAGTTAAATTATATGAATGTTATGGAATTATTGTTCTACAAGAAATGATGAGCAGGCTGATTTCAGAAAAGCCTGGAAAGATTTACATGAACTGCTGTTAGGTGAAAAAACCAAGAGAACGTTATACACAGCAATAACAAGATTATGTGATCAACTGTGATGGAATTGGTTTGTTTCAACAATAAAGTGATTTAACACAGTTCCAATAGACTCATGATAAAAAGAGCCATCTGCATCCAGAAAGAGAACTATGGAGATTGAATGTGAATCAAAACATAATTAAATCACCTTTTGGTTGTTTGTTTTTTCTTTCTCCTGTTTTTTTTTTTATTTTGATCTGTTTTTTCTTACACAGCATGATGAATATGGAAATATGTTTAGAAGAATTGCGCATATTTAACATATATTAGATTACTTGATGTCTAAGGGAGGGGTGGGGATAGAAGAAGAAAACACAAGGCTTTGCAAAGGTAAATGATGAAAACTATTTTTATTTATATGGGGAGAAACCATTAAAAAAAGAAGAAAAAAAGTGAGTAATGGACAAAGAGGGAAGGAGAGTGATTGATGGCATTTAGAAGATGGAAAGTTATACTGTCACAGTTGCTATAGATGCCAAAGTAGGTTTAGGTTATAACCATCTTGAGGGTACTACAATGAAGCAGTTATATAGGAGACTTGTGGTGAGAGGAGGAAGAATCAAAGAGAAATGTTGTCATTGTGTTGGATAAAATCCAATCCAAATACAATTCAACATAATGCTTGTAACTGGATATAGAGGTGGGTAGGCAGCAAATCATTTTCCTACTTCCAATTAATTGATCATAGACCATGTGAAATGGATTCATCTTAACCTCTTGAGTTTATTCCATTGAGATCATTGCTAATAAAGGATATTTATACACTAGATGAGTAGGACTAAATCATCTCTAAAGTTCCTTCTAACCTTAAGATTCTATTTTTTCTATGGCTTTTTGACCTAGTAAACAAATCTATTCTATACCTATATCATGTGGTTTACTAATTCCTAGTCCTGTGCTTTCAATTATTCTCTTCACTCAGAATGCCCTCATCTATATTTCATGTCTCTATGTTCCTGTATTTCTTAACTAACTGTTAAAGTCTGGCCTAGCTCCCTGGAGGCCTCAGGATCAGCCAGAGTCAGGATAAGTAAAAGTCCTTGGTCTTTAGGGGGAGGAATGAAAGAAGCAGGCAAACTGCCAGGAATTTTGCCAAAGATCTCTTCTCTATTCTGGAGTCCAGAATCTCTACCTTTCTCCTCCCCATCCTGTTGCCAAGTGAAATCTGGCCTCTTTCACCCCACCTTCTAATCCTTGCCTATTATTATCTTAACATCAAACATTGAGCCAGCACCAATGGTGAGAAGAGCCATTTATCCAAACAGATGCTAATAGAGTCATTGTCTCATATTGAATAGGTAATTAGCCTTAAGTGCTTGGTTGTTTGATTCAAACTTATCTTTTTCAGAGTTTCAGTTCTTTACAACTAATCTTATATAATTCAAATAATTACTTTTATACAATGGTCTCTGAATGCCATAATCACATAGGTTTGCCTTTGAAGTAGGATGGTAGGAAGGTAACAGATATTCCCAATAACCCTAACAAATGGATCAGATTGTCTATAGACAGCAATTAATAACAGGGAAAATACAGACCTCTGGGCTATTGTTAATCCTTAATCTGATCTTTATATGATAGTTATAAAGTTAATCACACTGAAAGGCTTTATAATGAGGCTGATCTATCGCTCTATTTAAATATTTACAGGGCACTTAGACTTTTATTCTCTATTAATCTGTCAATCAAAGATATAAACCAAGTATAAACAAGGTCTAGTCAGCCTCATTGACTCAATCAAAAACTTTCCAACTAGATGCAATAGGAAGTATAAAAAGATTGAGTGAAAACATTCATATCTTGTGATGTCTGAATAAAAATGAGTTAGTTTGGAACTCAAGCATTCCAATATCTGATTAAAATAGAGGAAAAGAGTAGTTCCAGGCAAACCCCTGACAAGAAATGGCTTTGGAAGAAGTAGAACCTCTGTCTCTTTATCTCCATACCTGTGAAAAGTCTGAAAGATTTTGATTTCCTATCAGACTTCTATCAATCAGGATCAGTAGTGATTGCAGCAGTGTCTCCACTTTGAACCAAGAATAAAGTAATCATACAGAAAAGGTCAATGAAGAATTCTGTAAGTAAATTACACCACACCTAAGGAGAACATTTTGAAAACTCCAGCAAAAATATTTCGAGGTTGTGAGTTACTCTAGCTATAACAAATGCTCTAAGTTTTAGTCATCTTTCCCTTGATTCTGTGGGAGACTGTGTCACAGACTTTTCAGTGAATGTTTTATAGCAACTATTCTTCATTTACTACATTAAAATATACTCCTTTTTGAATGCTAATTAAGTCTAATTGATATCAACTAATAATCATTAGGTCTTTTGAGTTATAGTACAAGAAAGGACCTATATGAACAAAAATATTTATAGCAGTCTTTTTTTGTGATGGCAAAAAATTGGAAATTGAGGGCAAACCCATCAATTGGAGAATGGCCAAAAAGATTGTAATATATGATTATAATGAAGTACTATTGTGCTATAAGAAAATACAAGTTGGATGGTTTCAGAAAAACATGAGAAAGCGTATATGAACTGAGGCAAAGTAGAATAAGTAGAAACAGGAGAGCATTATTCACAGCAATATTGTAATGACGATCAATTGTGAAAGACTTAGCGACTCTGATCAATACAATGATCCAAGACAGTTTCAAAGGACTCATAGTGAAAAGTGCTACCCACCTCCAAAGAGAGAACTGATATATTCCAAGTTCAAATGAAAACATAATTTTCTATTTTTCTTGTTTTATTGTCACATGGAAATATGTTTTGCATGATCTCATATATATAATTGGCATTACATTACTTGCTTTCTCAGTGAGATTGGGAGGGAACTCACAATTTTAAAAAATAGAATGTTGAAAAATAAATTTTAAAAGCAATAAAAGTAATCTTGACTCAATTAACTAATTATAATTAATGCTAATAAGTACTAATAGCTCCCTATTGCTTCTAGGATAAAATATAATCTTTTCTGGTTAATTTTTTAAAACTTGTTATAACCTGGTCCCAACCTACTTTTCCAGCCTTATTATGTATATTACTATTGCTTTCATATGCTATAGTATAGTCAAGGTAGACTTCTTGCCATTCCTCCAGGGTGGGTATGACTGATTACACTGTAAATTGAAGAGTGGTAAGGAGTAAGTCCTATACACTAAAGAGCTCTTGGCTACTAGTGCCTTTCTAGACATAAAGGTAGAATAAAAAGTAACAATTATTGTGCATTTATATTTGACTTTTCTTGATTGAGAACATTCTATTGGAAATGAAAAAATGCATTTCTAGACAAAGGTTCCAATATCTGAGAGAGGAATAATTGTATTTACTTCTTAAAAACTAACTTACAGGTTTCTTGGCTGAAAGTCTGCCACTCACAGTTCCAGTCTGATTCCATGTTGATGTAATAAACCCCTTTAACAATAAGAAGAATCACTTTAAGATCAATATAATTTAAAATTTGTTTAATCATTTTATCCATTTGACTCCTTAGAAGATAATAGATGTGATCTTTTATGGACCCAAAGGGATTTCCAGGTCTAAATTATATTAAATTATATTATATTATAATTTAAATTTTGGAGAAATAGTAAGCTATCCTCATATATCCCTTTAAAATTAATAAATTTTATACTTTAAAAAATGCTTACATTGTTTAAGGCACATAAATCTTATCTGTTTGTATATAAAACACACTGCCGATCTCAATCTCAATACTCATTTTTTTCATCATTAAATTTTCAGTCTAGTTACCTTTCTCATGCAAGACAGCAGCCCATCCAAAAAGGTTGATTTGACCTTATGAATCTAAGTGATTTAAAAAAATTAAGTCATTTTCTCTTTAAACAAAAAATGTTTCAGATGAAAACTCACATTTTCAACAATAAAGAACTTTTCAAAAATCACTAGTAAATGACACTAAAATATACTTTTATGTTGGCAAGGATAACTCATTTAGGATGAAGGGAATTGGTGCAGTAAATTCCTTAAAGTCTCCTGCTGGCCACCAACAATATTTTGATACCCATTTAAGATTCAAGTGCACAGTGGCTTACAGTTCAAGAACAGTAGTTTCACCAGTGTGGATACTTGTTTGTGGACTATAAAACTTTGTATTATGTCCACTATCATCAGCAGTAGCAGTAGGTGGGTGGTTTTTAAGAATTGTTGCAGCTAAAAAAGTCATAATCCTATAACTAATTTAATGATAAATAGCTCCAAATTTAGCAGGTCCTTAAACAAAAGATTTATAATCCATCACCAGACATTTACTGAAAGTCTTTCTTGGTAGACAGTGTCAGAGCTCACACTCCACTGACATCACCATCAAGAAACCCTGGGTCATTTCCATGCAAACATGAGGTGAAGTAAGACTTAGTGGAGATGACAATTATCTCAAATGCAACAAAATATAACAAATGTTATAAGCAAGTACTGAGAAGATACAAAGTTTAGATAAGGCATGGGCTTCTCTTTTTGTTGGAATCTTTACAAACTGCTAATTCATTAGAGTTGATAGATTATTGATCTGATCTTACAAGAAGATGTTTTGGGCCAGAACCTGAAACAAGGTACTAAGTAGAACTAATTGATACAATGCTTGCGTTCACACCTTTACTCATTGGAGTTTACAAGTATGGGAGATTTCAGGGTTTAGTATGAGATATCCGAATTCACACCTCCCTTGAAGAAGCTCTTAGGGCCAGAGAGCACTATGGGAGAAAACCCATAATCCCGACCTCTGATATATAAGAAGAAAGCAGAGGCCAAGTGAGGGGAGTTGAGCTGAATTTAGATTGACATGGGAGCTTCAAGTGAGTTCAGCCAGAAGCCCTCTCTGAGTGAGGAGTTTTACTTCGGAACATTGACTGGGCTCGGAGAGGAGCACTCTGGGAGACTGAGAGCCAGAAGCCCTCTCTCAGAGGCAAGACAGTTTCAACTTGGAGCTGGCTCTGGAGGCTGAAGAAAGCAGAGGCAGAAGCAAAGGACAAAGCTGCAAGAGCTCTTAGAACCAAGCAGAGAGATAGGCCTCAACTAACTGGGCTATATTGGAAGGAGAAAATAAACATTTGTATTTTTACCAGCTGGCTGCGATTTGGGTGATTATTACTCTTAACTGAAACTAAGGCTGCCTCCAGGAAAACCTCCCTGAGAAACCTGCTCTCTCCCAGAGAGAACGATTATTATTATAAAGAAGAAAAAGAACACCACATCTTTTGAAAAAAGTTTATCTTCCATTTGAATAGTCTTATAAAGATTCTCAAGACTGCCTAGCAGGATTAGGTATTAAACACTGAGATCTTTTCTCAAACTAAACTGCCAAGCATCAAAATTTACTGTAAAGAACACAGGTCTGGTAGGCTGGCCACATTGTTCAAATCCAGATGCACACTTGGACCATTTTAAATGACTATTTTAGAGAGAGCTCACACAAGGCAAATGTTTACATGGTGTTCAAAAGAAGAAGTACAAGGACATTCTAAAGAGTTTTTTGAAAAATTAGGAATCGTTTGAGTGACATGGGAGACACTGGAAAAGGACCACCCAGCATGGTCTACTCACAACAAAGAAAGCACTGTGCTCTATGAGCAAAGCAGAATTGAAGTAGTTCAGAACAACTATGAGTTGTGCAAATTCAGAGAATCCATTTCAAATTTTCATATAAACCATTTATGCCTGTAATGGAGCATTCTAAGCTTGTGTTGGTCTCATCAGCCACAATCAGATCCACTGTAATTTGATTCTAACAAAGTGATGCCATTTTCATCCTCTTTGAGCATGAAGGACAACAACCAATTAATCACTGTCTATCAGGGGAACTCAGAGGTCACATTTCCTTATAAGGTCACTCCTAGCTCCATATCTATTATTGCAGGGGACAGGATAGTGACTAGGCCAAAGTCACACAGTTATTAAGTAACAGAGATATCATTTGAATTCAGTTCCTTTAATACTGAGTCCAATTCTCTTTCATAATCTGCCTTTTTATAAGAACATATATGCCATCAAATAGGGCTCATCATTGTTGTGAAACACACAAGACAAAGTTAAAATCTATAGATGTGCTATTAGTAAGGGGCCAAACTCATAAGTGTCTTGAGACATTTTAACTATCCAAAAAGATCTCTAGTAGTAAATTCATAATAATCTATTAGATATTTTGAGATCATATTACACATAGAATAATATTCTCATTTAACAGAATGTTTTAATGCCAAATATATTTTTTAAGCATAGCTTAGCAAGTATTCTGGTCTTTTAAAAGAAAAAATATTCCGTACAGGTTAAATGCTCATCATCCTAATTCTCATCACCCCCTATTCTCTTCTACCACTGGAACATTATGGAATCATATTGCCCTTCAAAATAACAGATAGAAAACCTTCTCTATCAATTTCTTTAATTCTCAGTCTTCATCAAGCATCTGCCTTGCTAGTCAGAAAATTGCTTATCTAAGGCTAGGAACCTTCAACCAATGCATTTTCCCAAGAGGATTTTGCAGTCATCTTTTCAAACAGCTTCCAGAATAAGTTGGCTGATGAATGGAACCTCTACCCAGTGTGGGAATACAATAATAAAGAAGGAAAGACATTCTTCACTCCCTATGTAAAGCCATGGAAAGTATCCATCTATGGAATTACTAAAAGCAGAGAATCAAACACAGTATTCATATTATAACCCATTTTCCCTGCCTTGGTCTTTCAAGCAGGTCTTTTTGTAAAGAGACATAACCTTTAATAGGCTGGGGACAAAAGGGGGGAATGGGTCCCACCTTTTCATGAATGAGGAAATTGTCTTTATACAAAAAGCCTGCTTTGCACTATAGTTCAGAATAAGAAAGCAACAGAGCCAGCATCCTGTCTGCAATACAGCAAACAACTACTACCACTAAGGAGATCTTTCTATCCTTATTTTTAAAAAATAACTTACCTGCCTGTATTCTAAAATGATCTTGGGTAAAGGATGAAGATCTTGCAAAGCATTTAACTAGAAAATAAAAATAAGTATTGACAATTCCTTCAATTCAATAAATATTTGTTAAGTATCTATTACATGTGAGTCACTTTTAAATACTTAAAATAGAAATGAAAAATAACATTGTCTCCTCCTTTTAATGACCAAATAAGAGATTCAGATAAATTGTACTAGGAAACCATTAAAGGAAAAGGTCATTGTTAATTGGAGAATTAAAGAAGGATTCACCGATGACTTATTCTGAGAACCAGGCTGTAAAAAAAAGAGGATTTCCAATATTAAGAGATGAAGGAAGAGAATCCTCCAGGAATGGGAAGGGGACTACCTGTGTGAATGCACAGGCAAGAGAATGAATTCAGCATTTAAACTACTAATTTATAATTTGACAAAACTTAAAAGTAGGTATTTAATTTATAATATTTCCCAGGAATGAAGTGTTGCAATAATTCACCTCCCTGTTTTGTTTCTAATCACTTCTTACTTCTAAAAGCATTTTAATGATCCAGCCAAACTGTTCTGAGAATACATATTCTGCTTTTCCACTTTTATGTTTTTGCTTATACCTTGTCCTTATTGTTTTCACTAAAAGTACTCTCAACTCCAATCACTGAAATTGTACTGATTCTTCAGGATGTGGTTGAAATAGAATGTTGCCCAGAAGCCCTTCCTTGATCTTGCTTCTTGGACCTCAAAAAAAGACTTTGTTTATACTTCTATTATGTACTTTCCAGATTCTATTTTATTTAATAATTATTTATGTGCATGTCATATATTATTCTTACCATCACCACAAGACTGCTTATCCTTGAGAGTAGTACTTTTCTTTTATTTAGTTTTCATTTCCCTTTCAATTCTCTTTTTAATTTTTTAGAATACTTTATTTTACTTTTCCAAAGTTACATGTAAAAACAATTTTAACATTCATTTGCAAAATTAATTTTTGAGTTCCAAATTTCCTCCCTCTTACTTCCCCACTCTTTGAAAGGGCAAACACTTTGATATAGATTTTATACACATAGTTATGCAAAACATATTTCCATATTAACCATGTTGCAAAAAAGAACACAGACAAAAAAAAGAAAAAATAAAGTTTAGAAACTATGCATTGATCTGCACTCAGACTCATCAGTTCTTTTTCTGTAGGTAGACAGCAATTTTTTAGAACTGTCATAAACTGCTGTATTCCTGAGAAAAACTATGTCATTCACAGTTGATCACTGTATAGTATTGCTGTTACTGTGTACAATGATCTCCTATCTCTGTTCACTTTATTTTGCATCAATTCATAAAAAAGAATTCTGCTTGTCATTTCTTGTAGCACAATAGTATTCCATCACAATCATATACCCAATTTGTTCAGTCATCACCCAATCAATAGGCATCCCTCAATTTCCAAATCTTTGCCATCACAAAAAATGCTGCTATAAATAGTTGGTGTAGATAGAATCTTTTCCTGTTTCTTTCATCTCTTTGGAGTACCTCTCGTAGTTGTATTGTTGGGTCAAAAAGCATACAGTTTCATAGACTTTTGGGCATAATTCCAAATTGCCTTCCAAAATGGTTTTGATCAGTTCATCACTCAATCAGTAGAGAATTAGTGTCCCAATTGTTTCATATCTCTTCCAAAATTAGTCATTTTTCTTTTCTGTCATATTAGCTAATATGATAGGTATAAGGTAGTGGCTCAGAGTCATTTAAATTTTTGTTTTTCTAATCAATGGTGATTTTGAGCTTTTTTATGACTATAACTTTGATTTCTTCTTCTGAAAATTATTTGTTTATATTCTTTGATCATTTATCAATTGGGGAATGACTCATATTCTTATAAATTTGAATCTGCTCTTTATATATTTGAAAACTGAGGCCTTCATCAGAGAAATACTATAAAATTTTTTCTGTAAAATTTGCTGGAAATTTTCCCAGTTTCCTTCTAATCTTGACTAGATTGGTTTTGTTTGTATAAAACATTTTTAACTTAATGTAACCAAAATTATTCATTTTATATCCTGTAATACTCTCTATCTCTTAATTGGCAATAAAATTTTTCTCTTGTTTATTTGTCAGATCTATAGAAAAGGGAAGAATTTAGGACCAAAGAACTATATAAAGAGCATTACAAAATATAAAATAGATAATTCTGATTATACAAAAAAAATTACACAACTAAAATTAAAAGGACATGAAAAGTGAAATGAACAGAATTAGGAAAACATTAAACACAGTAACAGCAATATTATATGAAAAAAATCTATGAATGATTTAACTATCATCACCAATACAATGATCCAAGATTTGAAAACTGAGGCCTTTATCAGAGAAATACTGTAAAATTTTTACTGTGAATTTTTTTCTATAAAATTTTATCCAAAGGCCTAATGAAGAAGCATACTATCTAACTACAAAGAATACATGTTATTTGAATACAGAATAAAATAAAATTTCAAATTTTCAAAAAAATGGCAAACACAAAAATTGAAAAAATAAATTTCTTTCTATCCTTTTTTCTTTTATTCTAGGCAGGAAGGTGAAGGTTATAACTTGGAACTCAAACCTTTAAAAAACACAAATGCTAAAAAATTGTTTTAACATCTAATTGGGGAAAAATAAAACATTAAAAAAAATAAGAAAAAAGAGTAGGAGTTACAAATAAAACTTAATCATGGCCTTATTGTTGAATGTAACAACTAGCTGGTGCAGAGTATATAATCTAATTAAAGAATTAGTTCCATGAACCCTGCCTAAGGGGCTATCAAATTGTGCATATCCTTTGATCCCACAATGTCTACCACTTCTGTACCCCAAAGAGATCAAAATAAAAGGAAAAGGGCCTATATAGGCAAAATTGTTTGTAGCAGCCCTTTTCATAGTGGCAAGGAACTAGAAAATGAGTAGATGTCCATCAGTTGTGGAATGGCTGAATAAGTTATAGTATATGTAAGTAATGGAATATTTTTGTTCTATAAGAAAGGATCAGCAGAATGATTTCAGAAAGGCCTGGAGATATGCTCAAAAAGTTATCAAACTGTGCATACCCTTTGATCCAGAAGTGTTTCTACTGGGCTTATACCCCAAAGAGATACTAAAGAAAGGAAAGGGACCTGTATGTGCCAAAATGTTTGTGGCAGCCCTGTTTGTAGTGGCTAGAAGCTGGAAAATTAAAGGATGTCCATCAATTGGAGAATGGTTGAGTAAATTGTGGTATATGAATGTTATGGAATATTATTGTTCTGTAAAGAATGACCAGCAGGATGAATACAGAGAGGACAGGCGAGACTTACATGAACTGATGCTGAGTGAAATGAGTAGAACCAGGAGATCATTATATACCTCAACAACGATACTGTTTGAGGATGTATTCTGATGGAAGTGGATCTCTTCGATAAAGAGAGCCTTAATTGATCAAAGATGGACAGAAGCAGCTACACCCAGAGAAAGAACACTGGGAAATGAATATAAACTGCTTGCATTTTTGTTTTTCTTCCCGGGTTATTTATACCTTCTGAATTCAATTCTCCCTGTACAACAAGAAAACTGTCCGGTTCTGCACAAATATATTGTATCCAGGATATACTGTAACCTATTCAACATGTAAAGGACTGCTTGCCATCTGGGGGAAGGGGTGGAGGGAGGGAGGGGAAAAATCGGAACAGAAATGAATGCAAGGGATAATGCTGTAAAAAATTAGCCTGGCATGCGTTCTATCAATAAAAAGATATTAAAATTTAAAATAAATAAATAAATAAATAAAATAAAAGCAAAAAAAAAAAAAAAAAAGAAAGGCCTGGAGAGACATATATGAACTGATGCTAAGTTAAGTGAGTAGAACCAAGAGAACATTTCACACAGTAACAAGAAGATTATGTGATGATCAACTATGATGGACTTGGCTCTTTTCAACGATGAGGTGATTCAGGCCAATTCCAATAGACTTGTGATGGAGAGAGCCATCTGCATCCAGAGAGAGGGCTGTGGAACTGAGTATGGATCACAGTAAGATATGTTCATCCTTTTTTTTGTTGTTTGCTTACTTGTGTTTTTCTTTCTCATTTTTTCCCTTGTAATCTGATTTTTATTGTGCAACAATATAATATGGGAATATGTTTAGAAGAATTGCACATATTTATCCTATATTCGATTAGTTGCTGTTTAGGGGATAAGGGAGGTGAGGAGAAAGGGAGAGAAATTTGGAACGCAAGGTTTTACAAAGGTAATTATTGAAAACTATCTTTGCATGTGTTTTGAAAAATATAAAGCCATTATTTTTTTTAAATTAGTTCATAAATCACAAAATAATAATAATAAAAAATTTTCCCCTTATCCATGGGTTTAACAAGTAAAATATTCTATGTTCTCCTACTTTTTGCTTCATTAATTGTTTTTTATATAGTTACTGATTTTGTTGTGGCATATAGATTCCCTAGTATTTCATATTGTCTGCAATCGAAGTGGAATTCCTCTATCTCTTGCTGCTATATTTTGATGGTAATATATAGAAATGGTAATGATTTATGTGAATTTGTTTTATATCTTGAAATTCTGCTGGAGTTGTTAATTATGGCAACTAATTTTCTAGTTGATTCTTTAGGATTCTCTAAATATACCACCATATTGTCTGCAAAGAGTGATATGTTTTGTTTCCTCATTGCCTTTTCTAATTCCTTCAACTGCATTTTTTTTTATTATTACTATAGCTAGCATTTCTAGGGGAAGATGAGGCAGCACTCCATTACTTAAATACAATTCACTTGCATGTCATGGCATCATCTCCCTGATGTCATGGTCCTCTTTGAGAATGAAGGACAAATAACACAATATTGACTAATAATGGGGATAGTGGACATTCTTGCTTTATCCTGATCTTATGGGGGAGGCTTCTAGCTTATACTATAATGTTTGCTGATTGTTTTAGATGGATATATCATTTATCATTTTAAGGAAAACTCCATTTATTCCTATTCTTCCTAGTGTTTTTAATTGGAATGGCTATTATATTTTGTCAAAGGCTTTTTCTCCATCTATTGAGATAATCATATAATATTTGTTGATTTTGTGATTGAAATGGTCCAGTATGCTGATAGTTTTTCCAATATTGAACCAGCCTTGTATTCTTAACATAAATTTCACCTGGTCCTAGTGTATGATGTTTGTGATATATATCTATAATCTCCTTGCTATATTTTTATTTTAGAATTTTACTTCAATATTCATTAAGGATATTGATCTATGATTTCCTTCTATGGTTTAGGTATTTAAGCACTATATTTATGTGCAATGTGGTATTGCCCATTTTTTCCAAATAGTTTATAGAGTACTGGAATTCATTGATCTTTAAATGTTTGGTAAAATTCACTTGTGAATTTTGGCCCTAGGAAGGTGTTTTCTTAGGGAATAGATTGATGGCTTGTTCAATTTCTTTTTCTAAGTCTAAGTATATATATATATATATATATATATTTCTAAGTATACTGTTTCCTCTTCTGTTAATTTGGACAATTTTTATTTTTGTAAATATTCATCCATTTTACTTGGATAGTTATATTTATTGGTATATAATTGGGCAAAATATCTATGAATAATTGTCTTGATTTCTTGTTTAAGGGTGGTAAATTCATCCTTTTCATTTCTAATATTGTTAATTTTGTTTTTTTCTTTTTTAAAGAAAAATTAAATTAACCAATGGTTTATCAAATTTTTTCATAAAATAGCTCCTAGTTCAATGATTTCTTTACTTTCAATTTTATTAATATTTTCTTTGATTTTGAGGAGTTCTAATCTAGTATTTAATTGGGGATTTTTAATTTGTTCTTTTTCTAGTTTTTTTAATTGCATGCCTAATTTATTGATCTTTTCTTTCTTTACTTTATTGATATAAACATTTAGAGATATACATCCCCCCCCCTCCATGTACTGCTTTTGCTGCATTCCCCTTTCAATTCTTAACTGGAAGGCTTAAAATGCAAATATACAACTTTCAATTAAAACAATGACATAAAGGTATTAGAAAACTCAACTTTCCACATGAAAAGAAAAAGATTCTCAAAAAACAATAATGAGAAAACCAAAAAGATAGAATTGAGCTCCTCCATCAGTCCACAATTACACGTGCATGCACACGCACACCCACATATATACACACACATAAATAGCAGTGTATGGTAGTTATACCAGAAAGTTAAGGCTCAGGTATATCTAAGTCAAATGAGATAGGACAAGAATCTATGCTAGGGAAGACAGTATAAGCTCCCAGAAATAAGACCTGAAGCCATCTAGTTCTCTGAAATGGGGACAATAAGTGAAGAAAAAAATTATCATGAACTCCAGTAATCAACCTATCATAATAGAAGCAATGGACAGAACTAGTTCCCAGTAGTCAATGTACAGGGAAACACAGGGCCAGTTCAGAACTTAGCCACCAAAAGTTTGGAGGTAAGAGAGCAATGGAGCTGTCTAGGATGACTGAGACCACCATGTTCTCTAACATCCCAGTAAGGAATACCAAGGCCAAGAGAGGGACTGAAATGAACTCCTGATTGAGAATAATGAAAAGGGGAGAAAGAGACCAATGCGTACTTAAACTTAGAAGTGAACCACTAACGCTGTATGAAACTGAAGTCAGAAATTGAGGCAGAGGTCAGGGCTTGATACCAGCCACCCCCATCTAGATGAGCTGCAGACTCAAGACTATAGGATGGGATAGAGCCAAACAAGGCCTACCCATACAGACAGAAGAAAATATGAGTAAACAATAGACAACATCAAACACAATGAAGATATACTATGGATTAAAAAACCCCCCAAAAGGTAAACCCATAAAAAGAAAGTAACCCTATAGTAAATACAAGAAGATCCTCAGAAGAAAACAAAGATTCAAAATAAGGATTACAAGAATAAATGAAAGCAGTTAAGAAAGAGAATAAAAAATAATAGTAAAAATGAAATTGAAGTTTAGAAGGGAAAATGCAAAGGAAAATAAATAGCATAGAATAAAGATTAGAACACATTATAAAAGTAGTGTACTTAAAAATAGAAAGAAACAAAATGACAGTTACATAAGATAAGGAATATTAAAATAAAATTTAAAATTTAAAAAATAGAAGAAAATATAAGGTATCAAAAACCAATGACCTACAAAATAGATCAAAGAGAGATCATTTAGGAATTCCTGAAAAGGATGGCCAAACAAAAATGTAAATATCATATTCAAGAACTCATAAAAAAGAAAACTCTTTTTAGAGTTTAGAAAACTCTTATTAGAAGCAGGGAACCCATAAAAAAAAATCACTTCATTAGTGAAACACCAAAATAAAAACAGCTTCTAATGACATATCCAAAATACAAAAGTTCCAAATCCAGAAAAAATAGTGAAAGCAATCAGAACAAAATTATTCAAGTTCCAATGAATCACAGTATCACAGAAAACTTAATAGCAATAACTACAATGGAGGTAAAATCTTGGAATATGCTATTCCAAAAGGCAAAATATAAAGACTTTCAACCAAGAATAGCTAACCATAAAAAACTGATAATAAAACTATACAGGAAAAATAAACTTTTAATGGAACATAAAACTAAGGCATTTTTAATGAAAAGAATTTTAGTGTCCAAAATGTGAACAAAGATATCAAGAGACACCTAGAAAGATGAATAAATTTGAGCAATTAAAAGTATGTAAATTACAATGAAATGTTCTTTCCTAATCCTGATTTCTTCAAATTTTAATAGAAAAATATGATAAACCCGGGCCTGTGTATAATTTTGTTCCAATTTTTGTTTAAGGGAGAAAATAAAAAAGAAATAAACAGAAGAAAGAAAGAAGAAGAGTGTAATTTACTATTCTATATAAATGAACTGTGAGAGAAGAGTACACAAACATGAAGGAAATGCTGAGAGGAGAATGGACAAAGAGTTAACCCAGGTACACACACATACAAAAAGAATGCTGGGGGTAGAATGACATTATTAGAGAGAGAAAAGAATCAATTAGGACATAGTTTTAAATGAAGTAAATTTCAACTCTGGATTGCTGATCACAAAGTGGGAAATGAATTAAAAACAAAGAAAGAAGGCATAAGAACCATAGATTGGTGTTAGGTCTTGATGCAAAAAGGAGGGACAGAGTAGTAGAAACCAATCACTTGGGCAAAGTATTAAAAACCAATCACTCAAATACACTCAATATAATTAAACAAATTCCTACTTTTTCTCCATTTCCCTTTATTCTCTGCCATGAACATGGCTGCTAAAAAAGAGGGGAACGTGTAAGAAATTAGTTATGAAAGAAGGAAACTCACAATTCATAACTATAAATGGGGCTGTAAATTGGATACAAATACCCATAAAATGAAGATATGTAGCAGAATAGATAAGAAAGCAAAATCTGACAATATGTTGCTTATAAGAAATACATTTGAACAAAAAGTTACATGAAATTCACATGAGGGCCTAGAGCAGACTTTATGTTTCAAGTGAACACAAAAAAGAAAGTTAGACAACAGTAAAAAAAGACATTACTAAAAAAAAACAAGCACAGAAACTACATATATCTAAAGGCACCATAGATAATAATATCAATATTTAATTTATATGTATTAAATGGCATAGCATCTATGCAGTTGGGATAAAATTAATCAAACTATAGGAAGAAATAGATATTAAACTATAACAGAGATTTCAATGTGCCCCTCTTAAGCCTATATATCTCACAAAAATAAGAAATTAAAGAGCTAAATAGAATTTTTAAAAATTACACATAGGAATAAAATTATACATAGTAAATCTCTGGAGATTAGTGCATGAGAATAGAAAGGAATATATTTTAGCTGTGTTATGACATGTTTACAAAAACTGATCATATGCTAACATAAAAATAATCATAAATAAATGTAGAAAAGTAGATATATTAAACACATAGTTTGCTGATCACATCACAATAAAATTTTATTCAAAACTGGAGCTCAAAGAAAGGATGCTAAATAATGCAAACCTGAAAAATCTGTCCAACAGCAAATCATTGCAACAATACATAATTTTACTGAAGTAAAGAATAACAATGAAGCCAGATATAAAAGCATATGGGATGCATGGGAGTAAAATATATCTATAAACATTTTCATCAATAAAAAAGAACAAACATATTGATAAATTAGGTGTACAATTATAAAATTAGAAAATCAACAACTCAAAAAAACCCAACCAAATACAAAAATAAAAATTCTGAAAATCAAAGAAGAGATCAACAAACTTGAAAACAACAACATAAAAGAATTGAGTTCATAAAACCAGAAGCTGGTTTAAAAAAAACTGAACAAAATGCTAGCAAAGAGGTCCTTATTTCATAATAAGAGAATTATACACTATGACCATGCTAGATTTATTACAGGAATTAACATTTGATTGAATATTATGAAAATGGTAAATATAATGACCATATAATTACAGTCAAATATACCATATGAAAAATAGTCATTATAATAAAAAAAGTTAAATGTGTAATAATAAATGAACTATTCCTTTAAATGATAAATAGTATTTATCTAAAATCAAATGTGAGTGTATCTGTTATGGAAAAATGACAAAAGCAAGAATATATACTCTCAACTATTATTTTATCTATTTCTAGAAATATTAGCTAAAGCAATAAAATAAGAAAAATAGATGGATGGAGAAAGCAGAGGAAAAGCAAAAATAAGATGACCAATACTTTTAGATGATTAGTCAACTTAAAATTAATTGAAATAATAATAAAATAAAAATAATAATAAAAATAAAATAATAATAAAATAACAGATTATGAACCTTTCTGGGTATTACAAATAAGATCCAGCAAGAAGAGAAAGAAAAAAGAAATTCTATTCAAAATTACTAGAGAATGGAAAAAAGATGAATGAATTTTAAAATATGATTACAAAGCATTCTCCACAGGAAAAAAAGAGATAGATATAAATGTCAGAAAAAATATTTGCTGGGACAGCTAGGTGGTACAATGGGACTCCAAGGAGACAGGATGATCTAAATTCAAATCTGGCCTCAGACATTTGAGAGTTACTAGTTGTGTGATGCTGGGTAAGTCACTTAACTCTATCTCACCAAAAAAGAAAAAAAAAAGACATTATTTGCTGATTAAGACTAGATTTTCACAAAGTAACAAAAATGATAATACTATCTAAATTAATGTATCGACTCACTAACAAACAGATCAAACTTCTGAAAGATTCCCTGATAGGCCTAGGAAAAAGTGATAAAATTTATCTGCAGAAAAGAAGTTCAAAGATCTCCATAATATGCAATTTTCAGGGATAAAGTTGATTGGTAAAGTTTATCAAGATAAAATAGGTTACATGTTGTAAAATACTATCTATCCCTCAAAGATCATATGCAAAATAGAAAGGGAACCTAAATGTTTACCACCAAATCAATTCTAAAGTTCACAAAGATAATCATAAACACCAATATAATTATAACCCTCAGAGTGATTTACATTGATATTTTGAGCACTTTGTTTTAAAGGGAAACTTGTAGAGCAGATAAAACTGTGTAATGTTTTTAGGACTATCTAGTAAGAGTCTTTTTAAAAAAAAAAAAAAATCAATCAAAAACAAAACCTACCAAAACCATGTTCCAAGAGGAAAGACTGGCAGAGACAAGGAAAGCACTATGCTGACCTTCAATGTGGAACTCTTATTATGAAATGAGTTTCCTAGATCGTTAAGCTACACTCTAGTTTGAACTCCATTCTATATAGATATTCATTGGCCTATGACAAACTGCTTGTATTCTACCATACCCATGAAAAAATGGAAATAAATAAAATTTCACTAGCCTGTATTTTCTTTTTCTTTTCAAGAAAAGTATTCCCAAATGGCAATGAAAAAGCCTTAGTGAATAGAAAGTTCCTCCTATTCCCAGTCAACACTTAAGACAACAGCACAAAGAAATAAATGTAATTGGCAAGAAGCCTGCTGGTCTGCCGTAGAAGAAAAGGAGCTTAGTGTTCAGGCAACTTATCCACGGCAGCAAGACCACCAACGAATGAATGACTGTGGGAGTACCTTTTATTATCTACATTTTCCTTAATTAATAACTGAAAGGGCAATTTAAGGATGGAAAAGGCTTTTCTTTACTGCTTTAAAAAGAAGAGAAAAACAGATTGCTTTGTTTCCTCAAAAATTCTAGTTGCATCCATGGGTCTGTAAGCTAACAATGGTATTTGTTGTTCTAAGAGTGACAAAAGAAAGGAAAAGTAAAGCAGCACAGTCTAATGGAAAGGTGCTCAATTGGGAATCAGGAATCCCAGCCCTGCCATTTGTAGCTCTGCCTTTGGGCAAGATATTTAAGCTACCTGAGATGGGAGTGGGGAGAGGAAGGAAAGTGGTCAAGATGGCGGCATAAGACGCAGCCTGGAATCAGTTCTCTTTTTAATCATCCCAAGTCAAAAATAAATGCAATAAAAAGAACAAGAACAAGATAGGGAAAATAAAGTTACCACTAGATAATTCTTATAGAAAACAATATTAATAAAAGTTCAGCTCACCACTCTGCTCTTCCAGAGTTCCGTTTCCTCAGCTCATGTCCAGGCTGACTCAGAGCCCAGAATCGGTCCTCCCTTAGAGCTGTGGAAAGGTAGGCATCAGCTCTTGTAGTGAAACCCTTGGCAAAGCTCCAGCTGGACTCTCACTCTCTTGGTGAAGAAGATGGCACAACTCTGAGGCTCTGTCTAGAGAAAAGATGCTGGCTACAAAGAAAGATGGTGGCCCAGTAGAGAACAGCCTCTTCTAGTTTCCCTTCTTTAGTTTTCTAACCAAACCCTCCTTATACTCTTTGAGCTTGATGCTCATGAAGCTGATCATCCTCAGTGAAAGAAAGGAAAGGAAAGATGAAAAGAAAGGGTCTGGTAATATGAAGTTTGTTACAACTACCTAATAAAGATAGAAAGTACTGGATAGCTAACAAGAAGACCCAAAGACATTGGGAAAATCACTTTCAGGTCCTCAGGAGCTGTGTTCATCTGAACGTAGCCCACAGAAAGTTCATATAAGTATTTTTGGATGTTATATCACATTGCTGAGCTGGCATTCCAGTGAGACCTTATGATGTTTTCCAGAACTTCTATGTGATATTGCCTCACTCATATTTATTTGTGAAGTTTCTTTTTTATATTCAAGTACAATACTATATAAGTGTGTGTACACATATATATATACAAATATACATATATGTATGTGTGTATTCACATATACATACACATACAAATACAAAAAATAGATAGATAAATAAATATCCTTTTAAGAATTTCATCTTGTTAGATTTACCCCATTGCTCTAGCTTATCACAATCTTTGTGGAGTCTAATTGTCATTTATTGGATTAGCTATCCCCTTCAGCTTTATGTCATCTGCCAGTTTGATAATCATACTACCTATGCCTTAATCCTTTGTCCAAGTCATTGATAAAATGTTCAACAGTAAAGAGCCCATCCAGTCCCTGGGAGTGCCCTACTGGAGACCTCCTACTACAGTGACATTTAACTATTGCAAAAATGAGATGAGGCTGGGCAAAAAGAGTTAAGGACAACAAACAAGGATAGGTTTTTAAAAATCCATACTGAAGAAGAAAATCAGGGGCATGAATTCAAGTAACTAGACCCAGAAAAATTCATTTATTGGTTTTTAAAGAACTGGAAGATATGTTTGTGAGTTATTGAGTTAGGAAAATTCACTAAGAAATAGGAGACATACCAAAGAACTATAAAAGATCAAATGTTGTCTTAATTTTCAAAAAAGGAAGAAAATAAAACCAGCAAATTTGACTTTGATTCCTGGGAAAATATAGACAATAGTACTAAACAGATGATTAGAGAGCACCAATTCATCAAGAAATCAATTAACAAGAATTTATTTATAAATGTGCTATGTGCTGTGCACTATACTAGATACTGGGGATATCAATGTGAAAAGGAAAAAAATCCCTATTCTCAAGGAGTTTATATTCTAAGAGAAGAAACAATATTTATATACAGAATAAATATATACAAGATGAATATTAAATAAAATGACTAAAACAGCTAGTGATGGAAGGTACTAAAAGTTGAAGAGAAATAAAAGTTTTTGTGTACAAGATGGTGCTCATGCTGTATCTTGAAAGAAGAGATAGATTGTGTAAGACAGAGATATACATTCCAGGCATGAGGGGCAATCCAATGCAAAGATAGGGATGGGCATAAAAATGTGTGGAAATTTATGGCTGTAAGGATAAATGAGAGTCAGATAACCACACGCTTTGGTTTATTGACTACTAGGGTGATTAATAAGTGTTTGATGACCTGAGTTGTTGACTAGCTTCAACTCCTCTTATCATTTTCTTTTTCCTCCTCTGGAATTACTCAAATTTATAAAATGTTCTAAAATGAACTCAGGAAGAAAACTCATCTTGGAAATTGGGATCAACCAACAGAAAATACAAGACTATTACTTCCCTGGTTCTAGAATCTAGATTTCTACTAATGAAGCTTGAAACCCCCTTAGTTTAGGTTAACTTGTCATATTTACAAATCATATTGAGACTTCAGATAACTAAAATCCTGTATATATCCCACTTTTATGGTTGTACAATTCATTTCTTTAGCTTAAACATAGCACTTCACATTTTCATGCATATCAAATTTCATTTTGTTAAATTCAATCTATCTGGAACATCTTAAAGGTAAAGAGCCATAAAACAAAAGAGCAATTTTCACTTCTCACCGTGGCTTCCGATGTCGATGGATGTTTCTGTAACTCAGTTTTGGGAACAGTCTTACTCTTGCACAGCAAGTGTAGCTTTAGCTTGTCAAATAATATCTGAATAAATTAATATTTCAGATGATGAAAATCTTTCCAAATTAAATAAACTAAACATCTACAACAGTAGCTAATTTATATGGTTACAAGAGGTACAAATAATGAAAAAGGAAACTAACAAAAAGCGAATTCCAGTTAAATTATAAAAATAATTCAATTCTAAGTTGATCTTTAAAAAGCTTTGAAATAAATACATTTTAATATAAAAATTAATAACACAATTTTCATATCATTAATATAACAGTTAACATTTATAACATGACAAAAATCTTCCATCTAATTTTTGATTAATAAATGCAGTTCCCAAAGGATACTATTTTGTATAAAGCACCAAGATAAAGATTTACCTCTCCAAGTTGATTATTACTAGTAATAAGAAACTGCTCTCCTGCAGCAACATGAGCTTTTTTTTCCAATTCCTTTAAACGAAACTGCAAAAATAACAAATCAAGTTAATTTTACTAACCTCAGTTTTAAAGGATTTCATAAGACGACAAGAATCTTTTTAATAGTAATAGCTTTTTATTTTTCAAAATATATAAAAGATAGTTTTCAACATTTACTCTAGCAAAACCTTGCATTCCAAATTTTTCTCCCTCCCTCTCCACCTCCTTCCTACTCTAGACTGCAAGTAATCCAATATAGATTAAACATGTGCAATTCTTCTATATATATTTCCACATTTATTATGCTGCACAAGAAAAATCAGATCAAAAGGGGGAAAAATGAAAAAGAAAAAAACAAGCAAGCAAAAAACAAAAAAGGTGAAAATATTATTTATCTACAGTCAGTCCTCATTGATCTCTCTCTGGATGCAGATGGCTCTCTCCATCACAAATCCATTGGAATTGGCCTGAATCATCTCATTGTTGAAAAGAGCCATGTCCATCAGAATGGATCATCACATAATCTTGTTGCCATTGAGTACAATGTTCTCTTGGTTCTACTCACTTCAGCTCGTGTAAGTCTCTCTAGGCCTCTCTGAAATCATCCTGTTGATAATTTATTATGGAACAATAATATTACATTACATTCATATGCCATAACTTATTCAGCCATTCTCCAGCTGATGGACATTCATTTAGTTTCTGGTTTCTTGCTACTACAAAATGGGTTTTTATAAACATTTTTGCACATATGGGTCCTTTTCCCTGTATATGATTTCTTTGGGATACAGACCCAGTAGAGATACTGCTGGATCAAAGGATATACACAGTTTGATAGCACTTTGGGCATAGTTTCAAACTACTTTCTAAAATGATTGGATCAGTTCACACCACCATCAACAATGTATTAGTGTCCAAGTTTTCCCACAACCCCTCCAACACTTATCATTATCTTTCCCTATCATCTTAGCCAATCTGAGAAGTGTATAGTGGTACTTCATACTTGTCTTAATTTGCATTTCTCAGACTAATAGTGATTTAGAGAATTTTTTCATATGGCTAGAAATGGCTTTAGTTTCTTCCTCTAAAAGTTATCTATTCATATCCTTTGACCATTTATAAACTGGAAATGGCTTATATTCTTATAAATTTGAGTTAATTCTTTATATTTTAGAAATGAGGCCTTTATCAAAAATCTTAAATATATATAATTCCCCTCAGTTTTCTGCTTCCTTCCTAATCTTGGCTGCATTGATTTTTTTTGTACTAAAACAATAATTTAATATAATCATAATTATCCATTTTGTGTTTCATAATGTTCTCTGGTTCCTATTTGGCCACAAATTCCTTCCTTCTCCACAAATCTGAAGGAGAAACTATCCCTTGTTTTCATAATTTGCTTACAGTAGCACTCTTTATGTCTAAATCATGAATCCATTTCAACCTTATCTTGGTACAGAGTGTTAGGTGTTGCTCCATTCCTTGTTTCTACCATACTATTTTCCAGTTTTCCCAGGAATTTTTGTTAAATAAGGAGTTCTTTTCTTAGAACCTAGAGTGTTTGGGTTTATCAAATACTATATTATTGTAGTCATTGACTATTGTGTCTTCTGAACCTAACCTATTACACTGATCCACTACTCCAATTTCTTAGCTAGTACCAAATGGTTTTGTGGATGATTGCTTAATAATATAGTTTTAGGTCTGGTATAGGTAGGTCATCTTCCTTTGCAGTTTTTTCCATCAATTCCCTTGTAATTCTTGACCTTTTGTTCTTCCAGATAAATTTTGCTTTTATTTTTTTTCTAACTTTAATAAGTAACTTCTTGGCAGTTTGATTGGTATGGCACTAAATAGATTGATTTAGGCAGAACAGTCATTTTTATCATATGAGCACTTGCTATTCCTCTAATTGTTTAGATCTAACTATTTGTGTGAAAAGTGTTTTGTAATTGTGTTCATATAGTTCCTGGCTTCATCTTGGTGAGTAGACTCAAATATTTTATATTATCTACAATTATCTTAAATGGAATTTCTTTTTTTGTTTCTTGTTGATGGACTTTATTGATAACACATAGAAATGTCAATGATTTATTTGGATCTATTTTATATCCTGCAACTTTGCTAAAATTGCTAATTGTTTCTAGTAGTTTTTTACTTGATTCTCTAGGATTTTCTACTTATAACATCATATGATCTGCAAAGAGTGATAGTTTCTTCATTAACTACTTTAATCCTTTCAATTTCTTTTTCTTTGCTTATTGTTAAAGCTAATATTTTTAATATAATATTGAATAGTCATGGTGATAGTGGGCAATCTTGTTTCATTCCTGATTTTCTTGGGAATGCTGCCAGTTTATTCCCATTACATAGAATTCTTGTTGATGGCTTTAGGTAGATGCTACTTATCATTTTAAGGAAAACTCCATTTATTCCTATGCTCTCTTATGTTTTCAATAGGAATGGGTGCTTTTTTTGTCAAATGCTTTTTCTGCATCTAGTGATTGAATCACACAATTTCTATTAGTTTGGTTATTGATATGGTCAATTATGCTGATAGTTATCCTGATACTGAACAACCCTGCATTCCTGGTATAAATCCCACTTGGTCATAGTGTATTATCTTGATGATAAATTGTTGTAATCTCTTTGCTAATATTTTATTTAAGATTGTTGCATCAATTTTGGAACTATGCTCAAAAAGTTATCAAACTGTGCATACCCTTTGATCCATCAGTGTTTCTATTGGGATTATATCTCAAAGAGATCTTAAAGGAGAGAAAGGGACCCACATGTGTAAAAATGTTTGTGGCAGCTCTCTTTGTAGTGGCAATTAATTGGAAACTGAATAGAGGCCCATCAATTGGAGAGTGACTGAATAAATTAGGGTATAAATGAATGCTACGGAATTCTATTGTTGTATAAGAAGTGACCAGCAAGATAATTTCAGAGAAGTATGGAGAGAGCTATATGAACTGATGCTAAGTGAAATGAGCAGAACCAGGAAATCATTATGCATGGCAATAACAAGACTATACCATGATCAATTCTGATGGACATGGTTCTCTTCAACATTGAGTTGATTCAAACCATTTCCACTTGTTTAGTGATGAAGAGAGCCATCTACACCCAGAGAGAGAACCATGGGAACAGAGTGTGGAACACAACATAATATTCTCACTCTCTCTGTTGTTACTTGCTTGCATTTTGTTTTCTTTCTCAGTTTTTCTTTTTCTTCCTTCCTGATCTGATTTTTCTTGTGCAACAAGATAACTGTATAAATACATATACATATATTAGATCTAACATGTATTTCAACATATTCAACATGTAATGGACTACCTGCCAGCTAGGGGAGGTGAGGGAAGGAGGGGAAAATTTGGAACAAAAGGTTTTGCAAGGGTCAATCTTAGAAAAATTACCCATGCATATGCTTTGTAAATAAAAAGCTTTAATTTAAAAAAATTATATTCATTAATATTCATTAAGAAGATTGGTCTATATATTTCCCTCCTATTTTGGTCCTTCCTGTTTTATGAATCAGCACCGTATTTGTGTCATAAAAGGAATTTGGTAGCACTTCTCCAATTTTTCCTAATAGTTTGTATAGTATTGCAATTAATTGTACTTTAATTGTCTGCTAGAATTCACTTGTAAATCCATCTGGCCCTGAAGATTTGTTCTTAGGGAGTTCATTAATGACTTGTTCAATTTCTTTTCCTAAAATGTAATTTAAATAATTGATTGCCTCCTCTGTTAATCTGGACAATATGTATTTTTTGTAAATATTCATCCATTTCACTTAAGTTATGTTTTAATGGCATACAATTGGGTAAAATAGCTTCTAATTATTGCTTTAATTTCCTCTTCTTTTGTGATGTTCACCCTTTTCATTTTTAACACTGGTAATCTGTTTTTCTTCTTTCCTTTTTCTAATCAAATTAACCAAAGGTTTATCTATTTTGTTGGTTTTTTTTTTTTAAACCAACTTAGTTTTATTTACTAGTTTAGTAGTTTTCTTGCTGGAATGACCAGCAGGGTCAGAATACAGAGAGGACTGGCGAGGCTTACATGAACTAAGTCAAATGAGCAGAACCAGATCATTATATACCTCAACAACAATACTGTTTGAGGATCTATTCTGATGGAAGTGGATCTCTTAGATAAAGAGAGCTAATTCAGTTTCAATTGATCAAGGATGGACAGAAGTAGCTACACCCAAAGAAAGAACATTGGGAAATGAATATAAACTGCTTGCATTTTTGTTTTTCTTCCCGGGTTATTTATGCCTTCTGAATCCAATTCTCCCTGTGCAACAAGAAAACTGTTGGTTCTGCATACATATATTATATCTAGGATATATTGTAACCTATTCAACATGTAAAGGACTGCTTGCCATCTGGGGGAGGGGGTAGAGGGAGGGAGGGGAAAAATCGGAACAAAAGTGAGTGCAAGGGATAATGCTGTAAAAAATTACCCTGGCATGGATTCTATCAATAAAAAGTTATTTTGAAAAAATTAAAAATTAAAAAAAATAGTAGTTTCCTTGCTTTCACCTTTGGTTTTCATAATTTCTAATTAGGTATTTAGTTAGGGCTTTTTAATTTGTTCTTTTTCTAGCTTTTTTAGCTGTATATTCTATTCATTGATCTTCTCTTTCCTTATTTTATTCATATAAGAACTTAGAGATGTAACATTTCCCATAAGAACTGCTTTGGCTGCATCCCATAAGTTTTGGCATGTTGTCTTATTGTTATTCTTTTGGGTAAAATTATCAGTTGTTTCTATGATTTGTTGCTTGACCCATTCATTATTTAGGATTAATTAATTAGTTTCCAATTAATTTTTGTCTATTTTTCTATGGTCCTTTATTACATGTAATTTTTAGTGCACCATGAGCTGAAAAGGATGCATTTATTATTTCTGCCTTTCTGCATCTATTGTGAAGTTTTTATGCCCTTATACATGGTCAATTTTTGTATAGGTTCTATGTGCCACTGAGAAAAAAGTATATTTCTTTCTATCCCCATTCAATTTTCTCCAAAGGTCTATCATGCCTAATGTTTTAAAAATTCTATTTACTTCTTTTTTCTTCTTTATTTTGTGCTTTGATTTGTTGAATTCTAATAGGGGGGAGTTTGAGATCCCCTACTAGTTTAGTTTTCTTGTCTGTTTCTTCTTGCAACTCTATTAATTTCTCCTAGGAATTTGGATGCTACGTTACTTAGTGCACATATGCTTAGTATTGATCATTACTTTATCTATGGTACTTTTTAGCAAAATGTAGTTTCCTTCCTTATCTCTTTTAATTAGGTCTTTTTTTGCTTTTATTTGATCTGAGATAAGGATCACTATCTCTGCTTTTTTTATTTCAGCTGAAAGTTAATATACTCTGCTCCAGCCTTTTAACTCTACTCTGTACATATCTCTAGGCTTCAAATATGTTTCTTATTTAAAAAAAAAAAAAGTAGTATTCTGGCGTTTAATCCAGTCTGCTATTTACTTTCATTTTATAAGAGAGTTCATCCCATTCACATTTAAAATTATTAATTCCATATTTCCCACCATCCTATTTTTCCTAAGTTATACTTTTCTCTGTCTTTTGCTCTTTTCCCTCATCACCAAGTGTTTTGCTTCTGATCATCGCTTCTCTCAATCTGCCTTTTTTTCCATTCCTTCCCCCCTTTTTATCTCTTTTCCCTTCTACTTCTGCCCTCCTTTTATTTTCCTTTGCCTTTCTCTTTCTTTTTCCTTCCTACTTCTCTATAGGGTGAGACAAATTTCCATAGCAAACTAAATGTGTATGATATTGCCTCTTTGAGCCAAATCCAGTGAGATTAAGGTTCAAACAAAGTTCATTCGCCTTCCTTCTTTCCCTCAAATGTAATAGGTCTTTTTGGCCTCTTCATGTGATGTAATTTACCTCATTTTACCTCCCCTTTCCTCTTTTTCCAGTACTAACAATCCCTTTTCCACTCCTAGTTTCTTTTTTATATCATCACATTAAAATAAACTTATACCTACACCTATTAAGTATACCCTTGACAAAGATAAGTTCTCAAGAGTTATACACATCATTTTCCAATATAGGGATATAAATATTTTAACCTTTAAAAACATAGTTTTTTTTTTCCCTTCTTTTTTTACCTTTTATACTTCTTGACTTCTGTATTTGATGATCAAATTTACTGTTCAGATTTGGTCTTTTCATCAAAAATAATTGAAAATCCTCTATTTCATTGAATGTCCACCCTTTTCCCCTGAAAAATGATGCTTAGTTTTGCTGGATCATTGATTCTTGGCTGCAATCTAAGATCTTTATTCTCTGGAATATCATATTCCAGGTCTTGTGATCTTTTAAAGTAGAAGTGCTAGGTCCTAAGTAATCCTAATTGTTTTGGCTGCTTGCAGCATTTTCTTTTTTTTTCCTAAGTATTAACATTTATTATATTTCGTTTAGCTCATATGTCATTTTAGGAGCTCTTATAAACAATCTCCTATTATAAAAACTAATTACAAACAATGGATCCGAGTTGCTTTTATGAAAATGACTAATAAATCCTCAAACTAAGCAATATTTTAAGTAAAAACATACTCATTTTGGTTAACATTTCTGAACTTGTGAATGTACACACTAGTTTTTCTTTTCTTTTTTATTAATTATTATAGCTTTTTATTGACAAAACATATGCATGGGTAATTTTTCAAAATTGATCCTTGCAAAAACTTCTGTTCCAACTTTTCCTTTCCTTCCCTCCACCTCCTCCCCTAGATGGCAGGTAGTCCTATACATGTTAAATATGTTAAAGTATATGCTAAATACAACATATGTATATGAATTTATACAGTTGTCTTGCTACATGAGAAAAATCGAATTTAGAAAGAAGATAAAAATAACCTGGGAAGAAAAACAAAAATGCAAGTAAACAATAACAGAAAAAGTGTAATGCTATGTTGTGGTCCACACTCATTTCCCAGTGTTCTTTTGCTAGGTGTAGCTGGTTCTGTTCATTACTGATCAAGTGGAACTGATTTGGATCCTCTCATTGTTGAAGATAGCCACTTCCATCAGAATTGATCTTCATCTAGTATTGTTGTTGAAGTGTATAATGATCTCCTGGTTCTGCTCATTCATTTAGCATCAATTCATGTAATTCTCTCCAAGCCTCTTTGTATTCATCCTGCTGGTCATTTCTTACAGAACAATAATATTCCATAACATTCATATACCACAATTTACCCAGCCATTCTCCAATTGATGGGCATCCATTCATTTTCCAGTTTCTAGCCACTACAAACAGGGCTGCCACAAACATTTTGGCACATAGAGGTCCCTTTCCCTTCTTTAGTATCTCTTTGGGGTATAAGCCCAGTAGTAGCACTGCTGGATCAAAGGGTATGCACAGTTTGATAACTTTTGGGGCATAATTCCAGATTGCTCTCCAGAATGGTTGGATTCGTTCAAAACTCCACCAACAATGCATCAATGTCCCAGTTTTCCCACATCCCCTCCAACATTGGTCATTATCTTTTCCTGTCATCTTAACCAATCTGACAGGTATGTAGTGTTATCTCAGAGTTGTCTTAATTTGCATTTCTCTGATCAATAGTGATTTGGAGCACCTTTTCATATGGCTAGAAATACTTACAATTTCTTCATCTGAGAATTATCTGTTCATATCCTTTGACCATTTATCAATTAGAGAATGGCTTGATTTCTTATAAATTTGAGTCAATTCTCTATATATTTTGGAAATGAGGCCTTTTATCAGAACTTTTAACTAGTACTGATATTTTCCCAGCTTATTGCTTCCCTTCTAATCTTGTCTGCATTAGTTTTATTTGTACAAAAGCTTTTTGACTTGATATAATCAAAATTTTCTATTTTGTGATCAATAATGATCTCTAGTTCTTCTTTGGTCACAAATTCCTTCCTCTTCCACAGGTCTGAGAGGTAAACTACCTATGTTCTTCTAATTTATTTATAATATCATTCTTTATGTCTAGATCATGCACCCATTTTGACCTTATCTTGGTACACAGTGTTAAGTGTGGGTCAAAGTCTAGTTTCTCCTATACTAATTTCTAATTTTCCCAGAAGTTTTTGTCAAATAGTAAATTCTTATCCCAAAAGCTGAGGCCTTTGGGTTTGTCAAACACTAGATTGTTATAGTTATTATTTTGTCCTGTGAACCTAACCTATTCCACTGATCAACTTGTCTATTTCTTAGCTAGTACCAAATGGTTTTAATGACTACTGCTTTATAATATAGTTTTAGATATGGTACAGCAAGGCTACCTTCATATGATTTTTTTTCATAAGTTCCCTTGAAATTCTTGACCTTTTGTTCTTCCACATGAATTTTGTTGTTATTTTTTCTAGGTGAGTAAAATAATTTCTTGGGAGTCTGGTATAGCATGAAATAAATAGATTAGTTTAGGGAGGATTATTATCTTTATTATATTGGTTATGTTGGAGTTTTTATTTTGGGGTCTCTTTCAGGGGTTGATAAATGGATTCTTTCAATGGCCATTTGACCTTCTGGTTCTGGGATATTAGGGCAGTTTTCCTTGATGCTTTCTTGAAGGATGCTGTCCAGATTCTTCTTTTCATTGTAGTTTTCAGGTAACCCAATAATTCTTAGATTGTCTCTCCTGGATCTATTTTCCAGGCCAGTTGTTTTTCCAATAAAGTATTTTACATATTCTTCTATTTTTTTGGTTTTGTTTGATTGATTCTTGATGTTTCATTGAGTCCTTCACTTTTATTTGTCCAATTCTAGTTTTTAATGAATTATTTTCTTCTGTTATCTTTTTTACCTCCTTTTGCATTTGGCCAATTGTACTTTTAAAGGCGTTTGTTTAGTTGATTAGATTTTTTCCCCCATTGCACCAATTCTATTTTTAAGAAATTGGTTTCTTTTTCCACTCACCAATTCTATTTTTTCAAGGAGTTGTTTTCTGTTTTGATTTCACCAAATCTATTTTTAAGAAGTTGTTTACTTCAGCATATTTTTTTCCATTTTACCAAATGTTTTTAAGGAGTTGCTTTCTTTAGTCAATTTCAATTTTTAGAATTTCTTATTTATTTAGGTTGCTCTCTTAAATAGTAGTATAGGCTAAAGAAAAATTATATTTTTAATTCAAATGTCTCCATTACCAATGCAAACATAAGTTCTACATATTTTATTAGACTATTCAGTAAATTAAGTTGGGGATAAAAATAGTTACCTGGTAGCCAACTTTACGGATTGTTAGTCTCCCAAAGCTTACCTATTCTGGGCCTTGAAAAAAAGTTTCATAATCCAATGAGAGATGAGTTTTCAAAGCTTTTCCAGCTTAATAGAATACACCAGAGGTAGAAATTCACTGATATTGGCATCAAGAACCTAATAGCTCCTCTAAATTGGGACAAGTTTAGAAGGGAAGCAATGAACTGGGGAAAAAAACATTTTTGCATTCAAAGGTTCTGATAAAGGTCTCATTTCCAAATTACATAGAGAATTGACTCAAATTTATAAGAAATCAAATCATTCTCCAAGTGATAAATAGTTAAAGGATAGGAACAGACAATTTTCAGATGAAGAAATGAAAACTATTTCTAGTCATATGAAAAGGTGCTCCAAATCACTATTGATCAGAGAAATGCAAATTAAGACAACTCTGTGACACCACTACACATCTGTCCGATTGGTTAAGATGGCAGGAAAAGATAATGACGAATGTTGGAGGGAATGGGGGGAAACTGGGACACTGATGCATTGTTAGTGGAATTGTGAACGAATCCAACAATTCTGGAGAGCAATTTGGTACCATGCTCAAAAAGTTATCAAATTGTGCATACCCTATGACCCAGCAATGTTTCCACTGGGTCTATATTTCAAAGAGATCTTAAAGAAGGGAAAGGGACCCATATGTGCAAAAATGTTTGTGGCAGCCCTTTTTATAATGGCTATTAACTGGAAACTGAGTGGATGCCCATCAATTGGAGAATGGCTGAATAAACCGTGATATATGAATGTTACAGAATATTATTGTTCTGTAAGAAATGACCAACAGGATGACTTTAGAGAGTCCTGGAGAGACTTATAGGAATTGATGCAAAGTGAAATGAGCAGAACCAGAAGATCATTATACATGGCAACAACAAAATTATACAAAGGTATATTCTGATGTATGTTGCTCTCTTCAACAGTGAGATGATTCAAACTAGTTCCAAATGTTTAGTAATAAAAAGTGTCAGCTACACCCAGAGAGAGAACTATGGGAAAAGAGTGTGGAGTACAACATAGCATTTCCATTCTTTCTGTTATTGTTTGCTTGCACTTTTGTTTTCCTTTTCGGGATATTTTTTCTTTCTAGATCTGATTTTTCTTATGCAGCAAGATAACTGTATAAATATGTATACACATATTGAATTTAGCATATACTTTAACATATTTAACATGTATTGGACTACCTGCCATCTAGGGGAGGAGGTGGGGGGAAGGAAGGTAAAAGTTGGAACAGAAGGTTTTGCAAAGATCAATATTGAAAAATTACCCATGCATATGTTTTATAACTAAAAAGCTATAATAATAATAAAAAAGAATGTCTTCATTATTTTTTCTTCTGATCTCTATGTAAGACTTGCCTTATGTGAGTTCTCCATAAAATAGTCTTTTAGGCAAACATGTATTTGGAATTTGAACAATGTGGTCAGCCCATTGGAATTGTGTTCTCAGTGGTAGTTTGGCAGTTCAGCTCTAGAAATGTCTTCAGTGTTCCTTTATCTTGCCAGGTGATCTTCAGATTCTTATTAAAACAATTCAAATAGAAGTGGGTTCAGTTTCCTTGAATGCTGCTGACATGCTGTCCAGGTTTTATGGGCATACAACAATGAAGTCAGCACAATGATTCTGTAGATCTTTAGTTTGTTAGGGACTCTACATCTCTCCCAACTTTCCTTCAAAGACTAAACAAAGCTCCTAACCACTGAGCTGGTTTTGGCAATCAATCTCATTGTCTTCTTATACATTCTTGGAAAGCATACTGCTAAGGTAAATGAATTTATCCACAGCATTCAAAAGTGGATTATTTTTGCTCTGACCAATGGTTCCATGTATACACAGTGTGGGGCTGGGTAGTGGAGAATCTGTGTTTTCTTGGTGTTCATTGTTAGGCCAGAATTACCACAAGAGATAGAGAATCAATCCATACTTTGTTGCAAACCAGTCTCAGAGGCTATATTGAATACACAATGATCTGCAAACAAAAAATCATGCACCAACTCTCTCTCTATTTTAGTCTTGACTTGTGGTCTTTTCATGTTAAAATAATTTACTGTCAGTGGGGTCACTGACCCTATCATTTTTGTCCTTGTTGAAAACACTCAATAACATTGCTGAAAACATCATACTAAAAAGCACAGGAACAAGCACAATAGTCCTGCTTCACTCCATTGGTGACTTGGAAAGCAAGGAGGAGTCTGTTATCCATTACCAAAGTAAGCATGCCCCCATAGAACTGGTGTACAATATTGATTAATTTCTCAGGGCAAACAAATATCTAAAGCCTTCAAAACTGACATTATTAATGGCTTTCATCAGATTGATAAATG
The DNA here is from genome assembly GCF_016432865.1 of Antechinus flavipes. Taxonomy (NCBI): domain Eukaryota; kingdom Metazoa; phylum Chordata; class Mammalia; order Dasyuromorphia; family Dasyuridae; genus Antechinus; species Antechinus flavipes. Next base: position 195,294,265 of record NC_067403.1, on the reverse strand, counting down.
TTGTATACAGATCTTTACTCCTGGCATTTTTCCTGGAGTTGTCAGGCAACAAAAAAAACATACCATACATTTCTTAGTCCTTTCTGAAGCCATACTGGTTCTTTTGGTAGGTGAAAGATCCTCCTATTATAAAGGACTCTGGAAAGACCTTGCTAACAATGAATAAGAAAAAGAAACACCACCAACCCCACCCTCCACCCTTGGGATTGTCACAGACCAATCTATTTCCTTTACTTAAACAGAGATGGGCATTGAAGGCATTCTTGAACACCTAGGGGTAACGTCCTCTTGCTATATAGTCTGAAAATTTTCAGTCAGTTTTTTGTGAGCAGAGAACCCTCACTTTGTAAACTTAAACTCTGCTATGTGAGAGGATCCTAATGGCATTCAAAACCTCTTCTTTAGTTGGAAGTTTGACTTAAACAGAGATTGACTTCAACCTGAGGTATATATGGTCAATGTCTTCAGCATTGATTGATTATAGTCTGTTGAAAACACCATGGAAGTGTTTTGATCTCTTTCTCTCTAATCATGTCCTTATAACTAATCAGTGTAGCTCCCTATTTTTTGCCTTTTTGCTAGCCCAAGCATTTGACATAGCACCTAGCATATGTAGGTTGATTGGTTGATTGAAGAAAGAAAAATCATTATCAAGAGGAGTGGGAATAAGGAAAGGTTTCATTCAGAAGATGGTATTTGACTTGGCCATTAAAGATAGGAAGAAATTTGATAAACAAAAAGAAGAAGAAAATTAAAGGTTTGGGGAGTTTTCTTGGTTTTGTTTTGCTTTGTTTTTTAAGGATGACTTTAATTCCATTTCTAAACTGATAGGAATCTGTTTCAAATATACTCCACAGATCTTTTTGTTCCACATTCTTCTTCATTTCACTGCTTCCTGCCTTCTTCCCTTTTCTTAAGGCATCAGGGTATAACCTAATTCCGTACCACACTGGTTATCATCAATATCAAAAACACTAACAGTGGGATGAGCAAGGCCTCTAGTTTAGTCCTTGCTATTAGAGTCAAAGGGCTTTGTTTCAAATGAGTAGTGGGAAATTCTGGCTCTTGCTTTGCTGTGTTGTGTGGACCTTCTAAACCTGGGGAAGCACAACCTGCAACTGGACAAATGTAGTTTTAAATGAAAAATGATACAAATACCCAGAGTAACTTCAAAAAGTCTAACTTACTCCAAGAAGTTCTGATGTTCTCTTCATTTCTTCTTTATTCACTTGAATTTTATGGGTTTCCATCACTAAAATTCACAGAATAAAATAGATATTATTTATATACATTAATAAATAATCCTTGAAATAATCAATTTAACTCAATGTTATAGATAGAAGAAAATCAATGCAGGCATATTCCATATGATACTGAATTGGCCAAAATCTTCTCACAATCATATCTCTCAAAAGCTTTCTTTAGTCAAGTATCTGAGATAAAATCTTATGATTGGTCACAATCTAAGCTAGTATTTTGCTTCATGGTTGTTAATTCCCCTGACCATCAAGCTGCTAATTAGATTGATCCTTAGGCTGATGTAATTTAGAAATCGTTGATTAACCAACATAATGTCCTTAAGCAGAATAGGTATTTTCTGCATATACATACATCTTTACAGTCAGTGTGTAGTTGTCAATAAGGGGTGATTAAGAAATATTTCATCTACCCCCACAGGCACAGTTGCTTAAGCTAATTCCAGACTCTATTCTTCTAGATGTACAGTGAGAACAAGAAGAAAACAGATCAAGTTTAAGGAATTAGAGAGAGAAAATGAAGCCTTGAGCTAATTCTATAAGAAATAAAGATGGCTCCATTATGCTCCCTAGTGGAAAAGAGGGGAATAAACAGTTGAGGAATAAGGAAAGATACATCATTGAATTACCAGAGTAAACTATATATATCAATTTCATCATCTGAAAATTGTCTGTTCATATCCTTTGATCATTTATCAATGGTCAAGACACTAGACTCCTTTGAGGCTCAGTCTTCATGTACAAAATGAGAATAAGTAAAACTTACACTACCAACTTTATAAGACAGCTATAAAGAAGGCATTTTGTAACTTTAAAATAGTATAGAAATTAAGCTATTCTTATTGAAAATATAGGAAGATGCCTCTTTCCCTGACCACAGTACAGCAGGACAGTAATAGATCAAGATCAACATATTGGTATTTTTTTTTCCATTTCTGTCAATTGTCCAAACAAACCAGGAACTATACAAGAGAATCATAAATCATATAATGTCATAACTTAGAGATATTTTTGAATACAGAGTGTCAAAGTAGGAAGAAAACTTAAAAAATGTCTACTCTCTATTATTTTACTAACTGATGAACACAAGAAGGCAGTTTTCAGTTTCATCAGTACTTAAGATAACCTATTACAATAATCCTTCCTACTGAAAAGGAGAATGGCATCTACTGCCATTCATTTCAACAAGCATTTACTATATATAGCTACAGCAACTGGGCCCTAGGGATACAATAACAAAATGAAATAAATATTACCCTTAAGGGGCTCATATTTTGTATACTATGGAGGTGATAGCACTAGAGTCGAGTCTTGAAAGGATCTAGAGCATAAGAGGTGGAGGTGAGGGAGGAGAACATTCCAGGCATAAAGATGAAAGATATAATAATATCATGGATTAGAGACAGCAAGTAGCCTACTCTGACTAGAATACAGATTATATGAGGGGGAATGAAGTCTAATTAATTAATTATTCCTGAAAAAATAGGCTAGAGCCAGATTATGACAGAGTTTAAACATCAAACAGAAAAGTTTGTATTTTAATGTATAGGTAACTTGGAATCACTGAAGCTTCTGAGCAAGCAAATGAATGAGTAAAATCTGTGTTTGAGAAATATCAATTTTGCTACAAAGTGGAGGACGAATTAGAAAAGAAAGAAGCTGATTATAAGATTAATTCAGCAAAAATTGCAATATAATAGATTTCTAAAGTCTCGATTATAAAATTTTTCTCTTTCAATTTTATCTTCTTACCTGCCAAAATGGGTATCAGAGGAAGTTCCAAAGTATAATATAATTGCCATAGACCATAAACCTGTATTGTAGAGGAAAATTCACAAAGACATCACTCACTTTTTTTCCTACTAATGTACTTTACAGTAAAGTACAGTAAATTTTGAGAGAGATATTGAGATAGCACTATAGCCATCATTATGAAAAAAAGTCACAAACCAAGGGAATGTCACATTTTAATAACTGGGGCAAAAAGGCTAAATACTACATAAGAAGTTTAACCTAAATTAAAAATTAAATTTCATTGTTCTTGAATTCTCATAAACTAAAATTTCTAACTGTTCATTTCATTTCATTTTATTCCAACGCCTCTATTATCAGGATAAGCAAAAAGATACCCCCTGGTAACTACATGTAAGCAGAACTTTCAGGCAAGGGGCTTATAGAAGATGAGATGTTCATTTTCAATTCAATAAAGTCAGGCTCTTTTTGAAACTTTTCCTTTAGGGCTCCAAGATTTAAATTTAAACCACTGTTGCCTAAGATTTGGGGGGTCAGCGTGATACAATGCATAGCGGTCCAGGCCTGGAATCAGGAAAATCTCACTTCAGACACTTTCTCTGTGTGACCTTGGAGAAGTCACTTAACCCTATTTGTCTCATTTTTCTCATCTATAAAAATGAGCTAAAGAAGTAAATGGCAATCACTCCAGAATCTTTACCAAGAATATCCTAAATGGGGTAATAATCATCTAAATTTTCAAATCAAAGTTAGGATATGTTAATTCTTGTATTTTATGTCAAAGGAAGAGTCTAAATTGAAGCAACTTAATTAAAAAAAGAATCCTTACATTTTAAGCACCTGGTAAATAGATCTTAATAGATTTTAGGGCACTAAGCATTATTGGGATTCTTTTCTTTCCATAGAAACAACATAGCTCACTTATATTCTAACTTGATATCTTATCATTCCCGCCCCCTCCTTTCTAATAGAACTGGGAAATTAATTGTATCTTATATCTCACATTCTTATCCTTCACATTCAAAGATATTGCAATTGATATGGCTGCTTTTGTTAAAAGGGTAATTGAAAAAAAAAACAAGCATTTTCCTCACTTTCAAGCAATTTAATTAAAGATAAAAATAATCACATTCTTGCCTTTAATTTAGAGCAAAGATCCATCGTAAGTCTGTAAAGGATTCTCAAGTCTGAACATAGATTCTGATAAAAAGAAAAAAGGTAACAAAGTTAATAGGTAAATTACGGCAATACTTATTCCAATCTAAAAGCCTATACAAACCTAGAAGACATATCAAAGAAAACATTTCCCTTCACTCCCCCACCAAAAATGGTACAAGCCTAAGAACTTTCTCTAGCACATCTGCATCTCAGCAGTCATCAATGAAAGTCCAATAACAAGAAGGGAAGAGGCAGGGCTCGTGCCAGTCACTGCCCCAGAGTGCAGAAGCCTACCTATTTAGCATCTGCTACAGTCACAAGGTGGTTGAGGGAGGAGGGGGATAAGAGATAATCAAAATTTTTTCCAATGGTCAGTCAATAAATATTTATTAAACACTTATTATATGCCATGTATAGTACTTAGAACTGGGGACACAGAAAGGTAAAAAGCAAAACCAGTCCCCGCCCTCAAAGAGCTCACAATCTATGGGGGAAACAAGCCAACAAATATATATTTTTTTTAAAAAAAACTATATACAGGATAAATATGGGGAAAAAATTAAGAGAGGGAAGGTACCAGAATTAAGAAGAGCTAGAAATCCAATAGATAAGATTTTAGCTGAGACTTTAAGGAAATCAAGGAAGCCAGCAGGCATAAAGAGGGAGAATAGAGAAAATGCCCCAAATCTTGTTCATTGAACAGCAAGGAGACCAGTGTCACTGGATCAAAAAATAATATGATGATGAGCAATAAGATTTAAGGAAACTGAAATGGAAGAAGGTTAGGTCATAAAGGAATTTGAACATCAAGAAGAGGAATTTGGATTGGCTCCTGAAGGTGATAGGAAACCACTGGAGTTTACTGGGTATCTGCTTTGCAATAATTTAGACATGAATTGATGAGGGCCTGCATCAGAGTGGGGGGAATGTCAGAAAAGGAAACATATTTGAGAGAAATTGCACTGGTGAAATTAGTAGGTCTTTGCAACAGATTGGATCTAGGAGGTGGGAAGGGTGTGACAAATAGTGAGGAATCTAGAATGACTCCTAGGTTGTAAACCTAAGGGACTGAGAGGAGTGCTGCCTTCTACAGCAATGAGGAAGATAGTTGGATTGGGTTTTGGGGAAATGTAATGAGCTGTCTTTTGGACATGATTAGTTTAAGATGTCTAGTTAAAGAAGTGAATGCAAGGGATAATGCTGTAAAAAATTACCCTGGCATGCGTTCTATCAATAAAAAGTTATTTAAAAAAAAGATGTCTAGTTAACACGTAGTCCAAAATGTCTAAAAGGCAGTTGGCAATGCCAGATTTGAGATCATGCAGAGGTTAGATCAGGTCAGGCTAGGTACATTTGAGAAACAGAAGCAAAGAGATGGTAATTAAATCCATGGAAGCTGATTAGATCACCAAGAAAAGTAACATAGTAGTAGTAAAGAAGATGGCTCAGTATAGAACCCTGTGGGACATTTATGTGTAGAGAGTGTCAAACAGATGAGAATCTGGCCAAGGAGCCTATAAAAGCAGTTTTTTGCTTTCCTTCTAATCTTGGCTGCATTTGTTTTGTTTTGCAAAGCTTTTTAATTTAATAAAATCAAACTTACTTGTTTTACATCCCATAAAGCTCTGTCTCTCATTTGGTAATAAATTCTTTCTTTATCCATAAATTTGACGAGCAAATTATTCCACTTCCCCAATTTGCTTATGATATCACCCTTTATGTATAAATTATGTGCTCATTTTGACCTTATCTTGGTATATGGTTTTAGTTGATTTATCTGCCAAATTAATTTTTAGTTTTCCCAACAACTTTTGTGTTGATCAAAGACAAAATTACTATGTCATTTCCTAGTGTTTGATCCACCATTTTATTTCTAGCCAATACCAAACTGTTTTCATAATTACCACTTTGAATACAGTTTGAAAGGTGGTACTGAGAGATCATCTTCCTTCACATTTTTTCCCTTAATATTCTTGACCATTTGTTTCTCATGTGAATTTTGTTATTATTTTTTCTAGCTCCTTAAAATAATTTTTGGTATCTTGATTGGTATGACACTGAATATTAACTGAGATAGAAGTATCATTTTAGTAGACTTGGTCTACTTATGAGCAATTATTTAGATCGGACTTTAGTCATGTGAAAAGTGTTCTGCAATTGTGTTCATTTAGTTCTTGGGTTTATGTTGACAAGTAGACTTCCAAGTATTTTATAATGTATAAATGTTTTTTTCAAGGAGTGTAGCCACAAAGGGCAAAGTAGATATAACTGTGAGGAGTGATCAAATGAAGAGGTTTTTTTGAGGATGGGGGAGACATGGACTTTTTTAGGCAGTAAAGAAGAAGTCAGGAGACAGAGAGAGAATGAAATTAAGTAAAAAAAAATAAAGTTGACAAAGGAGGCAATATCAGAAATAGGTTGGAATAGAATTGCCTGAATGGATTTATAGTCTAGCTTTAGTTTTTAAAAAGCCATCTCATCATTTGAGACTAGGGTGAAGGAGGATATAGTGGCAATGTCACATGAGTGAAAAGAGATGAGATAGAGAAGATGAAATTCATAGAGAATGGTCTCATTTTTTTCTGCAAAACATGAAGCAAGATTTTCAGTTAAGGGAAGAGGGAGAGGGGAAACTGCTATGCAGAATGGAATATGCATTGAAAATGAAGATATAGTATAATTACCTACTAATAAAGAGAGTTCAGTTGGGGTTATATAGCATAAATTTATAGAAAACCCAATCAGAATGACTACATGATTTTTATTTTCATTCAGCAGCATATGTCAGGAATGAAAGCAACAAATAAACCTCCAGAACTGAGGTTTAGCAGGGCACAATCAGAGAAATGATAAGAGAGCTAAGGACTTAAGAAAGAAGGACAATATAGAATTGAATTGGTTCATCAAGGGATAAAGATGGGGAAAAGAAGAGAGTAGCTTATACAGGGAAGAAGGCCTGGGAAAGAATGAGGAGTAAAAGGTTAAAGATACAGAAACTAGGGTTTGATAAGGGAAGGAAAAAGAAGAAGTGGAAAGCCAAAAATCAATAGATTATTGTTGGACAAGGAAATTTCAGAATTCTTGAATGTGAAAGTAGTACATTTGTGAGTGATGGCAAGATCACTTGCATAAAATAGAAAAAGAGAAGATCTATGAATTGGGTTTGCACCTAAAAAAGCTAGGAAAAGAACAAATTAAAAACCCACAATTAGATGAAAATTTGAAATTCTGAAAATAAAATCAGAGATTAATAAAATTGAAAGAAAACTATTGAATTATTAAATAAAACTGAGTTGGTTTTATGAAAAAACCCAACAAAATAGATAAACATTTAGTTAATTTGATTAGAAAAAGGAAAGAAGAAAATCAAATTGTTAGTCTCAAAAATGAAAAGGAACAATTTTTCATCAATGAAAAGGAAATTAGAGCAACAATTAGGAGTCATTTTGCCCAATTATATGTCAATAAATTTGATAATCTAAGTGAATTGGAGGAAATATAGATTGCCCAGATTAAGAGAAGAGGAAATAAGTTATTTAAATAGTCCCATTTTAGAAAAAGAAATAGGACAAGCTATTAATCAACTTCCTAAGAAAAAATCTCCAGGATCAGATGGATTTATATGTGAATTCTATCAAACATTTAAATTAGAATTAATTCCAATGTTATACAAACTATTTTTAAAATAGGGAAAGAAGGAGTCCTAGCAAATTCCTTTTATGACACAGACATGGTATTGATACCTAAACCAGGTAGGGGAAAAACAAAGAAAGAAAATTATAGCCCAATCTCCCTAGTGAATATTGATGCAAAAATCTTAAATAAAATATTAGCAAGAGATTACAGGAAGTTATTCCTAGGATAATATACCATGACCAAGTAGGATTTATACCAGGAATGCAAGGCTGATTCAATATTAAGAAAACTATTAGCGTAACTGACTATATCAATAACCAAACTAATAAAAATCATATGATTATCTCAATAGATGCAGAAGCAGTATTTGATAAAATCAAACACCCATTCCTATTAAAAAAAACACAGAAAGTATAGGAATCAATGGATTTTTAAAAAATGATTAGTAGCATCTATCTAAAACCATCAGAAAGCATCATATCTAATGGGGACAAACTAGAACCACTCCCATTAAGATCAGGGGTGAAACAATCCACTATCACCATTAGTATTCAATATTGTATTAGAAATGTTAGCTTTGGCAATAAGAGAAGAAAAGGAGATTAAATGAATTAGAGTAGGTCATGAGGAAACCAAATTATCACTCTTTGCAGATGATAGGATGATATATTTAGAGAATCTTAGAAAATCAACTGAAAAAGTACTAGAAACAATCCACAATTTTAACAAAGTTTCAGGGTACAAAATAAATCCACACAAATCATCAGCATTTTTATATATTACCAACAAAGTCCAGTAGTAAAAAATACAAAGAAAAATTTCATTTAAAATAACTGTCAATAATATACAATATTTGGAAGTCTCTTTGCAAAGGCAAAGTCAGGAACTATATGAACACAACTACAAAATACTTTACACTAAAATAAAGTCAGATCTAATCAATTGGAAAAATATCAAGTGCTCATGGGTAGGCCAAGCAAATATAATAAAAATGACAATATTACCTAAATTAATCTATTTAGTGCCATACCAATCAAACTTTCAAGAAATTATTTTACATGTCCAGAAAAAATAATAACAAAGTTCATCTGGAAGAACAAAAGCTCAAGAACTCAAAGGGAATTAATGAAAAAAGGCAAATGAAGGTGTCTAACTGTGCTAGAGCTAAAGCTGTATTACAAAGCAATGGTCATCATCATTTGGCACAGGGTAAGAAATAAAGAAGTCGATAAGTGGAATAGATTAAGTTCATAGGACAAAATAGTCAATGACTATAGTAATCTATATATGACAAACCCAAACCCCCCAGATTTTGGGATAAAAACTCACTATTTGACAAAAGTTGATGGAAAAATTGGAAACTAGTATGGCAGAAACTAGGCACTGACATCATATATCAAGATATGGTTGAAATAGGTTCATGATTTAGACATAAAGAGTGATATTATAAGCAAATTAGAAAAACAAAGGATAGTTGACCTCTCAGATCTATGGAGAAAGAAGGAATTTTTTACCAAAGGAAAAGTGGAGTTCATTATTGAACACAAAATAGATAATTTTTATTATATTAAATTAAAAAGGTTTTGTACAAATAAAACTAATGCAGACAAGATTAGAAGGGAAACAATAAACTGGGAAAACATTTTTATATTCAAGGATTCTGATAAAGCCCTCATTTCTAAAATATATAGAGAATTAACTCAAATTTAAATGGTCAAAGGATATGAACAGATAATTTTCAGATGAAATTGAAACCATTTCTAGTCATATGAAAAGGTGTTCTAAATCACTATTGATCAGAGAAATGCTAATTAAGACAACTCTGAGGTACCACTATATACCTCTCAGGTTGGCTAAGATGACAGGAAAAGCCAATGACAAATGTTAGAAGGAAAACTGGGACACTAATACATTGATGGTGTAGTTCTGAACTGATCCAACCATTCTGGAGAGCAATTTGGAACTATGCCCAAAGGGCTATCAAACTGTGGATGTCCTTTGATCCACTAGTGTCTCTACTAGGCCTGTACCCCAAAGAGATCATAAAAAAGGGGAAATGACCTATATTAGAAGAATGTTTGTAGCAGTGCTTTTTGTGATGGCAAGGACCTGGAAGCTAAGTGGATGCCATCAGTTGAAGAATGGTTATATAAGGTATAATATATGTATGTTATAGAATATTATTGTTCTATAAGAAATGATCAGCAGGGGGCAGTTAGATAGCATAGTGGATAGAGTACTAGGCTTGAAGTTGGGAGGACCTGAGTTCAAATCTGGCTCAGACATTTATTATCTCCTAGCGGTGTGACTCTGGGCAAGTGACTTAACCCCAGTTGCCAGGAGGGAAGGAAGGAGAGAGGGAAGGAAGGAAAGAGGGAATAAAAAAGGGAGGGGGGAAGAGAAGGAGGAATAATCGGCAGGATGATTTCAGAGATGCCTAGAAAGACTTATATGAACTGATGCTAAATGAACTGAGTAGAACCAGGAGAACATTGTACACTGTAATAGCAAGGTTATACAATGATCAATTCTGATGGACATGACTCTTTCCAGCTGTGAGGTGATTCAGGCCAATTCCAATGGGTTTGTGTTGAAGAGAGCCATCTGTATCCAGAAAGAAAATTCCAGCATTCATCGCTTTTCATGGGACTATTATAATAGCCTTCTAATTGGCATTCCTGCCTCAAGTCTCTTCCTGCTTCAATTCATGCTCCAATCAACTGCTAAAAAGATTTTCCTAAAATATATATTTGTCCATTCACTCCAGTAATTCCCTATTAGCCATATGAACTAATATAATGTATTCTACTTGACATTTAAAGAGCTTCACAACATGGCTCTTTCCTACTTTTCCATTTTTCTTATACTTTCCTTCTTCTATATAGTCTGCAACCAGCTACTATGAATTACTTTTCATTCCTTGTAAAGAACATTCTACTCTTCTCTGTGATTTTATTGACTAGAATATTCTCCCTCTTCCCCACCACCAATTAAATTCCTGGATTTTTTTCTGTGTGAGATCTTTTTCCTGGCCACAGCAAATGGTAATATCTTTCACTATGAGATTGCCTTCCAGAGGATAAATGATAAAGCATGCTACATATTTCCAAAGAAGAGATTGAGTGAAGGCAAAGAGTAAATTTTTTTCATAGTCAACATGGGAATTTGTTTTGCTTAACAATGCATGGGTTTGGCTTGGTTTTTCTTTAAAAAAAAAAAAAAGAAAAAGAAAAAATATTTTAATAAAAAATGTAAATTTTAAAAAGAGATTGTCTTTTATCTGCTCCATATATGTGTATCTGATATGTATCTAGTTTTATGTTGCATCCCCTATTAGAATGTGAGTTCCTCAAAAGCAAAGAATATTTTTGCCTTGCTTTTTATCATTTTCTTTGATGAATTTCTTATTGTTCCTATAATTTTTCTGACCCACTACTTCCTTATAATTCAGTTACTTAGTCTGTAAATAATTTTCAATTCTTTCTTAAACACAATTATTATTGCACTGTGATCAACTAAGGATGTGTTTAATATTCCTGGTTTTATGCCTTAATACATGGCAAATTTATGTAAAGCTTCCACGTATAACTGAGAAGCTTCTGTTATCATCAGAGATCTCTAATATCTAACTTATCTAAAACTCTACCCTGTTCAATAATTTCTTTCTTGTTTATTGCTTTGTTAAATATTTCTAGGTAAATGAAGTGAGCAGAACCAAGAGCCCATTGTAAACAGGAACACGATTATGCAATGATCAATTGTGATGGACTTTATTCCAATAATGAGGTGATTCAAGACAATTCAAATAGACATGAAGGAAAGAGCCACCCACATTCATAGAGAGAATTATAGAGACTGAATGTAGACCACTGTTTTGTTGTTTGCTTGTTTTTTTTCTTTCTCGTTTTTTTTTTCCTTTTGATCTGATTTTTCTTGTGCAGCATGATAAATATGGAAATATGTTTAGAAGAATTGTATGTGTTTAATCTATGTCAGATTGCTAGTTGTCTAAAGGAAAGGTAAGAAGGAAAGGAAGGGAGAAAATTTTGGAACACAAGGTTTTGCAAAGGTGAATGTTGAAAACTATCTGTTTATGTATTTGGAAAAATAAAAAGCTATTTATAAATAACTAAATGCTTCTAGGCATAAAAGAGGCTCAATAAAATTCTCCACTATTAGAGAAACTGTCTGTTTCTACTTGAAATTTATTTGACTTTTGCTTTCAATATTTAGATGTTGATGCCATTTGGTGCACATGTGTTATGTACTGACATGAATTCATTATTTATAGTACATTTAAGCACAATAAGTTTCCCTGTTTGTGTAAACATTTTTATTGTTGCTTTGTCTGAGATTGTGGTTGCTAACTCTGCTTTTTCAAGCTTATTTGAAGGATGATATATTTTATTCTGCCTCATTTTAACTCTGGATGAATCTTTGTCTTTTAAATACAGTTTTTGTCAACAATTTTTAGCTTGGGGGGGTGGGGGTGGGCAGAGCTAATATGACAGAGATTTCATACGCTTCTTTCTGATCTTCTCTCAGGACCCTCAATTAATTAGCAAATTCAGCCTCTGAATTAGTTCTAGACTAGCAGAATCCACAAATATTGGGAGTACAGCAAATTATCAGAAGAAGATAATTTCAAAGATCACCAGAAAAGATTTGTTTCTGTTGGCACAGAGGGAGGTGGCCAGGGAGAGGCAGGCAGAGCACAGATGCCAACGCAGGCTGTGCAGACTTGGGGCATGTGTGCGGTCTCCATGCTGTAGAGAATCTATGGGGAGGAATCTACACCAGTGTTGGCTACTCTGCCCTTGTTGCAAGGCAGTAGATCAGCAGAGAAGTTATAAAACATCCAACACAAACACAAAAGGTAAATAGTGAAACCCAAAATGCCAGAGTCTCACAGGACCTGGCCACGCCCACCCACCACCAGGAATGAGTCAGCAAGATCCTAGTGCAGCTGTAGCCTCTTCACCCTTGTAGAGGAAGCTTGGAAAACCTTCCCTGCCCTAAAAGCAGATCCCAACTTTTTTTTTTTTTAATGAGTAAAAAGGCAAAGAAAACTCTAACCATAGATAATTTTTATGGTGAAAGAGAAGAACAGATTTCAAACCCTCAAGAGACTAAAAGCATATTGTCTCCAGAAGGCAGAAATAGTAAATGTATTTTTTTTTCAGATCACAATGCAATAAAAATTACTTTCAATAAAAAGGCAGGGGTAAATAGAACAAAAAGTAATTGGAAACTAAATAATCTCATCCTAAAAAATGAATAGGTGAAACAACAATAGACTCAATTAATGATTTCATCCAAGAGAATGACAATAATGAGAATTTTTGTAGAATGAAGCCAAAGACTCAATAAGGAAAAATTTTATATTTCTAGGTGCTTATAAAATAAAGAAAAGATGAATGGATTGGGTTTGTAACTAAAAAAGCTAGAAAAAGAGCAAATTAAAAACCCCCAATCAAATACCAAACTTGAAATTCTAAAAATAAAAGGAGAGATTAATAAAAATTGAAAGTAAAAAAAAACTATTGAATTAATAAATACAACTTAGAGTTGGTTTTATGAAAAAAACCAACAAAATAGATAAACCTTTAGTTAATTTGATTAGAAAAAGGAAAGAGGAAAATCAAATTGTTAGTCTTATAAAGGAAAAAGGAGAACTTTCAATGAAGTTAAAATTAGAGCAATGATTATTAGAGCAATAATAAATTAGAGCAACTCAATGAAGAGGAAATTAGAGCAATAATTAGGAGTTACTTTGCCCCAACTTTATGCCAATATATTTGATAATCTAAGTGAAATGAAGGAATACCTACAAAAATATAGATTAACAGAAGAGGAAGTAAATTGTTTAAATAGGCCCATTTTAGAGAAAGAAATAGAACAAGCTATTAATCAGTTCCCTAAGAAAAAATCCCCAGGACCAGATGGATTTACATGTGAATTCTACCAAACATTTAAAGAACAATTAACTCCAATACTATATAAACTATTAGAAAAAAATAGGGAATGAAGAACTTCTACCAAATTCCTTTTATGACACAGACATGAAACTGATACCTAAACCAGGTAGAGGGAAAATAGAGAAAGAAAATTATAGAACATTCTCCCTAATGAATATTGATGTAAAAATCTTAAATAAAATATTAGCTATACTGTGACATATTTAACATGTATAGGACTGCTTGCCATCTGGGGAGGGGGTGGAGGGAGGGAGGGGAAACATTGGAACAGAAGTGAGTGCAAGGGATAATGCTGTAAAAATTACCCTGGCATGGGTTCTGTCAATAAAAAAGTTATTAAAAAATAAAAAAATAAAATAAAATAAAATATTAGAGATAACAGGAAATTATCCCCCAAATAATACAACATGACCAAGTAGTATTTATACCAGGAATGCAGGGCTGGTTCAATATTAGGAAAACTATTAGCATAACTGACTATATCAATAAACAAACTAACAAAAATCATGATTATCTCAATAGATACAGAAAAAGTATTTGATAAAATCTAATACCTATTCCTATTAAAAACACTAGAGTATAGGAATAAATGGACTTTTCCTTAAAATAGTCAGTAGCATAGCATCTATTTAAAACTGTCAATAAGCATCATATGTAATGGAGATATACTAGAACCATTCCGAATAAGATCAGGGGTGAAACAAGGTTGCCTACTATCACTATTACTATTCAATATTGTATTAGAAATGCTAGCTTTGGCAATAAGAGATGAAAAAGAGATTAAAGGAATTAGAATAGGTCATGAAGAAACCAAAGTATCACTCTTTGCAGATGATATGATGGTATACTTAGAGAATCACAGAGAATCAACTAAAAAAGCTATTAGAAATAATCTACAACTTTAGCAAAGTTGCAGGATACAAAATAAATCCAAATAAATCATCAACATTTTTATACATCACTAACAAAATCCAAAAGCAAGAGATACAAAGAGAAATTCCATTTAAAATAACTGCAAGAAAAAGAGATAAAGTATAATATAATACATATATATAAATATAGTATAATATATTTGGGAATCTAACTGCCAAAGGAAAGTCAGGAACTATATGAGCACAACTACAAAACATTTTCTACAAAAATAAAGTCAGATTTAAACAATCAGAAAAATATCAAGTGCTCTTGGATAGGTTGAGCAAATATAATAAAGATGACAATACTACCTAAACTAATCTATTGATTTAGTGCTATATCAAACTTCCAAGAAACTATTTTACAGACTTAGAAAAAAATAACACAAAATTCATCTAGAAGAACAAAAAGTCGAGATTTCAAGGGAAGTTATGAAAAAAAAAAATCAAATGAAGGTGACCTAGCTATACCAGATCTAAAACTATATTATAAAGCAGTGGTCATCAAAACTATTTGATACTAGCTAAGAAGCAGACTAGTTGATCAGTTAGGTTCACAGGACAAAATAGTCAATAACTATAGCAATATATTGTTTGACAAACCCAAAGACTCCAGCTTTTGGAATAAGAATTCACTATTTGACAAAAACTTCTGGGAAAATTGAAAACTAGTATGGCAGAAACTAGGCTTTGACCCACACTTAACACTGTGTACCAAAATAAAGTAAAAATGGCTGCATGATCTAGACATAAAAAAGGATATTATAAACAAATTAAAAGAACATAGGATAATTTACTTCTCAGATTTGTGGAGGAGGAAGGAATTTGTGACCAAAGAAAAACTAGAGATCATTATTGATCACAAAATAGAAAATTTTGATTATATTAAGTTAAAAAGTGTTTTTACAAACAAAACTAATGCAGACAAGATTAGAAGAGAAGCAATCAACTGGGAAAATATCTGTACAGTTAAAGGTTCTGATAAAGGCCTCATTTCTAAAATATATAGAGAACTGACTCAAATTTATAACAAATCAAGCCATTCTCCAATTGATAAATGGTCAAAGGATATGAACAGACAATTTTCAAATGAAGAAATGAAAACTATTTCTAGTCATATGAAAAAGTGCTCCAAATCACTATTGATCAGAGAAATGCAAATTAAGACAACTCTGAGATACCACTACACACTTCTCAGGTTGGCTAAAATGACAGGAAAAGATAATGACCAATGTTGGAGGGGATGTGGGAAAACTGGGACACTGATACATTGTTAGTGGAATTGTGAATGAATTCAACCATTCTGGACAGCAATTTAGAACTATACTCAAAAAGTTATCAAACTGTGCATACCCTTTGATCTACTGGGATTATATCCCAAAGAGATCTTAAAGAAGGGAAAGGGACCCACATGCGCAAAAATGTTTGTGGCAGCCCTTTTTGTAGTGGCTAGAAATTGGAAACTGAATGGATGCCCAACAATTGGAGAATGGCTGAATAAATTATGGTATATGAATGTTATAGAATATTATTGTTCTGCAAGAAATGACCAGCAGCATGATTTCAGAGAGGCCTGGAGAGACTTACGTGAATCGATGCTAAATGAAATGAGCAGAAGCAGGAGATCATTATACACAGCAACAAGAAGACTAAATGATGATCAATTCTGATGGACCTGGCTCTCTTCAACAATGATATGATTCAAACCAGTTCCAATTGTTCAGTAATGAAGAGAGCCACCTACACCCAGAGAGAGGACTATGGGAACTGAGTGTATATCACAACATAGCATTTTTACACTTTTTATTATTGTTTGCTTGCATTTTTGTTTTCCTTCTCAGGTTTTTTTTTCTTTCTAGATTCTATTTTTCATGTGCAGCAAGATAACTATATAAATAAGTATACATATATTGGATTTAACATATATTTTAACATATTTAACATGTATTGGACTACCTGCCATCTAGGGGAGGGGGTAGAGGGAAGGAGGGAAAAATTTGGAACAGAAGGTTTTGTAAGGGTCAGTGTTGAAAAAATTACCCATGCATAATATATTTTGTAAATAAAAAGCTATTAAAAAACAAATAAAAGTTTATATTTTAACAAATCAAAATATTAAAATTTTAATTAGTAGGGAAATAATGTTTTGCATTATTTCATACATTTAATGGACATTATCTTTATTACCTTATTTAATGGACATTATCTTTATTACCTTCTCAATAGGTGTGGATGGGAAGGAGAATTTGAAATTTAAAAATAAAATTTTAAAAATAACTCACATAAAAGTTAAAAAATAAATTTCAAATAACTTGAAAAAACAACCAATTTATAGTTTGATGCTGCTTTCTAATCCATTCCACTATTTTCATTTTATGGGTGAATTCATCACTTTCCCATTCACAGTTATAATTATTAACTGTTTTTATTTCCTTCCTTCTTATTCTGTGATAAGTTTCCTTCTCTTTTCTCTGACCCTCTCTTGTCAAAGAGGATGTTGAGAAAGGAGTGGGAATAATAACAATGAACTATATGCTACCATTCTTTTACTTCCCTCTTCTTCCTATTATGTAGTTCCTGGTCACAGGCTTTTAACTTTTTTTTTCCATTTCATTCTCTCTTCATATTCCATATTGTTTTATTGTTTATTTTTTTAAATAATCCCTCCTTAAAACTACATTTCCTATTATTCTTTCCTTGTCCCTAATTGATTTCCTATTCAGTTTAATATATTTTTACATAAATCCTCTGTATGTATATGTATTTGATCATTTGTTCAAATAAAAATGAGGTCCATGTGAAACACATTTCCTCACTCCTTCTTCCATGTTTGTATTGTCTTTTTTTTTTTGCTCATCTCAATTATGTGAGATATGCTTTACTAACTTACTCCTTCTTTCTTTACTACTATATTATCTTTTCTTTCCTTTTAGATCATCAAAATATAATTAAAAACTTTCCACACTCTCTATTTCACTTACTCTCTCTATGACCCTCAAAAACATTAGGATTCTTTAGGGTAACTTGTTTCTTCTCCCCCTATTTCACATATAAATAAATAAATAATTTTATAAATATTTCGTTATTATAAAATCCCTTCCAATTAGTCAAATGTATTTATCTTTGTTCCTCTTGATCCTTATGTTGCATTTCAAGGTTCCAGCTTCTTTATCAGGAGTACTTTCTACTCTTATTTTATTTACAATTCAATTTTTCCAGTGTGGCATTATAATCAGCTTTAAAGGATAAATTATTCTTGACTGTATGCTTTATCTTTTGCCTTCTGTAAATGTTTTAAGTTCCCCTTTCCTTTGTGGTGTTGGCAACTAGGTCTTGCTTGATTCTTAGCTGTGACCCTGATTTTCTCTTTGTGTGAATTGAAAAAATGCTCCTACTTGTTGTTTCTCTTCATTTTTTATCATTTCTTGGTTCTATGTTACTTTTTATCATTTTTGAATAGTTATGAAAGAACTGGGTTTTTCTGCTTCTACTCATTTGGTCATCTTTAGCTAAACTTCAGCACACACTTTTTCAGACAGCCAACATGTGATTGTTTTGCTCAAATGTACTGTTTTGTTATAATATGAGGAGGCATTGGGTACTTTTATTTAACTGGAGGAGAAATTGAAGTGACAATAATATTTTTACAAATTGATAAAATATCAAAACCCCAACCCCTGATCCCAACCAAAAAAAAAAAAAAAAAGATCAGAACTCATCTAAACCAGTGTCTCCCAGCTACTGTTCACAGAATGGCACTAAGTAATGGCAGTTGGGTTTTTTAACCAATCAGTGAAATTTTTACTACCATAGCTCCCACCTCCTAAAAATAGGAAATAGTCTTCATCTCTCTTTTTTTTAACCTGTTTTCTGCTCTTCCAAAATTAATATCCCTGAACTGACTTTGAAAGGAGATGTATTCCTCTGGTAGGAGTATATTTTGGAATAGAAACTAATGATCTAGTTAGACTTATATTCCAAGAATTAATCCATCCACAATCTTTCATTCAGTATAAAAAAGTTCCTTTTTATCTAAATCATAATCTGCTGATAGAGCTTATCTGGCTCTGAAATAACTAGATGAGATCATGTCGTATGGAGGCATTGAAGGTGCTTCAGTCACCCTATTGGAACTCTCTAATATGCTTGGTTTTCTACATTGTAGAAAGCTACTTTAGGAAATAGAGCTTCTCCTAATGATGTATTTACAGAAAGGCATGCTAATGACACTGTGAAATGATACAAGATAACTCAGTGATGATGAATCTTAATTTTAATTTCATCTTAATTTTTAATTAATATTCAGCTCCTAATATAGGCCTATCCATATTAGAGGGAAGAATATGGAGAATGACATCAAGCTGGACCTCTAAGGTCTCTTCCACCTCAGAAGATCCTGTTTTTATATGAAGTAATTACTTCTGCCTCTTTGGGGACTAAGGAGAAGTTTAAAAAGTGGATTATTTCTCTTTTATATTCATCCATTTATATACAAAGTTGTTTTTAAATTTGTAACTATTTTTAAATGACTCACCACCATATTGTGTGAAGAACTTCCATTTGGGTTATTCATTTTCATTGTGACTGATTCTTCAAAATATTTTCTTATTAGATCTTCAAAGGAGGAAATAGTATCATTAGGATCAAGAAGCCATGCTGCAATTCTGGGATCTAACACCATAAACTCAGGGACTGAAGGTAAAGAAAAGGAAAAAAGTATATATATAATTTAAAAGAGGCACAAAAAGAATAAGGAAATGATCAGATTATCTTTCAAGTTTCTAAAAGGTTATTAAATTTTGTTAACATCAAAGGAGAAATATCACATTACTGAAATTCTAATCTCTTGTGAGAAACATAATTGTATGTATATATGCATGTGCATATAGGTATATGTATACTTATATAGACAAGCCTATGTTTATATACATGCATATCTATCTATATGTGTGTATGCATATAGTACATGTAATGAAACCTATACAAATATATGGATGTGCACATATGTATATGTATTCTATCACCATGAAAGTAATTGATATTATTGGCCTAATTTTATAGGTGTAAACTGACTCCACGACAACCTTTTCTCTTTTTTTGAGATATCTTCTTACTTTTTTGCTTACTAAGAAGTCATCTTCCTCTCTTCTCTATCAAAAGGCTTTTTTTGGTGAGTGATCTCAAGTATATTCACAAGTCATAAAACATTTTAAAATGTTAAAGAGATATCTTCATGTTAAAGGGCAATAAAGCCAGAAGCTAAAATTAGATTAGGTGAATTATGGAGTAAAATAAAGAGGAAGGAATATTGAAATTGAAATTAAAAAACTAGGATTGAAGTCTGGTTCTTTAATATTTCAGCTATCTATCCTTGACTAAATCATTTCACTTCTTCAAGATTCAGTATTAAAGTTTATAAAATAAAATTAATAATAATATTTGAACTACTTAATTCAAAGAGATGTTATATCTTTCAAAGTACTATCTTTCAGAGGAAAGAGCTTGCCTTAAAGTTATAAAATTTGGATTCAAGTCATGGCTTTAACACTTATTCTGTATGAATATGTGGGAAAGTAGCTTGACCTTTCTAAATCTGAGTTCCCTCATTTCCAAATTTGGATAATATTCATAGTAGATCCTGTCCCATAAAGCTGTGAGAAAAGCAAGATAAAATAATATAGTTCTACAGTTGACTTACACATAGAAGTTGCTCAATAAATGTTTACTGAAGAGGGCAGCATATTGTAATGGAAGAAGAATAGGCTTAAATGACAAGTTGTGGAAGGCATTTTAGACAAGGACCTTCTGATAGTCCTAAAAGGCATATTGCTTAAACAATCACCTGTTTCCATGTTAAAAAATTTCAGCTACACAATCTGATAAACAAGATTTTGCACACTGGAAATTCAAAAGCAGTAAGTTGCTGACATGTCTCAGGGGAACAAATTTAGCCTCTGTGTTACCCGAACCCTAATATCACACTGATATTATCTTTGAATGACATCTTTAAGCCATATCAGTTCAAAAGTTTACTAATGTCCTATAAAGGTGTGTGTAGTACCTTAAAGATAATAAATAACATCTTAAAGATGGATCCAGAAGAAAGTTCCCTAAGTTTCCTCTAGTTTTATTAGTGGCTTTAATTCCCCCTTTTTTAGGACATAATTTCTGAATAACTTTATTCACCAATATAATATTTACCAAGAAAGTTTAGAATTATATGTTGTACATTTAGAGCTCAGAAAAACTTGAGGAGGTCTCATGTTGGTGTCAGTTTCAACAATAATCACAAAGATTTAAGGCTGTTAGTAATGCTTCAGGAATGAGAAATAGGCAAGAATTACAGAGCTTACAAAGGTTGCCCCAAAACAAGATTATGATGGCTTTGCGAAATACAGAGTTTTACATAACTAATAAACGAAAGAACTATTTCCTACCAAATAACCTTCCATGGAAAAGCAGCCGAATGTGGCAGAAGGTAGAAGTAAACAATACTTGATTGAAGTCATTGAGTTTGAAGTAGGCTATGCCTGCATGACCATAAGTACAGCACTTCAATTCACCAAATTTTTATTAACTATGAGCTATATGCCAGACATTATGCTAATCATGAAAAATTAAGACAGAATAATTAAACAGGTCCTGTCTTCAAGAAGCTCACATTTTACCAGGGGCACACTCATACACAGGAAAGTAAATACAAATTCTCGTGTATATTATTTACACACACATGCACACATATATATGTATACATATACAAATATATAGTATGATTTGTATACATAAATCATATATATACACACACACATACTACAAAGTAGAATGAAAAGGGTAAAGATGGTTAGCAATTTAGAGAGATCACAAAAGGATTTTGGTAGAATGTGGCAATTGAGCTCAGTCATCTCTGAAGGAATCTAGAAATTGTAAGAAACAATAGTGAGAAGAAAATTCCTCCCAGGTATGTAAGAAAAGCTGGAATTCCAATAAAAGAACTGATGGTACAGACGGCATAGCTCCCATTCACTTACTTTAACAAAACCCTGAAGTTTGTACCACATCAAGTAAGAATCAAGAAATCCAATAAAAGTGCTTTCTTTAATGCACAAAAATCCAGCAAGAGCCACAGAAGAAATATGAGAGGAAGTCTTCAAAAAAAAAAAAAAAAAAAAAAAACAGGGACAGAACAGAGTAGACTCTCAAAGCAACCAAAGATAGGCCAGAGATGTTGTAGTCTGCAAGACCAAGACTCTTGTGTCAGGAGGCAACAGAAGTGGAGGGCTCTTCTGAAAAAGCCCTGGGCTGATCACAAAGTGCCCAAGAAGGAACTTTGGAAGTCCCAGGCAATAATAGTAACCAGTATGATATGACGATCCTCAGAGTAGAACAGCCCAAGCAACTCAAGGACCATACTTAGCATTCTGCCCTGAAATGCCAGAGAGGATTGTAAAGATTCAAAGCTCTGAATTTCAAAGATCCATAAATCGGGGGACACTAACCCTGAGATCCAGGGCAAGGCTAGCAATGACAACCAACTCATCCCAAAGCACAGCACAGCCTGATTGGTACTGGCACAAAACTCCAAATGAAAAGCAAAAAATTGTAGAGATGTGTAAGCCAAAGAAGAAACTGATCCATATTAAATATACATATATACGTATATGACAATCTAGATCTTCATAACAACTGTAAGCAGAAATCAAAGGAAAAAACAGATTTTTCCTAAGGCGTACCTAAAAGGAAATATCTAGATATTTCATGAATACCTAGAAGAAATCAAGAGATTAAAAATGGAATAAAAGTTCTATAATAAAGAATGAGGAAAACAAATAGTTTAGCGGAAAAAGAGGTAAACTTACCTAATAAATGGACTGCTTGAAAACTAGAATAGACCAAATAGAAATCAATGACTCCTTAAGATACCAAGAAAAATTAGAACAAGATCAAAAAAATTATTTTAAAAAACAAGAAAAAAGTTAGTTGATATAAAAACCAACTGACCTAGATAATAGAACAATGAGAAAAAAATTAAGAATCACTGGATGATCTAAAATTCATGATGAAAAAATTCTGGACACTGTATTTCAATAAATCATATAGGAAAACTGACTAGATCTACCATAATCAGAGTAGAAGTAAAAAAAAAAAAAAAAGCATAAGCATAACCTACCAGAGAAGTGTATAGCCCCAAAGTATCAAGGAATCATTGAAGCTTAGGCAGAGTAGTAACATGATCAGATTTAAGTGTTTTTAAAATATCACTTTGGCAGCTACATGAAGAACAAGTTGAAAAAAGAAGAGATTAGAGATAAAAAACTATTAAGGGCCTAAACAAGGGTAATGGCTATGTGAATGGAGAAAAAACAATAAGCACAAAAGTTATTATGCTGTTAGAACCAATAAGATTTGGTGACTGATTACATATAGGCTATGATGGAAAAGAAAAGTCAAAGTTGTAGATCCGGATGACTAAACAGTTGAGTCTTTGACAGAAATAGGGAGATTAGGAAGACAATTTAAGAGTTAAGTTGATATCAGTTCCACTTGTGCAGTGATGAAGAGAGCCATCTACATCCAGAGAGAGAAGCATGGGAACAGAGTGTGGATCACAACATAGCATTCTCACTCTCTCTGTTTATTTGCTTGCATTTTGTTTTCTTTCTCAGTTTTTCTTTTTTCCTTCAAGAAAAATCTGATTTTTCTTGCGCAACAAGATACTTATATAAATATATATACATATATTGGATCTAACATGTATTTCAACATATTTAACACGTATTGGACTACCTGCCAGGGGTGGGGAGGAGGGGAGAGGGGAAAACTTGGAACAAAAGGTTATGCAAGGATCAATGTTGGAAAAATTACCCCTGCATATGCTTTGTAAATAAAAAACTTTAATAATAATAAAAAAGAGTTAAGTTGATGAGTTCTACTTTGAGGTGCCTATGGATGTTTAAGAAAAGATAACAAGCAAGGAGTTAGAAATGCACATCTGGAGCTCAGAAGAGATGAAGTTTGGTTACATAGTTTGGGGAGTTACTCATATAAAGACAACTGAATTCATTGTAATATTAATATCAGTAAAGAGTAGACAGAAGATCAGAGGGCACAGGGAAGAATCTTAGAATACAATAATATTTAAGTGATAAGATAATGATAACGATCCAAATAATGAGACTGGCTCTGCCACTTCCTAAATGCATTACTATAGGTAAGATGCTTTGTGTACCTGAGACTAGATGATTTCTAAGGAGCTCAGACATGAGTTATTATTTTTTTTATTCACTACCTCCTAGCATTTATTTATTTATTTTTAATGTTTTATTTTATTTTATTTAATAATAACTTTATATTGACAGAATCCATTCCAGGGTAATTTTTTTACAACATTATCCCTTGCACTCGTTTCTGTTCTGATTTTTCCACTCCCTCCCTCCACCCCCTCCCCTAGATGGCAAGCAGTCCTCTATATGTTAGATATGTTGCAGTATATCCTAGATACAGTATATGTTTGCAGAACCAAACAGTTCTCTTGTTGCACAGGGAGAATTGGATTTGGAAGGTAAAAATAATCCGGGAAGAAAAACAAAAATGCAAGCAGTTTATATTCATTTCCCAGTGTTCTTTCTTTGGGTATAGCTGCTTCTGTCCATCATTTATCAATTGAAACTCAGTTAGGCCTCTTTGTCAAAGAAATCCACTTCCATCAGAATACATCCTCATACAATATCGTTGTCGAAGTGTATAATGATCTCCTGGTTCTGCTCATTTCACTTAGCATCAGTTCATGTAAGTCTCGCCAGTCCTCTCTGTATTCATCCCGCTGGTCATTTCTTACAGAACAATAATATTCCACAACATTCATATACCACAATTTACCCAGCCATTCTCCAATTGATGGGCATCCATTCATTTTCCAGTTTCTAGCCACTACAAACAGGGCTGCCACAAACATTTTGGCACATACAGGTCCCTTTCCCTTCTTTAGTATCTCTTTGGGGTATAAGCCCAGTAGTAGCACTGCTGGATCAAAGGGTATGCACAGTTTGATAACTTTTGGGGCATAATTCCAGATTGCTCTCCAGAATGGTTCGATTCGTTCAAAACTCCACCAACAATGCATCAATGTCCCAGTTTTCCCGCATCCCCTCCAACATTCATCATTATTTTTTCCTGTCATCTTAGCCAATCTGACAGGTATGTAGTGGTATCTCAGAGTTGTCTTAATTTGCATTTCTCTGATCAATAATGATTTGGAACACTCTTTCATATGAGTGGTAATAGTTTCAATTTCATCCTCTGAAAATTGTCTGTTCATATCCTTTGACCATTTATTAATTGGAGAATGGCTTGATTTCTTATAAATTAGAGTCAGTTCTCTATATATTTTGGAAATGAGGCTTCTATCAGAACCTTTAACTGTAAAAATGTTTTCCCAGTTTGTTGCTTCCCTTCTAATCTTGTTGGCATTAGTTTTGTTTGTACAAAGGCTTTTTAATTTGATATAATCAAAATTTTCTATTTTGTGATCAGTAATGGTCTCTAGTTCATCTTTGGTCACAAATGTCTTTCTCCTCCACAAGTCTGAGAGATAAACTATCCTATGTTCCTCTAATTTATTTATAATATTGTTCTTTATGCCTAGGTCATGGACCCATTTTGATCTTATCTTGGTATATGGTGTTAAATGTGGGTCCATGCCTAATTTCTGCCATACTAATTTCCAGTTATCCCAGCAGTTTTTATCAAATAATGAATTCTTATCCCAAAAGTTAGGATCTTTGGGTTTGTCAAACACTAGATTGCTATAGTTGACTATTCTGTCTTGTGAACCTATCCTTTTCCACTGATCAACTAATCTATTTCTTAGCCAATACCAAATGGTTTTGGTGACTGCTGCTTTATAATATAATTTTAGATCAGGTACAGCTAGGCCACCTTCATTTGATTTTTTTTTCATTAATTCCCTTGAGATTCTCAACTTTTTATTGTTCCATATGAATTTTGTTGTTATTTTTTCTAGATCATTAAAATATTTTCTTGGAAGTCTGATTGGTATAGCACTAAATAAATAGATTAGTTTAGGGAGTATTGTCATCTTTATTATATTTGCTTGGCCTATCCAAGAGCACTTAATATTTTTCCAATTATTTAAGTCTGACTTTATTTGTGTGAAAACTTTTTTGTAATTTTGCTCATATAATTCCTGACTTTCCTTTGGTAGATAGATTCCCAAATATTTTATGCTATCAACAGTTATTTTGAAAATTTCTCTTTGTATCTCTTGCTGTTGGATTTTGTTGGTGATGTATAAAAATGCTGAGGATTTATGGGGATTTATTTTGTATCCTGCTACTTTGCTAAAATTATGAATTATTTCTAATAGCTTTTTAGTAGAATCTCTGGGGTTCTTATTACCATCATTATCATCTGCAAAGAGTGATAGTTTGGTTTCCTCATTGCCTACTCGAATTCCTTTAATCTCTTTCTCGACTCTTATTGCAGAGGCTAGTGTTTCTAATACAATATTGAATAATAATGGTAATAGTGGGCAACCTTGCTTCACTCCAGATCTTACTGGGAAAGGTTCCAGTTTTTCCCCATTGCATATGATGCTTACTGAAGGTTTTAAATATATGCTCCTGACTATTTTAAGGAAAAGTCCATTTATTCCTATGCTCTCAAGTGTTTTTATTAGGAATGGATGTTGGATTTCAAATGCTTTTTCTGCATCTATTGAGATGATCATATGGTTTTTGTTTGTTTAGTTATTATATAGTCAATTATGCTAATAGTTTTCCTAATATTGAAGCAGCCCTGCATTCCTGGTATAAATCCTACTTGGTCATAGTGTATTATCCTGGGGATGATTTTCTGTAATCTTTTTGCTAATATTTTATTTAAGATTTTAGCATCAATATTCATTAGGGAGATTGGTCTATAATTTTCTTTCTCTGTTTTCAGCCTACCTGGTTTAGGTATCAGTACCAAGACATGAGTTATTAACTGACATCCCAAAGTAAATTTTCTTCTTTATATATGTAAAATCATAGGATCAGGGCAGAACCAAGATGTTGGACAGTAGACAAGTCTTTCTCTGAGCTCTTCCTGGTTTCCCTCAGATTGACACCTGATCAAGCCTCTGAACAAATTTTGGAGTGACAAAACTCACAAAAATTTGTAGTATAACAAATTTTCAGCAGAAGATATTTTGGAAGAACTTCAGGAAAGGTCTGTCTCAATTTGGTGGGGGGAGGGGATAGTAAGGGGGAGAGTTGCAGGCCAGCATAGGCACAGTGCAGTACAATTCAGGGAGACCCAGGGCAAGGAGGCTTCAACATTCTGGAGGAATCTAGTGGAAGGCTCAAAGTCAAAATACAGCAGTATTTACTCCTTTATTCTAGTTCAGAAGCCAGTGGATCAGCAGACTAGATGTAAGATCTCCAATGCAACTACAGAAGGCAAATAGTGAACCCCTACCCCAGCATAACAATAATTTTACCTTAAGAGCAGACCTCAAACCTTTAAAAATGAGCTCTGTCTATAGAAGTTGTAATGAAGGCAGGGAAGAACAGACCTCAAACCCTGAGGACACTAAAGGCAAAATATCTCCAGATAAAACCTCAAAGAATGATATGAGTTGGTCTACATTTCACAAGGCTCTCTTGGAAGAATTCAAAAAGGATCTTTAAAGAGAGTTAGAAGAAAAATGAGGAAAGTAAATGAAAGCTCTGAAAAAGGAAACACAAAAAATGTCTATCGAAAATCACTCCCTAAAGAATATTTTGGTGAAATGGAAAAAGCAACCAATTTGTTTAAAAAACAGAATTTGTTCATGGAAAAAAACCTAATGAACAAAATAACTCATTTAAAAATTTAGTTGGTGAAATGCAAAAGGAGATTTAAAAAAAAACTAACTAAAGACAATAATTCACTAAAAATTAGAATTAAACAAATGGAAGCAAATTTCTCAATGAGACATCAAGAATCAGTCAACAAAATAAAAAAAGATACAAACTAGAAGGAAATATAAAATGCTTCATCAGAAAAACCTGTGCTGGAAAATAGATCCATGTAGAGGGCCGGAACTCTGGAGAAGTATACCTGAAACAAGGTATTAACTCAATGGAATTGATGAGACAATGTTATCTAGTTCACATATATACTTAGTACTTAGTATGGTGATGTAAAGATTCTCTAATTCACACATAATCAGTATGCTGTAATGATGTAATTACAATAAGGTATATAAGGGCTAAGAAGGACTGGAAGATAGACATTCTATTTTTCACCATCCACCTGGTGGCTCTCCTGCCTCCCCACTAAAGATCAAGGCTGGTCCTGAGGTTTCCAGAAAGCTAGCCAGAACATTACAGATCCAGGAGAGATAATCTAAGAATTATTGGGCTACTGAATACCACAATGAAAAAAAGAGTCTAGATATATTTTTCAAGAAATCATCAAGGAAAACTGCCCTGATATTCTAGAACCAAAGGATAAAATAGCCATTGAAAGAATTCACTGATCACCCCCTGAAAGAGACCCCAAAATGAAAACTCCAAGGATTATTGTAGCTAAATTCTAGAATTATCAGATCCAGGAAAAAATACTGCAAGCAACTAGAAAGAAACAATTAAATATCAAGGTGCTGTTATCAAGATTACCTAGGACCTAGCAGCTTTTACTTTAAAGGATCGCAGGACCTGGAATATGATATTCTGGAGGGCAAAGGAACTTGGACTGCAACCAAGAATCACCTATCCATCAAAATTAAGCATTATTTTTCAGGCAGGGAGGGAGGAATAAATATTCAATGAAATAAGAGATTTTCATTTATTTTTGATGAAAAAAACAGTTGAGCAGAAAATTTGGCCTTCAAATACAGAACTCAAGAGAAGCATAAAAAAGTAAAAAGGGGAAAAAACTGGCTTATAAAGGTTAAAATCTGTACATGCCTATACGGGAAGAGGACATATTAACTCTTGAGAACCATATTTTTATGGATATAGTTAGAGAGTGTGAGTATAATTTGACTTTACTGAGATGATATAAAAAAGAAATTAGTAAAGGAAAAGCAATTGTACTGGAAGAAGAAGAAAGGGGGGATAAAATGGGATAAATTACATTACAGTTGAGAAAAAGAAAGGAGGAGGATGAGTATTGTGTGAACCTTAATCTCTTCAGATTTGGCTCAAAGAGAGAATATCAGACATATTTAATTTAATATAGAAATTTGTCTTATATAGGAAAGTAGGAAAAGGAAGAGGAAAGGAAAGGGGAAGGTAATAGAAGGGAGAACAGAAGTAGAAAGATAAGAAAGGGGGGAGGGACTATAAAAGGAGAGAACAGATTGAAGAAGGTGATGGTCAGAAGCAAAACACTGTGGAGGAGAGAAAGGGGAAAGGAAAGAGAAAAACATAACTTAGAGAAAACAAGATGGTGGGAAATACAGAGTTAGTAATTTTAACTATGAATGTGAATGGAATGAACTCTCCCATAAAAATGGAAGTGGATAATAGACTGGATTAAAAGGCAGAATCCTACAATATGTTATTTAAAATCACAGGATCATAAATGGAGCTGAAAGGACTGCAGACCTTATTGAGTCCAACCAAGAAACTGAGGCCATGTAAAACAAATGGCCTTTCCCAGGAAATGTCTTTGACAAGATTTGAATCCAGGCCTTATGACTCCAAGGGTATCCTCATCTAGGGTCTTTAAAACAACTGTATACCTCCAAAGCAATCCCAATAGACTTTGGACAGGAAATGCCATCTGCAACCAGAGAAAGAACTAAGGAGACAGAATGTAAGTCAACACATGCTAAAGAAGAAATAAAAATAAAATAAAACAAATATATACAGTCATTCTCCACTAAATGGACTTCTGCATTTACCAGAACACTTCATTCCCTGACCATTCTGAAGAGAGTTAATCCAAGTATTAAGCACTTACCATATTTCCAATAACCATAACTGCCATTTAGTTGGAGCACTGTTTTCACAAACTCTTTAGCATTAAAGCAAACAACAGGATATTTGCATTTTAGTATTTCCAACAGCACAGTTCTGTAAGACAAAAATGGTGTCATTAATTTAAATACTTATTCACTTTAAAAAATGTTCAAATTTTATCACAAAACCTTGTTGCTTATTGTTGTTCAGTTGGGTTCAAGTCTTCATGATTCCCTTTGGAGGTTTTCTTGGCAAAAATATTGGAGGGAGTTACCATTCCCTTCTCCAATTCATTTTACAGATGAGGAATCTGAGACAAACAGAGTTAAGTGACTTGCCCAGGGTAACAAAACAAGTAAGTGTCTGAACTAGATTAAACTCAAGTCTTTCTGATTTCAGGCCCAGTGCTGGATAGTGGCTGTGATTTGTAATATGGGCCTCCTGGATGTTCCTAGAGCATTAATGCTCTAGGAAAAAATAAATCCAGGAACTATTAATTCAAGCTTAATTAGAATTATCATTTTATTTAACTTCTTCATCTGTAAAATGGAGATAACAATAGCACTCACTTCAAAGGGTTATTGTGAAGATCAAATAACATAACTGTAACAGTAACTGATACTAAGTTACTATTATTGTTATTATTATTTTAATTCTATAAGAGACTTTAAGGATTATCTAGTCTTACTCCCATCTCTTAACAATGAAGAAACTAAAAAAAAAAGGAAAAAAAAAACAATGAAGAAACTAAGGCCCAGTAAATTAATCAATAAGCATTTATTATGCATTTTATTATGTGCCAAGCATGATACTATTTGGGAGGATACAAAGATGAAAAATGAAAAAGGCATTTAAATATTTATTGAGTGATTGAGTGATTCCAGAGACAAAATTCAGAATTCCATGTGTGCAGAACAGAGAAAAGATCAGTTTGGCAAAACCTCAAGTATAAGAAGAAAAATAATATATAATGAGACTGGAAAAGACAAAATAAAATCAGGTGGTAAAAAAACAAAGAGAGGGTTTTTTTTTTAAATCTTAGAGACAACAGTTGTTTACTGAAATTTACAGAGAAAAAATGTGACCCAGCTGTGATAGAATCTGGCCTAAAAATCCTTGACTCTTATTAAAAATAAAATTTAGTTAGCATTTCTTTCATGAAATGAATGGATGTCCATCAATTGGAGAATGGTTGAGTAAATTGTGGTATATGAATGTTATGGAATATTATTGTTCTATAAGAAATGACCAGCAGGATGAATACAGAGAGGACTGGCGAGACTTACATGACCTGATGCTAAGTGAAATGAGCAGAACCAGGAGATCATTATATACCTCAACAACGATACTATTTGAGGATCTATTCTGATGGAAGTGGATCTCTTCGATAAAGAGAGCTAATTCAGTTTCAGTTGATCAAGGATGGACAGAAGCAGCTACACCCAAAGAAAGAACACTGGGAAATGAATATAAACTGCTTGCATTTTTGTTTTTCTTCCCAGGTTATTTATACCTTCTGAATCCAATTCTCCCTGTGCAACAGGAAAACTATTCGGTTCTGCACACATATATTGTATCTAGGATATACTGTAACCTATTCAACATGTAAAGGACTGCTTGCCATCTGGGGGAGGGGATGGAAGGAAGGAGGGAAGGGAAAAATCGGAACAGAAGTGAGTGCAAGGGATAATGCTGTAAAAAAATTACCCTGGCATGGGTTCTATCAATAAAAAGTTATTTTTTTAAAAAAGCATTTCTTTCATGAAATTCTGCTAATCAATGGCTAAGTAAGCCATTGCTAGAAGCTGTTTTAAAATATTTATCCCCAGAATCAGAATTTTAATGTACAAAAAGATGTAACAAAGTTGACTCTGGTTCCATTCTCTCAAAGTCAGATCTATTAGATTTCTCCCCATTAGGGTTCCTAGGTACCTAAAAGAGGTTGAGATATTTTTTTTCTCCTCCATTGGCTTACGTCCTACTTTGTGTGTTCCCTATGTATTAGAGGTTAGTGTGATTGGCACCTTCAGTTCCACTTAACCTCACTTAACATGATGTAGCTTTTACACAGGAAGATATACTTTAACGTGACAGAATTATACAAACATTTCTCCCAAACATCTCTGGGATATATTTTCCTCTCAGTTTCTAGGGGAGTAGCTTTGAACTTTGAACTTTAGTTCAGTTCTCACATAACACTGGTCCTACCAAGTTAATGCCTACAAGTGGCACAATCATCAGATGAATTTTTCCAAAACGCTGAAGTTCTAAAGATTGTTCCTAGATTATTATATCTTCCTTAAGGTATTGATAGTGTTAGCTTCAAAATCTGGAATCCCAAACTGCTCATACTCCTTGCTACTGAAGGATGAAGAATATACTCACTTCACCAGGTTTATGAGTGAAGGTATTACTGAGATCCCCCCAGAACTGAATGAAGGAAAAACAGTAATGGCCAAAGTTAACTCAGACCCTTTTAAAGAAATTCTCTTTTTTAGCTACATAACCAAAGGAAAAAAAAAACTTTCTGTTAACCATTTGGTAGAACCAGAACCAGACACAGAAAGGCCACATATGAACTATTCTCACATTACATCCCAATTCTTCTGGAAGCAGCTTCATAGCATCCACCTCATGAAGATGCCATTGTAGCATATTTATATAAAGTGACAGCCCCAAATTGTAAGAAAGTAATTCATTCTTCTATTATTCATGTCTATTATTTTTACAGTTCTCCATGACTACATTCTTTGTTTTCAATTGTTCAGTTGTGTCTGACTCTTCTTGATCCTGTGGACCATATTGTCAATGTGGTTTTCCTGGCAAAGATACTGGAGTGATCTGTCATTTCTTTCTCCAGCAGATTAAGGCAAAAAGAGGCTGTGACTTCCCCAAGGATACACACTTATAAGTGTCTGAAGACAAATTTGAATTCAGGTCTTTCTGATTCCAGGTCTAACTTGTTTATCCACAGAGCCAACTAGGTTCATTCCTTAGCAACTCAGAAAATAATATTCAAATTACACCATCAACAGCACCAAGATAATTTTCTCAGCAGTAAGATAATTTTCTCTCCAGATTTTTTAAAGTAAAAAGAAAGCCTTCAAAAATTATGGACAACAGAATAAATGATTTATTTTAAAAGTCATTGGAAAAAAGGGACTTTCAAAAAGAAGCATGGGGAAGATCCATATGAACTGATGCAAAATGAAATAAAAAGCCAAGAAAACAGTACATACAATAACTTCGTGGTCGTTGTTCTGAGTCATTTTTAGTAGTGTCTATTCTTTGTGACCCTATTTGAGGTCTCATTGGCAAAGATATTGAAGTGATTAGCCATTTCCTTGTCCAGCTCATTTTATAGGTGAGGAAACTGAGGTAATCATGATTAGTGACTTACCCAGAGTCACACAGCTAGTAGGTATCTAAGGCCAGAGTCACCTGACTGCCTTATACATAATAACTACAACAATGTCAATGAAATGAATCACACACATGCCAAATCAAAACTTACTGTAGCACAATTAGAAAGATCAAGCATGACTCAAATGAAGAAACATGAAGATTCTACCAACATATTCCATCGTAAGAGTTCTATAGTGTTGCACATGACATATGTTTTTAGACTTTTTTTAATACATTAATCAGTTGGGCTGATTTTTTTCTCCATTTTCTTGGTTTTTGTTTTTAAAAAATACTATTTGTTATATGGAATGGCTCTCTGGAAGGAGGATGGGAGAAAATTGTTATGATATAAAAAACATTAAAAAGTCAATAAAAACATTAAAATATTTTAAGAGAATTGTAAAAAAACAAAAACAGCAACAACAAAAAGCTTAAGAAAAACAGTAAAAGAGACAGTTTTAAGTTCAAATCTTAAAAAAGTTTACTGACCAAGCCATTCAAAAGTAATAAAAAATACTTTGTATTTCAAAAAGAAGGAAAAATGCTAATTATTATCTGAGTCTTCAGGGAGTCATATTTGTTGGTGAAGTTCTGACCCAATGTTGATAGCTACTAATTGATTATTGGTAGTTGCTGAAGGTTGAGGTGGGTGTTTTAGTTTCTTGAAGTAAAAAAACAATGAAGTTGGCCACATCGATTGACTCTTTCTTTCACTTGAACATTTATAATATAGGGTTATTTGGTCTAATTTCAATATTGCTTCATCTCATGCAAAAGGGAAATTCAAGGAAAGAGAGAGAGAGATGGAGCAATGAGCAGTTGGTGGAGCAGTCAAAACACACACAGAGTTGATTAAGTTTGCCATTTTACATAGATGCAGTTGATGGCACCTAAAATATAAAACATCAAAAACATCAAAGATCACTGACCACAGATCATCAAAACAGGTACAATAATAATGAAAGTTTTAAATGCAGTTAAAATTTTTTAAATGTGTACATGCTGTAGAAAATGATACTAACATATTTGTTTGATAGAGTTATAACAAACCTTCAATGTGTAAAAAGTATGCTATCTATAGAGTATAATAAAATGAATAAAATGAAGTATGCCTACATACACAAATTTTAAAGACTTATATGTGTTTTTCATTTTGGTTGATGAAAAGGTCCAGAAAAAATAAAAAGATTTAAATTGCAGTGAAACCACTTAAATAAAAATTGGATCAATATCAATATTTTAAAATCAGACTTTAGACAAAGGACAAAAGGACAAACAACAAAAACAAAATCAGACTTTAAAGAAAGAACAATAATGAAAGACAAATAATATATTTGTGTATTTATGTTTATACATATTGAGATTTAACTTAAAACTCAAAACTATACTGGAAAATGAGAATTATAATTTCTAGTTATATACTATGAAATGACATGCATGTGTAACCCTTGTAGAACAGTTCTATCCACAAGCCATATATATCAAGATATATCCTACATAATGTTGCTGCAATCAGTATCATTTCACATTTAAATGATTAATACAGCATAACCAAACTATAAAAAACTTATTTTGTGGTTTAAAAAAACTCACTAAATCAAATACTCATTAATAATACTGTTTCCATGAACTGATTACCTCTAAAAAGTTATTTTTCCTAAACTAATTATTGTCTAGAACTTATCAACAACTTTAAGATACATTAGAAACCTAATCACCTGAGGTTCCCTTATAGATTAGTTAGAAAGATTATTGAAAATCATTCTACCCAGTGTGAATCAGTACTCAATCTAGATCAGTGATGTTAAACTAAGATAGAACTAGGGCATAGTGAAGCCTCCAGAGCAGTCTCTGAGGCCCATATTTTGATTTTTAAAAAATATATATTATTATTTGTGTTTTATTGTATTTTTTATTTTATTAATTACTTTCCAATTACATTGCAAACCATCCAAAGGTAATCTATTATAAGTTAATAGTTTAAATAACACCAGAACCAGAACAGAGACAGTATATGAGACTGATAAAGACTTGATTATTTTTCATTTTCTTACCTGGCAAATTGATTATTCATATCTTGATCTTGTTTCCAAAGAGTATTATGTTCTATTTTTATGTATATATACTTATCCTCTTTGGTAAATTCATCCATCATAGGTGGGTCTGTTTTTGATGTATTAAAGGAATGACTGCTTTTGTCCAGTGGGCTCTTTATTAAAATGATGATTCCTTTTACCAATGAATTTGGATCCTGTGTAAATGCAATCAAGCCAACAACTTAGCAGGTTAAAAACAATGTATTTCAAGGAAGAAAAATCTTTTGTTTTCATCATAATAAGTGGAAAGCATTCTGGCCTTAAAGTCATTTGGGTTAATGGTCTTTCAATGTTTGTTCCTGGGTGACTGTAAGTAAATCACTAATTTTCTTTGTACTTCATTTTCCTCATTTCCTCATGTATTATCTACATAACATCATGGGACTTATGGTGTGATATCTTAGAGAAGTATAGATGATCTGTTCCACCCCCCCTCATTCACAGATGAAGAAAAGCAAGCATAGAGAGAGGAAGTAGCCTGCCCAAGGTCTCAAAGATAATCTACATCCAGTCCCAGACACTCTGATTCCAGACACACAGCTGAAGAAAGTATTTTATAAAATGTGACTTGTCATCCCTAATTTACTACTTGAAGGATGTGTGATGTGCTGAATGTTAAGTTTCTCCATTTTAAAAGGTCACAGGCCCCATAAAATCAGACTACAGTAAGGTCTGTTTACTGAAATGATTTTGGTCAAAATATATAATGTTTTCTAAAATCAGCAAGTATAAGATATACTTATATGGAACAGATTTTAATGCATAGTTAAAATTTTAAAAAATTGCTTTGGAAAGAGAAGGTATGTTTCAGAGGCAAAGTATAATCTAAATTCAAGTGCCAATTCCCTACTTTTAAAAATACATGTTTTTGTAAATAGCCATGTCTTTCAATAACTTCAATAAATAGCTCTTTTTCATAAAACTGACATTAAAATATATGAAATCTTCTGAAATTTAAATTAAAAAGTATGAACTACATAAAATATTTTTAAATGATATTTTACAAATCACATATTCAGTGCCTTTACCCCTTTGTCATTCAAAAATTTCTAACCGTTACAGTGTATCAAGAGTTACTCATATTGCCGACCATACATACACCATAATAAAAATTTTTAAGCTTAAAATTCTATTAATATGTTTTTCTATTTTTAAAAAGTGTGTCTTACTTTTCAACTGGCAGAAAATATCACTTTTTACTGACCTTATCATGTTTTAGCTGGGATGACCCATCTTGATAGATCATTGTAACCACTAGAACAGCTGCTTGTTTTAGCATTTCCACCAACTGGCTTTTTTCTACAGCTCCCATGGATCTGACATCACAGACTGGATTTTCAAGAGCTTTTGTCTCTCCTGAATTCTGATATTTGATTTCAATTCTATTTCCAAACCCTTCCATTGTAAAATGATTTTTTGTTTGCTCTGAAAAATGATTGGCTGTAGTAAACTTTCTTTTAAGGTGCCTAGCATCTTTCTTTTCAATATTGTTATCTTCCTTTAAAAAATATTCCTTCTTAATTTCGTTTTTCTGCAAATGTGAAGGCTTCAAATTTAAAGGAGGAATTGCACAACTGGTAAGGGGCACAGATGCTAATGAATTGTGGTCTTTGATATTAGGCATTTGGTTACACTGCTGAATACTAGTTGACTGAAGAGAGATGATGTTGGAAAATTCTGGTGACTGATCTGTTACAATTACAAAATGAGGACTCTATTGAAAAAAAAATTGTAATGTTTCATTAGAAAATGATCCATGTATTTAAGTCACA
Source organism: Antechinus flavipes (assembly GCF_016432865.1). Taxonomy (NCBI): domain Eukaryota; kingdom Metazoa; phylum Chordata; class Mammalia; order Dasyuromorphia; family Dasyuridae; genus Antechinus; species Antechinus flavipes. The sequence continues at coordinate 195,257,350 of NC_067403.1, read as the reverse complement.
AATATAAACCAAATATATTTCCTATATAGTTTGTCTAACAGTAATGTGGGGATAGTTGTACTTTTATTACATATCTCATCAGAATTGTGTTAAAGAAATCTCTCTGTAAACCTTAAGGAATATAAAATATAAGTTTTTATTATGGCTTCCTTTATACCACATTATTTTATTTATGTTAAAAATTGGCATAAAAACTAAATATTTTATAAACATGCTAGTCTACACTCCTCAAGTAAAATTCTTTCTTTGATACTTCATTATCATATAGAAGTGTCTCACCATGGGCTTTCAAAGTTTGTATAAATATAGCAGAAGTTCTGGAAGCTTCTGCCAAATTAGAAACCAATTCATACTATGGCAATCATAAATCTTTTAAAATGCTGAATTTAATCAACACTACTACTTTTATACCAGTCATATTTCATTTTTATAATTTAAAATTTTATTTTGATGCAGTGGATTTTATGAATCGGCCCAAATATAGGATAAACTTATAAAACAGAATCTTTTTTAAGGGAAAAAACCTTTTAAACCTTTATAGCAAGTTTCTCTGAAAATTTCCAACATTTCCAAAATATTTAAGTAACTGATTCACATCTTATAAGAAGAGCCATTCTCCAATTGATAAATGGTCAAAGGATATGAACAGGCAACTTTTAAAGGAAAAAATTCAAGACATTAACAGCTATATGAAAAGCAATAAATCACAACTAATTAGCAAATTAGTTCAGCTCTGAGTTTATACCTATCAAACTGGTAAAGATGATAAAAAAGACAATAAAATAAGGAAATAAATACGGGAGAAGCTGCAGAAAAGTAGACACAGTTAATATACTGTTGATGAAGTTATGTATGAACTTGATATAGTCATTCTAGAAAGCAATTTGGAACCATATCTAAAAAGTCACTAAATGGTGCATACCTTAAATTCAACATCTCTATTATTCCTAAATTCCAAAGAGATTTGAGAAAGAGAAAAGAGGCCCAATATACAAAATTTTTTCTAGCATCAGTTTTTTTTGGAATGGTAAAGAACTGGAAACTAAGGAAGTAACCATTAATTAGAGAACAGCTAAACAAATCATGATATATAAACATAATAGAATACTATTGTGCCATAAGAAATCAAATGAGTTTGGAGAAATATAAAAAAAAAATGATGCAGAACGAAGTGAACAGAACAAGCAAGCAATTTATATGGTAACAAAAACACTGTAAAGAAAAATTCTGACAGACTTAGAGCTCTTGGGACCAGTCATGATTCCAGAGGACTGATGATCTATGATGTCTCTAACCTAATAAAAAGGTGACAGATGCAGAATGAGGTGCCCAATTTTGTTCCTGGACAATGTAAGAATCTATTTTGTTTGAATATGCATGTTTATTTCAGGGTTTTTTTTTCCCCTTTTCATCTTTTCAACCTGGTGGGAAGTAAAACAAATGCCCATTTACAGATCAATATGGAATTTCAAGTCAATTCAAAAATTTAAAATTAAAAAACAATAAATATGCTATCAAAAGTATTAAGTGCTCACAGAGCAATAGTTTGATATAAATACCAAAGGCATAGATTTGGAATCAGATTCATCTGGGTGAATGACCCTAAGACAAATCATTTTCACTCGAGACAATATCCCCAGATTTCTATGATTCTGCAATCTGCAATTCATGATATGCTGAATACGACATTCAATGACTAACAGGTACTGATAGTTTCCTCTGGGACTTTATAATCCCACCCAGAAAATATTGATATATACAAAAGTTACAAAAGGTTAACAACAAAAAGTATACAGGAACATGAAAAAGCCAAGTAATCACTAGAGAAAAATAGATTTTAAAAAAGCAAATTACAATGTTTATAATATGTAAATCATTTAAATGGTTTTATAAAAGAGAACAAAGAATAAAGTGTGTGAAATGCATTTTGAGGACAGAATTGGTCCAATGAGTTTTTAAAATAAGATTTTGAGTTCCAAATTTTTCTCCCTCACTTTCTTCCCTCCTCCTTACAATAGAAAATAATCTGACATAGGTTATAGAAGCACAATAATTTAAAACATATTTTCGTATTAACCATGTTGTGAAAGAAAAGTCAGTTTTTTTCCAAGGGAAAAAACCACAAGAAAGAAAAAAACAAAAAAGTAAAAATAAAATAGTATGCTTTAATCTGCATTGTCTCCATAGTTTTTCCTCTGGATGTATATGGCATTTTCCATCACAAGTCTATTGGAATTATCTTAGATCACTGTATTGCTGAGAAGAGCTAAGTTTATCACAGCTAATCATCACACAATGTTGCTATTACTATGTACAATGTTCTCCTGGGTCTGAGAGTGGGGATCAAGTTGTTACCATAGCTTAGACAACCCACATTGGGCTGAACCAAAATACAGTCTTATTAATACTGTGTATTGATAAGTTTTCTACCTATTGTAGGGATGGCCTTGATGATGTGAACCCATTGCTTTTCACCCAGGATTTGCTGTGGAGAATGAGTTCCTATTTCCTGCTTATGTCTCACCACCCTCAAAACAAATAAGACTTTGTATTTCCACTTTCACTTAGGGCTTCAAAAAAGAGAGACCACCATTTCAATTTGAAATGTCCTCCATGTCCTATAATTTATAACTAGTTTACTTAGTTAGTGAAGATAAAACCTAGGTTTCTATTTTTGTCTCTCCAAATATATCATTCTAGTGATTTTCAAGGGGTTTTCAACATTATTTCATATCCTTTTTCTAAGTTCTATTCATTAAATGGAGAAGCAGAGACCAAAAATGAGTTAATTAAAATCTATGATAATCACTGGAAAATCAATTATAAAATAGATATTCTTTCCTAGCTGCATGATCCTGGGCAAGTCACTTAACACTCAGGGAAAAAAAGAAAGATGTTCTACTTCTAGCTAATTAAGAGCATCATAATAGTATACTGGGCCTCACATTGGAAACAGGAAAGATCTGAATTCAAATTTGACTTCAGTTGTGTGAACCCGCTGGGTAAATCACTAAACTGCTATCTGCCTCACTGTAAAATAAGATTAATACTAATATCTACCCCTCAAGGCAGCTGCAGGATCAAATGAGATAAAGCTTGTAAAGCACTTAGCATAGTGCCCAGTACATAACAGTTGCTTAATAAATATTTCCTTCACTTGGCTCTTTTTAACAATGAGATGATTCAGGCCAATTCCAATAGACTTGTGATGGAGAGAGCCATCTGTATCCAGAAAGAGGACTATGGGAATTGAATGTAGATCACAACATGGTATTTTCACTTTTGTTGTTGTTTGCTTGCCTGGTTTTTTCTTTCTCATTTTTCCCCCTTTTGATCCAATTTTTGTTATGCAGCATGATAAATGTAGAAATGTTTTGAAAAATTGAACAGTTTTAACCTATATTTGATTACTTGCTGTCTAAGAGAGGGTGGGAGAAAAATCTGAACCACAAGGTTTCGCAAAGGTGAATGTTGAAAACTATATTTGCATGTAATTTGAAAAATAAAAAGCTATTATTATTTTAAAATTTTTAAAAATTTCCTATCTTCTTTTTTTCCTTTTCTTTCTTCTTTCCTTTCTCCCTTCCTCCCTTCCTTCTCCTATAAATGGACAGTAAAATAGTAACCATTTCAATTTACAAATGCTATTACTCTAACTAGCAAATAATCTCTGTAAAATTCCTAATTGCTGTACAAATTATTTTAAGCTTGCACTTATTTGCAATCTTGTTTATATATACATTTATGTATATGTACCCATGTATTCTGTATATGCATTGGTCCAATATAGTTTAAGATATATGTGTACATATTTGAATATCGGGAAAAAAAACATTAAATAACAATAGATCCCAGTTTAAGTCTCATTTAGCCATAGTTTGAATTCTGATGGCTCAGAGTGAGTATGCTTAGCAATTGTTTCTGTTTTGACCAGAAACCTTAAGGGGCTTCACCTCCCAGATTTATTTTATTTTATTTTTTCACTAAATAAAAGAAGCCATTCTTTGCCTCATTTTTACCTAGACTTAATCACCAAATGGGTGTGGCTTCAGACAAAATGAGAGCTGGAAAAGATCTTAGCTAAAAAAGACCAGGGTCTCCCATTTCATTGAGGACCATCTCCAGTCATCTTGATCTCCATCTGGCCACTGGACCCAAATGGCTTTGGAGGGAAGAGTGAAACAAGTAACCTTGCACAGCCTCCCTCACTTAAATACAATTCACTTGCAAGTCATAGCATCACCTCTCTGATGTCATGGTCCTTTTTCAGAACGAAGCACAATAGCTCAAGACTATATTAGTTTTCTTGATCACTAAATCACAATGCTGACTCACGTCCACTAAAACCACCAACATCTTTTTCAGATGAACTGCTGTCTAGCCATGACTTCAGAGTATTAAGTGACTTTTTAAAATCCAAGTTTAAGCCTAGATGTTTATCTCATCCCATTTATTTATCTCATTTAATTAGGCCCAATGGTATATACTGTCAACATCTTTTTGAATATTGTGAAACCAATATGTTGTCTAGCCCAACTAGCTTTGTGTTACCTGCCAATGTGATAATACTAAGACATTGCTAAAAATGTTAAATGAGAGGCCTTCACACAGATCTTTGGTTTTCTCTCCTTGGAAATTCTCTTTCCAACTATTAATAACTACTTTGTATCTAGTCATTCAAGTTGTTCTGGTCCATATCACTACAGGTATTCTCTCTTCCTCCCTACACCAAAGAATCTTCTTTGAGTGTATGTTTTGATCTTCCTTGTCTGAGATTAAACTTCAAGCAAAAAAGGGCATATATGTATAAAAATATTTATTCTGCATTATTTGGGATCACAAAAAATTGAAAATAAATTTGTCCAATCATTAGAAATTTGTCCAGTTGGACAAATTACAGTATGTTAGAAAATATTATCATTCCATCAAGAATGAGAGGCAGATTTCAGATATATAAAGGAAGACATGAATAAAATAATGCAGACCAAAGAAGGCAAAGACAAAGAAATAATATACATAATACTATATTGCCACAATTTAAATAAAATTAACATTGAGAAGAAGCCAAATTCTGATCAAATACAATAACTAATGTTAAAGTTATATTTTTCTCTTTCTGTTAAAGATCAATAGATTTAACTTTTCAAAGAATGTATATTCTTTATATATAAAGAAATTTAATTATTATTTGGGAAATATATTGTTGTTAAAAAATAAATGTCAATAATTTTTTATATTTTTTAAGAAATGAAATAAACTTTGAAAAAATTTACTGTCTTCCCAATTAATTCATTTCACGTCTTTCATTTCCACTTTTTACTTCCAAAATTTCACTAGATAATAAGAAAAATGCAGGATTTCTTGAAGCTAATTTAAGTAAGAAAACATGGAGCATAATGAGTATGTTCCTGAAGTTGAGTAAAAATGATAAAATAAGATGTTCCAAAAGCTTCATAACAGAGAAGTACCTTGCTCTGTATGACAGATGTATTCTTGAAAATTATTGTAAATCACATTTTAAAATAAAATCCATTTTCTAAGTACCAAAGAAAACTTCCTAATTAAAGAATATTATGCTAAATCCTTTTGTAAATCAGAGAATAATCTATCAGAAAAATAAATCTGAATTTTCATATAGCAGGTTTACTTAGCTCAGGGCATACCTAGAATGACCATTTGTTTCTAATAGCTCAACTCTACTGTGAATCATTTTTACTCTTTCAAGTTACAAAAAGAAATTTATACTTATGTACTATAACTAAGTAAAAAAAAATCTTCAGAATTTTCAGTATAAAAGAATTTTTGTCTCTTTCTCATTCTAAACAAAAATATTAAAATATATGCTTAAAATGATTCATATGTTCATTGGAGAAAGAAATTATTTAAACTATTCTTGTATCTACCCTTTTCCAGAGACATACTTGCCTTATCTTCTAGAAGTGTATCCTTTACAGTGGAATAATGTATCATCTTCTCATCTTTTAAAAGCAAGAAAAGCACATAGAAATTAGGGTATTAAGACAAAAAGATGTGAAACAATCACATTACTAACAAAGCATTAAGAATAAACTCAAGCTAACAGGTTTTTCTTGCAATGATCTCATATATTTAAAATTAAATAAAATATTCAAGATGATGCAATTTAGGCTTGTAACAGTGCATTAGTGTACATATTTATGGAAAATATTCCAGGTACAAGTCAAAAAGAAAAGATTTGTGATATGCAACAAAAGGAACAGGGCAAAGATCAGGATAATGTGGTGCTTCTACGTTAGTCAAATAGGTAGGCAAAAGAGAGAGCGCTGGACCTGGAGTAAAAGATCTGAGTTTGAATTTGATACTAAACAATTACTAGCAGTATGATCCTGAATAAGTCACTTAACCTGTTTACCTCAGTTTCTTCAACTGTAAAATGGATGATGATAGGTGAGGGTTATGAAGATCAAATGGGATAATATTTGTAAAAAAAAAAAAAAAAAGACTGCACATAATAGGCACATATAATAGTTTTTATTCTTTCAATACAAAGTCTAAAGACAATTGAATGTAAATATCCCACTCATTTAAAAACAAATTATCAAATGTGAAATAGGAAGACTTGAATCTGAAACACTTGCAGTCACTAAAGAATTATTGATATAATTAGGAAAACTGTAGAAGAATCTTTATCAAAGACCAGAAAAATTACACAAAGCGATACTAAAAAGTAAGCTTCAATGAATTCAGAATGAGAACTCTCAATAATTATCCTTTAATATATTCCACAGAAAATATCCAAACTCCTGAATCATCAGTCTCAGTCTGACATAAACATTGTAGAGGGCATGACCTCAGACTATAATGTAATGAATTGTTTAACAAGCAGACCACAATTCATTTATTCACATGAACACTATCTCCCCCTCTTCTAACTTCTAACTTCTAACACTTTAGAAAGTTGTACACTTACTTCAAAGACAATTAAAAGCTTTCTGCAACCCTTCTTCAGAAATTATCCTCAGGGCCCAAGGCACATTCTTTGTTTTGAATTAAGTACCCCATTGGAGAGCTGGCCTTTCTCTATTGGGAGTGGAGTTATATTTATGGAACGAGCACAGAGTCATTTGAGCTTATGTCTGGTAAATAGGTAAGTGATCAAGCTGTGTAACATTTTTCTGTTTTCAGATTTTAAAAATGTTGATCTCCAGTTCTGATGGACATAGCTCTCTTTAACTATGACATGCTTCAGATCAGTTCCAATTGCTTAGTGATGAAGAGATTCATCTACACCCAGAGAGAGGACCATGGGAACTGAGTATAGTTCACAATATAGCATTCTCACACTTTTTGTTGTTATTTGCTTGCATTTTATTTTCTTTCTCGTTTTTTTCTGCTTGGATTTTTCTTATACAACAAGATAATTGTACAAAAATGTATGCATATATTGGATTTAACATATATTTCTACCATGTATAATGTATATTGGACTACTTACCATCTAGAGGAAAGGGTAAGAAAGGGGGGGATTGGAACACAAGGTTTTGCAAGGGTTAATGTTGAAGAATTAGCCATGCATATGTTTTGAAAAATAAAAAGCTTTAAAAAGAAAAAAAGAGAGAATGCCCTTGTGTGTCACAGACTGTGTACCTTTCTTATGAGAAAGAAATAAAACTTTTTCCTACACTCAAAAAAAATGTTGATTATTTTGTGCTACTTACAAATAAATGGGCTCTGAAAATTCTAAGAGGTTCTCCTTACTCCTTCCAAACTATGACACTATTATTAAAACCTTCCATTTCCCATCTCCAAATCTTTGCACTTTCTTTCCTTGAGGTCTAGAACAACTTTGAGTTTTGACATGTCTTAACATTTTTCAAAACTCATCTCAAACACTATTTTCTGCAGAAGGCTTTCCCAGATCTCCCAAGCCTTCCTCTCTAAGGTTACCTTTTTGCTCCTTTGTTACATATCTTGTGTGTATCATAAAATTGCAAGTCTCTACTATATACAGGTTGCTTTTCATAAATATAATAAATTCAACATATAACTGGTAATGTTCTGTTTTTTTCTTTTCTCTTTTCTTCTCCACAATACTGGTAGTACAGTAGATTGAGCTATAAGTCTGGAGTTCAAATTCAGCTTCAGACATTTTACTATATGGGTGACTATGGGCAAATCACTTAAACTGTTAGATTCAGTTTCTTCAATTGTAAAAGAGGGATAATAACTGTACCAACCTCCCAGGGTTGTCCTGAAGATCAAATGAGATAATTGCAAAAGCACAGTGCCTGCAGGGCACATGGTAGATGTTATTTTGATGCTTATTCCTTTCACTTACTCTTTTCTTCTGCACTTTTTTTTTTAAGAATGAATGTTTCAAAAAGCCTCTTTTCTTTCTTTTCATGGCTACCACATCCTTACCTTTCTATTCCTTCTTACCTCTCTTACCTCCAAACTTAAAAAAGAAAAACAAAATCCCTATAATGAATATGTCCATAGAAAGTAAAACAAATTTGGCCATAAATGAAAACATGTCTCATTCTATTTCTTGAGTCCATTACTTGTCAGGAGGTGGCCAGTATATTTTATCAATGGTCCTTAGAATTTGCAGTGGTTCACTGCGATCAGAGTTGTGTTCATAATGTCACTGTAAAGTCTTAATGTATCAATCTCTTGCCTCCCCCATTAGTATGTAAACCAGAGTGCTGCAAGAACAGGTTTCAGACTTCTGGCCAAGATGGTGGAGAGGAGGCTCATAGCTGTGCAAGCTCCACATTTTCTCTCAGAATCCATTTCATGACAAGCCTCTGAATTAATGCTTGACTGAAAAAAAAAAACCCACAAATAGTTGCCAAGAGAAGACATCCTTGAAATTCGCCAGAAAAGGTCTGTTTTTGCTTGAGGGCAGGGACAGTTTTAGATCAGACGCAGGCTGAGGGCAGGCTGAGGGCAGGCTGAGGGCAGGCAGCGGCAGCGAAAGCACAGGAGGCAGCTCACAGCGGAGCAGACCTGAGGGGGTGGGGTGTGATCTCAGCAGTCTCTGCGGGGAGAGCTTCGCTACAGGATTGGATACTTTGCCCTGGCAGCAAGTCAATAGCCCAGCAGAGAAGCTAAAAACACCTGGGGGGCGCGGGGGTTGAAGAATACAACCCAGAACAGCTGGAGTCTCTCGGGACCTGGTCACCCCTCCCCTACAGTGTCTCAGCATGCTCTCAGAGTCTCAGAACGCAGGCACAACACAGCCATCGCTGTCCTGTTAGGTCTTCACTGTTCCCCCTCCCTCCCCTCCCCACAGTCTGTAGAGGAAGCTCGGTAACACCACCCAACCCCTCCCCCCAAAAAAAACAGATTCCATTTGGATTTTTTTCTTTTTTTCTTTGCTAGTTTCTCTTTGATTCTTCTTTGACAAAATGAACAAAAAATTGAAAAGGACTTAACCCTTGACAGCTTCTATATGGATAGAGAGCACACTCTAAACCCTGAGGAGACTAAAAACAGACAATCTCCAGGTGAATCCCCAAAGGAGATCATCTGTTCCTCAGCACAGATGAATCTCATAGAAGAAATTTAAAAGGCTCTCACAAGAGAGCTAGAAGAAAAATGGGAAAAGGAGAGAGAGGCTTGGCAAAAGAGTCTGGAGAAATCATCCCACTCATTTAAAGACAGAGTGGATAAAGAAATCAAATCCTTGAAAAATAGGATTGGTGAACTGGAAACAGAAAATAGCTCTCTAAAAAATAAAATTGGTGAAATGGAAAAAAATTCCATAGAACAAAACAACTCAATTGGACAATTAGAAAAAGATATTTTAAAAAGTGAGTGAAGAAAATACCTCATTGAAAATCAGAATCGAACAACTGGAATTGAATGACTCGAGGAAACAACAAGAATCAGTCAAGCAAAACCAAAAAAAAATCAAACAATGGAGAAAAATGGGAAATACCTTCTTGGGAAAACAACAGACAGATCTAGGAGAGACAATCTGAGAATTATTGGACTTCCAGAAAAGTATGACAAAAAAAAAAAGAGCCTTGACACTGTTTTCCAGGAAATTATCAAAGAGAACTGCCCAGAAGTCATAGAAACAGAGGGTAAAATAGACATTGAAAGAATTCATCAATCACCTACTGAAAGGGATCCTAAAATCAAAACACCAAGAAATATAGTGGCCAAATGCCAGAATCCTCAAATGAAGGAAAAAGTACTGCAAGAGGCTAGAAAAACCCAATTCAAGTATCGAGGAGCCACAATAAGGATTACCCAGGATCTAGCAGCATCCACATTAAAAGATCAAAGGGCCTGGAATATATATTCCAAAAGGCTAAGGAACTCGGTATGCAACCAAAAATAACTTACCCAGCCAGAATGAGCATCTTTTTCCAGGGAAGAAGATGGACATTCAACGAAATAAGTGAATTTCACCTATTTTTAATGAAATAACCAGAACTTAACAAAAAGTTTGATCTACAAATATAGAACTCAAGAGAAACCTAAAAAGATAAAAAGAAATTTTGGGAACTATATTTTTGCTATAAAGATGTATAAAGAATACATGTATATCTTGTTCTAGAAACTAGAGGTGGAAAGGACATTGTACCAGAAAAAGGGTAAAGTGGGGGTACTACATCTCAGGAAGAGGCAAAGGAAACCTATTATATCTGGGAGAAAGAATGGAGGGGGATGAATATAGTGAGTATCTTACTGCCATCAGAATTGGCTTTAAGAGAAAAAATTTAGACATATTCAATTTATGGTGAAACTTCTCCCACCGCATTGAAAAGTGAGAAGGGAAAAGTGGAAAGGGAAGGAATAAGCTAAGTGGAAGGGAATACGGAAACTGTGAGGGAAAGGAGTAAAATAGGGAGAGGAACTATAAGGTGGGGGGAGGAATACTAAAAAGGGAGGGCTGTTGAGAACCAAGTGGTGCTCACAAGCTTAATAATGGGAAGGTGGGTAAGGGGGAAAGAAGGGAGAAAAGCATAAACAGGGGTTAACAAGATGGCAAGTAATACAGAATTGGTCATTTTAACCATGAATGTGAACAGGGTAAACTCCCCCATAAAGAGGAAGCAGTTAGCAGAATGGATTAAAAGCCAGAATCCTACAATATGTTGTTTATAGGAAACACACCTGAAGCAGGGAGATACATGCAGAGTAAAGGTAAAAGGTTGGAGCAAAATCTACTATGCTTCAGGTAAAGTCAAAAAAGCAGGGATAGCCATCCTGATCTCAGATCAACCAAAAGCAAAAATTGATCTAATTAAAAGAGATAAGGAAGAGCACTATATCTTGCTAAAGGGTAGCATAGATAATGAAGCAATATCAATATTAAACATATATGCACCAAGTGGTGTAACATCTAAATTCTTAAAAGAGAAATTAAGAGACCTGCAAGAAGAAATAGATAGCAATACTATAATAGTGGGAGATCTCAATTTTGCACTCTCAGAATTAGATAAATCAAACCACAAAATAAATAAGAAAGAAGTGAAAGAGGTAAATAGAACACTAGAAAAGTTAGATATGATAGATCTCTGGAGAAAAAGTAATGGAGACAGAAAGGAGTACACTTTTTTTTCAGCAGTTCAGGGAACCTATACAAAAATTGACCATATATTAGGACATAAAAACCTCAAACTCAAATGCAGTAAGGCAGAAATAGTAAATGCATCCTTTTCAGACCACGATGCAATGAAAATTACATTCAACAAAAAGCCAGAGGAAACTAAATAATCTCATACTAAAGAATGATTGGGTGAAACAGCAAATCATAGACATAATTAATAACTTCACCCAAGAAAATGACAAAAATGAGACATCATATCAAAATGTGTGGGGATGCAGCCAAAGTGGTAATAAGGGGAAATTTCATATCTCTAGAGGTCTACTTGTATAAAATAGAGAAAAAGAAGGTCAATGAATTGGGCTTGCAACAAAAGATGCTAGAAAAGGAACAAATTAAAAACCCCCAGTCAAACACTAAACTTGAAATTCTAAAAATAAAAGGAGAGATCAATAAAATTGAAAGTAAAAAAACTATTAAATTAATTAATAAAATTAAGAGTTGGTTCTATGAAAAAACTAATGAAAAAGACAAACTCTTAGTAAATCTGATTTAAAAAAGGAAAGAGGAAAATTAAATTGTTAGTTTTAAAAATGAAAAGGGAGAACTCGTCACTGACAAAGAGGAAATTAGAGCAATAATTAAGAGTTACTTTGCCCAACTTTATGCCAATAAATTCAACAACTTAAATGAAATGGAAGAATACCTTCAGAAATACAGCTTGCCCAAACTAACAGAGGAAGAAGGAAATATCCTAAACAGTCCCATCTCAGAAAAAGAAATAGAACAAGCTATTAACCAACTTCCTAAGAAAAAATCCCTAGGACCAGATGGATTTACATGTGAATTCTACCAAACATTTAGGGAACAATTAACGCCAATGCTATATAAACTATTTGAAAGAATAGGGATTGAAGGAGCCCTACCAAACTCCTTTTATGACACAGACATGGTACTGATACTTAAACCAGGTAGGCTGAAAACAGAGAAATAAAATTATAGACCAATCTCCCTAATGAATATTGATGCTAAAATCTTAAATAAGATATTAGCAAAAAGACTACAGAAAATCATCCCCAGGATAATACACCATGACCAAGAAGTATTTATACCAGGAATGCAGGGCTGCTTCAATATTAGGAAAACTATTAGCATAATTGACTCTATCAATAACCAAACAAAAACCATATGATCATCTCAATAGATGCAGAAAAAGCATTTGATGAAATCCAACATCCATTCCTAATAAAAACACTTGAGAGTATAGGAATACATGGACTTTTCCTTAAAATAATCAGGAGCATATATTTAAAACCGTCAGTAAGCATCATATGCAATGGGGAAAAATTGGAACCTTTCCTAGTAATATCTGGAGTGAAACAAGGTTACCCACTATCACCATTATTATTCAATATTGTATTAGAAACACTAGCCTCTGCAATAAGAGTTGAGAAAGAGATTAAAGAAATTAGAGTGGGCAAACTATCACTCTTTGCAGATGATATGATGGTATACCTAGAGAACCCCAGAGATTCTACTAAAAAGCTATTAGAAATGATTTATAACTTTACCAAAGTAGCAGAATACAAAATAAATCCCCATAAGTCCTCAGCATTTTTATATATCACCAACATAATCCAACAGCAAGAGATACAAAGAGAAATTCCATTCAAAATAACTGTCGACAGCATAAAATATTTGGGAATCTATCTAGCAAAGGAAAGTCAGGAATTATATGAGCATAATTACAAAAAACTTTCCACACAAATAAAATCTGACTTAAATAATTGGAAAAATATTAAGTGCTCTTGGATAGGCTGAGCGAATATAATAAAGATGACAATACTCCCTAAACTTATCTATTTATTTAGTGCTATGCCAATCAGACTTCCAAGAAAATACTTTAATGATATAGAAAAAAATAACAACAAAATTCATATGGAACAATAAAAGGTCAAGAATTCAAGGGAATTAATGAAAAAAAAAATCAAATGAAGGTAGCCTAGCTGTACCTGATCTAAAACTATATTATAAAGCAGTAGTCACCAAAGTCATTTGGTATTGGCTAAGAAATAGATTAGTTGATTAGTGGAATAGGTTAGGTTCACAAAACAGAATAGTCAGCTATAGCAATCTAGTGTTTGACAAACCCAAAGATCCTAACTTTTGGGATAAGAATTCATTATTTGATAAAAACTGCTGGGATAACTGGAAATTAGTATGGCAGAAATTAGGCATGGACCCACACTTAACACCATATACCAAGATAAGATCAAAATGGGTCCATGATTTAGGCATAAAGAACAATATTATAAATAAATTAGAGGAACATAGGATAGTTTATCTCTCAGACTTGTGAAGGAGAAAGAAATTTGTGACCAAAGATGAACTAGAGACTATTACTGATCACAAAATAGAAAATTTTGATTATATCAAATTAAAAAACCTTTGTACAAACAAAACTAATGCAAACAAGATTAGAAGGGAAGCAACAAACTGGGAAAATATCTTCACAGATAAGGTTCTGATAAAGGCCTCATTTCCAAAATACATAGAGAATTGACTCTAATTTATAAGAAATCAAGCCATTCTCCAATTGATAAATGGTCAAAGGATATGAACAGACAATTTTCAGAGGATGAAATTGAAACTATTTCCACTCATATGAAAGAGTGTTCCAAATCACTATTGATCAGAGAAATACAAATTAAGACAACTCTGAGATATCACTACACACCTGTCAGATTGGCTAAGATGACAGGAAAAAATAATGATGAATGTTGGAGGGGATGCGGGAAAACTGGGACACTGATGCATTGTTGGTGGAGTTGTGAACAAATCTAACCATTCTGGAGAGCAATTTGGAATTATGCCCCCAAAATTATCAAACTGTGCATACCCTTTGATCCAGCAGTGTTACTTCTGGGCTTATATCCCAAAGAAATACTAAAGAAGGGAAAGGGACCTGTATGTGCCAAAATGTTTGTAGCAGCCCTGTTTGTAGTGGCTAGAAACTGGAAATTGAATGGATGCCCATCAATTGGAGAATGGTTGGGTAAGTTGTGGTATATGAATGTTATGGAATATTATTGTTCTGTAAGAAATGACCAGCAGGATGAATACAGAGAGGACTGGCGAGACTTACATGAACTGATGCTAAGTGAAATGAGCAGAACCAGGAGATCATTATATACTTCAACAACGATACTGTATGAAGATGTATTCTGATGGAAGTGGATTTCTTTGACAAAGAGATCTAACTCAGTTTCAATTGATCAATGATAGACAGAAGCAGTTACACCCAAAGAAAGAACACTGGGAAATTAATGTAAACTATTTGCATTTTTGCTTTTCTTCCCGGGGTTATTTATACCTCCTGAATCCAATTCTCCCTGTGCAAAAAGAGAACTGTTCGGTCCTGCACACATATATTGTATCTAGGATATACTGTAACCTATTTAACATGTAAAGGACTGCTTGCCATCTGGGGGAGGAAGTGGAGGGAGGGAGGGGAAAAATCAGAACAGAAATGAGTCCAAGGGATAATGCTGTAAAAAATTATCCTGGCATGGGTTCTGTCAATAAAAAGTTATTTAAAAAAAGAAAGAAAAGAAACATCTACCTGACCATAAATACTGCAGAAAATTATTTGAACCAAGTAGAATATGTTCTCAATCCTTTCTTGGGAGCAGAAGAGAAAGTACAGCCTTTTCCTCCTCCCACTTCCATTCTATGTTCCTGAGAGACCAAAGATGATAGAGAAAGAGGCAAAGTGACTGACAAACTGTGGGATGGGGAGACACCTAACAGAGTGATAAAAGCATTCTTTAGGAGATCAAGAGACTAGATTCTAGTCCAAGCCTTTCTTATCCAAGTGTCTATTGTAATTCATTAATCTATACAATGCAAAAAGGCATCTCAGTGATGAGGGAAATTTATACTCAACATCAAAACTATTTCCCAATAATACAAACTATAATTTGTAATAAAAAAGCCATGTAATAAAATTTCTATCACTTTATAACAACTTTTTCCTAAATAAAATGCATTAGTACAAATTTTCACCCAACACCCAGAAAATAAACCATGAAACATAACTTGAATTTTTATTACTACTAAACCAAATAGCTTGAATGTACAGGGTATGGACATTTATTTTTTTTAAATATTACTATAAAGCATTTAAGTAACTTTGCCTTAAGGACTAAGAAAGCAGAAATGAGTTAACATTACACACATCACTGCATTTGGAAAATGAATAATCAAGATTAAATTGTGAAATGTCTGTTATAAATCACTATTTTGCCATCTCTACTTAAATACTCTTATCCTAGAGATAGGTGTTGGTACAGTGGATAGAGTCCTGGTTCCAGAGTCAGGAAGACATCTTCATGAATTTGAATCTGATCTCAGCACTTACTAGCTGTGCCACCCTGAACAAATCACCTAATTCTGTCCACCTCATCTGTAAAATGAACTGAAAAAGAAAATGGCAAAAAAAAACAAACCTCTAGAATCTTTGCCAAGAAAACCATAAATGGAGTCATGAAAAGTCAGACCAATTGAAAAATTCAACAACAACAAAAATTAAATAGGTGTGTGTGTGTGTGTGTGTGTGTGTGTGTGTGTAGTACCATAATTTAGAGATGCCTTGAAAATAGTTTTAAGAAAATATTTCAAGTCCAACAAGAATTTTCTCGATCTATAATACTTAAGTGTATATTTAAAATGTAATCAAATCAGATTGTTACCAACTTTGCGATGCTAAAAGTTCATGTCTGAAGAATTTTCTAATAATAACTAGATTTTTGCTAAGTTAAAGAGATTTCTATTAAGAAATGAAATTTGATCTGCAGCATTTAAGTATATGTAGATAGAGGGAAAAAGAGATGATAATATTTATTAGTGAAAATGTTATTTAAAAATTCAATTACAATATTTAAAAGGCTGTGGGTCATAGTAGAAAGAATGGATTTTAGATTCAGAGGATTTGAGTTTGAACCCTAGCCTAGGTAATCTTGGGCAAAATACTCAACTACTCTGGACCTGAATTTATCACTCATAAAATGAGGAGTATGAAAAAGTTATGTCAGAGGTGACTCAGTTTAGAATCCTACTCCTAATCAATAGATAGCACAAGTCACAGATTCTTACTCTCAGAAAACTGGCCATTTTATTAGAATAAAGACTTTATGTATTATGTATATTCAAAGATATTAATAATATAGTGTATTAATAATAATGGTATAATAAAACATATTATACATAGTTAAGTATAAGAGATGTGGGGAGATGGGAAAAAACAGGGGAAATACATGGATAACACTGCATTTCTCATAAACTTCAGTTTCTTCTTCATCTATAAATTGGAAATAATGGCATATATCTACCTCACAGAATTGTTCAAGATTAAATAAGCTAAAATCTATCTATATAAAGTACTCTGTAAACTTTTAAAGTATTATATAAATGCTAGCTATTACTATTATTATTATTATTATTTATAATTCCAATTATAAAAGCACAGACAACAGGATCTTTCCTGGTCTTAATTTCCTCAACTGCAAAAATTACTTCATCAGCCAAATTTTACTGCTAAGAGTTCAAGTTCAGGTTTCACTACTTCTTAGCTATATGTTCTTGGGCAAGTCACAACATTTTGGAGTTACTCATCTTAATAGGCAGCTAGGTGGTGCATTTGTTATCTAGAATATTGGGCCTGAAATCAGAAATTTGATAGTTCAAAGCAAACCTCAGACACTATAATAACAATCTCTATTTGTCTATTTCCTCAACTGTAAATTGGGAATAATAACAGCACTTATCCTCACAGGATTATTGTGAAGATCAAATTAGATAATATTTGTAAAATACCTAGTACTGGTATACAGTAAACACTATATAAATGCTTATTCCTGTCCCTTCTCCTCACTTCTCTACCTCATCCAAGGCCTCATATATTTCCAATATTCATTGAATAAACAATAATCAATTTTGTCATCTATATTTAGATATAATGTTTTCTTGAAATCTCAGAAGCTCCCACTAGGTGGCAGAAAGTAGTAATGAGATTTAGTTTCTAAAAAAAAGAAATTCAAAGATACCATATTTAAGTGTTCTCAAAATCATCTTAATTTGCTACACCCTTATAAACTACTCTTCTTGACATCAGAAAGCACTGAATTTTGATGTAACTAAATTCTAGAGTTTTGTTTTAAAATAGTTATTCCAAATTAATATTTCAAGAGAATTTTAAATTTTATGTAGATATCTATCCATAATGAACTGACAGCATATACCAATGATATATGTGGATAAATAACATATCATTTATCATGAGAATCATAATTTCCATTTTCTTGATATTTTTTAATGAACACATTAAAGGCAAAATTATTCCTGCTCTGGCTGCTGGATTCCAAAAGATAATATCTCCCCACTGACTTCCCCAACATTGCTTTCTGATTTTCTTTCACTAGTCACCTTTAAGACCACTGGGAAACTGCATCAGCTTGAGAATAACACATTTATTTCTACTTATTTTAAACATGCCACAAACTGTACTATTTATTTCCAGGCACAAATTTCTTATTAAAAAGTTATTGAATTGAACTAAATTGATTTGTAACAAGATCAGGCAAATTAAAATATAGCTAAGAAAATATTAATTTTAATAAGCAATGCCTTTTTCTGTGATTATATATTTTTTCCCTTCTTCAATTTCTGCTTTTATTCATATTTTAGCTCTCTCCATACTGAAAAATGTCACTTGGAAATGGTAGTGTGATTCTGCACCACAAACAAAAGCTGCCTGGTTGTAATGGGCTGAAGCTTGAGTTGATGCACTGAAGTCCCCAGCACATGAGGCTAAATAGTAATTGGACCATATTCTATTAATATATATGCTTGGAGAAAGAATGGCCCCTGCCCACTCTTTGTGCAAGTCCTGATGGTTGTATAGGAAATGACATAAAGATGATTTTGGTGGGTGGAGGCAGAGGGGCAGGAAGAGAGGTAGAGAGAGATGGCTGGCTGGGTTCCTGTCAGGGCTGCACACATTGCTAATCCCCCTTTCCCTCCACAGAGAATAAAGATCAAAAATTTTCCTTCAACCTGAATTCCTGGCTCCGGCTGATTTTAAAATACACAGTCATCACAATTGGCACCCAATGTGGGGCCCAAGGACCCTACTTTCACTGAAGAAGTCTCCAGTGACCAGGAACTTAGGTGAGTATTGTAATAGACAAACAGGGAACTTATTTTCTTAAAAACTAAACTAGTAACCTTTTTTGGCTGAAATGGGACAGATGCTAGCTAAAGACATTATTACAGAATTTGGCTTTTGAAATCTTAATCCCTAATGACTGGAAATCTATAGCCAGGGTATGCCTAGAACCTGGACAAAACTACTTGTGGCTTTCTGAATATAGTGAGCTCTGTAGGATGCAAGCCCAGCAAAATAGTCAAAGTGGAGTTCATACTGCAATCACTTGTGACCTACTAACAGGTATAGGTTCCTATGCAGATGTCGCAGTACAAATTAATTATTCTATAGCAGCATATGAGCAATTGCTGCTAATGCTATCAAAGTGTGGGCTTCTCTCCACAATAAAGACGACAAGAGTGAGGTCTTCACAAAAATAACACAAGGGCCAAATGAATTCTTTGCTGACTTTGTGGGACATTAGCAGACAGCTATCATAAGAACTAATGGTGAAATGCAGTAACAGACATTTTGATACGGCAACTTGCTAAGGAAAATGCTAATGAGGTTTGCAGAAGAATTATACTAGGACTGCACAAGGATGCTCCTTTAGAGGAGCTCATAAGACGCTGTGCCACAGTGGGCACAAATGCCTTTTATAGCCAGGCTGTGATGCAGACTTCCCAAGATCCCAACATGGGAAGACAGGGTCCCTTCTGGCAAGGGACTTCCAGAGAGACTCGTAGATGTTTTCAGTGTGGAAAAGGAGGATATCTGAAAGCTCAGTGTTGGCATAGAGACAGAATGAGAAAACAATACCCCATGTCCAAAATGCAACAGAGGCTTCCATTGGGCCTCAGAATGTAGACAGATTCAGGGAAACAAGATGAGGGGCCCAGCCCTAGGGCCCAAGGCAAAAAATACTTGGGGCATGATAGCAGCTAATGGTGCACCCAGAGAGTGCCTAGAAGTCCAGTACCCAGACATGACCAATCAGCCAGGAAGCCATATGATGGGAAAAAGGGATTACAATTGGGGAGAATAGAGTTGTATGCAGTTGGGACAACTGAGCTATCCCCTGGAGAGGTGAGATCTGTTCCTCTCCAGCCTATGGATCCCTTGCCTCCAGGCACAGGAGGGTTGACCATTTCACTTCCTGAGAGCTTTTACAAAACAGTGTCCATCCACACACTGATATGGGAAACTGGGGAATGTGTAGATAATATCCCAGTCACTAATACAGGTAGACAATGTGTGACTTATCACCCAGGAGAATTAGTAGCATCAGGTTTACTCATACAGAATCCTAATAAGCAACCTGGTGATAGTCACCCAGATTCTGACTCCAGACCACAAAATTCAGGAATATACTGGACAGCAGCTGTAACAGCTGACCGATCTATGCTCACAATCTATATAAATGGCCTACCATTAGAAGGATTGGTAAACACAGGTGCAGATTGTAGTCATTAGAGGTGCCAACTGGCCCAGTCACTGGCCAAAGATTAAAGCAGACACCTACATGTCTGATGTAGGAGGATCAATAGCAGCTGAAGTTAATGCTGCCCCTATGAGATGGACTTTTGAAGGCAAAATAGGAGTTTTTACTCCTTTTATAGTTGGAAAAATCCCCATCAATCTGTGGGGAAGAGACATTTTACAGCAATTAGGGTTGAAAATGAGTACTTTGGTTTTTTAGGCAGGACTGCTGTTGAAGGCTTGCTAACACTTTCACCAAGAAGACTTACAACCTTCTCTAAGTCCTTGGAATTCCCCAGTATTTGTTGTAAAAAAGAAATGTGGAAAATGGAGGATGTTGACTGATTTAAGAAAGGTGAATGAACAGATGGAAACTATGGGAACTCTTCAGCCTGGATTTCCATCTCCTACTCAATTGCCTAGAGAATGGCCTCTTTGGGTTATAGATATTAAGGATTGTTTCTATTCTATCCCTCTGGATAAGGAGGATATGAAAAGATTTGCCTTTTCAGTGCCAGCATTAACTTAGCTGAGCCTTATAAAAGATATGAATGGGCAGTTTTGCCACAGGGAATGAAAAACAACCCCACTATGTGTCAAATGTATGTTGCTGCTGCTCTTGCTCCAGTATATGGATAATATATTGGGATGTGCACCTGAGGAACAAATGTTAGAAGCATGTCTACAAAAGACCATAGAAACACTAAGGAATTACAAATTGTATATAGCTGAAGAAAAAATTCAAAGACATGTTCCTTTTCAATATTTAGGATATGAAGTATACCCTAAGGTGCTTACAGTACAAAAACTGTCCTTAAGAACAGAGAAGCTAAACACCATTTCCAGAAATTGATAGGAGATATCCAATGGATGCGACCAATGTTAGGCTTGACTACTTATCAATTACAATTGTTATATGATATTTTAAGGGGAGACAGTGCTTTAAATTCACCATGCCAGCTTACAAAGAAACTCAAGAGGCTTTGAGAGAAGTTGAACTGGCCTTATCCAATGTGGTTGAAAGAGTCACTCAAAAACCCTTGGAAATAACAGTTTTTGTTACACAAGAGGCACCCACAGCAGTCCTTCATCAAGGAGACAGTGTGATAGAGTGGGTGAACCTCCCTGCACAACCAGAACAAAGCCTTACTCTTTACTCGGTGCTTGTGGCTAGAATTTTATTAAAGGCTATTAAGCGAGCAGTACAATTATCTGGGACAAGACCTGACAAGATATACACTTTCTATACTAATACACAAATTAATGTGTGATATGAGACCATCACAGAGTGGCAAATTCTATTAGCCATGGCTCTAAATTTTATACGTGGGTCTCCATTAAAGATAACAAGACTATTACATAATTGGTGATGGATTCTTGAAGAAAAAATTTCTCTTAAAGGACCAACTATCTTTACAGATGCATCCAAACATATTTGTGCTGTATACTCTCATGACTTAACTATAAAGAGAGTAGTCAGAACTGCTTTTCAGTCCACAGCAGAATGAATTGTATGCGATCATTCTAGCTCTTATTATCCAGGAGATGTAAATATAATATCTGATTCGGCCTATTCAGTAGATATGGTACAAAGAATTGCCACAGCCCAAATAAAATTTGAAGCCTCTAATATATATCAGCTCTTTAAGAAACTTCAAGAGCAAGTGAGAAAGCATCTCCAGGTAAGATTTATATCTTGCATGTCCACGATCATAGTGGACTTCCAGATCCCATTTTTTATGGTACTTCAAAGGCAGATGGCCTTCTAACTATTCCAAGAAGCCCAGGAATCTCATTCTAAATATCATCAGGCTGCTCGAGCTTTACATTTACAATTTGGAATAAAAAGAGAGGAAGCTAGGAGCATAGTAAAAGCCTGTATAGTTTGCTTTCCTTTCCACACTCCTATACTGCCTCCAGGGAAGAACCCTTGTGGTTTGAGACCCAATGAAATCTGGCAAATGGATGTGACCCATTACAAATCTTTCAGTCACCTGTCTTTTATCCACATCATGGTAGACACCTTTTCAGGATTCACTTTTGCAATACCAGCAGCAAAAGAGTCAGCCCGAGTGGTCACTGAATTCCTCATACAAGCATTCGCAATTATGGATGTGCTACAAACAATAAAAACAGAAAATGGTCCTGCATATACCTCTAAACATTTTGCACACTTTTGTGCACAGTAAAAGATTTTACACACCACTGGCATACCTTTTAATCCCCAAGGACAAGCAATAGTAGAGAGGAAAAACAGACATTAAGACACTCCTCCAAAAACAAAAGAAAGGGGGAGCCACAGGTAACCCTAGAGAACTTCTAATTCTAACCTTTTATACTATTAACTTCTTGATTTTTGACAAAGATGCACTGACTCAGGCAGACAGGTTTTATAAGCCACCGGAAGGGCAGTGTGCAGTGCAAGCAGCTCCACTATCTTTAGATTATCACCAGGTGATGTGGAGAGACCCAGAAAGTGGTGAATGGAAGCGACCAGATAGGCTAACTGCTTGGGGGAGAGGGTTTACTTGTATCTCTACAGATGGAGAAGGAATTAGATGGGGGCCAATGAGCCGTATTCGCCTTGTCCATTGCAGAGAGACAGAGCAGACCCTTGAAATAAAGAAGACCCAAGAAATATTGGGGGGTTCTGTTGCTGATTGAGCTCACCATTGAAAGAGCATGGCAATTATGGCATCTGACTCATGGACTTCAAAAATTGTTGGACTTCAAAACCCTCAAGAATCATTGGATTCTCTGAGACATAAGATTGTTGTAGGACTTGAAAACCCTCAGGAATCATTGGATTTTCTGAGACATAAGACTTGAAAGCCCTCAGGAATCATTGGATTTCCTGAGAAATGATAAGACTGTTACAGGACTTCAAAATCTGCTGGAATCATTGGATTTCCTAACACATAAAAAGACTTTTGCAGGACTTCAAAAACTTGGGGGGATCATTGGATTCCCTGACATGTGAAGCAATGGACAATAGATTGGTTTTGGACTATCTCTTGGCTGCTGAAGAAGGTGTATGTGTGACTGTTGTTTACATAACCTCCTTCTAGTTCTTCTGGCAATCTTTTACAACACCATGTTGATTTATATTGTTTGTTATACTGCTACTTGCGTGTACAATTCATGTTTGTTACAACACATCAAGCCTGCACTGACTGTGGGGAGGGTCATCACTAATAGCCTCTGCGTTATTGCTATGTGCTTGTGTAATACCTCCCATGATGATGGGTTTGTGCATAATAAAACCCTTCAGCCCAGAAACCTGCTAGGAACCCCTGCTTCCCTTTGGTGCTTTTCATCTCCCTTCCTGAGATGTCAGGGAGGGTGTGATCATCTCCTTTTTAGTGCTTTCACCTCCCTTCCTGAGAAATCAGGAGGGTGTGATCACCTCCCCTTGGGGGCTCTGACCTCCCTGAGGAGTCAGGAATGGCATGACCACTGTGTTCTAAAACAAAAGAAAGCGGGAGATGTAATGAGCTGAGGCTTGAGTTGATGCACTGAGGTCCCAAAAGAATGGCCCCCGCCCACTCTTTGTGCAAGTCCTGATGCGTTGTATAGGAAATGACGTAGACACGATTTTGGTGGGTGGAGGCAAAGGGCCAGTAGGAGAGGTGGAGAGAAATGGCAGGCTGGGTTCCTGTTGCGGCTGCACACATTGCTAATCCCCCTTCCCCTCCACAGAGAATAAAGATCAAAGATTTTCCCTTAACCTGAATTTCTGACTCCGGCTGATTTTAAAATACGCGGTCATCACACCTGGTCACATGTGGTAAACTCTGGGGCTGCCCAACAAGCTGGAATCAAATATGCCAAGAAAAAGAGGGTGCCATCTGGGCATTAAGGTGAGCAAGGTGATAGACATCAAAGACCCTCAGATGGGATGTGGAGATGGCTATTTAGTCCAACTTGTCCCTCAAAACAAACCTACCAAAACATTCCTGACAAGGATGCCAGCTTTTGCCCAGAGGCTTCACCTTCAGTGAGGTCATTACACCAAGCCTACAAATGGCTTGCTCTTAATCTTGCCCTGTAGGGTCAAGCAAAAACCCAAGTCTAATCTCTCTTCCCCAGAATGCTTTTTCAGTAGCCCTCAGAACTATCATTGCCGCAACCACTACTACTATTTTCTTCCTCTGACCATTACTGGATGATTGTTTCCTTGGAGTTTAAGAAGCTGTTTAATTTTTGAAGAGTTTTTGGTTTCAATAGCTTCTATACCTATTGCTTAGATTCCAGGATTTCCTCTTCTAAATAACATTCTTCTAATCTTTTGCCTCCTGAAAAAAAATCGGGATTCTTCTTTGCCTTTGTAGGTTCTTTTTCTATTTTTTTTTTAACCTTAAAGCACTCCTTCCACTCTTTCAAGGAACAGTTTTGTTATTGTTTTATTTTTTTTACACAGCATATAGAGAGGTGTTTCTCCAGATTTTTCACAGTCTCTGCAAGAGGGCAGAACAATTCACTTATTTTTGCATTTAGAAATGTTATTTGATACTGTTTTCAGCAATCAACAAGTATCTGTTAAGCACCCATTAGGCTACATGCTTGAGAAAGAGCACAACTAATGAAATAATTTCTACTTGCAAAGAGGGAGAACAAGTACATATAAAACTAAAGACAATATAAAAGTTTATATTTATAAAATTTATCTTCTACATATATAGTACACACACACACACACACACAGAGTAGTTAAATATAAGGTACCAGAGGAAGGAAGACCTTATGAAACAAGGGGAATTAAAAAAAAAACAAAAAACACCTTTGTGGTGTTTTGAAGGATAAGAGCTATCCTATAAAGTGGAGGTAAGGAGAAGGTGCATTCCAGACATGGAGAACGACCAAAGCAAAGACATAGAGATGATAGATGAAGTATACTAAAGAACACAGAGGAGGCCAGAAATAATACTTTCTACAACCCAATAAATAATTTCCTTCCTCTTGGTAGATTTTCAAGACCAATTCTCTTGTTAAATTTCAGTTTAGTAGTTCCTAAGGAACTACTTGAGTTTTTATATATATACTCATTTTGTATGAGTTTTATGGAAGGTTTTATTTATACTCATTTACCTATCTTTTCTCCTAAACAAAAGTCAGCTTGTGCTGTTGGAATTGAGAGGAGAGAGGGAAAAAGCATATTGGAAAAAAAGAGAAGAGTTCAGTTGGACAAAAAAAAAAAAAAAAAGGTAGGGGGTGAGTCCCTTAAATGGAAGGAACTTGCCATTTGTTTGCAGAAAGAAAACATACTGGCTGACTAAATCCTGAGTATTTGGTACCCTAAAAGTTAATTATATGGAGAAGTAGAGTGAGGGAAGGAAAAAGGAAATAATATTTCATCTTGGAAGCCACCTTTTTTGGCTGATTTTTTAGAAGTGAAGACAAACTCTGTTCTCTGTTGCAGAGAGCATTTTATTGTTTAAAGGAACATCCTACTTTTACATGATGTTAATTACTGAATGTTTTTTTTTTCCCCAAATCTATGGCTGCTTTAAGGCAAGGTCATTTTTTCATACCAAGGTCTCCATCTGTCTTCAGCAAATTATGTAATGTTTATCTAGGTGCATAATGATCTTCTTGTTTAATGACTATGATATAATTATTGTTAATACTGATAAGGTTCCTTTATGTGAGATGAGATATTCTATATTCTGTATGAGTTTTAACTGATTGTATTGAGTCATCTTAAAATGTACTTAAAATGTATTTAAAGGGACTCTGAAAATAATAGTTTTTGCCTTTATCCCTCTGAATATTTTTTTTGCTATAGACAACAGGTAATTTAGAATTTTTCTATGTATTGGGCATTTTAAAATCAAAATGATTTATATAAAGTTGATCTTATAAACCACCTACTTAGATATGAAAGATAAGCTGTAAACTTTCTGGGATAAATGTCTTACTGTTATCAATGTGAGATTGTACTAAATACCTGTTTAGGATTCATCTGAAGCTTTGATTGATGAGATTTGTTCTTAGAGGTAAAATCTCTTGGGACTATAGCTGATAACATTTGGGAGTTTTAAATTCAGATATGACTGTCTGATAGATCATCAAGCCAGTGCTCTACCATCTGAAAGGAACTGGGACAATTACCTGAAGTAAAACTGAGTTAAGGCTATTTTATCCTGTGTCATATATGTGCTGAAGAATCAGCTTTGACTGATTATATTATGTTACAGTCATGTCTCTGCTTTTTCCTCCTATAGTTGATTTCTATAATCAGAATAGTCAATAGAAATCATTAATACAATTCAATTATGTAATATCTTGCTGTTTCCAATCTTATTATATGTAATCTTTATATCCTAAACAACTAGACAAATGAGTATTTAGCCTAGTCATCTACTAGTTACTAGATATTTGTGTCTGTAGGTATTTAGGTCTTAAACGTTTCTAAAATACTGAAAGAACAATTGACACAATTGTCTGTGAGCTCTAACTGCTGTTTTGTTTACTAGGACTACAGCTGACACATCTTTAATATTTGTCTGTACTGTGAGATGTTTCCTTACATGGGAAGCTGCTGGCCAATCTATATTGGCTTCTCCACATCTTGTAGCAGTCCTTATGAATCAGTCTTTCTATCTCAGACTTTTCTAACCTTTATTGGTTAAGTATTTTTTTATTCCAGATTTTGGTCAAGTTGCAGCTATATTGACCTGCTTCTGGGACCTAGATCAGCCCATTGGATGCTTCCATCAGTTCCAGTTTACCCCACAAAGATGGGATCCTGTAGGACCATTCAGCACTGTACCCATTCTCAACAGGAAGCAGTTTCAGAAGATGAGACCATTGACCCTGCCCCTAATGGACTTTGAGTCCCATTGATTTGGGAGGAACTGGAACTGGTTGATGAATGACTGCCACATTCTGATTGGGTCCTCTATTACAATATTTAGGATTTAGGATGTAATATATTGGTTAAAATTTGGGTAACTATTGCTGAAAAGAATGCCTATAGTATTTATCTGTATTATCTAATTGAACACAATGTTCCCTTCAGAATTTGTAATTATTTGAGGGATCTTTAGATAAGTTCACAGTGGAAAACCCCTACTGTACTAGTGTGTTATGTGTAGGAACTTTAATTCACTTTCAGGAGTCATATGTGAGATGTCTATTTGACAATTGGAACCCCTATTTATTCCCCCTTGGATGATTCCTTTGATAAAACAAAGGGGAGGAGAAGAGATAAGGGACAAGAAAAGCTGGTGGATTTTCCCAAAAGCACTTGAAAGAATGGGAAAAATGCCTTCATCAAACAACTCACCTAGGGATTAGTGTGAAGGGGACAACAGCAGGGGAAGAGGTGGGAAGTGGTGGGAAGTAGATATGACAAAAGTTAAACTTCAGGCAGCAGGTTATAGGTATCTTTCTGGCCACCATAATAATCCTTCGCACAACTTCAGTCCTGTCTAACCCCGTTCAGCCTGTACCACTCCTAATGCCAATCAGTTTCTGTTAATTTTGCCCCAAGTACTACTGCCCCTTCTAGCCTACCAGTCCAAATTGGAAGTCCTTCCAGCAGTCCTTTTTTTTTTTTTTCCTTTACTCCTTGCTTAGTTTATTATCTGTACATTCATTTTAAACTCCAACTGGGCTGTGATTGCTGGCTCTGCTTTTCATTGGAATTATTTTGTTAGAATTGTTTTGGCAGACTCAGTTTCTGGGACCATTTTCTGATTACCTGTTATTGGGAACAACCAGAAATCACCTTTGGAAATCTTCAGGGTACATTTACCTGTCTTATGACTGCCTCTACAAGTCTGATGTCCTCCTCCAGTCCTGTAACCCCAATTCCTTAATTAATATTTCAGCATTCTCAAAGGATGTTGCAAGTTGGTATAGAGACCCTCAAAGTTCATGGTTTGGTGATGGTCTAAGCGTGCATACTCCCATATCCTGCTCAGTAATCCAGATCCTTTCTATATCCTAGTAACAGTGTTCCTTAGCCTCTCTGTTTTTCTGGGCAGGGATGAGTGGAGCCATTTCAGGTCTCACCTTTCCCCCTTGAAGTCTCTCTGACGTTGTGCAGTGCCCCTAGCATTGGCTAGCATAACTGCCTTGAGCACTGCTGCTCTCTCTACAAACAGATGCTGAGTTAAATGCACAAATGACTGCAGACCTAACTCACATTTAACTGTCCATTTCAAACTGGATTTCCTGGCTGAGATGGTGCTCCAGATCTACAGAGGCCTTGCTTTGCTATTCTTGCAATGTGGAGGCTTCTGTGCCACCCTGAACAAGGAATGTTGTTAACAACTCTGAGGTTATCAGGGAGAGTCTGGCTCTTGTCTGTAAGAATCTTGAGTCCAGTTGACTGAAGTAAGGTCAAGGGATCTTGTCCTCCATTGTTTCTTCTTCTCCTTGCCCTCACCATAGGTTTTTGCATCTTTATTAGTCTTGTTTGACTATCTGTTCCCAGGTAGGGTTAGTCAAAATCATGGTGCTGAGACCCTCCAAAATGATTCAAGGATTTGAATGCTCACCAGAGAGAATATAGATATGTTGGGCGCTGCCCTCACCCCCTTGCCATTAAGATAGAAAATAAAAACAATGATCCAGGTGCTCACCATTCTGACTCCATCCTTGTCCAAAACTAGCCTGGAGTAGAATTATGTTATCTTGCTTCCTGCTTATGCCCTCCTTAGAAGTCCCTATCTATCCAAGAATGGTCTTACTCCCTTCTCTGACAAGAAATGAGCCAGAATCCAAGGCTGTTAATACCAGGTTGACTTCTCTCTTGGCTCTCTCTAAACTAAAGACAATAGTTGTAAAATATTAGATTAATTGTGTTCTCAGCTTCTGTATCCTACTTGAAAATGCTAATTAGCTAAGGACCCTTTAAAAGTTCCTTACTGATCCTCATTACAATCCTGACAGGGAGATACAAATATCCCTATTTTACAAATAAAAAGGCTCTGAGAGAAGGCTAAGTGATTTGTCCCAAGTGTCTGAAGTATGTCTTGAACTTTTTCCTGACTCTAAGCCCAGATCTCTATACCTTACTCCCACACCGGGATGGTCTTCAAACAAGATACAGCCCACAATCAAAGCCTACCTCCCAGGGTAGAACTTGCCCAAAGCTAGGATTCATTGGCCTAATCTTAAAAACCCTTATCCTAGGGTCAGAACAAATAAAATTGTATACAATGTGTATCAAAAACACATTAACAATAGAATAACAGAATTGTCATCCAAACCCTAAACCTAAACCATAAATATTCTAAGTTTTCAAGTTCATTAGAGAAAAAATTCCATAATTTCCTTTCAGAAAGCTAAGTAGCTTCTCTGGTGGTTTTGTGACCTAGTTATATAATTTCAACTCCTCTCCTAATGAATATTACTCTCAAAAAAATCCAACCTACTCCTAGGACAAGGAGCTATAGTTCAATGTACTAATTTTACAATGATAAAGTATGACTTAGATCCTTAATACATGTTAGAATAATACATGTAACCAAAATTACAATCACTTCATAGTAAACTTCAAGAGAAAAAAATGAAGTCAAGAATATCTCACAGAGATGAAAAAAATTATGGAATTTAAACTGGGGGGGAGAGGGGGGGAAGACTATTCCAGTCTCCTTTCTTTTGTAGATGAGGAATTTGGAAGTCAGAGAAGTTCTAGATGGTAATAAAGGCAGCTTTTGGACCCAAGGTCTATGCCCAAATTTTTTCTTTCATGTGCCGCCTACAACAACTGCAAGATCCTTCTGCCCTGAGTTCAGTCATGAATTTTTGATTATTTCCTTTGCAATACACTTGTGACCCTAACACTTCAATTATATTTATTCCTTAGTGATAGTGGAATTACAAATATTGATAAAAACCTGCAATCTCATAACTTAAAATTATCTTAACAAAATTATCTCTTGATAACCCATGTATTGTAGCTACGTTTTTGTATGACTTCCAAATCAGAATTTTGAGGAAGGTTAAATGTGAATGGGTCTTAGCTATGGAGTTCAATGACTGACAATCAGGATTGAAAATAATAGCTCATAGATTCCCAGAAAGGTTCACGAATGTCTACCTCAGCTCATAAGCAGAGAGTAAACTACCCAGTATTGGAAAGATAAAATTTTAAAAGTCCAAGAGCAGAAGGAATACAGAAACAAGAGATTCAACAGATTAATTTTTGGCTTTGATATGTTAGAAAATATATTATAATTGGTACTTCTCCAACACAATTTCCAGTTTTTAAATGATAAGTTTGCTATTTATTTGGTGTTAAATAAATGTTAAAATACATTTATAGAACAGAACCATTCTGACAGAAAAGTGATAAGACCTGGGATATAAATTGAGCCTATTTTTTAAGACACCAAGGCAAGAATTAGTTTTTCTTAACTGTGTTTATTATATTATAGGAGTTTTGTTTTTGTTTTTCTTCTTTTTTTCAGTAGGTGGGAAGAGGAAAGGAAAATGGATTTTAAAAAATAACTTTAAAATAAGTAATTAAAAATAACTTTAAAAGAGTTATAGAACAATATCC
Organism: Antechinus flavipes; assembly: GCF_016432865.1. Taxonomy (NCBI): domain Eukaryota; kingdom Metazoa; phylum Chordata; class Mammalia; order Dasyuromorphia; family Dasyuridae; genus Antechinus; species Antechinus flavipes. Next base: position 195,226,609 of record NC_067403.1, on the reverse strand, counting down.
AATGGGGAAGTTACTATACACATTGGTAATTATCTCCTTGAAGATGTTGCTTTTCCATCATGTCTGTCACTTCATGACCTCTTTTTGGAGTTTTCTTGGCAAAGGTATTAGTTTGTCATTTTCTTCTCCAGCTCATTTGACAGATAAGGAAACTGAAGTGACTTGCCCAGGGTCACACAGCTAATAAGTATCTGAGGCCAAATTGGAACTCAGGAAGATGAGTCTTTCTGACTTCAGGTCCAACACTCTTACCATTTTGACACATCAATGCCTCTAATTATCCCTTTTAAGGGTTTCATGGGATCATAGATTTTTAAAGCTGGAAGGAACTGTGGGGACCATATAGTCCAAGCCCCTCATTTTATATGTGGCACTCATGATAAGTTAATAACTCATAGAAAAATACACAGCTAGTTAAAAGCAAGGCTAAAATTCAAACCAATAACTTCTAAATGCTAACTAATAACATCAATATGACAAAAGAATTCCTTCCATATTCTTCCAAGTCTGAATTTTGAAGGTTAAATGTGAATGGGTCTTAGCCTATGGAGTTCAATGACTGACAATCAAGATTGAAAACTATAAAAATAGCTCATAGATTCCCAGAAAGGTTCACAAATGTCTACTTCAGCTCATAAGCAGAGAGTAAACTAGTATTGGGAAGGTGATATTTTAAATATTTTAAAAGTCCAAGAGCAGAAGGAATACAGAAACAAGAGATTCAACAGATTAAAAAACTCAAATGGTATCAAGTTGGAAAAAGTAAGATTAATTTTTGGCTTTGATATGTTAAAAAGTGTATTATAACTGGCACTTTTCTAACACACTTTCAAGTTTTTAAATGATGTTTGCTATTTATTTTCATTTTAAGAGCTATTGTTACAAGTATTTAAAATTCAAATTAACACAAGCAACTTCAAAACTTTATATTAAAATTACTCACTTTTTTCATTTTCTCTGAAATTCTTAATCTCCACTAAATCAAATGAATGCATAGCTGCCATTATCCGCTGAGCAACATCTGATAGCGGCATCTTAGAGAAGTCAAAGCCTATATTTCCCTCATAATGTTCCATGTTTTTTTTAAAATATAAATCCTAAATACAAAACAGTATTTATGTATTAATTAATGAGATACAAGGTTTATGAACAAAACAGCTAAATCATTTTAGCCATATAAATTTTTATACTAAATTTTTTAACATCACCATCTACAGGCATGTCAATTAGCCTCATTCTGTTAAACAGCCAACTATATAGCAAAAAACAGAATTTTCAATAATTTAAATTTAATCTAGTGCTCTATTCACTAAAGTTTACTAGGTGAGTTACAAAACAGTTAATCTTCAAAGAATTAATAGAAGTACAGATAATATAAAAAGTATTTGTGTTTGACTGACACACACACTCACACTCACTCTCTCTCTCTCTCTCTCTCTCTCTCTCTCTCTCTCTCTCTCTCTCTCTCTCTCCTGTACTCTACAACCCTCATGCTAGGTACCAATTGCTCATTTGCTTGAGCATGTCATATTGCTGTCCCAGATAGATAATTAAAAATAAGGAAAGATACTAAAACTGCCATGGGAAAAAATCAGCCATCTATAGTCAACAAAATACAATTCTAGATGGTACTAATTTTATATCACAGTAAAGAAAGAATGCTGTATTTGACATAAACACATGTATGTGTTTCAGCCTATTTTCTCATCTGAAAACTGGGAAAAAAATATAGATTTACTGTCAGGATTAAAGAAGATAGTATATGCAAACTGCTTTGCAAACTTTAAAACACTATATAAATGTCAGCTCTTATTATTCCACACTATAAATATAGAATGTTGTGTATATATGCATTTGATTCCTTGGGAGAACACAACTGGCAATAAAATTAGGAAAATTATAAAATTTCTGGAGAGGACAGAAGTTATTTTAAATTTGGGGATAACATTTATTGATTTGGGATATCAAGATTTATTGTTATAACTGTTCAAAAGAGATTAGGTTCACAAATCTACTTATTTAATTTTGATTAAAATGTTAACAATTTTTTTAAAATAAGCTAGTATAGTAACAAAAAAATATTCAGGCTAAAAGGATTACACATATCAACCAGATTTTACACTATTTTGTCATTATTACAGCTTAGAAATCAACAGTTCCATAAAGACTAAAAATAAAAAAACTAAAAGAGTTATGTTATTATTCCAGATTAAAAACAAATAATGAATATTCTTAAAGACTATGAAAGCGAGATTGGTTCTTGAACATTGTTATTGTGCCAACTTGAAATCTATAAAACCACAAGGAATCCAATAAATATAAAAAGTGAGCATTCAGTATCTGTGATGATGACTAATTTCCTTTGAATTATCTTAAAGGACCTCACATAAATATTAAATGTTTTCTAGATTTTAACTGCTTAAATGCTATACTGGTATCCCTTAAAAACCACTATACATTGAATTTCACTTCAATAGAATGGATAAAAGGAGAGAACAATTTGATATATATTGTCTGAAGATTTCTTTATATGGCTTTTTAAATTTATTCAGGAGCCCAGTCATAAACCACAAGAATACTGTCAATATCTATACTGTTCTATCAATTCCAAGAAGCCAAAATGTGTGTGTCCCAACATCCTTTTTCCTATAATAAAGGGTGGACAACTGTTACATAACAGCTACTAGTCCTTAAGGCAATAAATACAATGCGAGATTATTTTATCACCACCAGTGCAAATTACCAACATGGCAGTCTTCTCTTCAATTTCAGCATCATTCCCAAATTCTATGAGAAGAAGTAATGCTAGAATGTAAAAAATGGATTTAGTGCCAGAAGACCTGGGGTTAGTCCTTCAAACTCAGCTTACTCCTTTACTAACCACAACTCCTGGCCAAGTCACAACTTCTCATTGCCTCAATTTTTTCATCCACAAAACAAGGTTGATAATAATAATACTATGTATTACATTCCTCAATAATGATATGAGGATCAAATGAGATAATATAGGGAAATTATTTTGTAAATCATGAAGTAGTACCTAAAAAGGAACTGTAATTATTATACTTATAGTGGGTGTTTTTATAGCAGATTCAATAAATGAAAAATTTTCACATTCAACTAAAAAAAAAGGTTCTATTGTATACAGCAAGGGATACCTTTATTATGCTGACTTGCATAATCTTCTGATTATTTTAAATGTTTCAACTTTTCCATTTAAAAAAGACAAAATGAGAGACTAAAGAAATCTAATTGAACATTATAACATTCCCATTACAATGTAACTGAATGCTTTTGTCCTCCTTGGGGGAAAACAGAGAAAGGCCACCTGAACTCCTTTGAGGAGCAAAAGCTCCTCTCCTAGTAGCTGTTGGTTCTCTGGACGAGAATGTTGCACAAGGAGAAACAAAGTAATTGCTACTCCCAATATAAGTAAAAATAGTACACATTTTATATCATGAATATAATATTGAATATCTGATTTTCAATCTTCAAGACCAATAGTTGTAATTTTTAACTGATATTCTAAATTCTCCACAATACTCTGTAAATATTCTTTATCTTTGAAAAAATACACATATAATTCTCGTTCCATTTGATACAGTTTATCAGCTGCCAAAATTCTTCTCTTTGCCTTTACATTAGCAAGAATATCCATAAGCAGATGATTTAGCTTTTTCAAATGAGAGTCAACTTGATGAAACTGCTTCTTTAATTCCTAAAAGAAAAACATATACACACTTCAATTATATAAGTTAGACACAATGTTTAGTATTATAAAACTCAAAGGGAAGCAATTTTAAAGACTTAACCATAGCTCCACAATTCTTTAGTGTAAACTACTTTTAACAACAAGTACTTAGTCAAAATTAGTCATTGATTATAATTTGCTCTGATTTGGATTAGTCAACTTTTGAGGCCCACACACTAGAAACACAGAGCTAGATGGATCATGGAGTTCATTACTTTTAACCTTTGTAGCTTAAATTTAAGAACAGTTAAGGCTCATGTGTTATAAGATTTGCTCAAAATCACATAGATAGTAGCAAATTAGACTTAGAAACCAAGTCTCCCAACTCCTAGTTTAATGGTCTTTGTCCTTACAGAGATTTATCTACTTGATGAGTTACCCAAGGCAAATCCTCTTTTCAAATAGTTATTAACAGTATTTCATAACAGTAACCTATTGCATTCAATTAATCTCTTTACTGCCATGAACATAATTATGCAAAATCACACCACCTTAGAAATGAAAAGGGTCTTAGAGGTCCTTAGAAGGTTCTTCTTAAAATCTAAATCCTTTCTACCATATTTCCACAATGCCTGAAGATGACCAGTAACTTGTCATCTCCCGAGGTAACTCATTCCATTTTTGGAAAGCTCTAATTGCCAGTTAATTCTAGTCTAACAGGACCTGCTTACACATATCAAATCAAAACTCCTCAGCTTAAACATGCAGTGTCTCCTATTGATTAAGTCCTTATTCCACCTTTACTCTCAGCTCCCCATCACTAAACTTGTTCATTCTCTTCTATTACACATCTATAATTTATTCCATTTTACATTCCAGAATATCCTTGCTACCTTTTCAATCGATATTCATAACCAATTTTTAGATTCAGCTGAATTTACATCTTAAGAGAAAATTTTTGTTTATTAACCATTTTCACAATGTGATTTATTTTACCCTATATTCCCTCAATATTTAAATATTAAACTTATACTTCAATATATCATTTTGGACTCGATAAGATGCATCACAATTATTTTGCAATATATTCTTAGACTCCCATGTATTAAGGTCCTTCATGCATAGTTCTGTGTAAAGCCAATACATACCTGATCACTAAGATAAAGCTGGTTTCCTCCACAATACAAAGTATCACAAAGCATATCCACACCATTATTCAGTTTGGACAGAAAGAGAGCATGCTCTTGAGCAGTTATTGTCAACTGATCTCGTATAGAAGAAACGTCTTGCTTCAGTTTTTGAGCCACTTCTTCCAAGCCTTCATATGTTCTGAACAGCTCTTGTTTCTTATTTCCCCCTTCTAAAAGTTCATAAAGCCTAAACCAGTATTTTAAAAAAAAATTATCAGATTAATGGGAATACAATTGTAAAGTCAACATTTTCTTAAATATAGATCATCATAGTAGAGACTATTTTGACTTAAAATATTTGACTTAAAATAATCAATGCATCTGTTACTGAATCAAACCAAATCAAGATAGTCATTACTAAATCAAGATAACATTACACTACTCAGGTACATTAGTCTAAGTAATTACAGTACATAAAAACTGGTTTCCATTTTCCACCAAATATTAGATATAACTATATTTCTCTTCAAACACTATCGAACAACAGGTCCATTACTTAACCTTAGCCTGTTTCATCATTTTAAAAATGGGGATAAGATACCTGGTTAACTTCACAGGACCATGATGAAAATACTTTGCAAAAATTTGAGTGCTATATAAATGTGAGTTGTTATCATTAATCCTATCCCAGACAAATTGGTTTTTGAGATACAATAAAGTGAACTGTTCTTTCATGAGCAAAGTGGCTGACAGACATTTACTAGCTATGTGACCCTGAACAAGTCACTAAATCTTATATCCTCATCTATAAAATAAGCTAGAAGAGGAAATGGCAAACGTTTCCAGTATCTTTGCCAAAACAAACAAACAAACAAACAAACCAAAGGAAATCAGAGAATCAGATACAACTCAACAACACAATCCTGTATAAAAGATAAGTTTCAATGAAGCACACACAAAGTCCACTCCCAGACTTACAGGCTTCTAAGAAAGGTAGTGTACTTCTTGTTACATGGAATATAAGAGAAAACAAAGGCAACCCACTTCTTTAATTAGGAAGAGCTGTCCAAATCTCTTTCAAAGAAAATTTAAGTTTAGGCTTTTTAGTTTTTAAAAACTAGTAGGGATTTTAGAGAACATGTCAAAGAAGGAAAATGAGAAACAAAAAGTAGACATAGTTTATTCAAGATCAACCAAACAGTTAGCAGAAGGACCAGCTCTAAGGTAGAATTTAACAATGCTTTGCTCTAAATCATTCAAGATGTTTTCAGTTTCCATGAAGCAAATGATCTAACATTATTTTTATCACAAACTCTTCACCATCAATTACAATGGACTTACATTTGGACTCTTAAATATCTCAGTTCTCAGTTTCCAACATGAAGAAGAGAACCAAGAAAGAATAAGCAGCTGAACTAGACCGACCAAAATACATACTTCTCATGCTATCAGTGACAATTTTGAGAGCATTGAGAGATTGATTCTTAAGGCTCATGAGAGAGCAGGATATAAAAGCCTTGGAAAAAAATCTAACACTCTCTCTCTTCCTTGTGTACACACACACACACACACACACACAGTTTATGATGGCACAAATTAATACGGGGATATCTGTTCCAATTTCAATGGTATAAGTTGCTCTCAGATAAGTAAACTCCTACCAATGCAGGTCATCACTTCTTTGAAACCTCTTATAGAGCTGCCTAGATAAGTAGTGTAAAACTCAAACAAAAAGGGATCGCTTCATCCATTCTGCTTCATACTTAGAAAATCACTAACATTAACTATGGTGTGTTATATTTTATTAAACAGTTCCCAATGACATTTTTATCTGTGCAGTTGCACTGGTCTGTAAGCTTTATAATTTGTATAGTGTCACATAGAGATAAGACAATGTAATCAATGTAATCAAGTTACATTGATTTCAAGACCACTTCTCTATATATTTTGTCATGTTACCTCTCATAAAAAAAGAACAGAATTTTTTCTACAAATAATAATCTATAGCAGATATCTACTCAACCAGATCATTAACTGAAAGATAAAGAGAATATATAATCCCAATGTTTGTTACCTAAGGTCCCTTCAAATATCAATGTTGACAGTATAATCATGACACATACCTATGAGTAGAACAATCCTTGGCATCAATAGTATTTCTTGGATGGGTCTGCTGAGATACAGAAGGGTCAGCTAACATTTCTAATCGTTGATGCAGAATAGTATTACTTTGACTAAGTTCTTGAGTCAAGTTTTCAAGTTGCCGGTGAGTATCACGATGCTTTCTCAATTCAATTTCATATGCTAGTTGCAGAAGTTCAAAAGATGCCTTCTGTTTTATCAGCTGATTAAGAACTAATTCTTGTCTTGATGTATAATAGTCTTGTCTAGCAAGCTGCCGATCAAAATCTCCCTTTACAACTGGCATATTCAGTAACTGAGCATTTTCTTTGACCACAGTAGGCAATGTTTTATTTTTCAGTTGGGTGATTTGTTCTTCAAGTTTTAGTATCTCACTGCTAAATCTAGAAATTTTAACCTCTACATCTTCTTTGCCAATAGCCTGAACAACAACAACAACAAAAAAGCAAAATAGTTATAAATCTTTAAGCAATCCAAAAACAAACATTTTTTTAAACTTCTTTCCCATTTTGACTTTCAACCTATGACCCTCACTTGATGTATGAAATGAATTGAAAACTAATTTTAATATTAAACTAAAGCAAATATAATTATAAAGGCTAATATCTGCCCCCTACCAAAAAAAGTCATGCATTCTGAAAATAGATTAGTTAAAAAAGAAAAACAATATGGAACTGGAGAAAAAGCTACTTTGATACTGAATAGTTACTTTTAAAGTTATTTTGTTAATACATACAGTAGTACTCCATACTAATAACTAACAAGCTCCACCAAGATGATCCTTTGTAATCAATACATTAATCATATGCAAATGGAAACTGGCTAAACATTTTTTAAAACTTTGTTGTCTAAAATGAAGAACTTTTCCAGGAAAGCTACTCTCCTACATCAATTAACTGATATTACTTCTTTGACAGACATTATTAGAACCTTTTATAGATGTTTTTGGATAAAATTATTATCTTAAAAACAGTGACACATAAAAACTTCTAGTAAATATACTTATATACAACTACTAAATAACAAAGATCACTACAACCAGACAACCCACAATATACAATAAAAAATTTTAAAAATCAACACTACTCTTTTTTTAAAAAAAGGTAGTCTGCCTCTGTATTACCCATATTTGAATGTTCATAAATTTCAAATTAGTAAAATTCAAATTGATGAAACTTAACAGAGACTTACGTTATCCTCAATATTTATGATTTCAATTAATAAAGAGTAATCAACTGTTGATCACTTTATAAAAATAAATCAATAAAATTCAGTGCCCAAGGGATTATACAGAGACAAGTATTTTAATACACTACTAGTGAATTATATATTAATAGAATTTCCTTGGAAAACAAACTGGTGGTACATAAGTTATAGAAATAATCATGCCCTTTGGTCCAATAATCTTTACACCAGGGGGGAAAAAAGAGAATACACTGTGAAAGAAATTATCCTAAAGAGGGTGTATGTGTGTATGTGTGTGTGTGTGTTGTTGTGAAGACTGAGTTAGAACCCTAGATACCTTAGAATCAGCCGGAATCAGGATAAGCAAAAGTCCTTGGTTTTTATTCTTGGTCTTTAGGGGTAGAAGTGAATTGGATGGATGCAGGATTTCGACAACCTGTTTCTTCCTCATCTACTGCCAAAGTGACTCTCGCTTGTCTTACTCCACCCCCCAATCCTTCCCACAATTTTCTGTATATACCAAAAGATTGAAACAGCACAGAAGAGTGGGAAGGGCCAAGCATATGCTAATAGAATATTGTCCAATCGGTAATTAGACTTAAGTGCTCGGTTGTCTGACCTCAGTGCATCAACTCAGAGTTTCAGCCCTTTACAGTTGTCATTTCTGATCACAAAAGAACTAGAAACTACTTAAATGTTTAATAATTTGCAAATGGTTCAGTAAACTCTAGTGTATCAATATAGTGCCATTAAAAATTATAAATTTGAGGGACCTAAAATTTTTTTAAAAGATATTCCATAATGTAAAGCACAGAAAAGAAAAATAATATATACACTATAACCATATAAAAATAAAAATGTCTATAAAAACATCAAAATTAGCCAAGAGGAGGTATGAGTAATATCCATGCCTTTATTAAAACACATTTATCTGAATTTTGAAGTTTGAAGTTAAGAATCTGATTACTGTAAAATTTTCAAATACTGGCACATTATGGTTATTCATTAGAAAAATTGGCAATAAGGAAACACAATTATCTGCTATCTCCCCTTTTAAGTAATTTAACAGTATTTACTATATTTTTCTCCTTAAATGAGATTAATTTTTCACCTTACCTTGCTTGTTAGGGTTTGAAGAGTCTCCTCTGCCCATTTTATACGTGACCGAAGGCTACATTCATTTGCTTTCAATTGAATTAACTGATGTTGGGCACAAATATAAGCCAGCTGCAGCCTTGACATCTCATTCCTCCTTTCCTCACGGGCTTCATTATCATCATCACCACAACTGGATGGTGTTTGTATATCAAAAAGCTGAAAATTTTCTTCATTCGAACTTTCAACTAATTCCTGTATACCTTGAAAGAAATGCTTTTTGGTATACAAAGTTAATGCTACTGTACTTTGTCCTTCTTGGTTTAAGTATTTTTCCAAAGCAAGTTGAGATAAAAATACTGGAGGAGTTGTCCTTTGTTTTGTCTCTGAACAATCAAAAAATGATGTTAATTTCTCAACTCCATCAATGAGATCTTGAAGTTGATTAGTTATTTTGGTATTTACAGCATTCAGAAATCCCTGACTCTCCTTCAGATTTTTAGTAACTTCTTCTTCTTTAGACTTTAATTGGAATAATCTATGACTATTTGTTGAAGCTATCGATTGAAATTTATTACGACGCTGAATTTTTAGATTTTTTAACTTCTGAAGAGCTTGGAGTTCGGTCTCTAATTTTTCTAACTCAATTCCTTCATAACTACATGTTTTCAGATCAGAAGTTTTACAAGTTTTAAGAACTTCATCCAATGCTTGTTCTTCTAGGATGGGCTTGCCAGATTTTTGAAGGGTGTTAAAAGCTTGCAGTTCTTTTTCAGTCAATACATGCTGTTCATTTACATTTCTACAGAACCACTCCAAAAAAGGTTTATTTTCAACAGTTTCAAACAACCAGTCAAAATCTTCTCCATTAAGATTATCACTCTTAGGATAACCAATTTTTTTTAATGTTTCCACAAACTCATTTCCACAACTCATGTCTTAATTGCCAAAACTTTTTAAATGAATTTTTTTTATTCTGATTTATGTGCTTTTTTAAAAAATCCAAGCAACAAGCACACAGGATACTGATTTCACTTTTAATCCATAGACCAAAAAAAAAATTTTTTTTTCTTAAAAACTACAGTATTTCCTATGAAAAAAAAGCAAGTATTACATCACAAATGAGTAGATTGGATATCCAAAATAAACTTGTGTATTAATAGCATATTGTTTTCATACTATTACTTACCTACAAAGTGGATAAAAACTCAAATGACATTCAAAATGAAAATTAAGCAATTCAGGGGATGCAGTTTTCCCAAATTAAATTCATCTTATGTAGCTAAATTTCCTCAAATATAACTGAGGGGTAAAAATATAATTGAGGGCATTACTTACCAATAATTGAGGGTTATTATTTACCAAAAACAAATTTACCAATTATTTACCAATAACAATAACTATTTACCAATATCAATAATATTATCAAAAATCAATTACCAATAACAATGCATATAAAAATAGTTCTTGGGAATTGTTAGTAGGGACCAGAATTCTATATACAAATATGAGTGATAGCAGTATTTATAAATATTATAAATATCAAGCTAATCTAGGTATTTAAAGATAATGATTTTAAAGGATTTTGACCCTTTAAAAGAGAGTTGACACAAACCATTTCAGCTCCCAATATCTACATTACTTTCCAGTCAAAAATTTAGATTTTGGAGTAAAATATATCAATTTTTTCAGACAACTTAAGTAAGTAGTCTCTTAAGGTAGAAATATAAAGTGAATTTTCACCTAAGTTGCATATCACTTCTAAGAATCCCTTCCTGATTCCCTCAATTGTTAGAGTTTCCTCTTCAAATTATATCTTGTATTTATTTACCTGTGTATATTTAGCTCCCTAGTAGAATCTAAGCACCTTGGGGGCAGAAGGGAGCAGCTTCTCTTCTGTCTTTGTATCTTCAGCACCTAGCAGTGGTAGAAGCTTAAATCACTACCAAAGAAGAGTCTTATTTATGAAACCAAAAAGCTTATTTATTCAAAGAAAAAATGGCCAAAAAGTTTGCCTGAGTTTTATAGTACAACATTATTAGAGTTTGGGATTTGGACTATAAATTCCCCTAAATTCATGATATAGATCACAGTCCTCTACATTATCACTCCAAACTATAGAGAGTATCATTCTCCCCACTTTTTCCCTAAAATGACCAAAAAACAAAAACAAAAAACCTTGGATTAAATGTTATAATAGGCATTGGAAAACAAATACTACTATTCAACATACTCTCCAAAAATTAATTATGTCCAGGATCAGTATCCCTAAAATAATGGTGTATAATATTTATAGAGAGATGCAGACTAACTTTTATAAATATGAATAATCCAGGAATTGAAACCTTTTTTAACAATCACAAATGGCTCTAATTACTAAAATACAAAAACACATTTTCATAACCCTATATTCTGAAAGAACTGGTGATTACCCTAAAACCCCTTAGAATAAAACATTTTTTTCATTAACATGTAAGAAGTTCAAGAAAGTACATGAAAGTAAAGTTAACAAACATTTTCTAGGTTCCTGCTATATGCAAAGGCACTGTGCCAAGAACTGAGAACAAAAAAACACAAATCAATAGTTATTGCTTTCAAGAACCTTACTTATAGGAAGGACAAAACTGTATATACAAATAAGTAAATACAATGTAACTGGAGGTAGAGGGGCAGGGTTGGAATATGGAACCTAGGAATTTGAGGACTGGGGGGTTTGGTGGGGGAAGATGTGACAAGCTAAACATAGTTTGTAAGAGACAGGGGTAAACAAACAGTTAAATGCTTCCCATGTAAGGACAAAAAGCTGTGCTATCAGGAGATGGGATGCTAAACTTGGTTTGAGTAACACATTTAAATATTTTCTGATTTTCTGAGGTACCCACACAACCTACTTTCCCAGCTTTTACCTCTTCATCCCTAATTCCTATTGAGATAAAATATAAACAATTCTATTATATATCTTAGAGCCCCAAATGATTCCATACCTACTCCTACAATTTAGGCAGTTGTGTTTGTTCATTCCTTCAACCCTTAAGGATCTTAGCAAAATTATATAACAAAAAAAAAAAAAAAATTTGTAATGCCAACTATATCAGTTAAAACTAAAACTTAATATGAAATCTATGCATACTATAGCCCAAAAATTATATCCCCAAACTGGTTACCTTTCGACTTGAATTGTCATTTCTACAAATGTGCTTTCTCACACTGTAGATATCGTCAGGTTTAAAAAAAAAAAAATCCTGTAAAAGAAAAAAAAATTGTCTTAATGCTTTGTTTTGTTTTTTGGATAATCAAATAGTTCTAATCTACTATTCTTGAAGAATTATTCACTTAAGGTTTTTGTTGCTTATTAAATATTCTCCCTATGAAAACCTATTGTAAGGACCCTTAAACTATTACTGCCAATTCACTCCACAATTCCTTATTCACAGTCTATATGACTTTTCTTACACTGTTTCAAAGGATATGTTTGCTTCTTAGAATTCTGTAATTGCAAATGCAGTCTTTCCTCTGAGAAGTATAAATTAATTGATACTACTTGCTAAAAAACATACACATGCATATACTCATATATATGTATATCATTTATGTATATATAGCATAATTAAAGGCCTTCCTCTCCCCCCATTATGATCTTATATATTAGAAATTTATTCTCCTTTGTCTGCTGAATCTGGATTACATTTAAATAGGAACCCTAGAGAAAAAGTTTTAAGTATCTTAATGAGTGATATTTTACTCCTTAAAACCTAAATAGCTGGAAGAATATTCAATATTCTTGACTGAACTGAGCCAATATTTTCAAATTTAATTTACATTTTAATGTCATGCCAGCCAAATTACCAAAAAGGATACTTAATAATAACTTAATAAAATAGTAACCAAATTCAGTTAGAGAAAATAAAAGATCTAGAATATCAAGAAAAATAATGAAGAGGTAAGAAAGAAGAGGAAATAGTATTTCCAGACCTCAAATTGGATTATAAAGAAATGGTTATCAAAACCATCTAGTATTGGTTAAAAAACAAGAGATCAACAGAACAAAAAAAAAACAAATAGAACACAAGGGAAAATCAGAAACAATGGAACTCAACCCAATGTTTGATAAATGTAAAGTAAAATACTTAGGAAAGAACTCTCCATTTAATAAAAAGTTCTGGCAACACTGGAAGTAATTAAGCTTAGACAAATATTTTACCTAATATTCTACAATGCATTCTAAATAAAGATTATTTTATTTTTTAGAAAAATTAAAAAAGAAGATCATATACCTCTCACATCCATGGATAGAAAATGTATTTTAATTAAAAAAGGAACAGAGTCAATTATTACAAAAGATAAAATAGACAACTTGGATTATATGAAACTAAAGAGGTTCTACATAGCAAAACTAATGTACCTAAGTTGATAAAGGGAAGCAGTCAAATGGAAAAAAAAATCTTTGTACCAAATTTTTTATAAGTTTAATATCTAAGACATATAAACAATTAGCAGATGTGCATATGTATTTGTGTGTGTGTAAGTAAAATCAATGGCCATTTCCTAATTGATAAGTAATCAAAGCATCTGATTTGAACAAATATTTCTCAAAAGAATTTTTAAAGTATCAACAACCACATGAAAGAATGTTCCAAATCACTAATGACAAATACAAATCAAAAGAACTCTAAGTTTTTACTTTACATCCTGCAAATTGGTAAAGATGACCAAAACAAAAAAAGTAAATAAGTATGCTGGAGGGATTGTACAAAGATAGGCATATGGGTACCCTGTTGGTGGTAGTATACAATCATTTTAAAAAGCAATTTAGAATTATGCAAATAAAGTGACTAAGCTATCATTTCAACTATTTATTATGCTCAAATATCCCAAAGCATATTTGTGAAAGTAAAGATAGTACACATGATATGTTATTCCCCCCACTATCAATCATCATCATCCAAGAACTCTCCCAAAGAATTTGTAATGGACAGCTCAATGGATTTCAGTAAGAAAACCTTAATTCAAGTCCTGATTTCTCTTACTTAAGTTGCTATATGACCTCAAAATAGTCAAGTATTTTTTCTACCTCAGCTTCCTTAATTATAAAATGGGAATAATTATTCCTTCCTAGTCCATGTCACAGTTATGTTATTAAGAACAAAAGCTATAAGGCCAAAGTCCTTAGAAAACTGTAAAATGCTATTAAAAGCTAAATTATATGTTGTTTATAAAAATCAAGCCCATAACTTTATTTTTTATTGAAGTTTTTTTTTTTAAATATATACATGGATAATTTTTCTAACACTGACCTTTGCAAATCGTTGTGTTCCAAATTTTCCCCTAGCTCTTCCCCCTCTCCCAGATGGCAAGCAATCCAATATATGTTAAACATGCATGCCAAAAATATGTTAAATCCAATATATGTATTCACATTTATACAATTATCTTGCTGCACAAGAAAAATCAAAAAGGAAAAAAAATAAGAAAAAATGCAAGCAAACGACAACAAAAAGAGTGAAAATGTGGAAGTTGTGAACCACACTCAGTTCCCGCAGTCCTCTCTCTGGGTGTAGATGGCTCTCTTCATCAGAAGATCATTGGAACTGGCCTCAATCATCTTATTATTGAAAAGAGCCACATTCATCAGAATTGATCATCGTATAATCTTGCTGTTGCCATGTACAATAATCTCCTGGTTCTGCTCACTTCACTTAGCATCAATTCATAAGTCTCTCCAGACCTTTCTGAAATCAACCTGCTGATCATTTCTTATAGTACAACAATATTCCATAATATTCATGTACCATAACTTATTCAGCCATTCTCCAACTGATGGGCATCCACTAAATTTCAAGTTCCATGCCTCTACAAAAAGGGCTGGTACAAATATTTTTGCATATGTGGGTCCCTTTCCCACCTTTAAAAATCTCTTTGGAATATAAGTCCAATAGAAATACTGCTGGATCAAAGGGTATGCACAGTTTGATAGCCCTTTGGGCACAGTTCCAAATTGTTCTTCAGAATGGTTGGATCAGTTCACAACTCCACCAACAATGTATCAGTGTCCCAGTTTTCCCACATCCCCTCCAACATTTGTCATTATCTTTTCCTGTCATTTTAGCCAATCCGAGAAGTGTGTAATGGTACCTTAGAGTTGTCTTGATTTGCATTTCTCTGATCAATAGTGATTTAGAGCACTTTTCCTATGACTAGAAATAGTTTCAATTTCTTCATCTGAAAATTGTCTGTTCATATCCTTTGACCATTTATAAATTGGAGGATGATTTGAATTCTTATAAAGTTGAGTCAATTCTCTATATATTTTAGAAATGAGACCTTTATCAGAACCCCTCAATATAAAATTTTTTTCCCAGTTTTGTTATTTCCCTTCGAATTTTGTCTGTATTGCTTTTGTATGTACAAAAACTTTTTAAATTAATATAATAAAAATTATCTATTTTATGTTCAATAATGAATTCCAGCTCTTCTTTGGCCACAAATTCATTCCTTCTCCACAGACCTGAGAGGTAAATTATTCTTTGTTCTTCTAATTTGCTTATAATGTCACTCTTTATGTCTAAATCATGAAACCATTTTGATCTTATCTTGGTATACAGTGTTAGGTGTGGGTCAATGCCTAGTTTCTGCTATACTAATTTCCAATTTTCCCAGCAGTTTTTGTGAAATAATGAGTTCTTATCCCAAAATCTGGGGTCTTTGGGTTTGCAAACACTAAATTACTATAGTCATTGACTATTTTGTCCTGTGAACCTAATCTATTCCAGTGATCAACTATTCTTTTCTTTTCTTTTCTTTTTTCTTTTTTTTTTGGTTGAGGCAATTGGGATTAAGTGACTTGCCCAGGGTAACTACTCGATTTCTTAGCCAGTACCAAATGGTTTTGATAACTGCTGCTTTATAATATAGTTTTAGGTCTGGGAGAGCAAGGATACACAACTTTATAGACAAACTAACTATATCTATAGAGCATCTATTTAGTACAACAGACATAAAATTGACTGAATGTAAACCAGCCCTTTCAGCCAAATTGTTAGGCCCACTGACTACTGGAAAAAAATAAAGTTATACTGTGTTCAAACTGTTCTGTTCATGAACTACTTGGACCTCCTTCCCCCTTTTTAGAGCAACATTACCTATCCTTTGTCTTTAATAAAGCTTCCCTGAGTACTCCAACCCAGGGATTTTTTGTTTTAATTTAATGAATGGAAAAGGATCAATAAAGTCTTGATGACAAAGAAGATAGATCTTGCTTAGGAAGCAAGTCCAGTGTTATATGAGAGGAATTCACAGAGGGAAATGTTACTACTTTAAATAGTATGAAAATTCCTTTATATGATTTTTTAAAAAGGATCAGATAGAATTTCCAGACAGAAAAATGTCATTCAGTGCAAATCAATGCAGATAGATCAATATCTGTCATGTGCCCTTATTATCAGAGCATCAGAATTTGCCTCTTTTTACAAAAACTCTACAAAGCTTACAAAGTTTACAATGCTAAAATAAATCCAGGAAAAAAAAAAAATCATTAATTACAAAATAACCTGACATTACAAATCATGGAAAAAGCACAATACACAGCTTCCATGGGGAAAGACAAAGCTGTAAAGTCTTCAGAGATTGTTCTGTATTTAAGATTTTTCTTTCTGCCATCTCTGTTCATTCAGATACAGAACCAATGACCTCTAAGATCTCTTCTAGTCCTGAGTCTATGATGATCTTTCTTTCTTTCTTTTTTTTTAATTATAGCTTTTTATTGACACAGCCCATCCCTGGGTAATTTTTTTACAACATTATCCCTTGCACTCACTTCTGTTCCAACTTTTCCCCTCCCTTCCTTCACCCCTTCCCCCAGATGGCAAGCAGTCCTTTACATGTTAAATATGTCACAGTGTATCCTAGATACAATATATGTGTACAGAACCGAACAGCTCTTGTTGCACAGGAAGAATTGGATTCAGAAGATAAAAATAACCTGAGAAGAAAAACAAAAATGCAAGCAGTTTACATTCATTTCCCAATGTTCTTTCTTTGGGTGTAGCTGCTTCTGTCCACCCTTGATCAATTGAAACTGAGTTAGATCTCTTTGTCGAACAGATCCACTTCCATAAGAATACATCCTCATATAGTATTGTTGTTGAAGTATATAATGATCTCCTGGTTCTGCTCATTTTACTTAGCATCAGTTGATGTAAGTCTCTCCAAGCCTCTCTGAAATCATCCTGCTGGTCATTTCTTACAGAACAATAATATTCCATAACATTCATATACCACAATTTACTCAACCATTCTCCAATTGATGGGCATCCATTCATTTTCCAGTTTCTAGACACTACAAACAGGGCTGCCACAAACATTTTGGCACATAGAGGTCCCTTTCCCTTTTTTAGTATCTCTTTGGGGTATATGCCCAGTAGAAACACTGCTGGATCAAAGGCTATGCACAGTTTGATAACTTTTTGAGCATAGTTCCAAATTGCTCTCCAGAATGGCTGGATTATGATCATCTTTCTTAACCTGAACTGATGGGATACTTATCATCTTATACACTCACCTGGCCCTTAATCACAAAATGCCTTATATTAACTTTTTTAATGTACATGTTTAATTCCCTAAAAAAAGTAAGTTTCTTAAAAACAAACTATATTCTTGGATTCCACCATATATGACATGCAAAAAGCAGACACAATTTTTTAAATGAATGAATTTATCTTTCCTAATCCTTTAGTCATATACTTTTTTTTTAGTAGTGTTCATCCCTACTATTTAAAAGGGAAAAATATCTATTGAATTGAGAATTAATATAAGAAATTCTGAAATGAGGGTATGCGTAATCTATTCTTTGGATATTCACACAGAATGACCATTATTGGCAGCCGAAAATAGGAATGCAATTGCATTGTAATAAGGCACAGATATAGGTATTGAAAAGCAGAGAGGGATACAGAGACAGACAGTAACGTGGAAATAGGGGGATGGAATGGTAAAATAAGGCAGGCAGCCAGGGAAAGAGGCAGAAAATATAACTCATGCAACTATGGATTAGAGTTGGGAGCACTAGCAACATGGAAATATAGAGATGGAAGAAGAAAGGAATTTGAGGTCTCATATGGAACATATCCAAATTATCTCAAAAATATAGTTAATACTTCAAAATCTTCTCAAAATTATTAACATCTTCTTTCATGTACTGCTGGTCTGGAATTTGTCTGGAATTTATATATCATGGGACAAGAACCCTGACATAAGAACCTAAATGGCTTCTGTTGATTCAGCACATATAATAGGATATGAATTTTAGTTAATATATGATAAAAAAAAATTTATACATTATACTCCTTTTGAGCTTCAAGATGGTTTGTACTCATCTTTTAGGTTTCCTTTTGCAATGTCATTTCCAATTACTGCTCCTTTCTACTGGCTCAAAGATCAATAACTAGAAGTTATTCACAGGCTAGCCAGTCCAATCCCATTACTTTCAAGGAGAAAAAAAAAAAACAAAACAACAAGAACAAATTGAGGTCTGAGGAAGTTAAATGACTTGCCCAGTCAAACAAGGAGTAAATACCAGAGGAAAAGTTTGAATCCACAGGAATCATCTTCTCTTTCTCTGGCTTAATATTGTATTTTGTAGCTCTTAGTAATAACTCAAAAATATTCAATATCAATTTGTCTATTACGGTAAACTTATTCTTTTATTAATAATTATGAATAATTAATTAATAATTAATAGATATGAACATTTTATATTACAAGTAACTTCTGCGGGGAAAAGAATCAGCCACCCTACCTAATGTCAACCACTTACCAAACATAGGACTGGAACCCGCTTAGCTTAAACAGCAAAGCCCCCCTATCAGAACTACCTTAATCCCCATCTCTCCCTTCACATCTTTGTGGAGATAGCCTAGACTTCTCAATCCAAAAGCACTGATTCCAGTTCAGCATCCTTAGTCATCACCCTAGAAGAGATGCAATCTGATAATTGCTCCTCAGAATCTACAGCTACATATAAATATACTTAAGACTCAAAAAAGAAGATCTTGACAATAAAGTCTTTGACAGTATTAAATAGTTCAACAACCAGAAGCTGTTATCAACAAAAATGACATTAAAGAACATTAATGTCTGTTATATCACAGGGACTTCCCATCTGACCTGCAAGTGAAACCTTTTGTAGTGTTTTCTGACCCATTAAAATATGAGCTCCTGTCTCATTTTTCTTTGTGTAACCCTATAACTTGACATAAGGAAGGGAAATAAGCACTTTTATATAGCCAAACACAGGGCTAAGCACATTATAAATATTATCTCTTTTGATCCTGACAATAACTCTGCAAAGTAGGTGCTGTTACTATCCCTACTGAGGAAATTGAAGCAAAAAAAACTTGTCTCGGGTCAGTTAGCATCTGAGGCCACATTTGCACTCAGGTTTTCTTTGCCTTTATCTATCTCAATATCTAGATTCTTCCTTTGTACACATTAAATACGTAATGTGTTCTTCATTCATTCATGTCCTCCCCATCTATAAAGATTTCTCATACCTTGTTATCCTTATATTCCTTAATATTTGGTACAATATAAATACTGAACTCAATCAAACATTCTGAGAACATGATATCAAGTCATAACTGCAAAATTGTGCACTATAGAAAATGACACCCTCGATAGGGGCATATTTTTCCTCATTAGTGACAGTCCTTTCTGAGAAGTACATAACATGCTCAAGCCCCAAAGAGGGAAAAACAACAACAACAACAATAAAACAAAACAGAAAAGAAAAAAAAAAAAAAAAAACCTTTCCTCTAGTGTCTAAAAACCTCTTATTACCAACCCCTGGCTCCAATCACAACCTTGCTCAAAGCAGGCAGGGCTGCTGACAAACAGATACACATGAGTTCGAATAGTGAGTTTCAAGAGTGACTACAACTCAAATGAATGAGATGGCAAGCTGAGGCCAGCTTCTCCAAAGCACTCCCAAACCATTATTAACCAAACAGTAATGAACTCTCCCATTTTGATAGTACTTTTAAGGGGTATAAAGCCATTAACAACAATCGAAGCATCTCACACCTGTAAAAAGACCTCAAAGGAGGTAAACGATCCAACCTATACCTGAGCAGGAATCCCCTCACCAATATTCTTCATACAGAGTGGTCCAGAAGAACTCTAGTAACAAAACCTCGATATCTCCTAAAGGAGTTGGATCTAGTACTGCGACATATTTAACATGTATAGGACTGCTTGCCATCTAGAGGAGGGGATGGAGGAAGGGAGAGGAAAAATCGGAACAGAAGTGAGTGCAAGGGATAATGTTGTAAAAAATTACCCAGGCATGGGTTCTGTCAAAAAAAAGTTATTATAATAAAAAATAAATAAATAAAAATAATTAAAAAAAAAAAGAGTTGGATCTATTCTAATTAGTTAAGAAGCTTTTCCGTGACAGGGGAAAAAATTGAAGCACGTAAAAAAATATTTAATGAACGTTAAAAATTATTTTTTAACTTTTTAAATTTTTTTAATGGAGAAAAATACTTTAAAAAAATTAAATAGGGAAAATATTTTATAAACGGTTTTCCTTATGTCAAGCATAAATGTGGCTTTTACAAAATTTAAACCCAAATAGGCCACCCTCTGACTGCCCTTCTATCTGAAAACAGCTACTCGGACCCACACACATTCCCAGTTTCCACCACAAACTTTCCCATCGTCTCTAGGCCGGTTGAGGAGTGGAAAAGCAGACAAGGAAGAGCTGCACTCTGCAGCTGTCACTCAGCATGGGGGCTGTCATTGCCAGCACCGCCTCACCAAACCGAAAAGCTTCTATCCAAGTCTCTGTTGTAAAAGCTCAACAGCACAGAGCCAAAGGAGAATAGAAGCTACTTGAGGGCAGGAATTGTTTTATTTTTGTCTTTGTAAATCCAATTTCGACCCCCAGAAGGAGTTAAGAGAAAGGGCAGCACTCACACACAGCAGGCGCTTAATAAATGTTTACTGACAGAACCTTAGGAGCGTCTTTCCGGGGGTCTTCAGGTTTTTAGTAACAACCCCCACTGCCGGCTCAACTCTGCCTCGGAACAAAGTATTCGCCGTTCCCGTGAAGAAAGAAGCACCGGAGCCCACCAGCCTCAGTCCCGCGCTGAACACGACGTCAGCAACCAGAACCATTCGCTCTCAGATCCCGCGCTCCCCAACAGTCGCTACTTTGGCCCGCACTGCCTCACGGGAACGAGGCGACACCGACCGATAAGCGCAGGCGCAGGCGCAGGCGCAGCCCAGAAAGTACGTACGCCCGTATGTACGCACGCACGCCGCGCCGCCGGAGAGACTGGGAGATGGGAGAAGTCTGAGCTCCGCGCGCAACCATATTGAGGAAAAGAAATGGGGAGGGCAAAGAAGAGCAAATGGGAGGGAAGAGGGAGGAGTCTAACTGCGCAACCGTAGTAAAGGAAATGGGCCGGGGGTGGGAGGGGATGGGGAGGGTTGAATATGCCCCGCTGGACTTTTGCGCAGGCGTAATCGTTCTCAAGACCAAATGACAAGCTGCTTGGTTTGAGAGACTGGGAGAAGAGAGCACGTGCAGAGGAAAGAAGGTCGTGTTTTGTTTTGTTTTTGTTTTTTTTAACTCTCCTTCCCTCGCCCTATTTCCAACATATTTACGTAAGATTCACCTTCCCTGCCTTAGCATTCCGACCTTAGTTCACTCTTTTCCTAAAACGGAAGCGGCGACAGGATTTCTCCCCTTTGGAGGTTTTTGAGATGAACAAGGATCCGTTCAAACCACCAGGTCTCTATTTGAGACTATCCAATCCAACCGCTATTATAAAAGGACGACAATGATATTGTGAAAAACACTTCCAACTCACAGGGCCAGGAATTGTGGTTGAATTGCTATAGGGAACTCCCAGATTGGTATCTTGTCTGTCATTTGTTTTGTTTTCTTTTTTTATTATTATTACATCTGTTTATTTACAAGACATATTCATGGGTAATTTTTTCAGCATGGACCTTTGCAAAATCTTCTGCTCCAACTTTTCCCCTCTTTCCCTCCGCCCGCTCCCCTAGATGGCAGGTAGATCAATACATGTTAAATACATTAAGGTATATGTTAAATGCAACATATGTATACATATTTATACAGTTATCTTGCTGCACAAGAAGAATCTGAGAAGGAAAACAAAAATGCAAGCAAACATCAACAGAAGGAGTGGAAATGCTATGCTGTGGTCCGCAGTCATTTCCCAGAAATCTTTCGCTGGGTGTAGCTGGTTCTCTTCCTTATTGAAAAATTGGAACTAATTAGGTTCATCTCATTGTTGAAGAGAGCTAGGTCCATCAGAATTGATCATCATATAGTATTGTTGTTGCCATGTACAATGATCTCCTGGTTCTGCTCATTTCACACTACATCAGTTCCTGTAAGTCTCTCCAGACCTCTTTGAAAACATCCTGCTGGTCATTTCTTACAGAACAATAATATTCCATAACATTTATATACCACAATTTACCCAGCCATTCTCCAATTGTGGGCATCCACTCAGTTTCCAGCTTCTAACCACTACAAACAGGGCTGCCACAAACATTCTGGCACATACAGGTCCCTTTCCCTTCTTTAGTATCTATTAGGGATATAAGCCCAGTAGTTACACAGCTGGATCAAAGGGTATGCACAGTTTGATAACTTGTTGAGCATAGTTCCAAACTGTTCTCCAGAATGGCTGGATGTGTTCACAATTCCACCAACAATGTATCAGTGTACTAGTTTTCCTACATTCCCTCCAACATTCATCATTATTTTTTCCTGTCATTTTAGCCAATCTGACAGGTGTATAGTGGTATCTCAGAGTTGTATTAATTTGCATTTCTCTGATCAATAGTGATTTGGAGCATCTTTTCATATGGCTAGAGATACTTTCCTTTTCTTCTGAAAATTGTCTGCTCACATCTTTTGACCATTTATCAATTGGAAAATGGCTTGATTTCTTATAAATTAGAGGCAGTTCTCTATATATTTTGGAAATGAGGCCTTTACCAGAACCTTTGACTATAAAAATGTTTTCCCAGTTTATTGCTTCCCTTCTAATTTTGCTTGTATTTTGTTTCTACAAAAACTTTTTAACTTGATATAATAAAAATTTTCTATTTGTGTGACCAATAATGATCTCTAGTTCTTCTTTGGTCACAAATTCCTTCCTCCTCCACAGGTCTGAGAGGTAAACTATCCTATGTTCTTCTAATTTATTTATAACCTCATTCTTTATGACTAGATCATGAACCCATTTTGATTTTATCTTGGTGTATAGTGTTAAGTGTGGGTCAATGCCTAGTTTCTGCCATACTAATTTTCAATTTTCCCAGCAGTTTTTGTCAAACAGTGAATTCTTATCCCAAAAGCTGAGGTCTTTGGGTTTGTCAAACACTAGATTATTATAGTTATTGACTATTTTGTCCTGCGAACTTAACCTATTCCACTGATCAACTAGTCTATTTCTTATCCAATACCAAATGGTTTTGGTGACCACTGCTTTATAATATAGTTTTAGACCTAGTACAGCTAGGCCACTTTCATTTGATTTTTTTTTTCATTAGTTCCCTTGAAAGTCTTGACCTTTTGTTCTTCCAGATGAATTTTGTTGTTATTTTTTCTAGGTCAGTAAAATAGTTTTTTGGGAGTCTGGTTGGTATAGCAATCAGAATAATCTGATATAAATAGATTAGTTTAGGTAGTATTGTCATCTTTATATTTGCTCGACCTATCCAAGAGTACTTAATATTTTTATAGAAATAAACTTAATATAGAATAATCTAAATAAATAGATTAGTTTAGGTAGTATTGTCATCTTTATATTTGCTCGACCTATCCAAGAGCACTTAATATTTTTATAGAAATAAACTTAATATAGAATAATCTAAATAAATAGATTAGTTTAGGTAGTATTGTCATCTTTATATTTGCTCGACCTGTTCAAGAGCACTTAATGTTTTTCCAGTTGGTTAGATCTGACTTTATTTGTGTGGAAAGTATTTGTAGTTTTGCTCATACCGTTCCTGACTGTCCCTTGGCAGATATTTTATACTTTGAGCAATTACTTTAAATGGAATTTCTCTTTGCATCTCTTGCTGTTGGGTTTTGTTAGTGATGTATAAGAATGCTGATGATTTATGTGGATTTATTTTGTATCCTGCAACTTTGCTAAAGTTAAAGATTATTTCTGATAGCTTTTTAGTAGAAACTCTGGGGTTCTCTAAGTATACCATCATATCATCTGCAAAGAGTGATAATTTAGTTTCTTCACGATCTACTCTAATTTCTTTAATCTCTTTCTCAACTCTTATTGCCAAAGCTAGCATTTCTAATACAATGTTGAATAGTAATGGTGATAGCGGACAACCTTGTTTCACTCCTGATCTTATGGGAATGGTTCCAGTTTATCTCCATGTAATTTGTTTTCTTAGAATTATCTAATTAAAAGTTTTTTAAACAATGGGACTGATCATAATTGAATGTAGGGATCATGAAATTATGATTTGTTATCAGTAAATTTTTGGTTTGTATACCTATTTTATATACCTGTATACCCCAGAGTCATGTTCTTGGTCAAAAGGGGGTCTTGAATGGAAAAAGCTTAAGAATCCCTAATCAAGAGCATTGTTGATGAGTTGAATGACAAGCACATTCCCTTTCTTCCCCTTTATGTATACCCTTGCAGTCCCCAAATAGCTTCCTTTAAATCTCAACTAAAATCCCATCTGGAACAGAAAGCTTTTCTTTCCCCTCTTATTCTAGGGCATTCCTTTTGTTAATTATTTTCTTTTTATCTTATAAGTAGCTTGCTGTGTATATATTTGTATGTTGTCCCTCCACTCCTCAATTGGATTGTGAGCTCCTTGAAGGCAGAGATTTTTGCATCTTTTTGTCCCTTCTATGCTTAAGCATTGTACCTGGGACATTAGTAGACACTCAATGAATGTTGCTTAACTGATCATTGACTGAGATAATAGCACTAGACAGCAGAGTATGTGTACTATGAAAATCTATTTCCAGAAGCAAACCTGCTTCTGCTTAAGAATTTTTGTCAACCAATCACATACCTGGCAAATTATACCAAACACACTGGATTAAAGCCCTTTGTAAGATGGGGCATCATGCATGTGTGTAAAACAGTCTACAATTCCAGTGACTCTTGGCACCTGGCTAGAAAATAAGATCTTTGAAATATTTGACCTTAACCACATATGTCATTAGCTAGCTTCAGTGGCCCAGCCAGCCATTCTTTATTGGGAAACACTGAATAAAGCACTTTTGTCAGAATTTCTGACACTTTCAAAACTTTCCAGGATTTCATTAAGATTTTGCATTCTAGACATTCATTGCTCTCCCAAGCAATTATTCTTCACAATTTGGCTCCAAACTATTTTTCCCTATGCACCATGCCCTACTTTCATTCATCTACTCAAAGTAATTGATTACTTTGTGTTCGCAGAACATTCCCTGTTTTCTCTTTGTGTACATTTATGCATGTAGCTTCTTATCCTTGGAATGTCCCACTTTGGAATTTCCAGAACTGCATTTACCTTATCTCTTCCTTTAGAAAGCTTTCAGTTAGTTTTGGTTTTTTCCTCTCCCATTATTTTTCCCTTTTGTTCTTATTTTTCTTTCCCAACATGATTCATAAAAGCAATGTGTATTAAGATAAATAAATTTTTTAAGGAAGAAGGAAGAAAAGAAGGAAAGAAAATAAGAAGGAAGGAAAGAAGGAAAGAAGGGAAGGAAGAAAGAAAAGAAGGGAAGGAAGGAAGGAAGGAAAAGGGAAGGAAGAAAAGCTTTCACTTCTTTCAAAGCCTGACTCAAAAGCTCTCTCTTTTATGAAAGCAAGGAAACCTGGTGAGCACTAAGAGGGCTAGATTTGGAATCAGAAGCCCTTGGTTTAGATCCTGACTGTTACCTCTGTGTCACTAAACTAGTCATTTCCCTTCTAATTTCCTTTCTTGACCATCCCTAAAATCCTTTCCAGTTCTAATCTATAATCCTGTGTGCTCAGGCAGTACTTGATCCTTCCCATTTCTTATCTGCAATTTATTCTAAAGATATCTTGTTTGTACTTAATTGTTTTCCTGTTGGCTTTCTAAGCTCATTGAAAGTAGGGACTGTCTTTTCCCTCTTTATATATCCTCAGTGCTTAGTACCGTGTCTAGCACTTAAAAGGGAGTTAAGAAATGTTTATTGACTGACTTTCTGACTCCAGATCTTCTACTCTAGCCATAATACTGCTTATCTAGTTATTTGCATAAATCTTAACCCTTTTACACAATCTGTGGTCCCCAGAAAGGCAAGAACTGTTATCTATTTCTTTTATCCCCATTACTGCCTGTCATAGGACTAGATATACAAATAGGAGCCCAGTAAATGTATGTGAAATGGAATGGGATTGAATAGAATGGAGGGTAAAAATGCTATCTTCTTTTTCAGTATTACCCCACAGTGCTTAATTCTGTGTTACATATATACAGTATATGTTCAGCAGATATAAGAAGACTAGAAAATATTTCATTTTAATAGAATTCAATGGCTTTCAATCAATAGAGCTCTGAAATATCACTATTTCCTATAATTTTTCATTTAAAATACAAGATGTCTTTGCACCATCTCCTGGAATCATGTAGTCATGACAAGTGAAATGTTATTACACACAATTCTATATACACCATATTTGTATTCCAAATTCAATTCAACAAACAAAATTATGAAGTGTCCTCTTTAGACTAGCCACTAAGGATTCTCAAATGGCTCTATCATCTCATTTAATGTGGATATTTGCTCCAAGGATGCAGATTGCAGGTCACCTATGCCTGCCCAAACTTTGCAGTTTTTATCCATGCTCCCTCATAAATTTGTCACAAGAGGGCCATACAATATTTGAGGCCCTCCTCAGTTTCTCTTGACATCATGAATATACCCAGGTGTAAATCAGGCTTTTCTAGATTTTCTCAGATGATAGTTTCTCACCCCTTCCCCAATTGTATTACTTTCTATTAAGTTGCTATAAATGTTGAGTATATCCTTCCCAACAAAAAGCATCTAAATCCTGTGATCTATGAGGGGAAAGCCAATGTCTATGAGATAATGCAGAATCATGTTCTAAGTTAGATATGCCATGTACTAAATGCTGAAGAATACTAGAAAAGAAGGAGAGTATCATGAACTAAAGAAGTCAAAGTAAGCATCTGGGAGTCGGACCTAGAAGGGAAAGGGGAGAGAACATCAGAGAGGGAAAATGTCATGAGCAAAAGCATAGGAGGGAGAAGAAGCAACACGTGTGTCAGGGAAGGTCAGGAACCCAGCCTGGCCTAAGCAGATTATTCTGTATGTCATACATAGCTCTATGTATCCCCTAGACCAGAGGTCCTCAAACTACGGCCTGCGGCCAGATGTAGCAGCTGAGGACGTTTATCCCCCTCACCCAGGGCTATGAAGTTTCTTTATTTAAAGGCCCACAAAACAAAGTTTTTGTTTTTACTACAGTCCGGCCCTCCAACAGCCTGAGGGACAGTGAACTGGCCCCCTATTTTAAAAGTTTGAGGACCCCTAGACTGTCCTGGATCCTTTTCTCTCCTCCCTACATTTTCTCCCTGGGAGGTCTCATCCGTTCTCACAGGTTCCTTTGTCATCTTTATATAGATGCAAATCCTCTTCTCTAAACTTAACTCTTTCTATTGAAAGTACCATCATATCTCCATCTTCCAACCTCTCAACCTTGATGTCATCCTCAGCTCCCCATTCTCACTCTACATATCAGTCAGTTGGCAAACATAATTACTTCATCTCTCACTCCACTTTTCTCTACTTCCAGCATAACCCTTGGTTTCAGACCCACACCATCTCTTCCCCCAGATATATGTGCTATATATATATATATATAATAATGCTATATTATAATATATTATTATACCCTGCTAATCAGTCTCCCTGACCACTCATCATTCCAATGTATATGTTTCTATCCCTTCTCAACTAAATAAATTCTAATGACTCCCTATTACCTCTAGGATCAAAAATATAGTCTCAACTTGTAAATAAAGAATATTCAGAAATGGTTGCATGTATTTGAATTTCTACTATTTGAAGTTATAATTATGTAAAAAGTGGTAATTGGTTTCAGCCCAAAGGAAATAATCAGTGAGAATTTGAATAATGTGATCACTTTAGATGATTAATTATTCTCACTCATCAGAAACTAGCCAAAAACTCTATTTGGCATAGAAAACTCTTCACAGCTTGGTGCTATCCATTACTCCCCCTCTATGCTCTCTACAATCCAGATATACCAGCCTTTTAGTTGTTCCTGCCAGATACAAGATCTTCCATCTCCCATCTTTGTACCTTTGCTGCTCCCCATTCTGGAAGGCACTCCCACCTTACTTCTTTCTCTTGGAATTCCCAATTTCCTCCACGGGGATCAAGTACAACCTTCTGCATGAGGCCTTTCCTAGTCAGGCCCCTGATGCTGATGCCTTCTCCTCCCCTCCCACTTCAAGTTATCTACATTTTGTTTTTTCAAATATACCTTTATATTTGTATGTTGTCTCACTTATTAAGCAAGATAAGCTTCTTGAGAGAGATTATTTTACTTTTGGATTTCTATCTCTAGGTGCTTAGCACTGTCCTAATACATAGCACACATATAATTAATGGTTGCAGATTCATTAATTTTATTCATTGATTAAATGGGGTCAGAGAACTGGGGAGACAAATGGGATCTCCTATCTTTTTTGTACATTTGTTGTGTGAGGGAAAAATTAGTGCCTCATACAATTCTCCCCCCACCCAGTTCTCATGCTAATGGCCTGCCCCAGGTGCCCTGTTTGTGGAACTATGCCAAGAACACTTAATGCTTTTGCTGCTGCTAGGAACACTAAGCCAACACCTGATGCCAGTGAACTGATGTAAGTTGCTCCAGCTCCCTGGAAGAAAATGGCGCAGGAGGTGTCAATAGCAGAGCTGCTTTGGAAGATAAAAGGGAGAAGTCAGTAGAGTGGAAAGAAGGTGGTGGGAATGATGGTGGTTTGGTTTAATGCTGTATAAGTCCTCCCCTCTGTCCCAGTCTCAGCCCTCCCCCCCCCTTGTGGGTTTAGCTACCCCCTATTGGACAATCCTGTGATATGTATTTACATGAAAGGAGAAGAGACTCTTGGATGGCTAAGAGACAGAAGAAAGGAGAAGAGAGAGTCAGAAAGGAGAAAGGAGAAAGTGAAAGAATGAGAGCATTCACAAAAGAGACAGAGACAGAAGCAGAGAAAGAAACAGACATAGAGACAGAGGAGAGGGAAAAGAGCAGAGAGAAAGGAGGAAGAAGAGAAAAGGCACGGACTTTGATGACAGGAAAAGCAGAGAAAGAAACAAACAGGTGTGAAGAAAGAACAGAGAAATGAGGAAGAAGAGAAAAGGCATGGACTTTGGTGAAGGAGAAGCAGACAAAGAAACAGAGAAACAGAGGTGTGAAGAAAGAGCAGAGAGAAATGAGGAAGAAGAGAAAAGGCATGGATTTTGGTGACAGGAGAAACAGAGACAGAGGAGAGAGGAAAGAGCAGAGAGAAATGAATAAGAGAAAAGGCATGGACTTTGGTGAAGGAGAAGCAGACAAAGAAACAAAGAAACAGAGGTATGAAGAAAGAGCAGAGAGAAATGAGAAGAAGAGAAAAGGCATGGACTGGTGACAGGAGAAACAGAGACAGAGGAGAGAGGAAAGAGCAGAGAGAAATGAAGAAGAGAAAAGGCATGGACTTTGGTGAAGGAGAAGCAGACAAAGAAACAAAGAAACAGAGGTATGAAGAAAGAGCAGAGAGAAATGAGGAAGAAGAGAAAAGGCATGGACTTTGGTGACAGGAAAAACAGAGACAGAGGAGAGAGGAAAGAGCAGAGAGAAATGAGGAAGAAGAGAAAAGGCATGGACTTTGGTGACAGGAAAAACAGAGACAGAGGAGAGAGGAAAGAGCAGAGAGAAATGAAGAGAAAAGGCATGGACTTTGGTGAAGGAGAAGCAGAGAAAGAAACAGAAACAGAGGTGTGAAGAAAGAGCAGAGAAATGAGGCAAAAGAGAAAAGGCATGGACTTTGGTGACAGGAAAAACAGAGGCAGAGGAGAGAAGAAAGAGCAGAGAGAAATGAAGAGAAAAGGCATGGACTTTGGTGAAGGAGAAGCAGACAAAGAACCAGAGAAACAGAGGTGTGAAGAAAGAGCAGAGAGAAATGAGGAAGAAGAGAAAAGGCAAGGACTTTGGTGAATGAGAGTACCCTGAAGCATGTGAGGGGAAACTGACACCCTAACATGCATCTGAATTCTCAGCACCTGTACCTCTAAAGAGTAGACTCATTGGATGAGATGGCTAAGATCCATCTCTCTCCCATCTTATATATTCTGTTATCTTAACTAAAATGGCTTTCCTGACTACCGTTTGATTTGTTTGCCTCGATAAATGTGTTTGCTCATTATTTATGATTGCTTTTTATATAGCATCATATAGTAGAAAAGCTAAACTGGTTGAGATCAAACTCTCTGTTATTTCCAAGTCTGGTGGAGAACACTTTTCCCCTAGAGCCCTGCCTGGCAGAGGCAGGCATAGAAGATAGTAAATTAGAGTTGAAATTACCTTGAAGTCCAAAAGAATCATATCCCCAGACTTCAAATATCTGTTATTTAATACACATTTATAATACCATTATGATATAGGAAAATTAGATAGGGAATCTTTACTCTCATGTCTCATGATTAATCATAGCTTAGTCAGGTAAAGTCAGAAGACATAATGAGAGACATATTGGATGGAGAGAGTTGGTTACCCCTTGAATATTGTGGACCTACCAGTGGCCAACTGTGGGCTAGGTTAGGGAGCTACAAGCAAATTAGGAAG
This sequence comes from Antechinus flavipes, assembly GCF_016432865.1. Taxonomy (NCBI): domain Eukaryota; kingdom Metazoa; phylum Chordata; class Mammalia; order Dasyuromorphia; family Dasyuridae; genus Antechinus; species Antechinus flavipes. The sequence continues at coordinate 195,195,455 of NC_067403.1, read as the reverse complement.
ATTATTATTCTGGTTGTATTCAATTTAATTCCATACACATTTATTAAATGCCTGATAGATGCCAGGCACTGTGCCAGGTGACAGAGATAATAACACAAAAATGAAATATTCAAGACAAAGCAATAAATCACCCATTAAGTCCCAGATTCCCGCCCAGGCCAAGTTCCAGTAAGTTGTTTGTTTGTCCTTTGTTCTCAAAGACAACCATGACATCAGGGAGGGGATGCCATGACATGCAAATGAGTCAGATTTGGGTGAAGAAAGGCTGTGCAAAGTCACCAGTCTCATTCTCTCTCCCCCAGAGCATCTGGGTCCAGTGGCAAGACGTAGATTGGGATGACTGGAGACGGCCCTGGATGCAGTGGGAGATCTTGACCTCTTTGAGCTAAGGTCCTGAAGAGGTATGAATTTGACTGAAACAATGCCCAATCAGTGATTAAGGCAAGGTAAGAAGGGGGAAAAAAGACCATGTCCAGTAGGAAAGGGGTGAAAAGGATGAAAAGGATGACTAAAGTACATTTCATGTGGTTTGGAAATGAATGGGAAGGCATTGAGAGGGGAAGAAAAAGAAAAAAAAGAGTAAAAAAAAAGATAAAAACTTTCTCCATCAAGCTCCTTGTAGGTAGGGCATCTATAAATGTATTGTGCTGTGATTACTACTAATAATAAACACAATTATTATTGGCACATGGGGCATATCAGTTGGTTTACACCCAAAACAAGGTGACATTATGCGAATTTAGTGCTATTACACTGTTTGTTAATATAGAATATTAAGGCCAGACAGAGGGCATTACAAAACTGTATACAGTTTTCAGCACAGTTGCAAGTACACCTTTCATCCTGTGAGGATTTCTCCTCTCTGGCAGCAGACTCACTCATCGGCCACATTTCTTAGCAGTCACCTCAGGTCCCAGGAGCCCTCCTTCCTCCAGAACTTATCAGTACCAGACAATTACCTGTATTTGACCCTCCTAGCTGGTCTTGTTCTCTGAATGGTCTCTATATGAAAAATCTAGTCTCCCCAGTGCCTAACCAGACAGGGAATGTCCTGAAGGGCTTCCCTCTGATCCCATCACATTTTGACCTGAAAGGGAGGAGGTCTGTTCCATCTTCCTGTCTCCCAGTACAGAGCAGAGAAAGCAGGGGAAAACTGGCTCATATTTGTAGATGATTAATTAGGAAGGAGAAAGCTCTGAGTTTTCAGTTACTGACCAGTCACCCAAATCATAGTGAATGTGTGACTATGTGCCTGCATATATGCTTGGTTACTATCTTTTCATTTCCCACTCAGTTTTGCTCCTCTGAGCTTCATCATGTCCCTTCCTTTCTCACCTTTTTATGTCTCAGATTTGCCCATTTGCTCCTTGAGGAAAGGGACTACCTTCTGCCTCTTTTTGTATCCCCAGCTTTTGAGCACAGTGTCTGGCACTTAATAGGTATTTAATGTTTATTGCCTAACTGTATATTTGTTTGCTTGGGTATTTGTGTGTATGTGTGTGCACATACCTAAATGTGTATGTAATGATTATCCATGTGTATACATGTTGGCTGTTTCTGTTTTTGAGTATGTTCTGCCCATAGGACCATGGGTGCACAAGTTTCTGTGGCTGCATTGTGCAAAGCGAGGAGTACTTGGTCCTGGGGCAAAAATTAGAACCATGCTAGGGGCAACTGACATAAAAGATGCCTTCTTGGTGGGGGCGGAGGAAGAGGAAGGGAAGAAGAAAAATACTAAACTAGGAGGAGGGGAAGTAGAGCCCCTGTAACAATGGTCACAGACCCTGGGACCTCAGAAGGCCACTGCTAGTGAGGCCATCTTAGGAGAGGAAGTGGGCCATTTCTTCCTAATTTTTATTAATAGGTGCTAAGTTCAGTCATATTTTCATACTCGGCATTTAAGGGATTTACTTGGGTTATAGAGAAACAGAATGAAAATTATCTAATAAACAAGACTGACAAAGGGCTTAGAAATACTCCCCCTTGTCCCCCCCAACAATAATTAGCACCACTCTAAAGTATAATAAAGTATAAGAGCTGGAAGGGGCCTTCAGAACCATCCAGCTGTTTTTCTTCCTTTGATGGGGGGAAAACCCAAGGGCCCAGAGGAGGGTTCACTGGCCCCTGAGGCTGAGCTATGGTGGAGTTAAAAACTCAAAGACTCCTAGAGTTGGGATGGATCTTGGTGACCACATCGTTTACCTCCACCCCCACCATTTTACAGAGAGTCAGTGGTCAAGTGGGACCAGAACCAGCACTCCTGGCCCCCAAGCCGGCATTCTTTCAGCCACCACAGGAGTTAGTCCTGGGGGCCCTCCACCTTCACCGCCTCCAAGGAGAGCAGCCCGGCAGTCTCTATTACTTCTATTTTTGAGTATGTTCTACCCACAGGACCATGGGTGCACAAGTCTCTGTGGCTGCATTGTGCAGACAAAGCCAGGAGTACTTGGTCCTGGGGCAAATATTAAACCATGCTAGGGGCAACTGACATAAAAGATGCCCTCTCGGGGAAGTAAAGGCCTGGGGAAGGCTGTACTTTCCATTGCCCATCATCCTGGCCTGCTGCTGCCTGCACTGAACCAGCCCAAGCCAAGCCGGAGCTCCAATCAGGGTGACCCCTCCTCCCCCTCTTTAGGGGAATCATGTCTGCACCCGAGCTGGATTTGAGCTACTTCCTCATAGGAGCCAGTTCCTGGCCAACGCAGCCCCGGTTCAGACCAGACACAGCTCTGCTCAGCTAGCACTGGCCTTCATCCCCCTCCTTCTTCCTTAGAGGACTGCAACAAACAAAATGAGTCCTGGCTAAATTTCACACCCTAGGGGAAAGCTCAAGTTGCCTTCTCCTAGTTCCCCCTTTTAAGTCCTCTCTAGGCCCCATCTAGCTCTACTAGCTGACTGGTTAATTTTTCTCTTTTATTTGCTATGATTCATGCCATAGCTCAAGGCCCCATACTCAATATTGTCTAGTCAGTAAAATCTCTCTCCCTCCAGTCCTGGTCCTTCCTCCTCCACCTTCAGTTCCCCAGGACCTCTCACTTTCTCTCCCTTTCCACTCCTCTTTAGGCTCCTAGGTCTCATCCGTCTGAATGAGTTGGAACTCTTTCTTCCAGGTCCCTTCCCCCGACTCTTTTCAGCCTTCCCAAGGGGAGAGATGCTTTGTCTCTTGAGAAGGGATTCTAATCCATTAAGGAAGTATTTTGAGTGAGGAGAAAGAGCAAATACCAGACCCTGAATTAGGATGGACTGGTGAGTATTTGGGGGTAAAAGGAGGTTATTCCCTAGGAATTTTGAAATAATGATAACGATGATGCAGTATTTTTGGTAGAGAATCTAAGGATTTTTAAGACGGGTTGTTTTATTGTTGGTTTTATATAATCGGTGCCAAGCACTGCACCTTGCAGACAGAGGGTCCTTAATGTTTGTTTTGTTGAATGGAAGAACTAGACTTTAATGGTTAATGACACTGACTGGTAGAGACAGGTTCTTTAGAGAACCTGATTTAACTTGAAAGAGGGATTAGATTTCTTCTACATGGTTTTATTGAAGAATGAGGACCAATTTTTGAAGTCCAGAGCCCTGAAACTTCCCTAGTACCACTAGGAAGGGGGCACTTCACCTGGAGTTCTGTGAATTAGTTTCTTAAAATAATTTGACAACTCTTACTGTATTATTTATTTAATTTGAAACTCCATTTTATGCATTTGAAAATACTATTGGGAGAAGAGATCCATAAGCTTTGCCAAACCACCACTGGCATCCATGACACATAAAAAAATTATGAACCCTTGGGCATTAAAATATCTCCAGCAGGCCTGGATGTAAGTAAATTTGGGTGTGAGATGGCTGGAGAAATGAAGTAAGGGAGATGCAAACCTAGGAAGAAATCAGATGAAGAAAAAAAAAAAGGAGGAAGAAATAAATACTGGAAACCAGCACATATATATGAGGTATAAAAATTTGTATTTATATTACAATGAAAGACAGATACAACACAATACCTTTGGTGAGAGCCGCTAGCAGCAGCAAGCACCAGGAACGTGTGTACAAATGAATCTTTACAATATAATACATCTTGCCACCTACAAAGCGTTCCTTTTCAGGTACATATTCAAAATATCTCTGGCACAGAACCTGCCCAGGGCACCTCAAGAAATCCCCAGTCACGTGATTCCCTCTCATCTTTCCCCCACTCCACACAGCACCTCTGGTGTGGCTCCTTAATCAACATGGCCCCTTTCTCCACAGAAGCCTCAAAGATGACTTCTGGTGGCCTCCTTTATACCTATGAGACATGTAGCTTTGGAGGACAAAGGACTGTTCAGGACCCTTCACATAGGTGTGGGGTGGGAGTCAGCAAAGGTGTCCTTAAGGAAAGCAATATCACTAACCAAGCTGGCCAAATGGGATCTCCACTGACATTTTTTTTTCAGGGACCTGACTGGAAGATGATTTTCCTTGTATCTGACATAGAAACCCAAGATTTTGAAGCTAGAAAGAACTTCAAGAGTTAATTTAGTCCAACCTGGATGGGGACACAACAATCACTAACTTTTGTCTGTGGATCCCACTCCCCTTCATAAGAAGGGTAGCAATTAAAGAAGCCCTGGGAGGATAATAAAGCAAACAAGATTTTATACTGATCATGAGCCTCCTTCAAAAAGGAACCACCTTTAAAACACAAAAGTGAGATATCTAAGTTAGACTTACTTTCCCTCTCCAGGATAGCCTAATGGGAAAAGATGGGAAAAGAAGAATCCTATATTATTGACTCCAAAATCCACCGTGGGAAGAGATTCCCTAAAGAAGATCACATCTGAGGCCCTTCCTTTATTGACATCTGAGATCCAAATGGCTAATGAGTGGTAACTGCTCCCTGGATTGAAGCTTGGGCAATTAGGGGGATTTCTATTTTATCCAGAAAAAAATATTTTGGAAGAAGACAACAGTAGGTGGTAATTAAGGAAACCAGAAAATGGAACACTCCGAGTAAGCACAGACCATGCTCAGGGCAGTGGGATCTGCCCTGGGGCACTGTCTGATCATCCTCCTTGTTCACTGTGTGCCCAGACCTCCTTTCACATGGGTAAGAGAGGTGAGCATGGGAGGGTCTTAATCTCTCTATGTTCTTACACATGGCTTTGTAATTTGGTTCAATGATTTAAGATAAATGAGTTTGGTAAAAAATGATCAGAAAGAAAATACATTTTAAATGCAGACATGATTCATTATCAAATCTGAAAATTCTGTGTCCTGAGCACCTGTATATTTCACTGAAGTGAGTTTGCAGCCATGCCGTATAAAACTATTCAAAGAAGTTGGGCTATGCTGGCAGTCACTCTCCTGGCCACCATTCCTAGAATTTGTGCAAATGACAGTTTTTAGATAATACTCTGGAAATGAGTGGACAAGTAAGGGATGGTTTGGGCTGTGAAACCTCAAGGCCTTTGTAGCCAATGGGGCTTCCTCTCCTAGGCTAGTTTAACCCAGCTCATGACAAACCCTGGTATAAAGTGTCCTGGTGAAATTAAACTGCCTTATTTGAAACCAAGCTACTCTTTCCACAGGCAGTTCCTCCTTCTCAGTGCCAAAAAGAAAAAAAAAAAAAAAGAAGAAGTCATAGGGTTTTCAAACTGGAAGAAATCTTTTGAGGTCTCGGAGTCCTCAGTTCTACTGTTCTTCAGATAAGAGTAGAATGAGTTTCCTGAAGTTACATAAACAGTAAGTGGTATTGACAATACTTGCAAATATGGGCAAAGAGGAGAGAGTATATGATGACATATTTAGTTTCCAAATGCCAGACTAATGAATATATTCCTTTATTTAAAAAATTTATTTCTAGGAAATCCCAAGCCCAACAAGTCGTTCCTGAACTGTCTGTTGGACCCATCTCCCCCATACTATTACTAAGCAAAAGTGTTAGAAATTTGGGGGAACCCCAGTTGCCAAATCATGGTGGAGCAGGGGCATTGCCCAAATTACCAACCAGCTTCCAAAGAGGGAAAAAACAATTTCTGCTCCACATTGCTGTGCCCTGCTATGACCTGGGGGTTCCAAGATGGGCTGTGGATTGAGTAGCTTTGGAATTCTCTCTCTTTGAAAACCAGCTGGGCATTGAGAGAAATGAGTAGGAGAAGGACAGACACACCCTGACCCCTATTTCTTCTGAGATTGGCAGGATATGTGAAACTACTGAGAAAGCTAGGACAACTGGGTATGCAAGATCTCCCCAAAACAGGGTTTACATATTCTTATTGGGGGCAGAGGGGATGTGTGTGGAAGGGACTGTTTCAAATTAGCATTCAGCAACTATCACATTCATTTTTTAAACTCTCACCCATCCCTCTGTTAATTTAAAAATTTCATTTATTAGCAGGTTCTGTGCAAGAGGGTCTCAGGAAAGGAAACACTTTACAATTCAGGAGCATGCTCATTATAGAACGAATGAACAGCAACAGTTGATCCAAACCTCACTGTGGATGACCTGCCTAACAGTCTTGAGTGTTACTTGAAGTAAACTCATGATTTTGTTTCCATGATTTGGAAATCAGTTATAGAGGCACCAAAGGAGCTAGTAAAAGTTTTGCTGTTTCTCAGCTACCCACAATATAAGTCTATTGCTGTGTATATTTTTTCCCCGGACAAACGAGGATTTTAGTCATTTGCAAGGTATATTGAACATAATACCAAAACCTGCATCACAGAAAAGGTTAATGGTTTTCAGAATCAGCTGCCAAAGTTGATGACCCAGAGCCCTTCCCCCTACCCTCCCCCAGCTGATGGAAGGGGTGCCTGTGAGTTAGGTTACATAACTCAAAGGGGACCTTTTCCTCATTAGCAAGATTCCCCACTGTGGTGAGAGCAAGGAGGCACCCACTTCCAAAAAACAAAAACAAAAAAGCTGCCATAAAATGTCTTCAGGTTTCTACATCCTGTGTACTGTAAAAGCAATGGGAGATCATGTACACTGGGTGCTGAATGAACAGCTGGGTCTCTGTCTGAGGACTAGGGGTCAGTATTGTGAGGATTGCTCAAACACTACAAAAAAAAAAAAAAAAAATCCAAGATGGCAGCACCGTGACAAATTCTAGGATGTGATACAGTACAGTAACATGCTCTCGTTTCAGAAGCCAATGAGTTTCTGTCTCACAGAGATCCCAGCTTAATAAGCCACTCCAAACACAGGACTGTGTGTGCGCTTAAGAAAAGGAGCTAGAAAGGGAACCCTCATCTCCCTCCCTTGCCACTCTCCCCATTTCCAAGGGATGCAGGAGAAGGAGAGGTGCCCAGTTCTGGCTAATTCCTAAGAGGGGAGACTGAGGGAGACCCGACCGCTCACATGGAGGACCACAGAGGAAACCACTAACTCACTTGGCCAGGTTTCACTGTCTATTGAACAATGCAAAGAGAGGGACACACAGTCACCAAGGCACGGTATGACAACGGTGAAGAGTCCCTGGGACTCTAGGTCTGTACCACTCCCTCCCAATGCAAGGAAATGAGAACATTTAGGAAAATATAATACAAAATCTCTTACAGGAAATATAGACTACACTTGCTAAAATCACTTCTCTAAAAGTGTTTATAGCCATTTTCTTTTTTTTGTTGTTTTTTTTTTTTTTTGGTTTGTTTTTTGGGTTTTTTTGTTTTTGTTTTTTTAAAAGACCTCTAATACTAATGCAAAGACTGGTCCATTTTTTCTTACCCAGCAAGCCAAGCCCTAATGACTTTACTAAGCAGAATTTGTATTAAAAAATACATCTTCATAGTATTGCTACAACATGGGTAAATATGTTCAGAAAAGCTGGACAAATGCTATATAAGTTGGGTTGTTTTAAAGCATAACTTTTTTTTTTTTTTGCATTTTTTTAAGAGGAGAAAAATGCTGTTACGTGGTGTGCAAAAGGAGAAAACTGATTTACTTGTCCTCTAAAAGAATACTGGAAATAGGAGCTGGGCCTTTCCCACCAAAGGTAGTGGCTGCTGCAAAAAAAAAAAAGAAAAAGAGAAGGGGTCTACCCACCTCCCCCAGGCCTCCATCTCCAAGAGCTGGCACTAATATGGGGTCTCCAAGCTCTGGAGGATCAGCCGACAGCCATCAAAGGAAGGAAGTGGGGCTGCTCCCTCCCGAGGCCCCTTGCCCCGCCGCCCAGACAGAATGAGCTTGGCTGCCATTAGCACACTGAACACACAGAGCCAAAGGCCACTCGACGTCCCTTATGGAGTCATTCTTTAACCTGGCTTTCCCTCCACCCAGTCTGAAGCACAGTGGTCACTAGTTAATAGGGGAGAGATCTCAGAGCAAACCTTGTTTTAAAGAACAAATTAAAGTAAGGTAGGATGGGGAGGAAGAAGGGGGTTCTGCCACTCTTAAAACTGTGGGAAGAGTTTCTACTAAATAGTCTTAAGTTGGCCATGACCCATTCATCATTTATCAAGGGCAAACAAAACTTTCAGAACACTAATAGGCTAGGAGGTGCTGCTGGAAAACTCCTCCCCCAGGGAGGAGCTGGCCTACAATCCCAGCATCCACAAGTCCAGTCACTTTTCAAGATTTCCAAGGGGTCTCTCTTGGTTTCGTTCATTCTCCTGATTTTTGGTTTGCTTTTGGTTTCTTATTAAACTTCTTACACCGTCATGCGTGTTTCCAGCAATTACATTTAATACTTCTTCAATGGAATGATTATGACTTTAAAAAAAAAAAATTATAGTTACAGCTACATCAAGCTAACTTTAAGTCACAACTGTACCTAACCACGGATCTCTGCAGTAAAAACCGGGGTTGACAAGAGCTACTTGGTGTGGTCCCAGGGCAGGGAACCAGGGGTTCAAAGCCCCCGCTTCTTCAGCAGAGGCCAGTGGTTGGAGTTTCCTGGGAGAGCCGCAGTGGACACGGGTGGAATCGGTCTTCAGTCTAAGTGCTTCAGTTGGATGCTCCGGAGGTGGACGGGGTCGGGAGGTGCTCGCTCGGGCCCTACGAGAGCCGGCCCGACAGTCTGCGGGAGTGGGAGTAGCTGCTGTCACTGGAGCCGCTGCCCAAACTGTAGTGGTCATCGGCATCACTGGCACTCCCAACACTGTCCATTTCCCCTGGGGTGAACTCCATTCCTTCAATGTCCACTTCTACGTGGGAAGAGAGAGTCACATGTTCATAGTTTGAAAGCAGAGGGAAGTCTTACAAGACATAGAATTACAGGCTTTAGAGCAGAAACTCCCAAGATCATCTAGACTGAATTTCTCATTTTGCAGAATGAGAATGGTGAGGTCCATAAAAGTTAAGTGACTGCCCTACAATCACCTGGCTCATGGATCATAGGTTTTAGAGCTAACTAGAAGTGACTTTAGAGATCCCTCTCATCTAAAAGTCCATGTTACAAGTAAGGAAGGCTTCTTGGGTCCAAGGGATCATGTAACTTAGGCCTAGTCTCATAAACTTGAGAACACTTCATCCCATCAGTGTCATTCAGTCCCCCCTCTTTTTCATCTGTTTGAAGATTTCTCACCTCATTATATACATCTCCCATTAGGGCATCTCTGTGACCTGGTCCCTCTTCAGTACTAACTGTAATCCTCCCTCTACTATTTAGAACCTACACCTGCACATACGTGGAAGCTTTCAGGAACCAATGTAGCTAATTCCTGGACTTAGCTAAATCTTGAACTACTGTAGTGATTAAGCATAAGCAAGCAGGTGATGGTATATTGTGAGCAGGAATCAGAGACTCCACCTTCCACCAACTCCCAGCAAACAGCCATGCTGGGAGAGGGGCTCTGCTCTGCTGCCTCTCAAACCAAGTCTCTGTCTACTGCGCCTTTTCCAGGCCACTCTCAGAAGAAAAGGCCTGTCAGGCCATCCACAATCCAAATTAAGGGAAGGTATTGCCTGGGACACTGCTTCTCAAAGCATGGTTAGGCTCAGGGAGTCCACTAGGTCAATATTATTTTCATAAAAGTATTAGGATATTGTAATAAAGCAATTATCAATAGATATATCTACATAAACAAAAGCTCTTTGGGAAGTGGCAGGATCCTTAATAATTATACTTAATTATATGTATATCTTTATAAATATATATTTCATATATCTTTATAATATAATTATAATTATATCCTCAATAATATAGGGTTCTGAGATCAAAAAGTTTGAGAGCTATTGGCTAAATGGAAAGTAGGCTGGACAGAAGAGGTGTGGGGTAGGGAAGATGCCATGGATAACATGGGTTCTCTCTGTGGCTTCACCACTTAGGAGCTGTGTAACCTTCATCAGATTCCTTTATTCCTGAGACTCAGTTCCTTCTCTCTAATAGGGATGAAACCTGTACTGTCCCCTCACAGTGTTGCTGTGGACCAAGAGGTATTTAGAAAAGGTGTTTTGGAAACATTCAAGTTACAAACGATTCTTATCCATCCCATTTCCTACCAATAACTAGCAATCAAACTTCACATGCCCACTAACAGGGCATTAAGGAGAGAGACCTAAGACGGTATCAATATGTGGCAAATGGAACTCAGGAAGCCCCGGGGTTCAGTCTCTTACTGGGCAGGTCACAAACTCTTAGTGGCCAGGCAGCTCTCTCTTGCAGTATACAAAGTCTTCTCAGAAGAGACTTTGCTGATGAAATCACAGATCAAATGCCAACAATAATCATCTGAAAGGGACGCCTACAGATGAACCTCCTAGCTGGCCCAGCAATGTGCTTTTTCTCCTAAAATTCTAGGGCAGACCCCTGCGCTAGGCAAAGTCCCAGTCTACACCTGCTTTCCATGCTGTGTCTCACACACACACACAGACACACACACACACACACACACACATCTGACCTTGCTCTGAGTCTGTGGAGATGGTCGAGCCGGTACTGTCAGTGCGCACACGTTCCATGCCTTGAACCGAGAGCTGCTCCAGGCGGCGTTTGAGGTAGCGATGCTCACGCTGCAGCTGTTCCTTCACGTTCAGGGCTTTCCGGTCCTGTTCTTCCAATTTCTGGACAGGGTGGGGAGTAAAAGAAATGCAGGAGAGGGAAGAAATTCGAGGAGAAAGATCAGCTGTGTGTTGTTGTGGTTCAACATTGTGAAGAAAAACTACTTTGAAAGACTTTAGGATTCCAATTAAGGCAAGGATAAATGAACTCAGAATATGGAAGGAGAAACATGCCTTTCACATATTTCCAGAGAGATGGTAAACTTCAAATGCAGAATTAAGAAATACATTTTCGTGCATAGTCAACTGGGGAAGTTGTTTAGCTGGATTGTATATGTTTATAATGATGTATTTATCCTTCCTTCTTTCCCTTCTACTTTCCTTCCTACCTTCCTTTTGTTGTATAAAGATGGAAAGGGGAGGGGAGTGACAGAATGTAAATGTATATAAAAATACAGTATGTTTTTCTTTTTAACAAATAGCTTTTTTTTGTTTTTATATCATCTTTTTCAATTTAAAATAAATGCATGTAAAAATATAAATGCTTTTAAAAATCCATTTATTTTTCAAATAAAAAAGTGATGGAAAAATAAAAAAACATATTACTAAGTTTTATAAAAGAAAATTACACTTGAGCTGTTTGATTCACAGAGCCATTTTTAAAAAAGTATTTTGGAAACCATAAAGCATTATGGAAACGAGTTGATTTGTTACTATTTTTATTACAAAAGTGAATTTCCACTGAAGAAATCAGTAGTGAAAATAAGGCTGCAGAGGAAACTACTTAAGAAAAGGACTTAGGGATAGAAGGGTACTGAGAGAGATGAGTCTTATAGAATCATAAGATTTAGGACTGAAACTGTCATTAGAAATGGTAAAAAGATTTGGACCCAGGTCCTTTCTCTCTAAATGCAGGGTTCTAACCATTCTACCAAGTCAAGCATAGATGATAGATATTAATCACAAACTTTCCCAACCTATTCATTACAATATAGCTCCTAAGAATCTTTATAAGGCAACAATTTTAACTTAACTTAGGTATTGCTCAAACTTGTTACTTTTCTTTAAAAACATGCTATAATTTAGACCTTGTGATTCAAACTGATCTCAGAATTTCAGAGATGAAAGGGACCCAAGAGGTTGCCCCATCCCTTTGAGGGGAAGGCTAAGACCTGGGGTGGGAGGGCGGGAATGTGGTCCAGCCAGAGTGAAAACATCAGTCAGTCCTAGGTAGGACCAGCTGAGCACCTGGGACTGCTTCTTCTGGATCATCCAGAAGGGCTTTTCTACTACACTAAGCCATTTGTTAGAACTGCTCTGGGGCTGTTTTCTAAGTGTACTATTAGAGAAGGTCATCTGAGTGTCTGTGCCCAGGAGCCGCTACTGGCAAGGGGCCTAGTTTTAAACAAACAGGAATCCAAACCCTGAGGGATAAAAGGCCCATTATTGTATCGCAGGGTCAAGGTTTGGAGGGGGGTCTCTCATGACTGTTAAAGAGCAAAGGCCAGTGGCAGCTTCTATTAAGACAACCACTGTCCAGGGAACAGAAAATGCCTTATGAGTTAGAGTCAAAGGATTCTATGAGCTCGGCTAATTACTCTCTATATGATCTTGGGCCAGTCATAGGATCTGAGGCTCACCTGTAAAGGAGACAACTGGATTAGGTGACCTCTCAGTTTCCTAAGCCTAGTCATCCAAGACTACTGGTCAGAGCCAGAGGAGGCATTTAAACCCTTTCAATTCCACGAATGATAAATGAAGGGGCTGGACCAGATGATCTTCCCTGAGATTCCTTCTCACTCTGACAGTTGAAGAGCACAGGAAATCGGGCTCCAGATCTGGCCTTCTGCTCAGTCTCTCCCTCGTCAAGCTCTTTTCATCTCTCCCTCAGAGAACACCAATTACATCCTCTTACCTTTGCTATGAAAAAGAGCAAGTCAGTCTGCTTACCATCACTTGTCCCATTAGAATGTAAACTACTCTGGTTCAGGGGCCGTTTCCCTTTTACATCTGCACCTAGAACCTAGTACTTAGCAGTCGGTCAATAAACATTTATTGACCACTTACTATATGTCAGGCACTGTGCTAAGTACTGGCACATAACAGGTATTAGATAAATGCTTTTTATGCCGATGGATACCTTTGTTCACAAACTAACCTTGTAACAACAAGGGGCAGCACAGAAAGAGCCAGGGGCTGACCATGGAGGGACCTGAATACTAGTTTTGGCCTTGCCCCTAACTTACACCCCACACAGCAATCCTCTCTGAGACTCGATCCTCATCGGCAAAAGGAGAGTTTGGGATCTCTAAATGCCCTATAAATTAAGATCAGATATGACTATAAGGCAGAAGCAGGGTCTACAAAGTACAAGCTGGCCAGGACACTATTTATACTTGGCTCTGGGGTGGACCTCCGTGCAGAGAGAGGTTGGACTAGAGGTGAACTATTTACTATTTGGTCTAGCAGAAGAGCTAGAGAGCCGAAAGCCCATACTCCCATGTGCCCTGATCCCCACACTGAGCCCATGCCTTGATCAAGACAAGTCCCCAGGTATGGCTCTTCTGGAAACTCCTTTCCATGTCTCACAAGGACTTCCTAAGCTCCATAATCTCACAGGGGTACATTTAATGCCCACATCACATTGTAGATCCAACCACATCTCACACTTGTCTGAAGATTACATTCTCCAGTGTCTCCAAGTATTCAGGGCTAGCTCTTGGGGGTAAGGAGCAGGCAGGTCTCTGGCACTTGTCCCCCAACACCCCAGCAAAGGTTCCACACCAAGGCCAGGGTGGGTATAGGACCTGCAATATCAGAAGCCAACCCAGAGTCACCGTCACTTATTTTTTGCCTCTTTTTCCTTTCTCCTCCTTTTTTTCTGCCTGGAATGAAGCAGTCTTGGCAAAACATAGAAAACACAGGATTTGAAATCCTACTCTCTTACATACTACCTCGATGGCCTTGGAAGCTCTTCTCACTGTACCTCATTTCTATAAAAAGAGAAACCTGGAGCTGGTCATCATCCTTCCTCTTCTATGGCTCCCTCCATCCTTTTGCCCTCCCTCTCACCAGAGAATCCCAAGATTTAAGAGTTGGAATGGACTTAAGCCATGTTTCATCCCTGTAATGAGGGTTCTGTATAGTAGACTCTTCACTATTACTAGCATACTATATCGGTCAACTGGTTAGCTAGCCTTTACTTTAATGACTGGCAACTGATTCTCATAAAACTTCCCCCAAATTAAAGCCAGCCAACAGCGAGATGAGCCGCTCAGTGGGTAGCAGGTTGTCTCTCACTAGAGGGCTTCCGGGGAAGGCAGGATGACCGCTTTTAGGGATTGAAGGCACAGGAAGAGAGGGCTTTGCCTTGGAGGAAAAGAACTGTTACCTCTTCCTCAGGTGATCTGAGGAGGGGAGGATGGGGTCAGGGCACCTCTGAGGTAGCTCCCAAACCAGCACTTCTTTCCTCTCGTTCTTTTCTTCCTCCACACCTGCCATGTACAAAGAATGCCTTCTTTCCTTGGGACGGGGGAACAGGGTCGGGGAGAGGCCACCTCTGATCCATGACATCTGAGCTGCTGCACTTCTCCCCCCGGGTTCCTTGGGGCAGGGGCACAGGGGCAGCTGTTGCATGTTCTCAGGGGAGCTCACTGGCCCTGCCATTGGCAGGGAAGCCGTGACCTGGCCCTAACCCTGTCCTCCAGAGTCCTTCTCCTTCTCTTTCCACCCCCACCCTGGGGCCCCCTTGGCTGGCTCAGTCTGGGGCATCAAAGGCCCCGAAGAGACAAACAAACTTTTGGGGTGGAGCCTGCCCCTCTGGAAAGCAGAGAGCTATCTGTCAGCTTTTCTGCTCCATCCCTTGACCTCCTCCCCTGCCCCCAACCATCCAGAAATTAAGACACTGGAGAGCACCAGGCCAGTATCACACCAGGAAAGGCAAAGCTTATGAAAACATAAGGATCCTAAGAGGTAGGTACACAAGGAATCAAATTTGGAGAAAAGAGAAGAGGACTGGCTTATGGTAGCACAGCTTATCTCAAGACCAGATCCAGGACACAGACTTCCCAAAGCTGACACAATCTGAGCTGAATATATGACTCAACCTGTCTTTCTCTCCTCCAAGCTCAGCTCTGTTTGCTTTCTGAGAGAGGAGGAGTTGAGGAGCTCTGGGCTCTGTCCCTCTTAGTGGAGGAGTTTCACATGCACACTCGGGCTAAATTGTCTCATCCTGCCACATCCCAGTGCTTCAATGCTGAGAAGGGTGGCGAGCCCATGACAACCCCAAGAGAAGGATACCTGCTACCTCCCAAAGCAACAGATTCCCAGGTTTGGACAGCACTAACTTTTAGTAAGTTTTTACTTTGAAGCAAATTCTGCCAATTCCACTCAGTGTTCCCCTATGGTTAAGCATCAGAACAAATCTAATCTCCCTTCTCCCCTCCATCACAACCTTCCAAATACTGGAAGACCAGCTATCATGTCTCTCCCCTGAGTTTTCACTTATCCACATCAAAAACTGCTTTTTGAGTCACTTCTGGCCTTGGGGTATACTGCTAGAGTACCAAACACGGAGGCAAGAAAACATTCCAGCTTAACATTTGCTAGCTGAGAGGCTCTGAACAAATTACTGACCTTCTCCGAGCTTCTGTTTCCTCAACTGTAAATTGGGGAATAAAGTCCCTGAGGCTGCTGGGAGGCTCGGATGAGGATGAAGCCGGGCAAAAGACTTTGCAAACTTCCATGATCAATTCCTGTGCCTCCAGGCCATTTTGCCATGCTAGCTAACTCCTTTCTTGGGGAACTCTCCAAATTGTCAATATCTTTGCTGAAATACAGCACCTGATAGTGTAGGAATGGGCTGGTAAAGACCACATCAAGAGTGGTCCTCTCTTTCATTGCCCTGAACCTTATTCTCTCCACGTGGCCACAGGTGATAGCTTATATGGCTTCCCTATTGAGCCACTGAGTCATATAGAGCTCACAATCCACTAAAACTCCAAAAGCTCTTTCACGTGACCTGCTTTGGGGCCATGCCTCTATTTGTGCCAGGAGAACATTCCTGGAGCTCCAGAGCCTGACTCTTCATTTAGCCCGACCTCAGCTGCCATGGATATCCCCACCTAGAAGTACAACCAGCAACTCAACTTAGAAAACTCCCTAGCTCGCCATTCCCCTTCATCCCAACCCTGCCCACCTTCTGCCTAAACCTGCCCTGCTTCTCAAGTTTCCCATTTCTGCTAATGACATCACAATTTTTTCCATCTCCTATGCACATAGTCATCTTGCAGTTCATGTCTTGACTCACCTCTCAACTCCCTCTGTTGCTCAAACCTGTCATTTCTTTCATTATAATATCTCTCATCTGTATTCCCTCTCCTCTCCCCTGCCACTGGCTGGTTTCAAGTTCATTACTACTGGTCAAGACTATTATAATCCCCTCCCCACCAGGTCTCCTTGATTCTAGTCTCCAGCCTCCCACTTGAGACAAAATTATGTGCCTCACATACGAGTCTGATCATGTCACTTCTCTATTCAAAACCCTCCCTTCTCCCTCCTGTCTCTCCAAAAAAATACTTGGCCTGGCACTTGAGCCTTAGACACCATAGTTGCAATTTCTCATGCCAGCCTTAGTTCACAAGATTCTCCCTAATGCACATCTATATTTCAGTCTAATTGTATTGGCTGCTTGAGACTTCCTCCTCCCTCTCCTGCCTTCACCCAGGCTTTCCTCAATCCTGAAACGGATCGCCTCCATTTCTGCTGCTCCTTTCATTCCCCCAAGGCCCAGACCTGGCACCGTGTCCACAAGGCAGCCTTTCCTGATGCCCCCAGAGGGAGTCCCTCAAACCGCTTACGCCAATTTGCCAGCCTTCTCCTATGCGCTTCATCATTTATTACTGACCTGTGTACTCATCATGCTCACTGCAAGGGAAGCTCCCTGAGGGCAGAGGCCTGAGCATGGGACCCTGATTATGTTTCAAGTACAATGAGAGAGTGCTGGCTATCAAAGCAGACTTCACACCTGTGCTCTATGATTTATTGAGAGGGGAAAATAGGTCATCATTGCTGGGCCCTTCTGGTGAGGAGACTCCCCACACTGCACCGGGCTAGGCCTTCCTTGGACGGCAGAAAGCCAGTTCACTGCTGGGCCCATATGCAAAGCCCTCTGGGAGGCGTCCCAGAGCCTGTGCTCTGCCAGCAGAGCTTTTGGGAACCAAGAATCACTGCCACGCCGAAGGGAAGCATTGGGGGGGATGGGAGGCCTCGAGGGAAGCCAAAGGAAATCAAGACAGGAAAAATACTTGGGGCAGCGAATGCAACATGAGTTTTTGAAGAGGGACGCCATGTCTAATAAAATGCAGAGATTCTGCAGAGAGAGGGAAGGGTCAGATTAGCTTCTCAAGCACAGCCACATCGGTCCGGTTCATGGAGCTGAGGCAAGTCTTTCAAGAAGGGAAAGGGCCCGTTTCAAATGACAAGGAATCATCCGAGAAGGAGCCTCTTAGGAGCTGGCATAGCAAAAAATCTACCTGGCATTCGACTAGTATCTAACTCATCCCTCGTCAGCCTCCCGACAAAGAAACTTTCAGCCAGGCTGGTCCTTAAATAACCGTAACCAAGGGAAGGGGGGGAGGCGGATCCAGAGAGGTTGAATATTGCTCTAAGTCACAAAGTCAGAAGGAGCAGAGAACCAAGATTCAAATTCAAGTCAAATCAAGTGACTTCAAATTAATCACTCTATTCATGATACATAAGGCAGGGTCTGTCCCAGGTCCACATTTGCACACAGAAGATGCTTACTATGTCGGGTTTTCTTAGTTAACTGGAAGAGGGAAACGAAAGTTCTGGGAAAGGAGAACTCGGCCGGGGTGGTGGGGAAGGTCTGGAGGTGGAGGCTCAAAGGTAGGCTTCGAAGGCTCAGGCAGGCCCCCTCCCCCTCCAAGACAGACAACTATGTCCTCTCAATGACAGGGGGAAGCAAGAAGCCTGCGTGGGAGAGGCCAGTGCCTCCAGCTGCAGGAGGGCTTCCATACCTTGATATGCATCCTGGCTCTTTTCAAAAGGCTGAGGGTCGTGTGGCGGGTACTGTCCGGCCCCAGGGGCACAAGCTGCTTGAGCTGTTCCAAATACAACCGCAATTTGGCTCGTCTGAAACAGAGAGAGAGGAAGAATCAATCAATTCAGGCCGAGTTGGCCAGCACGCTGTTCCCCAAAACCAACCAATTCATCTGCTCCTGCCACAAAGTCAGCCAGCGGACCTGCTCCGTCCTCTGTCCCAGGATGGCTCCAGCCCCACCTCACCTGCCCCGCTCTAGCACGTGATGAAGATCCCCAAGACCACCCAGCTGAAGGGCTCAGGTCAGCTTGGTGGTCCCGGAGTCACAAGGCCTCAGTTGGTAACTGGTTCTGACACTGAATGAATGAACTGAGTCAGACCTTCTCTGAGCTTCACTTTAATCATCCATAAACTAAGCAGACCACGTGCACCACCTGCCAGAAAGTGCTTGGGCTTTAAAGCCTCCTGGGCAGGTACACAGCATTAAATGCTTCTGTGTCTTCTGCTCAAAGCAGGAGGCCCCTCTGGAAGCTTCCTGGGGAGCAGAGGAGATGGGCTCCTGGGCCCTCTCCTTACTTAGGTAGACTGGGAGGAGGACATTGGGCCCCGGAGGGAAGGCCTGGGACTGAGTAGGTGACCACCCAGTTCCAGCTCTCCCACATATTAACCTCTGGATTCTGGAGAAGACCTTACTCCTTTCTAGGTCTTTCTAAATCTGGAAAATGAGGCTAAAACTTGCACTCCTAATCTCATGCAGATATTGTGAGGAGTGAGTTCTATAAACGGGAAATCGCCACATAAGTATGAGAAGCTATTGTCGGGGGTTGCCCAATTTCACCTGAAGATATCTTGTGACGGGGAACTCGTTACTCCCCAGACAGTCCCCACTGTTGTTTTCTTCTTGGATAGTTCAGATTAGAACTTCGGCATTTCAAGCTAAAAGGGACCTAGACACCACCTACTCCAGGCTGCTTCTCATTTTACAGATGAAGAATTCGAGGCACAGAGATGCCCAAAGGTCTGCTAAGGGGCAGAGCTGAGATCTCAGCTCAAGTCTCTGGCTTCTAGAGGGCACTTCAAACATTAGCCTGAAAATCATGAATCCAGAGTTTATAATGGAGAAAATGCTGATGATGGGACAAAGAGAAAACACCTTACTCTATTCAGCTATCCAGGTGACCTTTTGTCCTTGTTATTGGAATCTCCTTTGGGAAACAACTTTCCCAAACTTCCCGTGGGTGATCTCAGTGGCAGCCAAGCAGAGTGGAACACCACAAGACCACCTCTGTCCCCACTCCCTTTCCCCAGGCAGAAAGTTGTCAGAAATAGCTTCCTTTATAAAAATACTTTCATTTCTCCTCAACACATTAGAAATGCATTTTCTGAATCCCACTGGACAAGGAACACTTAGCCAGATTCATCCTCTCCCCTCTTAGTACAGGGGAGGGTGGAGACCATCTCTCAGATATTTCCTCTAATCTGACAAGGCCCCCTGGAGAACAGTTCCAGAATCCCCAGGAGCCTTATGGGCTGACATCTGTTGCTGGTTACATAAGTGGTTATATAAATCTTGTTTGGTTGGCTCCTGCCCCACCTCCCAAGGCTACAAGATCAATTCCCACCCTCAAAATTTATAGAATTTAAAGCTAAAAAGAATTCAGGGAAGAGCTACCCCCACCCCCTCATTTTACAGAGTGGTCAACTGAGGCACAGAAAAGTAACCAAAGTATTATAGTAAGTTGCAGTCAGGGATTCAAATCCAGGTCTTCTAACTCAACTCTTTCCACTACACTGTGTTTCCTCTAAAAAAGTCAAATGCTAATGGGATTCAAGGGTCAAATGAGATACAACCACCACCACTACCTGTGAAATGTGTAGAAAACACACAAACAAACAAATCAGCAATCTGCAGCCTTCTTGGAGCAGGAAAAAAACTGTCTCTCCTCCATGTGCAATCTCAGGCAGTAATTTAGGCAAGACTTCCATGCCTCCCCCCTTCCCCAGTCCTCCATGGGGACCATCAGTGGCAATCACCATGCCTTCCACCCCCACCCGCAGCACACTGGATATACGGGCTGTCCTGCTGGTTAAGCATGAGCAGGGAGCAATAACGGCAACCCTTCAAACTTCTCACCAGGCCTGGAGATGGGGAATGGAAGGCGCCCCAGGGGACTCCCAGGCCCAGAAAGACAGAAAATAACAGGGCGATAAGAAGCCAACCTCAAAAAAACAAAGTAAGGTAACCCTGGCCAAGTCTTGGTCCCCATTCTTTCACAAAGCACTGGGGGTAGCAATTACATGACTATAGCATGGCCTCATCAATTTGTGAGAGACGAGAGAGGAACAAAGAGAGAGAGGGAAGGAGAAGGGAAGAAAGGAGAAAAAGGAAGGAGAGAAGAAAGGAAAGAAGGATAGAGAAAGAGGGAAAGAGGAGGAGAGAAAAGACAGCAGAGAGGAGAGAGGAAAAAACTCATGTCATTGTTCTAGATCTTGGGATCCTGTCTCCTTCCATGAAGTCTGTCCCTGCCCTCATGGTGCATAGGTGACCCTGGGCTCTTGAAGACTATGCTGGTATTACATACAAGCCCTGGAGGTCCTGGAAGGGTTTGAAATATTAGTAGATTCTGTGTCTCAGCCTATGTGCAGCAAGGGACCCTCACGAGACTGAAGAGTGGCAGCAGAGTGACAGGTAATTTGGTGAGGAGGGGCTGTGAAGGGAAAGAAGAATGGAATTTGTTTTAGCTCAAGAAATCCTGGTCTAGCGAAGAGATCGTAACCCGAGAGCCAGGACACTGGGATTCTAGTGGCCACTCAGTTACTGTAGAATTGTTTTACTTTGGCTCAAGGACTTAAATTTTCTGAGTTCATCTGTAAAATGGAGATAATGCCTCTTAACCTGCCTGCAGAGAGAAGGCTGGGCCAGATAATGTCTAAAGCACAGCTGAAGCAAGGGCAAAACAGTGCAGAATCGATAGCAGGATTAAAGGGCGGTTCAGGTTAGGTTTTTGTGATTTCCTGGGGTCCCCAATCCTCCAAAGCTCTCTGGGAAGCAGCTACAGGTTTTGCTCAGTTCACAGAATTACGGAGCTGGGAAGGCCTGCAGAACACAGGGCATGGAGAGCTACAAGGGAGCAGAGAATGTCAGAAATGGAAGGGACCTTGGAACAGATCACATCGAATGCCAGAGCCAGGATGGACCTTGGGTTGACCACAGGAAGTCAGAGACTAAGAGCTGCTTTCTGGAATTTTCTAGGACAGTTAAGTATTTATTAAGAGCCTGCTGTGTGCCAAACATTGTGCTAAGTGCCAGAGATACAAAGACGGGTAAAACAGTCCTGCCCTCGAGGAGCTCCCGGTCCAGTGCGGGAGACAACATGCAAACAACTGTGTGTAAACAAGCTGTACATGGGGTAAGCTGGAAATTCGCGCAGAGGGAAGGTACCAGCCTCCTTGTCGGCTCTTGTTCTGTTCCTTTCGCTCGGGGAGACAGCCAATGACATCAGGAGGTGATGCCTTGACTTGTAAGTGAATTGGATTTAAGTGAGGGAGGGCTGAGCAAGGTCACCAGCCCGTCTCTCCCGGAGAGCATGAGGGTCCAGTGGTCGGACCCAGAGGTCACAATGACTGAAGAATGCCCCTGTGCAGGGGAAGACCTTGGCCTTTCCCAGGTTCTGGTTTGTCTGATGCAACCCCCAGCCGGTAGGTAAAGGCTAGGTAAGAACTGAGGTAAAAGGTGGCTTACTTTGCCTTCACAGAAGACTCACTCGGGGTGGGGGGAAGACCCTCAGCGTTCCAGGCCAGAACAGAAAGAATTGTTATTTACACTCATTCTGAGGCATCACAACACACTGAGCAAGCCAGACTTGGCTGGGACCTATTCCTGGCTGATCAGTGAGAGCCAGATAGATATGTCTACGCCTTTAAACCAGCATTAAGTATAACAGGAAAATCTTGTAAAAGAGGGATTTTAGCTGAGACTTGAAGGAAGCCAGGGGGGCCAGGAAGTGGAAGTGAGGAGGGAGAGAATTCCCGGCATGGGGGATAGCTAGTGACAATGAGGCTGTTGGGAGATGGAATGTCTTGTGAGAACAGGAAGAAGGTCAGATCACAGACGATGTGGAGTGAAGGAAACTAAGAAGAGTGAAAGAGTAGGAGGGAACCTGGTTTAATAAAAGGCCTTGAATGTTTGATAGAAGATTTCATATTTGATCCTGGAAATGAGGGAAATAATTGGGTTTTACTGAGCGGAGGTAGAAGTGATAAACCTCCAGACACTGAGCCAGCTAGGCAGCCTTTCCGCACTTGGACAACTCCTTCAATTCTTTTTCCATTTCCATTCCCCAGGGATGTCTTTGACTCTCAGGTCTCAGAAGTGCTTTGTTCTTCACCTCCCTGAAGTCAACAGAGGCTTAGCAGTTACCAGTGTTTCCAATTCAATTTAACAAGTGTTTTAAGTGCATACTGTGCACCTGGCCCTGAGAGCAGAAAGACAAAAACTGGAGAATCTGTCCTCAAGAAGCTCACAAACTATGCTTATTTAGGTGCCTTTATCAAGTCTCCCATTTCCACCATCCCAATTTCAATTGTACTGGCAGTCACCAAGCACCCGCTATGGGCAAAGCCTTGTGCTATATGCCAAGGATCCCCAGGTCCTAAGGCACTGCTTGGGCACTGTCCTCATTGGAGTCCAAAAGCAACAAAAGGCAAGAGAAGGGGAACTGACTCGGGGCTCAGGAGACCAGGGTGCAAGCTCTAGATTGGCTGCTAGCTTGCATAATGATCACCAAGGAGTCATTCCTGATCCACTAGAGCCGCTTCCTCCTCTTGAAAGTATGCATCAGGTGAACCAGGTGACCATCAAGGTCTTGGCTACCTCTGAGAGTCCATATTCTAGGATCTAAGGAAGTTCCACAACTTGAGACTTTGGAACTCTAGGATTCTATAATTTTTAAAATTCAATTATTCTTACATTCAATGAATCTCAAACTTAAGAGCTAACAAAACTTGCCAAGGGAATCTGGAGAAGGTTGTGAAATCGAAAGCATGGGTGTAGAGATGTTAGATGTGGCAGCTGTGTGCTACACAAAGACCCCTAACAAGGAGGCGGCCCTTCCCTCCCAGGAAGGAGAGCCATGTGTGCAACCAAGTGCTCCTATGCCCAATCATGGTCCTCTCTAGTAGGCAGGAGATGCAGGAGTCCTTGGGGTGTGCTTTCCCTGACCAAGTGCCTCATCTACCACAATGCCCATAGTTCTTTTTCTAGATAGAGTTTTATTCCTCCAGAACTTTTGAAGGTTTTTTAGTCTTTCCCATAAGAATGCACATTCCCAAGAGGAGGAACGCCTCAATTAAGGTATAGTTTGGGGCCATTAACACCTCAATGGAGATCAGATACAAAGTGGAATGGAAAAGGAAGGAAAGAGATAGGGACACAATCCTTGCAGTGGTCCTCAAACTTTTGTTCTCTATATCTTTATCCTATTACAAATGATTGAGGATCTGTCCAAAGAGTTTTTGTTTATGTGGGTTATAGTTATAGATATTGATCACATTAAAAATAAAAACCAATTAGGAATTTGTAGACTCTCTGAAAGGATTTCAGAGATTCCTCAGGATGCTCTGGACCAGACTTTGAGAACCACTGCTGAAAAGGTTTGCTCCCCCTCAGGAGCTAGAATTTAAAACTTCAGCCTGTGGTCCAGGACCTTAGGGGAACAGAAAGAGATACAGTGTATCCTAGTGGACTGAACAGACAAGACTGTGCCCACCATCTCATCCTGCAGCTTACCTGCGGTTTTACTCTTTGACATCATCAGCTACCCAGCCACGTCAGAGCCTCTCCTCAGTCCTGGCTCCCCAGGTAACCTAGCTCCCCACAGCTCCGTGCCTCCGAGGCTTCCTTGCCAGCCCAAATCTGTGGTGCCCGGAGTGGGCACTGCCCAGATCATACATTAGGCGGGTTCTGAAGCCCAGGAATGAACCAAATGTTTCCCCCTCATCAGTGTATAAATACAGACTCCTGGTGCATTGTATCTCTAACTTGACAAAACAGCAGGAATGGATAGAGAGTTTCTCTATGGCCACGTGGTCCAAAGAGGGGCGGAGAAGGGGAAGGGGCCAGAGACTAAGTCCAGTGTGTTATCCACTATGCCCTGCTGGCCACTGCCTTCCAAGTCAAGTTCAAGCTCATCCACCGGGAATTCAAAGCCTTCCACAATCCAGTATGGCTCAAATCTCCTAGCATTATCTCAGATTACTCCCATCATAGCCTAGGTTTTAGTTCATCAGGAGGCCTCCCTGCCTCTCCACCCACCCCGCCCCCCACTCACAAACGTGCCTGATGCATTCATGCTCTAGGAACACCAAGAAAAGAGGGACTAGTTTTCATTTGGAGAACATGGAATCCTTCCTCCATGTGGATCCATTTGCTGTGTGGGTAAAGTCCTAGCTCCTCCTTAACACCTAGGTCATTTAGAATAAGTGCCCTGACCTAAAGGGGTACTAATAACATTTTGAATGTTCATCTCCCAGGGTTACTTTGGGAAGAAGCTAGATAATAAATGTGAGAGCCCTCTCAGCCAGCATGCTCCCCAGAAATGTGAGCTATATTATTTATAACACCGTCAATCCCTAAAGCTTCTGGACTGGGGGAGGGTGTAAGGAGAGGGGTGATGGAAAAGTGGAAGCTTCAATGAAAATTCAAGTCTGAAGTTGGAGCAAGTTTGGAGCATTCTTTCTTTTCTTCCTAGACTACAGGATCTGCCATCAGGCTGGGATTTCTTCTGGCCCCGGGGGAGGGGTAAAGAGAGGGGACAGGACCTGAGGAATGGCCACAGAGAGATCCTGGGAGCACCTGCTGTACTACAGACTCTGGGGAAGCCTCCAACAAATGCCTACTGAGAACTGGCCAAATCCTTGCTAACAGCTCTAACCTCTCCAGGCAGAGTCAGAGGCTCTGAAACTAGAGAAATGACATCCTCAGGGCAGCCGCCTCAACATCTCCTTCCTACCAAAATGTTCTTCCTCCCTTCTCCATCCATGCATCCAACTATTCCTTCAACAAACATTAAGAGCTGCCCTGTTGCTAGAGCTCTGGGTATGTAAAGTTTTGTTCTGAAACTACCTAAACC
Organism: Antechinus flavipes; assembly: GCF_016432865.1. Taxonomy (NCBI): domain Eukaryota; kingdom Metazoa; phylum Chordata; class Mammalia; order Dasyuromorphia; family Dasyuridae; genus Antechinus; species Antechinus flavipes. Next base: position 195,170,350 of record NC_067403.1, on the reverse strand, counting down.
ATAATCCCAAAGCGGGGACAATCCACTCTACTTACTCAAGTATGATGGACAGTGTGCTGGTTTCCCTTTCAGAGAGGCTGCTCTAGGACTACATAGTGACTGAGCTCTGAGATCCCGCCACTCCCAAGAAGTCAGTCATTCGTTTGCTCTAAAACCCGGGGTATCCTTGGAGGAACCGAGACTCACCTTCCCTCACCCCCTAAAGCACCCTCTCCCATCCCAGCAAGCCCTCCCTGGGAGGAGACAGCATTTTCAACAACACACATTTGTTATATCCCTAGATGTTCAAAGCCCCATGCTTGATGTTCTGTTCTCAAGTGATTAATGTCATTAGCAGCATTTAAAATGAATGTTATTGGCCTTTTCTATAGTATTCTATTAACTGATATAAATGAAACACAGTATCTCACAACACAAACTTCTAGTGCACCACAAATTTCTCCCTTTTGTTACCCAGGACCAGTCAGTTCCCAGCAGTCATTTCTCCAGAATTCTGCTGTTACCTTCCGAGGGAGGTCTGAGTTTTCTGCCTGAGTGGTCCCTGCAGGCAGCCCCCACCCAAAATCAGTCAGCAGTAATAGGATAGGAAGTTACACCCTCCTCTACCCTCCACAGACAGGCTGCCAGACCAACCCAAAGGTCACAACCCAACCTCAATCTCACTGACACCCAAAGTCACAAAATCTTGCTGACCCGGGCTCATACCACCTGACTTACTAAGTATGAGAACCTTGGCTCTGGAGTTAAAGGATCTGGGTTCAAACTCCAGTCCTATCATTTCACCACTCTGGGCCTCTAGCTCCTCATCTGTCAAATGGGAAGATTGGCTAAAATGACCTAGACTAAGGACCCAAGGGACCCCTGCCTCCATGCCTCTCTGATACACATCCTGAAGCTTAACTCTTTATCTGTAAATAGTGCCTCCTCTGTTCTCCACCCCCTCCTCTCTCTCAGCAGATGGATGATCTCACCTCCTATATCCAAGAGATATTTTGGATGAGGCGGAGACAACTTCTGAAGTTGTCCTAATTCTAGTGTCCTGTGATGTTAGGAAGTAAAAGCCACCTGATAGGAATTTTCTCAGGTCTTCCTCCATCTCACAAAGCCTCTCATGCTCTCATCTATCTTATCTTTCCTTGGGGTCTCAAGTTGAAGACCCTCTTCCTTGCCAAAGCTAATCTTCCAACTTGCACCTTTTATCTCACAAAGTCCCTTATTCAACTCAATCCAACTAAAATAACTGAATTAAGCACCGACTATGTGGCAAGCACAGGTGATAAAGAGACACAAATGAAGAAGTCTTAGAACCTGAGGCAGCTATCTTTCACCCAATCCACCAAGATGCATTTATTAAGCACCAAAAATTAAACAAGGCCCTTCCTTCAAGAAGCTTACATTTTCCTAAGGGGAGACAATGTATACACATATCCTTATATTTTTTATAATGACTATAAAATGATTTTGGAGTAAGTAGGGCATTAGCAGCTGGGAGAGGAAAATCTCAAAAGGCCTCATGTAGGAGGTATCTGAGAAATGAGAATTCTAAGAAATAGGAATGAGGAGGGAATACACTTCAGGCAGGAAGTACAACTAGGACAAAAGCATGGGAGAAGGAAATGGAATTTTCAAATGTGAATAACTAAAAAGAAGCCAATTTGACTGGGACAGAAAGGAAACTAACATGTGACCAAACTAGAAAGATTGGTTAGAGCCAGGCTGGGAAGAGATTTCAATGCCACAGAAGAGTCTGGAGTTTAAAAAAGTGGTCAAGTGTACGTTGCCCCTTGGTCCATCAATTGTCTCTTTTCCTTTGTCTTCAATATCTTCTCTGCTAGCTCTTTTTTTGTTTGTTTGCCAATATGCCTAGTCTTCACTATAACAAAAAAAAACAATAAAAATAGCTCACATTTTTAAAAGTACTTTATAGTTCCAAACTCTTCATTACAACCCTATGAAGTAGTAAGTCAAGTATCATTACTCCCAGACTAGCCCCCCCCAAAAAAAGAAAGAAAGAAAGAAAGAAAAAAGAAAAGAAAGAAAAAAAAAGAAAAAATGAAGAGAAATTAAGTAACTTATTCAAGATTACACAATTAATTAAAAGTTAGAACCAGGATTTGAACCCAAGTTTCTCAGTTCCAAGTCCAGCTTTTCCCTCTCCTCCAGAATCCCCATTCTAAAATACCTTTCCACTGACCCTAGAGGGAGTAGACTATACCTGGGTCCTTGCTGCTGAAAAGAATGGCTACCATGGAAAAGGGGAAACATCCTTGGAAGAGCCAACCCTGAAACAATGAGATCGCTGGGCCTGGGAGAGCACAGGCATTGCTTCCCAGGATCATGACAATCGAGACAGAACGCACAACAGGAGCAGGCTCCCCACCACCTCGGATGATCTGGGGATGGGAAGCCAACTGCAGCCTGGCCACCTGAGAGGAAGGAGGCCTGGAGGCCACGCAGGCCAATGCCCCCATTTTACAGATGAGGAATCTGAAGCCTTGAGCAGTGACAAGCTGCTCAAAGTCACCCAGCTATCTTCTGACTGTGGATCTGGGGCTCTGGGAAAGAAACAAAGGAGGTGGCGGAAACTGGGCTGCATATGACTTCTCGCCATCGAGGCCTGTAGCCAGGGATGCAGAAGGTGGCAGAGCCCGGATGACTGTGCCAGAGAGCTCTCACTCTTTATTTCAGCTTGCCACCCTCTCCTCCTGAGGCCAATTTATGTGGCTCCTATTAATCACCACAAACCATTGCATCTCTTTCTTGACTTCCAGATTTACAAATTCTCTTCCCTGCCAAATATCCCTGTGAGGCACAGAGTTCAGGTGATTTCTCCCCATTTCAGAGATCTGGAAACCAAGTCACAGAGGGGAGTAGGGCTTACTCAAGGTCACACAAGTCAGCAACTGGCAAAGTCAGGATTCAAATGAGAGTCTTCTGGCTTCCAACTTGGCTCCTTCCCCAAACCACGCTGGCCTCAGGGAACAAATGCTGGGTTGCAAGTTGCCCAGGACAACGGAGAAAGTACAGGGTGCTTTCTCCCCGCTCACCATGGCTTTCAGAGAGAATTCAAATCAATTTTTCTTATCTCGGTGGTTTCTGGAAGCACTTTGTCTACTACCTAATGACAAAGCGGTTTGGGGCACTTGCGTCTCAGCCATGCAGGCCCTGGGAAACTGTAACACTGTGTACTCGGCTTAGGAAATGCAGGCCTGATCTGTTTACTTCCTGGGGCTGGTCCATCAGCAGCTTCCAGGGGCGAGGATTGGCAAGGACTTCTTTTGGGAAAAAGAACAGGGAGGCACTAAATTTAGGAGATTCTGTCATCAGCTTCTGTTCTAGAATCCAGGCCTCCTGAGAAAGGAAGCATTTAATCTTCCTACTGTCCCCTCCTCAGAAGCCCGCTGTAGTGACCCCGAGTAACTGCCTGATCAATGCAGGAATCACCACCACTTTCTGGACTTGAAGGCTAGAGAGGGAAAGGACTCAGAATCCTTCTTTCTTTCCTTCAATATTTAAAAGACTCACTGGAGATCTCTAAGGGAGATCTCTAGCTTTGAACAGGAATCTCTCTGACCTTCCTTACTCATCATTACCCAGCCTCCACCAACGACGGGGGATTCACTACCTCAAGAGGTATCTATTGTATTTCTGGATACCTTTGATAGTAAGGAAGCTTTTTTACTTAAACTCACTAAGACTTTTACCCACTGCTCTGAGCTCTGCCCTCTAATTTGATCAATACGGACACTCTCTCCACCAAAATAGATGGCAACTTTTTCTCACAGCAGCAAATCTTCGTGATTTGTGGTAGCCAAGAAGTTCTCCCTCAATGCTCAAACTTTTAGCCTAGGAAGAGCTCAGTGTCCAAGGATAGAAAAGCACATGATGAAAGACTCAGACTTTATGCAATAGGGATACCTGTCCCTTTCACACGGGCATAGGGTCCCAGGTCTTTTGGATCAGGGGAAACTCACACAATAAGTTTCCTGAATCTTGCTCACAGAGTAGACAGAGCTTTGTACTTGAGAGTCAGAAAAGATCTGGGGGTTCAAGTCCTGGGCTCCACTACGTCAATTCATCTCACTGAGTCTCATGTTCCTCATCTACAAAATCCTCATCATAATAATACTTCTGCTACCTCTATCAGGGTTATTATGATTAAAAAAAAAGGGGGGGGGAGGGGGATATGAGCAAAGTATCATGATCTGCTCAGGTCTCAAGCCTTGGGGTCCATTCAGGTTCCCAAATAGGGCAACTTCAAATCAGTGCAATAGTTTTTCCAATGTAAGCAGGGTGCTGGGAATGTTTCAGAAACAGATAAGTAATTCATAATCAGAAGACTCAATTTTAAACAGAAAGGCATCTCAGGGAACTACATTTAAAACTGAGTCTTTAAACAGAAATGCACCTCAGGGACATGTAGGACAAGCTCCTCATCTCAGGATTAGAAAACTGAAGCCCAAGAGATCATGGCCAAAGTCATATCCCTAGCAAGAAGCAAAGAACCACGTGCAGGCCAAGGAGAAGTCATGCAGGAGAGATAGGGCCAACAGGTTGGACTAGATGACCCAAGGTCCCCAAGGAGATTTTATACATAGAAGCTTAAGGAGCTGAGGCTCTCTCAGCAAAGTCATCAAGGCTCAAATCACAGCTCCCAAGCTCCCACTGCAGGGTTTTCCCCATTACACAATTATACTTGCCATATTCCGTTCAATGCAAGCTAACGCATATTTAAAAGCACCTACTGTGTGCAGAGCACTGCTAGGCCCTGAAGAAAAGACAAGACCTGGATCAAGTCCCTTATTCCCCAGCAAGACTGAGCTGGAGGGGAAAAGGCAGAGATAACCACATGACCACTACACAACGCCTGCACCACTGAGGAATTGGTTGGACAGGTCTCACCAACCAAGGGGAATCAAGGAAGGTTTCATTTAAAGACAAGCATTCTAGACCTAGGGGACGGCATAAGCATAGAGGGTGTCCACACTAAGGGCATATTCTTAGCAAATAACCTCAGCTTTCTGAACCTCAGTTTCTTCATCTATAAAATGGGGATGGAAAAATATATATACACTATCTATATCACAGGGTAGTTAAGGAAGTACTTTGTAAACCTTAAAATAGTAGAAAACTGAGTTTTTTTTTTTGTCAACATCTCTTTAGCCTTCATTTGCTGTCCCTTTCAGGTGTTGTTTCCCAGGCTTACCCCCATGATTTCAGCTTCACTCAACCCAATCCCCACTCCTCAAGCTTCCCCAGAGCTTTCAACAGAGATAAATTTCAAACAGAGATAAATAACTGCTAGAAAACAAACAAATAAAAAAAGAAGATGTGGGCCTAAAAGCATCTTATTCTGGTCACTTTTTCGTTTTCTTTTCTTTTGACATGGGTAGGTGGGAGGGTGTCTACACTAAGCATAATTTAGAAGCTCCTCAGAGTTTCTATTTCCTCACCTATAAAATGAGAATGATAATCCTTACATTATTTGCCTCTCAGAATTGTTGGTGGGAAAGTATTTTGTAAACATTAAAAGCCAGAAAAATAAGAGATATGAATTATTAAAGGGTAAGCTTTACTATGGCACTGAATGTCAGCATCCAGCATATGGTTGGTGCTTAATAAATGTCTACCAATTGGCTGAATGAATATCAGTTCCAACTTTCATCATTTAACGGAGATAAACAGCTCCTTGCCTCTGGCAGTCTCAAGCAGCAGGCTGGATGGCTTTAGCTGGTCTTGCAAGGGAGGTTTTAAAAGGAGATTCCTGCACAGGGAGAGTCTGGACCAGGTTCTTTCCTCCCCAAAAGCCTTTGCAGTTCTGACAATCAACATAAGTAAATCCTAAACATACTCTGCCTTCAGCAGACAGATGAAGCAGATAAAGGGAGGCAACAGTTGTACAAGTCACAAAGCCCTGTTAGGACCATGATGGCTTCTAAAAGCTTACAATTCATTATGCCCTAACCCTTACTTCAGAAATGGATGTTGTAAGTCACAAATTATGACAGAGGATCCCAAGAGGTAAAGGGCCTTGCCCAAGCAACTTATTAACTACTATTGATTAGTACTATGACTACTACTGGTTCCCATTTCTCTACTGTTTTAAAGTTTATGTAGGACTTTTCTCATAACCACTCTGTGAAGCAGATAATATACAGCTGTATCATTATGCCCATTTTGTCGATGAGCAAACTGAGACACAGGACTCAAACTCAAGTTCTGACCACAGTGACCTGGGAATAAATCATTCAAACTTCTGCCTCCTGGTCAGTCTCTCAAAACCAAGATTTGAGAAGAATCATGACTTAGGGGCAGAAATTCTCCTTTCCTTTGGATGGGGCATTTCCTCTGGTTCTGCTTTTTCTGTTGTAGCACAGCTAAGGGTAGGCTGTTGAGGGCACTCAAGAGCTCACTTTCTCAAAATTCAATCAGCCCTGCTTGGCAGAAAAAAGCCAAGGAGAAGGGCTCTAGGACTCAGTGACAAGCCTCACACAAGCCATTCTCCAGGACTGGGTGGAGGTCAAGGCCAGAACACCAACAATTTAAGGAAATAACTTAAGAGGCAGAAGACATTTCCCAGTGTACATCACGTGGCAAGGGAGCCAAGGGAGGGAGGAAAGAATAATGGGAGGAGGAACAAAGGGTGGAGCTTTTGGGGAAAGGATGCAGTTTTCAAACCAAGACCCAGAAGATTGGATGGGCTCACTCGAAGATCAAAAGTATTATTTGAAATGACTATCTTGCTCAGGCCACTCAATATAGTAGAAAGAGTCTTGCTAAGTAGACAGGAGACTGCAAGTCAAATTCTGTCACTAACTTGCTGTGGTCTTCAAGCATGTCACCTCCTTTCATTGTAGCTCAGGTTCCTTTGGAGGATGAGGGAGCTGGGGCAGACAGCTTCCAAGTTCCCTTCCAGGTCTGACATTGTGTTCTAAGGTTATCTCCAGTCCTGATATCCAATGATCTAAGATCCTTTCCAGGTCCAACATTCTGTGTTCTGAGGTAACTCCAGTTGGGAAGTTCTACGTTCTAAGATCCTTTTGGTTCTGATATTCTGTGTTCTAAGAAGTCTCTGGCTATGATGTTCTATGTTCTAAGGAGCCTTTGACTCTGACACTCTGTGTTCTAAGATTCTTCTAGTTCTGATTTTTTGTGTTCTAAGTGTTTCCCTCTCACTGGCATCCTGGGTTCTAAGCATCTCCAGCTCTGACACTCTGCATTAAGGTCCCTCCAGTCCTGATTTTTTTGTGATCTAAGAAGCCTCTGGCTCTGATACTCTATATTCTAAGATCCCACCAGTTCTAATATTCTGGGTTCTAAGTGTCTAGCTCTGACATTCTGCCATAAGATCTCTCCAGTTCCTATTTTCTGCAATCTAAGGCGACTCTGGTTCTAATGTTGGTAGCTTCTGCTCTATAGTCCTTCCCAGTTGTGACATTTCATACTCTGACTTGAGCACCCAGTTACAGTCTAGTGGGAAGTAGCAGGGTGATGGCACGAAAAGACTCTCAGCTCATACACACTGGTCCTCATTTTAAGTCCTGGGTCTTTCACTTATTGCCGGGGTAAACTGCCTTTTCTGGGTTCTGGTTTCTGCAGCTCTAAACTCTGTAAAAGCTGAGACTCTTGGCCCATGGGGAGGCAAGCCTTTGGAACAGCTCCTTCCAAGAGGACAGAATCATAGTCTTGAAAGGAACCTCACAGATCCCCAACCTCAATTTCCCACTCACAAGGACCAGGAAGATACACCTTACTTATTTGCCCATGGGGAGAGGTGGGCACAGTCATGCATAAATGTGTCTTTGAGCAGACACCTGAGAGGGATGGACAGCTAAACAGGGGGAGGAGGATGAGGAAGAGGAGGGCAGAGCTGTCCTGTCCTCTTCATGGATGTCCGGTTGGCTTTCATAGGGAAACCCTCCCCCTAAGCTCCTAGGCTAGGTCAGCATACACCAGCTGCTGCCAGAGTGAAGCAGTCTGGGTGACTCACGCGGCTGTAAATGGGAGAGCTGAGAGCTAAAGGGACCTCACACTCAGAGGAACCATGTCACCTGCCCAAGGTCACAGAAAGGAAGGAACCACGCCAGGACTCAAATCCAGGCAGTCTGCCTCCAGGACAAGCTCTCTCTCCATGCACAGCTCAAGTGTCCCCTGCCCCTACTACCAGAGGCCTTTCCTCCTCTCCCAAGTATCAGCCAACTCCCCCAGGGGATGACTTTGTATGTACTTTCTCTTTAAGGGAAGGGGCAGGTTTCCTTTTTGTCTTCCTGAGCTCAGTACCCAGCACACAGTAGGCACTTAATATATGGCTTGCTGAAGTGAGCAAAATTTCTTAGTATATCAAGGCTTAGTGGGGCTCAGAGCTCCTGCAACACCCAAATGCTTTCCTTATTGTCACTCCCACCCTAGGAGGCCTCTGGATGCCGTAGAAGGCTGGGTCCATTCTAGAGGGTCTGCTATGAAAAATGAATGCCCCCTGCCTTGGTTTGCACCAGAACCCTTCCTGTGGAAGTCCCCCCTACTCTGCTCCTCTGCTGAGCTCCTAAGCCCATAGTCCCCAGACCATAGGCACTTATCCAAAAAGATCCTCAACCCAAGTGGAGTTCTGCATCTGGGCTCCAATGCCAAGGTCATCTCCAGCTCAAATGTCTACTGAGGGTCTTTCAATCACTCTCCTCTCTCACGATGTGAGCTTTGCTGCCGCCCCCCCCCCCCAAAAAAAAAAAAAAGATAAGGGCAGAGCTGGGCCCACAGGAACAAAGCTCACCTGTTCTAAGGTTCAGATTCCTCCTTTTAAATGGGTCTAGAGTACCTGCATGACCTACATCAGTGTTGTTTTGAGGAAAAGGCTTAGGTAACCTCAAGGTGCTATGGGAATGGACATTCTTATCAGATTCCTGGCTCAGTATCTACCTCCCATTATGAACTCTGAGCCCTGCATGGGGCTCATTTCCTGCTCTCTCAGCCTCCTCAGATAGTGTAAGGATCGGAGGAGACAGTGGATGGGAACTCTCCCTTAGGAAATGTGATCCTGGCAGAAATGCAAGGTCTGTGAGACATCAGCTACAGGGAGCAGGGAACTCGGAGCCCTACAGGAATATCTAGCCACTCCCCAGGTGGCCCACTGTTCTGAACCTTCTGTCCCCAGCTCGGGCTCTCTATACAAGGGCCTCTCTTGGGAGACTCCCCTTCCAGGAAACACAAACTGCAGAACTATGTGTTCTGGCCCCACCTAGGGCCTGAAATGACCAGGAAGGCTAGGCAGACTGGCTGGCTGTCCCTGTGACCCCAGACATTTACTGAACACCTGTGGGGAAAGAATGGTAGCTGCTTTATGTATCCAGGTGAGGCTCCCAAGGAACTGGGACCAGTATGCCTCTGAGGAGGAAAAACGTATGATGTACAGACCACAAGAGGTAGCTGGGGAAATGGACACACTTTCTCTTATCAATCACCACCATCCCCCATCATCATCATCATTTCACAAGATCCAGAGGTAAAAGAGATCCCAGAAATTATCTGCTCCAGAGGTTCTTAACCTGTAATTTGCTTATTCTGTCTCAATGTAACTGGATCCCACTATAATCCTTTGGATTTTACCTTGCACAACATGGTTCTGTAAAGGGGTCCTGGCTTGATCAGACTGTCAAAAGAGATCAGGAACTCCAATCTAATGCAAGCTCTTCATCTCACAGAGGAGGAAACTGAGACCCAAGGTCACTCAGCTACTGAGCCACAGAGCTGGAATGGGAATTTAGTGATCTTTCCTCTATGAAACACTAACAATAAGAACTTACCTTTCTGGAATGCTTTCTGTTTTCTCTGATAGTCCCTGTAGGAAGCAGTCTCAGATTTTCCTCTCATTTTATAAGAGGTCACTAGAGCTCAGAAGGGGGAGGTTTAGCCAGGGTTCCTCAGTTAAGGAGGGGCAGAGCCAGGTTTCTAACTGAAAACTGTGGTCCCAGCCCATCGTTCTTCTTGCTATTACAGGATACAACATGTACCTGCCTTATCCCAAACAGGTTGTATCCTGTTCGATCTCCTGGGCCCCTTCTCAATTCATTCTTATTTTACAGATTCTTAGAGTATCATAGCTGGCAGTAGGGGGTGAAGCAAGCCCTCTGAGATCAGCCAGTTCAATTCCTGACCCTTAACACAGAAGGGGAAATAAATAGGATTGTCACCATTTGACACATGTGGAACTGAGGATGAGAAGAGGGATGATACTCTTCCTGAGGTCACAGAGCATGTCAGTGGCAAAGCAAAGTCTGCTGGCTCTTATGGTCTGAGTACTACTCACTGCTTCTCCTCTTCAAGGCAGCATTTATCCACCACAAAGAGGCAGGACATCTTTCATGTCTATCATCCCAAGCCTTTTCCTTCCTCCCCACCCTTCAGGATTAAAAAAGTGTTACCCGGCAAAGGAGAACCTCACATTATGTAAAAGTTTGATTTCTGGGCAAGTTATAAATAATTGGATTTCTGTAGCTTTTTTAAATGCATGAAAGGGAAGCTCAATATCAAAAGCAAAATCATTTCCACTTTATACATTTGGTTTATTTTGCTATTCTGAGTTATGTGAAGTTCCCTTTGCTTCTTAGCAAGGGAATAAAAACAACAGAAGCACAGATGCTCTAAGCTGGAGGGCACCTCAATGGCTGGCACCTAATCCTGCCTTACCTGGACAGGATTCCTGCTACACAGGTCTCTAGGCTCCACTTAGATACCTCCACCAATGGGAAAGCCACACCTGGTTTACCAACGTGGCTCATTATGGGGCAGCTTGGTAGTGCAGTGGATAGAACATTGGCACTGGAGTCAGGAAGAACCAAGTTCAAATCTGGCCTCACATATTTACTAGCTGTAGGACACTGGACAAATTACATAAATCCAATTGCCTACAAATAAATGAACAAAAATATAGTCAAGGGGCTCATTCCATGTACAGCTAAAGATTATCAAGTTTTTCCCTATGCCCCGTTGAAATCCACCCCGTGGCAATCTCTCCCTTCTCACCCCCCACCAAGAGCCTCTCTTCTCTGGAGCTCATACACAGAGTGATGTATTACATTCTCATTTCCTATTTCCAGATTTTACTGGACATTCTTCCTCTTCATACAGAACCTGTGTTTTCCGTTTGACACATATCAGAAAACCTGTATTGGCAGGCCACTTTTGCTACTAGTAGCACTAGCCAGATGGTGCCTAAGACCCCTTTCCAGCTCTAGCCCCTAGGCTTCTATGACTAGGATGAGGTCCCTGATCTTAGGGAGCTGGAAAGAGGGAATAGGGGAAAAGCACAAACAAGTACAACATTATGGAGAATATGGGAAGCCTAGAGAGTAAAGATCTAGTCATTTCTCAATACAGTTGGGGGGAGGAGGAAAAGAGAAGAATCTCAGAACTGGAAGGAATCAGGATATTTCTTGGGGCCAATTCCTGGCAAAACTCTAAAATCTATTACATAAGAAACAATAAGTATCTAGAAGTAATAGTGGTGACTTAAAAAAAAGGGAGGGAGGAAGGCTGGTAGAGCTCATTGAACATAGACCCTGCCAGGAGGACCGGACTTCCCTTTTCTGCCAGCATCATGAGCATGGCAGATCAAAGGAATTCCACAGGTATGCTTTTACTTCAACCTGAGCAGAGCTTTTGACAGAACTTGTGCCATCCTTTTGGAAGAAGGAGAGAAGTGGGATGGTGGGTTTGGGCAGAGGTTCAATGACCCATCTCCCAAGCCATCACTGGTGATTCAATGTCATCCCCAAAGGAAGTTGTTAGCAAAGTGCTCCTGAGACCTGTGATCGCTCTGCTGCTGCTTGATGTCTTTATCAATGACATGGAAAAAAGCAGAGATGACGCAGAGCTCTAAAAATGGGCTACCCCAGTCAAGTGACAAAGTTGGGATTCAAAAAGGCCTGGCTGAGCTCATCAGTGAGAATCTAAGAATAAAGAGTCTATGTAAAATCTTACACAGGTTCAAGAAAATCAACTTCACAGGTGGGGGAAATATGGCTACCAAGCAAAGGATATGGGATTTTTAGTATATCTCAAGTACTATGTGATTAGACTAAAGAAAAATTCGGTGAAGAAAACAGGGGAGGTGGTCAATATACTCTCATTAATCCATATCCATCCTGTTGTGGGTGCTAATCAACTGATTGGCAGTGGTGTTTCTCAACCAGGTACCATGGCTGAGAATTAGGGTCTGTGCCATCTCTAAGACACCGGTTGACATCTTGGGAAAGCCATTTAACTTTCAAGCCTATTTTTTCATTTGAAAATGCAGATAATACTTGTGCAACTTCATAGGGCTGCTGGTAGGAAATCCCTTTGTAAATTACTTAGAGATTCGTGATTTTTCTCATGTGAGTCAGTCAAAGACAGAGCTTCTCCTCCAAACATTAGCAGAGGGTTTCATGAACAAATGTTCAAATCTGTTTTGCATAAATGTGCACCTGGTTAGTCTAGTTCTTCATCAACATACACAGTCTGGGGCTGTGGTATAATAGAAAGGGCATTGTCTGTAAATCAGAGATATGGGTACCTTTCAGCCTTTAACCTTTGGCAAAAATCTGTAAGCCTCAGTTTCTCCATCTCTAAAATGAAGAGACTGAAATGAATGATCTTGAGATCCCATCCATTGCTAAACCCTGTGACCTGAGACAATAAAAGCAGAATTTAGTATTGGAAGTCAGGTTGCTTTCCTGAGCTCAATTTCTAGCACTTGTATTTATTAGCTACATATAATGGGGGAAAGGTATTTAAATTCTCAGGGACTCACTTTCCTCATCTGTTAAAGATAAACATGACATAGAAAACTGAGTTATAATTATGGCCCCAGACCATGAACTCATCCAATCACAGCTGTCTCTTAGAATCCCAGTTTCCTTCAAAGCTCAGGCCAAATCCTCCTTCCTATGGAAAGCATTTCCTGATCCTTCCAGCTGAGGTTGCCTCCCTCCCAAAATTGCTTATTGTTTTCATATAAGTGGAAGGCAGTGTGGTGTGGCATAGGACTGAGTTCAGTGAGAATTAGAAAGACGTTTAGTCAGATCCCCATTTCTGACACCTATGCCTGACACAGGTCCCTCAGCTAGTCCTTGAACCTCTCAGTGTGGCCAGGTAGCTGTCTAGACCTTTAACCTGCACAGAGCGGTCTCCTTTGGTCCCTCCTAGGATGGCTCTCTCTATGCTGAGAAAACCACAGATGTGCTCAAATAAAAACAAATCTCCATCTTGGATAGACACATGTTACCTCTCTTAAAAGAATGGAAACTCCTGAAGGCGAGAACTGTAGTATTTCTATCTTTATACCTCCAGGTCTTAACACATGTCTGGCTCACAGAAGATACTTAATAGATGTTTTTTGATTAACTTCTTGAAGCCTTTCCAGTTTAGTAGAGACTTGGCAGGGTTGAAGTCCCACCGAGAGGGTCTCAGCAAGCCTAGAAACGCAGCCTCTGGTAAATTCATCTGTGGCCATGAAAAGTTTGGTTCACACTTGAGTTACTGTTGACTCTACAGCTCCAGCTCAGCCCAACCAAGTGGCCTCTACACTCTTCTCTACACAGAAGTTGCTTCTCCCACATGAGATCCCAAGAAATCCAGACTTCCCCTAGATAATCAATGAGCCAATCCCAGCAGCAGCTTGTTTGGTGAGATCCAACTGATCCCCCCACTGACAATTCTCTAGTATAAGCAGTCCCTTTACCATCCCACCCCCTCCCCAAAAGCTTCTACTTCCCCATAAACATTTATACAGAAACAGCCTGGAAAAAAAAAGCAGCAGTAGCTGAGGGAGGGGTAGAATATGGGGGAAAGGAGCTCTGCCTAGGCTCAGTGTAAGGAGAAAAATCAGAGGACAGATTTGTTTCTAGTTAGCCCAGAGGCAGAAAGGAAGGAATTCAGATGGCTCAACTGAGCCAACTACGGGTCTCCTCGAAGCTGACATGGGAACAGATGAACAGACAGAAATCTGGGTGTGCAAAGCCATTCTATAGCATGACATAATAATAATAATAATAACATGTAATCTTTGGGGCACTTACCTATGCTTTTCTAGCTCGTTGTGCGAAGACCTGTCCAGAGAAAAACAAGAAACAGAAGTAAGTCCCCTAATTCAATGAATAATTGTGAACAAAACCAATCTGTCCCGGCTCGTCAGGGAGACAGTCGTGGGAAGGCTCAGGGTGGCCCAGCTGCCCTCCCCAGGGCCTCCCCACTCGAGAGCACTGGGAAGGGAGCTGAGAAGGGAAGACGCCGGAAGCCAGTCTGAGGCCAGCTTTCAAACAGAGCTCAGCCTTGACGTTGGCAGGGAGGGCGTCTCGAAGGCATCTCAGAATCCCACAAGTGCCACGTAGTAGCAGAGAGGAGAGCAGGAGAGCTGGGCTCGGATCCCAGCTGAGACACTCACTGGCTAGTGAGGGGACTTTGGAGAAGTCCCTTCCGTCTGCTAAGACTCAGTTTCCTCAACTTTAAAATGGTGATAATGATACTTGACTCTTTTCCTTCACAAGGCTGATGAGTCAAAAGAACACCAGCACCGAAGTCAAAAGACCTGGGTTCAAATCACATCTTTGTCCTTCACTACCTGTGTGAGCCTCAGCACTGGGGCTTGGTTTTCCCATCCGTAAAACGATGGGATTTGACCAGATGGCTTCCAAGGGCCCCCCACTCTGGGCCTACAAGCCCATGATCATGTTATGCCTTTGGGGAAGGCAGGGTCTGGTTTATTTGGAACGTTTGTATCCCAGTGCTTAGCATAGATCTTGGCACAGAACAGATACTTATTCAACTGCTTGCAGTTGTCTGAAAACCTCAGAGTGCTACAGCAATAGGACTATTAATAATAAAATATTATATAATAACATATGCAACTATAATTGAATTACACTATGAACATTAATAATCCCTTATACTTACTACTTGTGGGACTTTGAGCAATCACTTTGCCTCTAGGTCTCAGTTCCCTCACCTATAAAACATAGGTTTTATATGGAGATGCCTCTCCAGGGCATTGTGTGGCTGTGAACCCTATACTAAGTAGGGGTCAATATTTGCCACGTCACCCAGTCTGGCCCCCTCTGCCCTGCCGCAGGAAGAGGACAATCTGGAGGTCCCCTCGAGCCTGTCTGTACAGCGGTAAGGTTCCTGAATCCATAAGGCCGCTTTGCTCCAGGCTTCACCTTCCATGACTGACTCCTGCTCTATACCGGGGAGGACCTTTCCCAACACCATTTCATACTTCTGACACTTCTCTCTCACAGTTTTGACAATAACAAGATTTCTGTTTGCACCTGTCTAATCCTCCAAGTAAATTGAAACTCCCTGAGAATAGGAGCAGCAGTCCTGATACTGTACTGTGCATACAACAGGTGTATATTCAATGTTTATTCCCACCCAAACGCAAATTCTTGGGCCTGCTTCATGGTCTTTCATAATGTGGCTGTCACCTTTCTCTCCCCCCTAAAAGCTCCCTACCACACACCCTCCCACCCCCATCCTCAAGGTGTCTCCTCTTGCCCTACACCCACTGCTTCTTTCACCATTCTCCCTCCTGAAATGCGCATTCTTCTCCTCGCCTCCGAGGCTGTCCTGACCTTCAGGGCTCAGCTCAGTCCTGTTTCCTCTAGGAAGTCTTCCTAGGGAGGGATTTCTCCTTTTTTCGGCTTCCTGTGGCTCTGAAGTGTTAACTCAGAGCTGTGTGTGTAAGAGAAACTTTGTCTTTCAGGCACACAACTCCCAAAGGGAGCCAGCTGTGTCCTCTTCTCCCTTCCTTTCCTCCCTCCCTCCCAAGGCCTAAGGAAGGCCTGAGCCAACAGCAGAGGAGGCAACTATTAGGAATAGTAGCCACAGCCGGATCTTCAAATGGGGCTTTCCCACCCATTCTTTATCTGATCTTCACCAAAATTCTCTGCAGCTGGCAAGATAATTTAGAAACAAAGAAACAGAGGCTGGAGGAGGTATGGCCCAAGCAGCACCAGCCAGCTTGCCAAAATCATGGCAGCCTCCTGACTCACAATTCATGCTTCTGTTCCCTCCCTTTATCAGAATGACCATGTTCTGGTCTCCTACACAGACTGTGACTGCTTCCTTTCCATGCTCTACCAAACACACACTCTTCGAGGATTTTCCATCCCACAATTATGGACTATCAGATGGAAAAACCTTGAAGGCCTTCCAGTTCCATCACCCTCTAAAATAGGGCCATGGTTTTTCAGACGTGGCAGTGCCTGCTTTCAACACCCCTGAGACCAGAAATTTTGGCTATTGACCACACTCATTTACTATATACTCTATTCATTCCCTCCTTCCTTTTTAGAATGGACCTAGAAAAAAGAAAGGAAAAACCCCTGACCATCTCAGACTACCTGAAGAGCAGTCCCTTGCAACTTCATCAAAACATGATCAACCAAGTTTGTTAAGCCTTTCTCTCTTTATTCAAGAGGTACACCAGCACATAGGTGGCACAAAGGATATACCTGATCTCAATTAGACCCGAGTTAAAATTCAGTCCCACTCACTTATTTTGGGCAAGTCGTTTCACTGTTGACTGCCTCGGTTTCCTCAACTGTGATATAGGCACAATAATAGCACCTACCTGCCAGATTCTCCTCATGAGGATCAAGTGAAATATTTGTAAATCACTTTGCAGACCTCTGAATATTATATAAATGCTAACCATTTTTTCTTTTTAAAAAAATATTTAAAAAAAATTTGGCACAAAGGATGGCTCACAGGATAGGAAGAGATTTGTAAATAAAAGGGATGTGAAAATAAAAAATATCAACAAAATGTTTTTTAAAGATCTGAGGGTAGGAAAGAGTATAGTCTACTTCATGTAGGAAGTGCCTTATCTTATTTGGCAACCTCTTCGACTAACTGACCAATGAGCATTTATTGCACCTGTGTCTGGTGACTTACTTTAAGCCTCATGGGAATTAGGGAGATGTAAGAAGGCAGAAACCTGGGTCTGAGTCCCATCTCTGCTGCCCACTGATTACAAACATATTTCTTTCCCCTCAATTTTGTCATCTGTCAATGGGGGCAAAAATAATTTTTACTCCCTAGCTCACAAGGTTATTGTGTAGAAAGTGTAAACTGAATAAATCAATAAATTATCATCTTTATTATTATTATAACAGCTTCTAAAAGTCCTGCAGAAATGGGAAGTGTCAATATCCAGCCCCTACCTATCCTTGGGAACTTCATGGTTTGCTAGGAGAGAAAAAGCCAAGGTGCCAAAAAAGTGTAGAATTAGCAATCCACACAGAAAGCATTCTGAGAGTAAGAGTGAGAGAGATCTCCATAGGCTGATGGGGTCAGGAAAGGCTTCCTGGAGGAGGTGAAGCTTGAGCTGGGCCCTGAAGGTTAGGGAAATTTCAATGGGTCAAGAGCAAGTGAAAGGGGCATTGTGGAAAAACTGTGCCTATTTTAATCTGACGTTACTGCCTTCACAAAGCACAAAGTGCCTGTTCAGAGTTTGCCTTCCTGAGGGTCTAGATTGGCAACTGAACATAAAACACCTCATTCTAAAATGATGGACTCTGACTGCTTTCCCTGTGCATGAGCTGTCCCCCAACCAACCCCAAACATGTCCCAGACAGTTGTTTCTTTCCATTGAAGAAGTATGCCAGAAAAGGAGATAGTATTACTTAGGGAACTTGAGAGCTGCAAAAGGACCACTAGGCACATCTGGTCCTGGCATGACCTTAGGAATGAGGGTAGGAATCATCACCCTCATTGTACAGACGAGGGAAAACTAAGGTCCCCACTCTCCAAGAGGACCTAACTTCCCATTGGGCACACAACTGCTAAGCGAAAGAATGGGGATTTGAGCCTGGGTGCCTGGACTCCTAATCTGCTGCCTTTCTATCAAGACTGATGCCTAACCCTGCCAAAGATGCTTTGATGGATCCTCGTCCGGCCCTTCTGCCGTGGGGCTCTCCACATGAAGAGCCACAAGCAAGTGGTGACACAGAGAGGCTTGGAAGCAGGAGGCTTGTTGGACTTGGGAGTGGGGAGACTTCCCTTTCTCTGGGCCCCAGTGTCCTTGGCCACAAAGTCAGGGTTTGGGGCAGATGATCTCCAAGGGCCTTCCCACTGTGACATTCTGGGAGGCAGCCAGATGGCTCAGGGGACAGAGCACCGGACCTGGAGCTCAAGCCCTGGAGCCTGACACATTTCCTCGCTATTTAACCACTGAGCCACTAAAACCTGTTTGCTTCAGTTTCCTCACCTATAAAATAGGGATCATAGCACCTACCTCCTAGGGTGGTTGTGAGGGTCAAATGAGGTGACACTTGGCTCAGAACAGAGTCTGGCATATTGTAGGAACTATATGGTTACTATAATAATAATAATAAGCAAAATAACATAATAGGAATATAATCATTATTCCAATTAATTATTGTTGCTGTTGTTATGAAGAAGAATCCCTTTCAGGCCAGTCCTGCCACATGCCTCCCTGCCCACTGCTGTGTCTGGTCCCTGCCTGTATGAGGGCACCCCTCCCCACCCCTGCTTCACTGGGGAGAATAGCCCCCCTGGCTTCCTGCTCTTTCCAGCAGGCTGCACAGGTTGAGCAACATCCACCAGGGGCCGTCCTCCTCTGGGCTTTCTCTCCTCCCCTTGGCTTAGAAAACAGAAACTTAAAGGAGGGGGAGGGGTTTATAGTCATCATGACGTGAGCCCGGAAATAGAATTGACCACTACAGTTATCTCCCAGCTGCAGGGAGTCCTGTTTACTAGAACTCATTCAATTTCCATCTCTTGAGAAATGGCTTGCCTCGATTCCTTGCTATCTTACCAACCTCTCTTCCCCAGTGTGAGCAAACAGCCACCACTCAGATTTCTAGAGCACATAAAAGTATATAGCACGCTCTCCATTTTACAGATGGGGAAACTGAGGTTCAGTGGTTTGGAGGGAACTACCAGGAAGGCACTGTGAAACAATGGGGAAAGTGATGGATTTGGAGTGTCAGGGCCTAGGTTCAAATACCTTGATTTTCCATTTTCTTCCCATGTGACTTTAGGAAAAATATTACCGAGTCCCTCTGGCCTCATTTTCCTATTCTGGAAAATGAGATGCTCTTGAAAATCTCAGTCTCCATCTAAGCTCCTCTGAGCTACTCAGAGCTTGGATGGGAAGCCACGTGTTCCCTGGTTCCAAATCTAAGACCCTCCCCCCCCCACTCTGTACCATGCTGCTTCTGGATAGAGCCACATCACCATAAATTTTCAGAGCTCACAAAACTGCAGCTACCAAACACTCAGACATCCTTTACAATTCCACCTCTGACAAATCATGGCATTGTGGGAAAAGGTTGGGGGAAAGCTATATGGCAGGCAGAGTCCTGGATTCAAATCCCAGCTCTGAATGAATACTTTGTTCTTGAATAAGTTACTTTCCCTCCCTCTGCCTCAGTTTTCCCATTTGCAAAATAAAATGGTTGGATGAGGCGGCTTTCAAGAACTCCTTCAGTTCCAATAGTTCTATATTCTAAGGTCTCTCTTTGTCAGCCTCTTTGAAATGATCAATAGTGCTCCCTGTTCCCACTTCCTGAATGTCTCTCTCCTCTGCCAACAGAGGCTCACAGCTGATCCCAGGCACGTGGTTTTTAGGTCAGGTACGTTCTAAGCCAAAACCCTCATTGTTCAAGTGGGGAGACTGAGGCCCGGTGTGGGAAAGTAGCAAATCCATGACTCAAACCCAAGGCCCCCAGCCTCCTGGCATTTCTGACTATCCCTTGGTGCTTCCAAAGTTCAGTAACAGAGGACATAAGTACAATTGGAGAAATCTAACCATGGGATCAGGAAGGGAGAACTGTTTCACCTTGATACTCCAAGTTCATCCAGAAACCCTGAAGCGCTTCTCACCTACAGCCTCACTCAGTAAGGAAACACCTCAGCGAAGTATAGAGCTTCTTAAATTTTTTCTACTAGTGACCTCTTTTCATATGAGAAAATTTTGCATCACCCCGGTTATACAGGTATATAAAATAAATATATAAATCAAACATTTACTGATAATAAATTTGCAGGTTTTATTCAGTTGAGACCCCATATGGCATTGCAGATCACAGTTTAAGAAGCTGGAAAGTAAAACAATAATAAAATCTACTGGGGTCAGTAGACCCAAGTTCAAGGATTGTCTTTATCATTTGCTACCCATGTGATCTGACCTAAGTTCCTTTGGATCTCAATTTCCTTTTTATAAAATCATAGAATCTCAGTTTTGAAAAGGAACCAGCCACTCACTCTCATTCATATTTGAGGACGTAAAAAAGGCCAAGATCTCCCACTTCAGTGAGATCACTTCAAATACAGGGCATCAGTATTCAGGAACATCTCTACTCATCCTAATCTCTATCTGGCCACTGGACCCCGAGGGCTCTGGAGGGGAGAGTGAGGCAGGTGACCTGGCACAGGTCTCCCTCGCTTCCATCCCATTCACTTGCATGTCATGGCATTCCCTCCCCTGAGGTCATGGTCCTCTTTGAGAATAAAGGACAAACAATAACCCACACCTATAAATCCATCCTCTATAACACCTAAAAATAGCTGTGTAAAAATTTGCTTAAAAGCTTCCAATGAGAAGGACTCAACTCCCTCATGATAACTGAGCCTACCTTTGGACAGCTCAGCTTTTGCCTGATACAAAGACTCAGTTTACCTTCCACTCTCCTATCTCTGCCCTTCGAAGCCAAATAGGAAAATCCCTCTTTCCTGACAATAGCCCTTCAAAAAGGAGACGGCCCTCACATCCCCCACTCACTTGTCTCTTCCCAGTTCCTCCCACAGAACTTCACATGGAATAAACTCGAGGCCCTCATCATCTTGGTTCTTTGAACATTTGCACCCAGGGAATGAGGAAAACATAAAAAGTTTTCAGATAGATATAGTGTAAGCAATAATTAATATGGCAAAGGTTTCTTTTCTTCCAGCTATGAATCTTAGCATTTGAAAAAGTACTGGGCCTTGATTTTCAATCAACATGCATGAAAATCCCTTGTGCCCAAGCCCAGGAAGTGCCTTGTCCAAGGCCACAAGTACATCAGTGAGAGAACCAGCCTCTCCCCCGGGCCTCCTGACTGTCCGTCCAAGCTTCTCATTCTGCAGCCTCAGGTTACCTGAATCTGAGGCGCTCCGCCTGCCCACCTTCGGAGTTTTCCTCTTTAGTCTCTCTGGTTGTTCACTTGTTTCAATAGCAGCAGACTCCTCACGGCCCCACTTAGGGTTTTCTTGGCAAAGACACTGGAGGGATGAGCCACTTCCTTCTCCAGGAGGAAACTGAGGCAAGTGGGTTTAAATGACTTGGCTCACAAAGCTCAGAAGCATCAGGAGGCCACATTGTTACCCAGGTCTTCGCTACATTGTTACCCAGGTCTTCTTAACTCTAGCCTGGCACTGTACCCGGTGCGCCACCTAGCTGCCAGTCTTTAATCTGCCCTGTAATCCTCAAACACAGCTGGGATAAAAATAAAACAGGAATTATAAGCTGGGCTCCAGACCCTGGAATCCATCCACCTTCTTCTGTTTCACTCCTGTTTTACTGTTATTTTAAAAAACCCCAACAATAATCCAGTCATTTCCTCATACAGACCAGTCCCCACCATCTTAACCTGTTGTGGAAACAAAGCAAAAGTGAAAACAAAACTGAAAAAAGCAATCTGGGTTTGAGGGGAGTAACTTTCTGCATTCAGACATGTCCCCTACCGAGGAGACCGAGGTCTGAATGCCTCCCTTCCCCTGACCCAAGCTTGCTTACTACCCATTAGCTGCTCCAGTTTACACGCTGTTATTGCTGTCCCTTCTCCCTCCGCACCAGGGTCCTGCAGTAAGCTGGCAGCCTGCACGAACCAGGGGAAATGCCCACTCTTAAACAACCTGGAATGATCGCTTGCGAGGTTTTCACCATCCTATTTCCAGGAGCCCTCGCCTGGCTGTGGATTTCCTCATGGCCTAACTCCCCAGCCTAACCATCAGAGATCTGGCCGGTCTGGGCCCATGGAATTCCCCCTGCTCCATCAGGATTGACCTCCTCACCATCCCAGTGCTCTCCCCACACAGGATCACAGACAAGCTGCAACCCCTTCCTTTGCGGGTGAAGCAGCTGGGCCCAGGGAGGGAAGTGACTGGACCATGGTTGTGCAGGGGCAGAATTCGAAGCCAGGCCCACTTGGCACTCTCTCCACTACCCCACCCACGATTTGAGGTTCCCAGAGTTGGAAGGACCTCATACGCCTCTGGTCTAACCATTTCATTTTACAGAAACAGACACAGCATGAATGGTCCAAGACCCTATAGTGGAGTAGGACAGAACAGGGTTCTTTACATCCCAGGCCCATGTTCCTCCAAATACTTTACTAGCCCAATTCTACCTTCTCTGTCCATCCAGATCCTACCCTCACAGTTCATCTCTAACAGCCTCCTAACTGGCTGCCTCTCTTCAGTCTTCTTCCCTCTCAAACCACCATGCACATACTCAGAACAGAAAGCTTCTTAACATGACCATGGCCCTCCTTCCTGCCTGTCCTGCAGCTCACACCTTCTCCTCCCAATGTTCTTTGTTCCAACTAACATGACCTGTTGTCTGGCAAAAAGGCCGCCGTCTCCCACCGCATCCAGGCCCGTCTCTGTCATGCTGATCTATGTCTGGCCACTGGACCCAGATGGCTCTGGAGGGAAAGTGAGGCAGGTGCCCTTGCCCAGCCCTCCCTCACCTAAATCCAATTCACTTGCAGGTCATGGCATCACTTCCCTGAGGTCATGGTCCTCTTCAAAAATGAAGGGCAAACAACACTCACCATCACCTCTCCAGTCTGTCTTTTCTCACCCTTATGGATGGGGGACACTGTCGATCTAACCCATTTCCAAATCTTGGTTTGTTGAGAACTCCCTTTCTTCAAGGGTCACCTTGTTCATGAAATCTTACCTGGCGCCAACAGCAGCAATAGCTAACATTTATGTAGCATTTACTATGTGCCAGGCACTACGCTAAGCATTGTACAAATACAATCTCATTTTGTTCTCATAACACCCTTGAGAGATAGGTGCTATTATTATCCCCATTATATAGAGGAGGAAACTGAGGCAAGTAAGGTGAACTGACCTGCACAGGGCTGTGTAGCTAGTGAGTATCTGAAGCTGTATTTGAAGTAGTACTCCCGAAGGCAGGCCCAGTGCTCTATCCACTTTGACATCAGAATGAAAATTATGTCACCTTCAAACTTTAAGGTTCTTCTCGCCTGGGCTCCCTCCTCTCTCTGCCCACGACCAAAAGGCATCATCTCTCAGTTTCACCTCAGTCCTATGTCTCTGCCTCCTCCCACTAGACTGCGAGCTCTCTGAGGGCCCATGTGACAGCTCAGCGGATCTTCTGGGATCCTACCACCGAACCTTGCTCGTAGCAGTACCTGGGTAATGTTCAAGTGGAGGCACCTTCAGTGCCCGGCTCACACCCCCCCCTTCTCCAGGAGGCTTTCCTGACCAGCCCAGCCTAGCCCAAGGCAACTTAACTCTCTTCCTTCTCGGAGCTTCCCAGACACTTGCAGAGATTTAGGACCAGGTTGGGCTTTAATTATTTTACTGGTAACAGAACCTGCCCCTCAAGCTGGTTCAAGGAAATTGATGAGGGTAGAAAACAGATCTTTCCTCTGCCTAACTCCCCCATCTACCCGACCTGAGCAGAGGCACACAGACTCCTGGGGAGCAAGGCCGAGTTTGAGGAGAGCCCTCATTCCCAAAGGCCATGAAGCATCTTGCCTCTGGGTCTCTCAGCACAAGAGCCCATAAGACCCCAGACCTGGCACTCCAAGGAAGCCCATGTGGTTATAATGGCATCTATTCCCTGACATTACAGCTTAGGAGCAGAGCTAGGAGACAGGTCAGAGGGGTGGGCCACTAGCAGAACTGATAGCTTAGCCATGGAATCAAAAGCCTTAGCCTTGGTTCCTGTCTCAGACTGAATTGGGCAAGAGAAAGCAAAATTGTGTCATTATGCCTCAGTTTCCTCATCTGTAAAATGGAATGACACTTGTCACTACTTCTTCTATAGGTAAGCTGAGAAGAAAGCATTAATAAGCCCACCTTAAAGTAGCATGTTAAGATCCCTTATTGGTCACATGTTTACCATTTGTCGGTGTCTTCCAAACTTTGCTTTTGTGAAAGATTAAGATGAATCCCTGCACAAGGTGGACAGCAAGACCCCTTCTATGCCTTTAACTTCACCCCAAGAGCTAGAAGACCTTCAAGACACAGAACGGCAAAACAGGAAGGAATCTCAGAAACTATGGCGTCTAGCCCAATCATCATGTAGACAAGAGGGCCCCAAGATGTGAAATGACAATAAGGAGCAGAAGCAGGATTCTGCTCTGGGGCTTCTAACTCTCCCACAGCAATAGGGAGATCACCTGGCCCACCAGCCTCATTTTGTCCATCAGGTCTTTGCAGGTTTCTCTTCCAGACACAAAGTGTTCATGTACTGATGAAGATCTAAATATGAATCATTTGTGGCTTTTAGCATGTGGGAACCCTGGTCCCCAGGGAGCCGCAGCCACCGCAAAGACCCACTGAGCTTGGGGGAGACGCCAAGAAGACTCATAGAATCCAAACAGTGTGCAGTTGTTTGTTTTTGTTATTTTTTTTAAAATCATCTGACCACACGAGAGAAGCATAAGATGGAAAAGCTGAGATTGGCAGAAAATCTTCTGGAGATCTTGTAGGAAGAAGTCCTGCCTATGGTGGATGTCACCATTCTGGGCAGCCAGTAAAGCTTTAAAATCTGCTGCAGATCCACTACCTCCATTTAGCTGCTGGGAACAAACACACCCAACTTCTGCAAAGCACCAGGGGAAGAGAAAGCTAAAAATGCACCAGATGGGCCACGGTGGGCCAGCCCTGCCAACATGGATTGCCTGTGCACACGTGCATACACATGCATGTGCGCACAGGCGCACACAGTCTTAAGAACATAATCATATCATTGCCTTGCTTGCTTGGGCCCAATGACCAATGAGTAACCAGACCCTAGCTTCTAAACAAAAGTCAGGCTGCTCCGAGGGACTTGTTTATATGTTGACAAATAACAATATCAACAATAATAGCAGCTGGCATTTAAAAAGCCCTATATAGCTTACCAAGTTTTTTTTCACACTATTTTTTTTTTCCTTGAAGCAACCCAGAGAGGCAGATAATAGAGGTTATCACTATTACTATCTTAGAGACAAAGAGCCAAAGCACCGAATCAAATGACTTGTCCAAGATCACAGAGCTAATAGGACTTGAATTCCAAATCTAGTTTTCTTTCCATGTTACCACAACTGCTTCCCATTAAAAGTTACTCCCCACCCTCAACCAGGGTGTTTCCAAAAAGGCAGTCACAGGAAATCTTTCCCCTTCTTCCTCTGTTTTGTGAGATCCTCTCGATCCCCCATTTCCCACTCCCACCTCTCAGCACTTCCTCCTGCTCTCTGGATCCTTAGAACACATTGGTTTCAGATAGGTTCTAAGAGGTGAGGATTAGAATTAGAGATCTAGTTCTCACCTCTTGTACAAATGAGGAAACTGAGATCTATAGAGGGGGAAATCCAAGGTCACACTGCTAGTTAAGAACAGGGCAGGACTAATTCCCAGTTAAGTGGTCCATCACTATATAACACTGTCTCATCTTCCTTCTTGGTAAACTCTAAGGCCAGTATTCAAAGCTTAACAGGGCTCTTTCTGGGATCTAGTCTTTCCTTCTCTCTCTTTATCCTTCTCCACCCCCTTTGTCCTCCCACCCCCCAGCAGCTGGAGCTATCCTTCCCAAGGTTATCTTGTTCTCTACTTTAAAAAAAATACATATACAATTATTTGTGCTCAGATTACCACCCCCATTAGACTGCAAGCTCTTTGGAGGCAGGGACCATTTTGCTTTGTCTTTTTGGGCTCAGGTGAGCCTAGCCCAAGCTCTCCCCCCCCCTTCCCCACTGGAGGCCCTTAATTAACACCCAAATGATTGATCCTAATGGCTGGTCCTTGCTGTTTCTTTGGGTCACACAGTTCTATAAGAAGAAAGTTGGAGGGCAGGGGGGCTAAGGAACTCCTGGAGGAGGGGGAAGGAGGAGGGGGTCCTCAAGTCCCTCGGCTAGAGAAGATTCTGTCAGAAAGAAAAGGACACAAGTACTCTCCCCTGCCCTTCTTTAAGGAGGAAAAAGATCAGGCCGTCGGGCGGGACAACAGGGAAAAGTGCAGGGCTTGAGCACGCTCAGTCCAAGGCCCGTTATTTGGCAACCGTAGGTGGTGGAAGAGAAAGGACCCGGAGGAGTTACCACGTAACAAGGCGCGGCCCCTTTAAGAGAATCTTCGGCACGTACACAGCGCTCTCTGGGCACGGTCTGCTTAGGCAAACAAAGCTAAGGCCCAGGGAGCCTCAGCCAGTGCCGAGCTGATCCCATCCTGGAGCTTGGCCGGCCCTGACTGGGGCTGGGGGGGAGGGCACAGTTCGCACCCTCACTCAGCAGGAGCCCTTTCCAATTAAAATCAAGGGTGGGGGTGGGGGCTGCCTACAGACTGGAACTCTCAGAAACCACTGTCCAGATGTGAGCTTTTCCCCTCAAAGGCACACAGCAAACCTGGAGTAGGTAGGGAAGGGAAGCCGGGGCTTGGAAGTCCCGAGGAGACAAGTTCTCCGTCCCAGCACATGTCACAAACTTGCAGGATCTGGGCCAAGTCCCTGCCCCCTCTCTGAGACTCAGTTTCCCCCTCCTTGAAGGGGGTGGGGGTGGGGACTGAACTCGTGGTTGGAGCCCTTTCAGCCCCAGAGACTGACCAAGTTCCATTGGAGCATCTGC
This sequence comes from Antechinus flavipes, assembly GCF_016432865.1. Taxonomy (NCBI): domain Eukaryota; kingdom Metazoa; phylum Chordata; class Mammalia; order Dasyuromorphia; family Dasyuridae; genus Antechinus; species Antechinus flavipes. The sequence goes on along the minus strand of NC_067403.1, from coordinate 195,143,513 downwards.
TATTTTGGGGAAGTCGGTCAGTCCACAGCACGTACATTAAGCGCTTACTACGTGCCAGGCACTGTACTGGGAGTACAAAGAAAGGTAGAAAGAGCATTTCTTTTCCAGACCCTTGGGACTAGGGGAGGGAATTAGAAGTGTGTGCGAGTGGCTGTTTTTTAAAGTCCCCGAGGTGGAAAGTCATGGGGGTTGGGCTTCCACATGACTCTTCCTGCCTTAAAAACAAAACTAAGAAGTTTGGGGGGAGAAGTGTCCCAGGCAACCAAACCCGAGCCCTTGCCCGCCCACCACCATCAGCGCTAGAAAGGGTGGGGTGGGGTGACATCCGTCCCTGGACAGACGGACAGACACTGCTGCTGGGGGCAGGGGGGGTGCTGAGCTGGGCAGGGAAGGGGGGGGACAAGCCAGGCTGCTGAGGCTGCTGCTGGGTTATCGAGCCGGGCAGAGCCAAAGCAGAGAGAGGCTGTACGCGTGGCAGTGTTTATGTGCGAGATCAAAACAGAGCCGAGCCCAACCCAGCCCAGGCCAGGGGAAAAATGGCGACGGGATCTGGGGTTGGGGCCAGGTCCCTGAGAGGGGTAGGAAGGAGCTGAGGGAGGGGGAAGGAGGTGGAAGGAAGGTTGCAGTTTCCCCGACTCCCCAGTTCCAGTCTGGCAGGTCCTGGCCGCAGCGGTCCGAGCACCTGGAGTGGTGTGGGGGTGGGAAGAGGAGCGGAACCAGGTCTACACGACTTGGGCGGAGTGGGTCGACAGATTTTTACCTGTTATTCTGAGATTTCCTGGCCAAGGCGGCCGTCTTTGTTTTTTTCCTGGAATACTCGCTGTCGAAGGGCAGCACGGACGCGTAGCCGTGTTCGGCTTCTGGGGACAAAGTCACAAGCATTAGGGGCCGGGGTGGAGTGGGGGGCGCTGGGGCGCGGTTCCCGCTGCCCCCATTCTCCCCACCCCACCCTCCCTATCCCAGATTCTTCCCTAGCCTCGGGGCCTGGCTGACCGGCCGGATCGGGACGGCTGCGCCCAGATTTTTAAAAAACAGACACTCCACAACATTTCTTCCCCCACCCTCCTCTCCCAGAACTAGAGATTTCTTCCCGGGCCACGGGGCCTTTTGCAGATGGAGTGGGGGCGAGTAAGCATGTCCCAACCCTCATGGGCACGGTCTTTCGTGGGGTAGGGGGAACCGGCCGTGGAGACCAAGAACTAAGCTCGGAAAGGGACGGCCCGGCCCTTGGTGGGGGAGGGGGGCAGGCAGGAGGCAATGTAACACGCTCTTAACAGTAACAGCCAGACGCCGTAATAGACAAGGGAAGTCAATGCCACGGCCACAGTCACCGAGCGCCCCTCCCTCCTCCCAGCGTCGGGCAGCTACAGAGACACAGACTGAGAGACCCGGAGGCAGAGAGGAAATCAAGAGAAAAGACACGGGGGAGAGACACACCGAGACGTGACACGGGGACCCAGGCAGGGAGGCTGTTTTTTCCAGAGAGGTTGCCTCTCTCGGGCCGAGGCACTTCCACATTCTAGAAGCTCCAGTTTTCCTTTCGGTTGCTTTTTTGGTTTGTTTGGTTGGTTGGTTTTGCAACAAAGTATCTTCCCCGCCTCCCCCGAACCCCTAAACCTCAGATAGGGTCAGTGCGCCTCGGAGCCAGCGGGAAACCGGAGGGAGCCGGGGCTCCAGGCGGAGGGGTGGGGGTGGGGGGGAGAGAAAGGGCGTCCCCCCGGGGGGGGTTGGGGAGCAGCGTACAACAAAGAGAGAGGGGAGCGGAAAGGAAAGGAGGGGGGCTCTGGAAAAGAGTCAACTCTGGGAATACCTCGGTCTCTTCTCTCCAAGTACTCGGCTGCTTCCAGGAGGAGTAACAGAGAGTTCCACTCCATACTTTTGGTGCTCTGTCACTCACACCAGTCCCCCCCCCTCCCACCCCCCCCAGAGAAACCAGACGGCAAACACCCAGCCCCCCCCACCCTGGCTCTGGCTCCTCTCCCTGCCTATAGAGCAGACCCCCGAGCGCCCAACTGCACCGAGTTCACACACTCCAGCCTACTTCCAAGTCGCCTATACACCACCCTCTCGCTCCAGCCCTCAAATTGACACATAAGACCGATGGGCGGCTCGAGCAACCAATAGGAATCAGCCGTTTGGGTTTGGGGGCGGGAACTAGGGGTGAGCGGGACCAATGGAAGCGGGCCGAACCCCCTAAGCTTGGGGAAGAGAATGTTGACAGATCTGAATCTCTCTTCCTATAGGCCGGCCGCGATAGTAACAATTTAGAAGCCGAAGCTTAGCAACAGCACGTGGTGGCCCAGCCCCCGCGCTCTCTGAGTGGCCGTCGGAGTGCATGTTAAGTAGGTGCTGGGCGATGATTGGTCTTGAGGAGGCTATGTAAAGTAGCGGAGAGCGGACCAATGGCTGGGCAGGAGGTAGGCTGGCCAATGAGCTGGGCGGAGCGGGCTGCGTTGCCGAGAGGAAAGGAAGCCTGGGCTGGTGGAGTGGCCCGGCCTAAACCGGCCTGTTAGGAGCTGGGGTGAGACATCTAGGGCCGTGGGGGAAGGCGGGGACTCGCGCTGCGGACACCGTTAGACGGAACTCCCCTTCTGCCTCCTGGTCTACAGGACTTGTGAAAGCAACTACCCATCAGCTGGGACCCCCGTCCTAAAAGACAGTCCCACAGGCGCAAATGATGCTACAGGTGCTAGGCCTGGCTTTGGGGGAGGGGAGCCACCTGGGGACAGGCCTGGACCCGGGACACTTGCCTTCTGGTCCTGCTTCTGTGCTGTCGGTGGGCTCTCGGACAGACGCCTCCCAGGTTCATAGGATCAGAGATGTAAAAATGGGAGGGATCTTGGGACTGACTCACTTAGGAAGTCGCTCCCTCATTTTACAGAGATGGAAACTGAGGAAAAGCTCCATCGAGGTCATTACCGACAGGAGGTGGCAGAGCGCAACCTCGACCCCATGCTCCTATATCTGAAACCCAGCCAATGCCTATTTCCTTTTCTGCCCAACCAGGGGAACGGACCACATGGTCTCTAAGGTCCCCGGGGTTCTCCCATTCTCTGTTCTAAAGTCACAAAGGCCGGCTCTAACGTTCTGTGTTCTAAGGATCTCTCCCAGTTCTAGGGTTCTCTGTTCTAAGACCCTTTTCAACTCTCTCATTCTCTGTTCTATGTTCTGAGGTCACTTAAAACACCAGCATTCCATGTTCCAAGGGCCCCTAGCATGTTCGCATTCTTACATTCCACGGTTTACTTTCAGCTGATTCTTTTTGGAATGTTGCCAACAATGGGTGGCTCTTCCTGTTGCTTGTGTGTTTCAAAGGTTGGGTTTAGCAGCATATAGGGGTAAAGTCAATGAGCGATTATTAAGCACCTACTATGTACCAGACTCTGAGCCAGGCTCTGTCAAAAAGCAAAAATCAAATTTGCCTTCAAGTCCCTCACGATCTAATGGGAGAGGTCGTATCCACAAATTATGTACAAACAAGATACATACAGGGTAAACTGAAGTTAATTTCAGAGGGAAAGAATTAGCATTGAGGGAATTGGAGAAAGGTGTAGCATGGGATGAGCAGTGATGTTAGCCATTAACTTATCCTCCCTGGACCTCAGTTTTTTCATCTTTAAAATGAGCATAATTATGCATTATTTACCTTACAGTGCTTGATTGAGGGAAAACTTTATAATCCATAAAATGACACAGAATTGTGCACTACTGCAATTATTAATCTTTACTAAAACCTTCCTCTGGTTTTATTGCAGCAAAGAGGTGATCCTGAGTTCCTCAAAATTATGCTATTGGAGGAAAAGCTCTAACCAGCTTGAAAGATTTCATGTAGTCCTGGCCTAGGTAAGTACAGAAAGGCCTAGTCATTAAAAAGGATCCAGGGTATAGATATCTAAAGCCATGGCAGCTCATGAAGGCCAATCCACAAAGGCATAAGAAAGGGGCTTTGATTCATGTTGGGAAAGGCAGCGTCCATAAAAGATATTGGAATTACTGTATTATTAGCATCATCTCTAGTAGAGGCAGACTGATATAGCAGGAAGAACATTGGACATGATATTAAAAAAAAACAGGGTTCAAATTACAAATCCACTGCTCATCTTGGTCAAGCTCCATCTCTGAGCCTGTATCCCCTTATCCTTGAAATAGGGACACTAATCTGTACTGCCCACCTGAGAAGCATAATAGATAAGTGACTTCAAAGCTAGGAAATCAAATCTTGCTTCTGACATATATTATTCTGTTGTCTGGGGAAAGCTAGTTAACCTTTGCATTCTAGGCAGTTTTCTAATTGTTTCAAAGAGATTGACCTTGCAGCAGTAAAAGAAATCCCTTCACCTAAGAGTTCCCTATCCTGATGAAATCACAGGTCTAATACCTCTTCCAAATGCTTACATTAATTACCTCATAGGGTTATGGTGAAGATGATAATGCAATATTATGTCTGTAACCTCACTGATATATTCCCTCCATTTGCTGATTGCTTACCCTTTATACCTTCTTGTCATGTGAGATTCTTGTTCATGGTTTTTTTTTTAGATTCTCTAGAATCATATTGATGAGGTATGGATAGTGGCAGGAAAATGAGTAGGTCTCCTAGTTCTCCAGAACACCAAGTTAGGGTGGGTTCGCAGCCAGAAACCTACACAAAAGGCTATGATAAGAAAAGGCACTTTATTAAAGAGAGAGATACCAAGATGTTCTCTTAGTGGGCAATGTCAAAGAATTGCCAAAAGACATTTTCTCAGGGCTTACTCTTATACAGAAACAAAACAATTTGGGTTTTACATCCGAAAGGAACATACTTGAGATAGGGAGTCTTTCCCCAGGAATGTAGGTTTTGCATCCAAAAGGTGCATAATGTATGGAAACAGAGTCTTTCCTAGGGAATGCAGATGCTCTTCTGGGTGAGGCTGCATTATCCTTATCAATATCATCTGACATGTGAGGCTTTTCTCTGATCCATTTAAAATTTGGGGACACCAAAGCCTTACTCTGGTTCTATACTTGTACTATGACTGATCTATATCCTTTTTTTTTCCAATTATTTTTATGGTGCCTGTCTCATTCTGCTCAGATGTATATCATCATGCTAACATTCTGTACCTTCTTAATCCTATCCTGTGTCTCTCCTTGGAATGAGGTGCAGTTGTGATCTTTCAGCCATTGTGCACTGCTATGATTTTTAGCCATAGAACATCCCTGGAAGAATATGGATATTTTAAAAGTTAGCATTTGTTTGGAATCCTTATTAGAATTTTGCAGTTTCCATGATGTACTCCAGTCTCTCCTTTCCCCCAATTCACTTCCAGATCAGGCAAAGATATGATGGACTGCTTACCTACATGCAACATGCATGTCACACTCTATAGACATCCTCCATCCACTTGATATTTCCCAACTGGATTGGGTCAGTCTCTTTTGAGTGGCTATGGATCTCATCCAGGCAGTTCCATAGTATTTTGGGACTTAATGCAATCAACATCAGAGTATCTGGAAAACTCTGTAGCATACTGGGAATCCCCCCTCTATTTGGATTCCCTATAGGACAGCCATTCTCCATAACTGAGGAGAATATCAATCACTTTATCTGATGATTAGAGAAATAACGTAGACATTTATATTGAATTTAATGTCTTACAAGGTTAAGTAGAAAGGGAAGATATTTCAAAGATGATAAATTAAAGTTCATATGGTTTAGATAAATTGAACAGGGTCACATAGCTAATAAATGGCAGAATTGGATCAAACAAGATAATATTTGTAAAGTACATTGCATACTTTAAAGTTATATGTACATTAGCTATCACTGGATATATAAAGTTCTTTGTAAACCTTTAGATGCCTCACTGATTTAATGTCATTATTATTAGAGAGGGGAGTGTTTGTGCTATTATGACAGTTTTCCATAGCAAACTATTTCTTCACAATCATACAATGAATTCAGAGGTTTAGGGAACTCAAAATTCTACCAATTATGGTTTTTTTAAGTATTTGGCTCTATAGAACAAAATGCTGTCTTAAAGTTCTCCATTTGCATGTAGAGATCATACAAGATTGCTTGATAGATTAAATCACATAGCTTTGTTCAGCAATCTTCGGCTTATCAGCATACATAGGAAAATATAGAACAGGGTGATATATGCTTTGCCGAAGGTGTTTGTCTAAAGGCATAACTAGGAATTCCAGCATCTGGGGTAAATTCTAAGATATGCTTACAACTAAAGTAAATGAGAGAGAGGTCGCAACATTTTAGGAATTTAGAGATCAGGATATTTGAAGGAGAAGAGTGGACTTGAAGGCCCATAAGTGATAGAAACAAGAATCTTGATAGGATAGAATGAACTTCAGAGGAGGAAAGGTAACTGCTGCATGATGGTGGCAGAAGGGGATCTGACAGTGGCACTGGGAAGCAAGGTCTTTGCCATATCCTCCTATCCCAAAGTATCAGAAGGTGGGAAGGGAGGAGGAGCCACAACTGGAGAAAGTACCATAAGATGTAGTATTTTTTGGAGAAAGCTAAAGTTTTTTTCAGGGGAGGATACAAAAGACTGAAGAAAAGTGAGAAGGATCTTAGAACGGAAGAGTATGTTAACAATAGGAAAAAAAAAAAAGAGTCCAGTGGATATAACGGAAAGTGTGGAAAGATGACAGGAACTGGACATGGCTGAGTTTACATAGGAGTGGGCACCATACACTGCCTCCATTGTCATTTCTCTTATTTTTTCTGGCGTCCAAGCATATATCAGAAGCAGTCTGTGGTTTTAAAGTAATTCGGGGAAACAGGCTCATGCAAAAGAACTTATCCTCACAATCCACACAGGTAAAACTGAGTGGATAAGAACCATATCATGTACTTTCCTGTCAGACCAGACACTTCAAAGGGACAGTGAGCTAGATGTAGGAAAATGAGAGTAGGCTGAATTCCATTTGGGAAACTAAACAATAAAAACTTGCCTTTTTAAAATCAGTCTCCCTCTCAGGATGCTATGTGGCCACAAACCATGGAGTGTCTTTATTTCTAAAAAAGATTATAGACAGAGCAATGGAAAGACACAAGGTGGGCATAAGTATGCTGTAACATGTTTCCCACTTAGCCACCCAGAGGTGCTGATACCCATTGACTTCCCAGTTAAACACCCTGCCTGTCTACTTATGCCCTTCTGGGATAGAAAAACTTAGGAAGTCGTGCTCTCTATGGTTATCATAGAGTCAATGGCCTCCTCTCCTTCAGCTCCTTCTCTTTCTATGGGTCAGTAATTGTTTGTATAAATTTGTGGAGTTACCCATCTGGGTAACTGAATGGACTGTATTTCAATGAATCCCAGCCACATAGTCTTGGTTTTATAGAATGGGTTTCTTCCAAACTACATACTAGATTGTGGTATGGGAAACTTTTTCACTCTATAGAATCAATGAGTAAATCAAAATTGCTTCATAACAAAGAGGCCGTGTCTAATAATAGGCTGTAAACATCTACTGAGAAGTTAGAAGCCCCTGCTCTCTTAGATCCCAGAAGTATGTGCAGACAAAAGATTAATCTGTTCCCAGGGGTTCTGGGCTAGACACTATTTGAGTCTTCCCTTGAGCAAGCAAAGGAGTATCACACAGGGTGATTGCCACAGAACACAGGGTGTTCTCAAAGATGTCATACCTTTCATATGACACAGAAACTCTGGAATTAAACTCTTGGTTCAGCCTAGTCTGCAGAAATCAGGATCCAGGAGGATGATCTTTATGGGCTCTGTCCTCATCTGTCAGAGCTGAGCCATCCCAGAGTAGGGTGAGTGAAACAGGTAACCCACCCCAGGAAGGGAGTGACTGCTTCCCATCATTATTCCTGTATTTCTTTCACTCTGACCTTAGCCACCTACACTTGGCTGGCCCTTTTCATGTGGACTCTTACAGCAGTCCTAGCCTCAAACCTCTCCCTATTCCAGTGAATCCTCCATTCAGCTGAACCACATTGACTACCTGTTTCAACTTCTGTTTGACATCTAATGCTCTTTGCCAAAGTGGTCCCTTTTTACCTTCCCAGGCTCTTGACACTTTGATCCCTTCTGTAAACTTCCAGAGCCAGCAATGCTAGTCTGTTTGCATTTCCTTGAACATGGCAGATTCTCGTAGTGCCTGGATTGTTGTGTGTCTCACTTCTTTCTCTTAGCTTCCCTGATTCTCTTCATGGCTCAGGGCAGATGCTGTCTTCCTTTGGAGGCCTTTTTCAAGCCCCCTCCATCACCATCTCTCAACTGCTGGTATCTTCTTGCTACTATGTCGCTATTCTTGAACCTTTTCATTTACATGTTGAAATGTGAGCTTCTTGAGGACAGGAATTGTTTTCTGAGTTTCTTTGAATTCACTTTGCCTGTAATTAGCACAATAATAAATGTTAAACAAATGTTTCTCTGTTGACTGGCTTCCCTATTTAAGAATCAGCCTTTTCAATAAAGTACAAAAATCCTCAACTTTTTCATTTAAGCTCCTTACAATATAGTTTTCACCTTTATCTTTCTGGGCTGATTTGCCCTTCCCTCACTCTGTTTAAGTGAAACTGGCCTGTTCCATATTTCTAATACACATATTTCCCTTTCCCGTCTCTGAACATTTGCATAGGTGGCCCCCACCATGTTTGGATATAATTCCCCTTCATTTCTATTTTATAAGACTCTATTCCAGCACTCCCTATCCCAGAGGAAAACTTTCCTGATTTTCATTCTTGTTATTGCCTGCTCCCTCTTGAAATCACTATATATAATGTATATATTTTGTACTTATTTATCTGTGTTATGTATCCTCCAGTAAAATATAAGCTCCTTGAGGGCAGGGACTTTCTGTTTTGTCTCCATAGCCCCTGCACTCAAGCATAGTACTTGGTGTGTCATAGGTGCTTAATAGACATTTGTTGAATTGAATGTTTAACAATATTTCACATTCGATAAAAAAAAATCATCAAGGAAATTAGGGTTGAAAAAAAGAAGTGGGCTGGTTACCAGGGGTAACAGATAGATAATATAAGAACAAGGCCTTCAACACATTAGGTTGACGTTCAACAGAGAATTAATGGAATGGTCAAAATGCATCCTGATCAATGTTCTTGGAGAATATATTCATATTGATGAGGTCCCCAATGACCAAAATGGTCAGTAGCAGTCCCCAGGAGGGATGCTACTGCCCAGCTCAACAGGAACTTCCTATCTTCCCCAGTTATCTGTGGGCCCAGCTGCCTAGAGTTGAGGCCATTTGTGTCGCGCCATTTTCTATTTTTATCCTCTATAAGAGGAATTGTCCATGGGCCCTAATGCAATATTAGCAAACCCTAGTGCAGAGTTATCTCATCCTCTAAGCTTCAGGCACCAATAATCCCATATTCCAGTGCTTTTATTTTAGTCCAGAAGAGAAGACAGCAAAACTAAAGGAGCCCAAAGTTTGAAAACTCTGTTTAAAGAACTCTGGAGGTGGTATATGCCTAGAACTGAAACATTGATCAGAGGTTCCCAAACACCTCATCCCACCAGCACAAGTTGGTAGAATTGTTGACTCAGGTCCTCAAGAACTTTCCTGTATTGTGGGGGGAAATTGCAGGTCCTAAACCTATAAGATTAAATTGGAATTCAGAACTTGGTGGCAGCCTAATGGGGAAGAGGGAGAACCAACCTAAAAAGGAGGACTATCTGGGTTTCTGTCCTAGCTAAGCCTTTCATTTATTATATGACCTTGTAGCCACTCCTCTCAGAACCTCAGGTGCCTCTCTTATATATCTGTCATCTGGAGAAAACCTTAAATGTTATCTTGGACTCTTATTTACCTCATACAACCAGCTGCCAGAGATTTTAATTTTTAGATCTGAAATAGTCTCCATTTTTTCTTTTCTTTACCAGTACCCTGCATCATTACATTGCAGTGGTCCCCTTCCAGAGATGTCCCTGCTTCTGTTTTCCAGTTCATCCTTCACATTGCTGTCAAAATCATCTTCCACTGTCCCTCTCTTAACCTCCAGTCTCCAAGTCCCTCTATATTCAGCCTCTAAACTTCCTTTCTAGCCTGTTTTCACAAAGTATACTTTCCTGCCAAATTGAAATATTTATTGTTCTCAAATTCCATCTTGCTTTTTCCCCACTTCTGCACATTTACCTAGTCTTTCCCCATTATTTGAACATGTCCCCTCACGTTTTTCTCTTTCTTCAAAGCCCAGCCCAAGTGCCACCTCCTCCATGAAGCTTTCTTCCCTGACATTCCGATCAGAATCCCCCAGGGAAAATGATGTTTCTGTCCCCAGAGTTTTTATAGCACTTTGTTTGGCCTTCTCTTTTGGTGAATCTCATTACCTTGTATCTTTGGAGAACTGCTTTGTATTACCTCGTATCAATCAATATTACTGTGTATACATGGTATCCCTTCTATCGTCTTGATAGAGATTGTGTGCTTCCTTCCTGAAAAAACCTAGAGGTCCTGAGAGACTGCGGAAAGAGCTCATTTGGAGTATGGTACATAACCTGTACAGTCATAGAGTCAGAAAGTGTTCTGCCATCAGCACCTAGGTCAGTAAAGCCAGCACACGGAGGAGTGAGAGGAGGGGGTAAGGTGAAAAAGCCTGGAAAGACAGACTTGACCCAGACTAGAATGGTCTGAACTAGGGGTTCTTAATCACTTACAGACCTCTTTGGCAGTCTGTTTTTATAAATTCGATCTCAAGATAACATTTTTAAATGCATAAAGTAAAATGTATACAAATTACATGAATTATAAATTACATGAATTATAAGTTACATGAATTGAAGTTATTAATTTTTTTAATTCAAGATTTCCAGGTTTGGAAGGCCTGGTACGGCCACACGAGCAGTGGCCACATGCCTCAGCAGGCATAGCAGATCACAGGATCCTTGATGGAGAGCTGGACAGAATGTCATCGATTCCAAGACCCTCATTGTATGGAGGAGGAAATTAAAGCCCAGGGAGGTCAAAGGACTTCCCTAAATTCACATGGAGAATAAAGAATTGAACCCAGTTTCTCTGTCTCTGTGTAAAAGGTTCTTTCTGTGATACCAGGAGATATTGTAGAGACATTCTTCAAAGCTTGCTGACTAAGGGGATCTCAGGGGGAGTGAAGAGTTGAAGTTGACTCCAAAGGTCTTGGATCTAGGTTAAGTGGAGGAACAGTGGTGTTCATAACTGAAACAGGAGTGGTAGAAGGAAGATCAGGCTTTAGGGGAAAGATAATGAATTTCATTTTGGACATGGAGAGTTTGAGATCCCTCTGAAATATCCAGGTGGTGGTGTTTCATCGGTGGTGTTGGCTCTGAGCTCAGGAGACAGATGAATTAACAATGTTAATTTGGGAGTTATCTTCATAGAGATGATAATTATTCAGTTAATAACAGGAGGTATTCCCAAAGAGATTGGGCTCAGGACATGGATGGTGATCCAGACTAAGAAGAAACAGCTATAGATGGAGGAAGAGAGGCAGAAGAAAGCCATGTTATGGGGATGGAGGGCCTAGTGAAAGGCAGCTGGTCAGATTAAGAAGTGAGATATCAGGAAGCAGAGACCCCACAATGTCCATAGCATTCTAGGTCGGGGGAGAGGCAGTCATGAAAGGGAGGGGAGATAGAGAGGGTAACTTGAGTAAATGGAAAGGTCAAGTAAAAGATTTTTTGGGTGGTGGGGGGCTGTTGCTTCTGAAGAATGTCAAGATTTGAGTAAGTTTGTAGGTCACAGGGAAGGAACCAGTGAAGAGGAGAAAATTGCAGAGTAAAATGGGGAAGAGATGATTAAGGGGCAAGGTCTCTTTGGCCTTAACAAGGTAAGAGTCACTTCTTCCTCTGAAACTAGAAGAGAGAATAATGTTGAGAGTGATTTAGGTGTTTAAAGTGGGCTACAAAACAGAACTTTGGCACTTTGCAAAACTGATGGACGTGAAGAGGAGAGAGATCACTAGGATGGCTTCTCTTTTCTCAGTAAAATATGAGATAGGGTCTGCTGAGAGGAAGGGAAAAAGAGGGTAGTGTTGGTAGTTTGAAGGGAAAAGAAATGATTGGGAACACCGTGGGGCGTTCAAAGGAGAGCCAACCAGGGAAAAAGAATAGACATACAAGCAGTGAGGATCCAGTAGAAATTAAAGAGGGTGTTTGTGGCAGTTGTTGTCAGCGTGGTTATATATCTTTCAAGCATCATGTATGTCAGTAGGAGCAGAGAAGGCAGTTAGTGGGGGTGAAGTGGGCTGCACTGATCTTACAAAAAAGAGTAGTAGCCATCAGTCAAGAGGGCAAGGGATTCAGGAGTCGAGAACAGGGTAGAAGTGAATGGGTTAACTCTTAATGCCAATATTTCAGAGGGAAGAAAGTGAGACTAGAGCTAGAATGAAAGAATGGGAAAGTAAGGTATTTATGGTTACTGAAGGTTGCTGGGAGAATATGCAATTTGTTTAGAAAGGGTGTGAAAAATGAAGGTTTTGGTCAGTAACAGAATTTGAGAGTTTTGAATTGTGGGAGTAGAAGAATCATGGGTTACAAGATGGAAGGAGGAGCTCTCCCTGTGTATCAGAGATGGAATGAAGATGAAGGTCATGGGAATTGGAGGTGAGGACCTGGAAAGCTGGGGCATTTGAGGGGATATGAACATGTTATGCTTTAATTTCTTGAGAAAGCTGGGGTCCAGAGAAAACAGCCACTAGGCTCTAGCTGAGAGCACTCTATCCAGATCAAGAGAACCTAGAGGGAGGAAAGATTGCTGAGTGATGACAACAGCAGGAGGGAGAGCAGTGAGGAGGGAATCTAGCAACAGTCTCTTTCTGGTTCATCCTGGGGGATGTGGATTAGAGAAAATAGAGAAGCCTGAGAGAGTGTCTAGAGGGAATAGGTGGCCAGAGATGTGCTTTGGGGGGAAGAGGAGGGGAAAGGGAAGCCACACGGCTGTGACTGCAAGGAAAAAGGTTGGGGAGGACATCTGGTAAGGATGAATTTGTCAAAAACAGAATAGAACTTTGCATACAGAGGGTAGAGGGGGAATAAGTACATAGGATAGGTGGGACTAAGATGAATGGGAATGGAGGATTACAGAATGGTACCAAGGGAAGGAAACTTTTTACTAAAAGTCTTCCATTGAAAATTACAGATAATTTGAGAAGAAAAGAGAATTTGTTAACCATGGTACAGTATATTCTCACACTCTTTCCAACCTAGGCACCAGCTCAGGTGTTGATTTATTCCCCTGTATTTTGGGATGAGAGAAGAGAGATAACAGGGGTATATATTTACATAAGTATATATAAATATATCCTTTCTTAACTATAGCCTGCTTGGGAATGCGAGTGGGGATGAAAGGGGAAAAAAGAATAAAGTAAATAAGGTGCATAGCAGAGAACAAAAGAACAATTTACAAGGAAGAAAATATAGACACTCATGAATATAATTTCTTCTACTAGTATATATACTTTCTTAAATTGGTGTTTGTTTTATATTTTGATGTTCTGCTGGGCATATGCTCTTTTGTTTCATTTTGTTTTGTATTGCTTTTCTGTTTTTCTTTTTGCTTATTCTGTTTCTTCAAATAAAATAAATTTGGGAAAGAAAAAAGAAATGGAAAAGTATTTTCCCCAAGTCTGTGTAAAACTAGATTCTTTATCTTTTTTGTATGTCATGATCTCTTTTGACAGCCTATAGACCTTTCTTCAAAATCATGAGGTTTTTTTTTAATGTAAAACAAAAGGAAACTACATTTTTTAAAAAAAGTATATAGATTGTCAGAGCTGGGAGAAATCTTAGAACATTGAACACAGAATGTTAGAGGGGGGAGGGACCTTAGAACACAGAATGTCAGAGCTGGGAGGGATCTTAGAACACAGAATGTCAGAGCTGGGAAGGATCTTAGAACATAGAATGTCAGAGCTGGGAGGGACCTTAGAATCATAGAATGTCAGAGCTGTCAGGGACCTTAGAACATAGAATATCAGAATTGGCAGGGAACATGGAACACAGAATGTCAGAGCTGGGAGGGATCTTAGAACACAGAATGTCAGAGCTGGGAGGGATCTTAGAACACAGAATGTCAGAGCTGGAAGGGACCTTAGAAACACAGAATGTCAGAGCTGGCAGGGACCTTAGAACATAGAATATCAGAATTGGCAGAGAGCATGGAACACAGAATGGTCAGAGGTAGGAGGGAACTTAGAACACAGAACATTAGAGTTGTCAGGGACCATCAAACATAGAATTTCAGAATTATCAGGGGTCTTAAAACATAGAATGTCAGAGCTGTTAGGGACCATGGAACATAGAACATAGAATGTCAAAGCTGTCAAAGATCCTGGAACATAACCTGTCAGAGCTGTTGGGATCATAGAACATAGAATGTCAGCCATGTCATGGGTCTTAGCATGTAGAATGTCAGAATTAGAAGAGAATTTGGAGGGACCTCAGAAATTATCAAAATTAATGTCCTTACTTGATAAATAGAGACTCAGGTTATATGACTTGTCACATAGATAGTGGAGAGATAGAATTGAAGGAGAGTTCCTGACCAGAGCCAAAATGAGGCATATTTGCACCCTCTGGACAAACTTTAAAACATATACACAGTGCTATTATCTGAGAGACTTTGAGCTTTTGCTATAAACACAATCAGTTTATTATAGTTCCTAAAAATAGAAAATAGGATTTTCAGCCATGAAAAAATGAGCATTTGCTTAAAAAAAAAAAAGTTACATTACAAATTGTCCCTTGATACCTTCATTGAGACTTCCTCTATTACAGACTCAACACTGATGTGACTCCAGAAGGAAAGCTTAGAAATCTTAGGATCATATTTTTAGAGCTGAAAGGAACCCTTAGAGAAATGGGCTAATCCTTGTTTGCAGATGAGGAAACAGAGGTCCATAGAAGTCAAAAGTCACAGCCCAAAGTCAGTGGCAAAGGGCAGATTAAAACTAGGGTCCTCTGACTCCAGAGTAAGCATTTCCCTTCCCAGAGCGGCCTCCCTGCCATCTAGGAGAGAGTTCTGCTGGGTCCTAAGTTTCACGAGTACATGTTAAGATCCAAACAACTAGCTTTGTGCCCAGCCTTATTTTCAATTCTTCTGTATGAAGAGAAAAAGATGAGGAAAATCACCTGGGATCTCATTTAGAATTCATTCGGTCTGATTAGCGAGGCAGACACAGAGAAAAAATGTGTGACAGAATATGCAACACAGACATTAACTGAGCAACTTCAATGTGTCAGCCCCTACTGGCGACCTTCCAAGATTCCATGATTTTCAAGATCTCGTGGTTCCACAATTCAATGGATTCATGATTCGAAGAGTCTGACTCAAAATATGAGGCTCTGTGACAAATCTGGTGACTTTTCAGTCTGCAATCTCCATGCGGAAATATCTAGTATCATTTAATCAAATATAGGATTATAGGACACAGACTATAAGAAAGTGTAACAGTTCAGAAAACAGAGACATCTGTATGGACAAGAATAGTCAGGGAAGGCTTCCTGCAGAGGACAAATCTCGAGCTGGGCCTTGAAGTCCTGAGAAGATCTGAACTGGCAATGAAAATTAGAGATGGTAAAAAAAAAAAAAAAAAAGAAAAAAGAAAATTAGAGATGGTTCAGTCCATTGGAGAGTCCCGAGTTTTATAGATGGCTCCCCATGTTCTTCTTACAAGAGGCAGTCAGTGACTACACCTGCACAATGGGAACAAGCCTGTGAGACCCAGCTGCTTTTCAGGTTGTGGTGGCTGTTTGTTAATGAGAATGAAACCTCCAGGCTGAAGGCAAGGCTCTATCTAAATCTAGGCAGAGGAGCATGATTGCTTGTTTGCCAATGCTGGGCCTATTATGTCACACATCCTCCCACAATTAATTTGCAGAAGTAAGCCATAGGTGTAACACATCCAGTGCCTTTTTGCATTGTCATGGTGGTGATAGAAAGGACTTTGGACTAGCATGGTGGTAGTGGAAGGAAATGTGACTAGGTTCCAAAGAGATTTGTCTTTTGAATCGCAGCTCTGACACTTAAAGAACTAACTAGCTACAGAAGTCAGTTAGATCTCTTTATATTTTTAATAAATTTTTATTACATTTTGAGTTTCAAGTTGTTTCCCTGTCTCCCTCCTTCTTTCCCTTCCAAGATTGCATTAGAAAAGGCATTTGATATAGATATATATGTGACACTATGCAGTACATATTTCCATATATCTGTTCTTTCTCTGGAGGTGGAGAGCATTTTCCTTCATAAATCCTTCATAGTTGATTTGAACATTCATATTACTCAGAATAACTAATTCATTCACAATCACTCTTGGTTCTTCACATTTTACATTATTTCATGCAAGTATTTTGATTTTTTTAAAATCACTGAGCTCATCATTTCTTGTAACACAGTAGTATTCCATTACACTCATGTACCACAATTCATTCAGGATTCCTCAATTGGTGAACATCCCCACAATTTCCACTTCTTTGCTACCACAAAGAGAGCTACTATAAATACTTTAGAACTTATAGGTTCTTATCCTTTATTCCTGATCACCCTGGAAGGCAGCTCTAATAGTGGCATTCCTGAATGAAAAGGTTTTATAACTCTTTGACAAAAGTCCAAAATGGTTGGATCAGTTCACAATTCCACCAATAGTGTAGTGTCCCAATTTTTCCACATCCCTCCCAACATTTGTCATTTTCTTCTTCTGCCAATTTAGCCAATCTGATAGGGATGAGATGATACCTCAAAGTTATTTTAATTTGCATTTCTTTAATCAATGATGATTTAGGGCATTTTTTTCATATGGTTATATATAACCTTGATTTCTTTTTCTAAAAACTACCATTTATCACTTGGGGAGTGATTCATAGTCTTATAAATTTGACTCAATTCTCTTTGTATTTGAGATGAGTCCAACATTTAATATGTATATTTTAACATGTATAATATATATTGGATTGCTTGCCATCTAGGGGAAGGTGGGGTAAGGGGAAGGAGGGGAAACTCTGAAATACAAGGCTACACAAGAGTCAATGTTGAAAAGGTATCTGTTCTTTTTAAAATAAAATGCTTTTTTAAATAAAAAGCTTTAAAAATAAAATAAAATTTAAAAAGAGATATGAGTCCAAGAAACCATCTATAAAATCTTCTCCCCCCAATTTTCTGCTTTCTAATTTTGGCTATATTAGATTTATTTTTTTTTATAAAATCTTTTAAATTCAATATAATCAAAATTATCCATTTTGTACTTCCCATTGTTCTCTATCTCTTGTTGATTCCTGAATTCTTCCCCTATCCATAAATCTTCTAGGTAATCTGTTCCATACTCTTTAAACCTCAATTCCTTTATCTGTAAAATGAGAATAATAATAAAAGTGTTTTCAGACAAAGACTTTATAAACTTGAAAGCTTTAGCACCAATAAGACAATCATATTCCTTAGTAATAATAATAATAATATAAAATGTTGTGAATTTCACTAGACTAAGTACTGAGTTTCTATCCACAGCATCAGACAGGTTACCTTGCATCAGGCTGTTCACACTGCCTAAATCTATGGATTCCACTGACTAAGGCAGCTCCTGGAACCAAATGTAAGACTATTTATAAACTGATGGAAGTGGAGAGAGATGACCCAAAGAAGTAAGGTTTGCTATGTCATGATAAGAGTGTTATATAGTGCTCTCAAGAGGGTTTCTCTGTTGGAGAAACAATATAAACATAGGTAAATATAATTTTGGGGGGGACTATACTGACCAGCCAATAGACATTTATAATGCCCACTAGAAGTCAGACACTGGGAATACAGAGACAAAATGAAATGGCTTCTGCCCTCGCAAAGTTTCCATTCTGATAAGGAAGAAAGCGGACCATGTATGGGCTCATACTAAGCACATATGAAACAGAAGGTGAAGCTGGGAGAAGGGAGGGGACCAGATGAGGCTTTTTGCAGAAGGTGGCCCTTGGGAGTTCAGTCATGAAGGAAATTAAGGATTCCAGGAGGCAGAGGTGAGAAGGGGATGAATTGTACCCAGAGGGAACAACCAGTGTAAAGACAGAAGATCCCACCATCCTCTTTGAGGTGATCATTTAACCAATAGGAACAGATAAGGAGCCCAAATCGGAGCCATCAAGGAGAAGGGCTCCAGGCAAAGCCTTAAGGGAACACGTGCAGTTAGGGACAGGCACTGGATGGTGATCTAACAAAGGAAACACACACTGGTTAGGACAGCAGGAGGAGGACAGAGAGAAAACCACATATCCCACAGGAGAGGTTCAGCATATAAAGGGCCACAAAGAAGTCCAAGAAGATTGAGGGCTGCATCATCAACCTCATGTAGGAGGCACAAATTGACCTAAAGCTTGAAGGAAGCCAAAGGTGCTTTTAATTGGAAGCAAAGAGGAAAGTCACTCCAGACATGGGGAACAGCCCGTGCAAAGGCATGGAATAATGGGAACAGGGAGGAGGTGAGTTTAGCCAAAATGAAGTGTGTGGAAAGGAGAAAATATGTCAGCCTAGAAAGGTCCACTGGAGAGGGCTCTAAAGGCAGCTGGGAACCACTGGGGCTCCTTGAAAGCTGGAATGACATGAACAGACCTGTGCTTTAAGGTTGTCACTGGCAGCTGAGTGGAAATCACCAAGATAACAGGCATTTGGGCAGCTAGATGGCTCAGTAGATAGAGCACTAGCCCTGGAGTTAGGAGTTCCTGAGTTTAAATGTGATCTCAGAAATTTAACACGGACTACTAGCTGTGTGGCCGTGGGCAAGGCACTTAACTCCAATTGTCTCTCAAAATAAAATAAAATAAAATAAAATAACAGGCATTCTTATGTGCCCAAGAAGATGCAAATGGTAGAAAGGCAAATGACAATCCTCATCCTCAATGCACCCCTAGTCTGACTGGGAGACAGCATGCAAATACTATGTAAAAACAAGCTCTATATTGTGTAAATTGGAGAAAACCTCAGAGGGAAAGCTCTAGCATTGAGGGGGACTAGAAAGGGCTTTTGGGAAATGGAAGACTGGGGGATCAATTAGGAAACTCATGCAACAGTCCAATTAAATGATGATGAGAATCTGAATTAGAGCGGCTGTGGTTTCAGTGAAAGGGGATGGATGTGGGGGATATGGAAAGAGAAGCAACAAGACTTGACCTGGTGTAATGCAGATTGGGGAGAAGAGAGAGTGGGGGGTGACTTGCTAGAATTATCCCCAGAAAGTGAGTAGGAGGAAAAGGCTGGAAGGCAAAGAGAATGAATTCTGTTTTGGACATGCAGAATTTGAGATGCTTATGGGATATCCAGGTGGAGGTGTACAGTAGGCAGCCAGTGATGGAACTCAGGAGAGAGATTAGAGCTAGATGGATGTGGGAATGATGTGCACACACTGCTAATTGAACCCCTGGGAGCTGATGAGGTCACCAGGAGAAAGAGAAACAGCTTAGGGGTTATTAGCAGATATCTGTTCCAGGAAGAAACATGGTGTTGGTAATCACTTGAAGGAGAAGCAAAACTCTAATAATAAGAAAAATGCAAATTAGTATGACTTTGTGGTACCAAATTATGCTGATAACTGTCAAGAATGGCTACTGATCACAGGATCATACCATGACAGATTTAGAGATGTGAAGAAACTTAAAAGATCATCTACCCCAGAGGTATCAAACTCAACTAGAAACAAGGACCACGAAGCCATCCATAAGGATCCCCGCTTGCATATTGCATATTGACTTAGAAATCCCCATGTTAATATCATCCATGTTCTACAGGGCAGCTAGGGGATGCAGTGGGGAGAAACCCGGAATCAAGATGATTCCTCTTCCTCCATCCAAATCCTACTTCAGATACTGACTACCTATGTGACCTTGGGCTAATCACTTCGCCCTGTTTGCCTTAAATCTCTTCATCTGTAAAAATGAGCTAGAGAAAAAAAATGACCAACCATTTGAGTGTCTTTGCCAAGAAAACCCCAGAATCAGATGAACCTGAAAAAAGACTGAACAATAACAACTGCAGTGTTTTATTGTATTTTTATTTATTTTGTTAAATATTTCCAAATCCCATTTTAATCTGGGCCTAGTTGCTGAAGATCTGGGCAGCCTATTGGATTCCAGATTCACCCATTCCCCTTCATTTTACAGATTTAGAAAATGAGACTCAGAGCATCAAAGGACTTGTCCCAGGTCACACAGAGAGCAAGTGGCTGAAATGGGATATAAAATTGGCTCCTCTGATCACAAGAGAGGAGCCTGTGTTCTATTGCATTTAGCCCCTACTATCTTGTGCATGGGGTAGGTGGGGAGGGAGAGATAAAGGAGAGAGTTGGGCTCCCCCCAACCATGTTGGTCACTAGTGGTTATTAACCATTAACCAGTTAACATCAATTAACTTTTACAAAAGGATATTTACTTTGAACCTATGGCAAGAAAAGAAAATACAAACATTTCTAAGATAATGAATCTTGGAGTCTTCCCTATTGGAGCTCTCAGTCTAATAGAGGGAATAGGGGGGAAATATATGAGTACAGATAACTATAATGCAAAATAAGACATGATACATTTATTTTAGTAATATGCAGAAAGTTCTGTGTGACTTAAGAGGGGGAAACATTTTTTAAAACTAACTAGGGGGACCAATGGAAGCTTTGGAGGAGATGGCATCAAATAGGGTTTTAAAGGCTGGGCAGAAATTTAGCAGGTAAAGGGATAATTTGCTGCTTAAAGAACTGAAAGGCCTGTCATGAGGAAAAGGAAGACCAGTTCTTCTTGTCCTCAGGGGCCAGAACCAGCAGTAACCAGTGAGAAGTTGCAGTCAGAGTGGCCTGCATTCATCAGGAGGTACAGGCCCCTCCTTGAGAGAAGACTTCAAGAGAAAATTGGAGAATGATTCATCTGGAGGGTTCTTGTGGAGGGGATTCTTTTTCCAGTATAAGTTGGCTTCTGAAGCCTCTCCTGACTAGCAGGGCCTGTGATTCTGGGCTGTACAATACACATCATGGAATCATGTCAATAAAAAAGCATTTTCTAAGTCCTATCTCTGTGCCAAGCACTGTGCTAAGTGATAGTGATACAAAGAAAGGTAAAAATATTCCTTCCCCTATAGGAGCTCACCTTCTAAGGGAGGAGACAACAATAAATAGGCAAGTATAGATTCAGAGTAGATGGAAGATAATCTTGAAGGGGGAGAAACTCTCAAGGCTGGGAAGCCTGGAAAGGGCCTTTTGCAGCAGCTGGAATTTAAGCTGAATCTTAAAGGAAGTTTAGACAACTAAGAGGTAGAAGCAAGGAGCTCAACCTTCCCACACATGGGGACAGCCAACCAGTCAACAAAGCTAAGAGATGGAGCAACATGAGAGAGGAACAAATAGGTTGGTCAGAATACCTGGATTACAGAATGTGTGGAAGGGCATTCAAATGTAAGAATACTGGAAAGGTAATAGAGTACTCCTTATCCCATTGTCCCAGGGCTAGACTTCCCCATCTTCCCCTTAGGATTTAGGAGAACCCTGGATGGAGGAATGGTTGTCTATTCTCTACTGCTATCGGCCTGTTTCTTCCACCCCCAACCCCATTAGCCACCAGATGACTGGTGCCTCCAGTTCCATTTAACTAGTTAATTGCTTTTACCAAAGGATGTTTACTTTGAAGACATAGAAAGAAAAAAAAGTACATTTCCCCAATCTTGGGAAACACTCTCCTCTGTTTAACTTTGATCTTTGGGGGAAATGGTCTCAGACATAGAATTAACCTGGGTCCCCAAAGCTCACTCCTTGAACCTCAGAGCATTAGTGCTAGATTTTTAATTGAGAGAGAAGACAGGAATTGTCTAGTGAAGAAATGTTGTTTTTGTTTTTTTAAGAATAGGAGACATATGGATTTGTTTAGCTGTCAGAGAAGAACCAAATAATTGGGGAGAAACTAAAGGTAACAGCTGAAATAAGGATGGGGACAGTCTCCTGGAGAACAGAGTGAGGTCAAGAGAACAAGGAATAGCTTTGGCAAAAATGGCCTTCTCTTCCTCTGAGACCTGAGTGAAGGAAGAGCCAATGGGAGATGTCCAAGAAATGTGAGATGAGGAGGAAAGAAAAGGGAGCACCCAATGAAGAGCTTCAGTTTTTTCAATGAAGGAGGTAAGATATTAAGCAGAGAAAACAGGGAATTTGGAAGAGCTACTGTGGATAGTGATAGTATATCAGGGAGGAATAAGTGTGAGGTAAGACTGGCAATGTAGACTGAGGCCAGGTGGCCAGGGCATAGGAATTGGAAGCTGACTCGGAAGGCAGCAGTGGGCCATTGAGGGTGTGGTATGACTGGAACTATGTATAAGAAAAAGTACTCTGATTGCAAAGTGGAGAGAGTAGAAATTGGAAGCTACATTTAGAGGTAGGTAGGTTATGTGTTGGCAGAACTTCTGGCATGTTGGATGGAACTACAGATATATGCTAGCTTTGGGTGAGCTGAGGGAACAGGCTAAGTATTACTAGAACAGTCTAGTAATACTCTACAACTATGACATTCTCTCTTCTAGGGACTCTTCCAGCTATACTATTCTGGACTTTAACCTTGCCTCAGCCTGTGCCCAACACTCAGAGGAGTGGATTCAATGATGAAAAAGCTTGGACTCCCAACCTGGAAGCTGGTGTGGGAGAGGGCTGCAGAAGGTAAGGATGGAAAAAGGTTATTTGCTAAAAAAGAATGCAATTGGTAAATGATTTTACAAGGTGACATCAGCACCCATCAGCATCAGCAGCGGACATCAGGAACGCTCTTGTTGGTCTGGGTTTTAGAGCTGGGGACAGTGGGGGTGACTGGGGCTGTAGTCCAAAGGAACTGCAAGAGACTGACACATAGATGTAGTAGATGAAAATAACTGTCATTTATTTAGCTTTAAGATTTGCAAAGCCCTTTACACAACAATCCCGTGAAGAAAGTGATGTTATGAACCCCGTTTTATAGATGAGGGAAATCCAGTTCATGGGATGGAGACCCAGATCTACACAGCTAGGATTTTTTTTACAGTACAACTCAGTATACAGAGGTGGAAAATTGAGGTACGAATGGGACTTAAAAAACAAACAGGTCACACAATCCGAATATGAATTCTCATCCTAAATAACAATGAAACAGAAAAAAAATTTAAAAAGGAAAAGAGGGGAAGGAGAGAAATGGGTAGCAGCATGGAGAAGGCAGGCAGACAGAAGGAAGGAAGGAGATCATAGCTCGCAGGAGGAAGAAGGGGCGGAGAGAAAGGAGAGAACAGGCCTCCCCGGTCTCCGGGTCTCTGCCATCCCACGCATCTGCACACCTGGCCCACCAAGGGGATGGGCCGCCTCCTCCAGACCTCGAAAAGCAAGAGGTCCAGCCCCCTGCCTCCGGGCGGCAGCCCTGGCTCGGGCCACCGGCGGGGCGGGGAGAGGAGCCTCGCTGTCCCATCCCAGCCCGAGCAGCCGCCGCCGTCACGTGGCGGTCCAGGAAACTGCCCGGAGGTCTCTGCTCGGCGAGAGCCGCCCGCCTCCCCGGGTCTGTCTCGCCCTCCGGAAGCGGGCACAGCGGGAGGCCTCCGCTGCCCCGCCCCCACCGCCTTAGTTCCCCGGCCGCGCTTCGAGCCGTCTTCAATCCGTCCCGCAAAAGCCCCCGGTCCATCCCGGAAACTCTCGGCTCCGGCTCCGGCTCCGGCCCGCGTGGGCTTGCGGGCCGGGAGGAGGGGCTCGCGGGGAGGCCCGGGCCTTGGCTCGGCCGCTCGGTGTTGCGACTTGGGGAAATTCCCGTACCTTTCACCCGTCAGGCACTAGATCGTCTCATCTGTCAAGCAAAGCGGTGGGATCCAGGGGGTCCGTCGGGGCTCCCCTCCCCAGACGGCTTCCCTGGGCAATGAAGAGGATCATCCCACAGTCAGCACGCTCTTCACGCAGGCCGCTGCTCCTCCGGCGAGCTTCTGGAGGGGGAGGAGGGCGAGGGGAGAGAGGGTCCCTTCTCATTGGAAGGAAATGAAGTGTCCAGGGTCGTCAAAACGAACAGGAGACAAGCATCTCCTTTTTGCAAATGAGGAAAGGAAGGTGCCAAGAGTGGGAAATATCCGGGGAAGGACACTGAGTAAGGGCAGAGCCAGCGATCGGGCCCTGCCAGGCCCTCTCCCTTCCACGCTGGCATTCTTCCATTGCAATATATCCACATGATGGGTATTCTCTCTCTCTCTTTTCCTCTCTCATTTTCCCCTCAATAGCATTTTATTTTTCCAAATACAAGTAAAGATCGTTTTCAGCATTCATTTTTAATTTTTTTTTTTACAATCACTTAAAACTATCAGAACACAAACTTATTTACATTCTTATTTACAAGGAAACAAGCAAAATACCCATCTAAAATAGTTTTTAAAATTCTTTGAAGTCACTACACCTATCAAACATGATGAACATTGTTTTCAATAGGCATATTTGTTTGTGCATATTTTTCCTTAAGTAGTATTTTACCCTTGATGCATAACTTTTGAAATTAAGGAAAAAACAGCAAGCAGGAAGGTCACAACACAGTATGCATTTCATTTTGTTCCAAACAAGCAGCTAATAAAAAAGGCAAAATACAGGAAACAAGATTCAGCATTCATTTTTGCAAAAATTTTTGTGTTCTAAATTTTTCTCCCCCCTTCACTTCCTCCCTCCCCAAGACAGCAAGCAATCTGATATAGGTTAAATACAATCGATCCTTTTAAAAGTGGTTAGTCCTGTTGTGCATTTTTGACACCAGTGACTGCCTAGGTTCTTAGCACTTAGTTCTTCTCAGTCCGTGGCCATCCTGGACTCCCAGGCTCTCTTTTGAATAGCTCCCCCACTTCAGTACCAACTCAGGACTGCTTATCCTAGAACAATATGCCTTCTCTTAGATTCCTCCTCCCCCCTTACTCTTCAAATCTAACCCCTCCTGGGTCCAGAGGATAATGGAGTAATGGATCATGGAGGGAGGCAATATTCCACCTTCTCATCAGTTACTTAAGAATTACAATTTTTCAGCCTGAAACCGAGCTTTCCTTGTTGTCTCTAGGCTTGCAGACAACTAAAAGAGGAAGGAAGGAAGGAAGGAAGGAAGGAAGGAAGGAAGGAAGGAAGAAGGAAGGAAGGAAGGAAGGAAGGAAGGAAGGAAGGAAGGAAGGAAGGAAGGAAGGAAGGAGGGAGGGAGGGAGGAAGGAAGGAAGAAGGAAGGAAGGAAGGAAGGAAGGAAGGAAGGAAGGAAGGAAGGAAGGAAGAAGGAAGGAAGGAAGGAAGGAAGGAAGGAAGGAAGGAAAATGATTGGAAGGAAGGAAGGAAGGAAGGAAGGAAGGAAAATGATTGGAAGGAAGGAAGGAAGGAAGATGATTGGAAAGAAAGAAAGGAAGGAGGGAGGAAGGTAGGAGAAAATTGTTTAAAGTAGCTAGAATAGCTGTCACAAAGTTCATGCACTTTATCCATTGAACAACTCCTTCAGGCACATGCTAGGAAGTATTCGTAGTTACTTTGTACACAATTAAAAAACTGTACTGAAACAGTTTGCTTGTTGGTCTTCCCAGTCCTCAGCTGATTAAAAACAATTAGAAAAGGCCCAAAGATTTTTTAGAGCTTGAAGTCTAGAAATTATCTTGCCTAAAAAAAAAAAAAGAAAGAAAGAAAAGAAAAGAAAAGAAATTATCTTGCCTACAAAGTGTTAACTGAGTGGATGCCCATCAGTTGGAGCATGGCTGAATAAAAGATGGCATAGCAATGTTATGGAATATTATTGTTCTATAAGAAACTACCAGCAGGATGATTTCAGAAAGGCCTGGGGAGACTTACATGAACTGATGCTGAGTGAAGTGAGTAGAACCAGGAGAACAGTGTACACAGTTACAGCAAGATTATACAATGATCAATTCTGAGGGTCATGGCTCTTTTTGACATCGAAGTGATTCAGGCTAGTTTCAACAGTCTTGTGATGGAGAGAGCCATGTGCACCCAGAGAGAGATCAGTGGGGACTGAGTGTGGATCACAACATAGTATTTTCACCTTTTTTGTTGTTGTTTGCTTTTTATTTTATTTCTCAATTTTTTCTTTTTGATTTGATTTTTCTTGTGCAGCATGTTAATTATGGAAATATGTATAGAAGAATAGCATTTGTTTAATATATATTGGATTACTTGTCCTCTAGGGGAGGAAAAAAATTTGGAACAAAAGATTTTGCAAGGGATCTTGAACATTCGTTCAGAATTTTCTATGCATATGTTTTGAAAATAAAAAGCTTAAATTTAAAAAAGAAAGAAATTAACTCGCCTAATCCATTAATTTTATAGTGGAAGAAACATAAGGCCCAGAGCAGTCAGTTGATCTGATCACAAAGCAGGTGATCAGGTGGGGCCTTAACCCCAGGTGTCCTGACTAGCATCAAGGTTCTTTGCTTTACACTGTGCTTGCTGCCCTTCAGAAGCACAAAAGAGAGAGGCTGAAAGAAGAGGACACCCAGCAGGCTGCTGGGGAGAGAAGAGACTGAAGTATTTATTCAAGAGGCAAGAACTCAGAAAGCCCTAGGGTTTGGGCTATTGAGGATGAGAAAAGAGCTGCCTGACATAAAACTGTGGGGGTTCTATCACTAAGTTATGATGAGTAGCATGGCCTGTGGTTGTTTAGTTGTGTTCAGCCATATCCCACTCTTCAGGACCCCATTTGGTATTTTCTTGGCAAAGACACTGGAATCATTTGCCATTTCTTTCTCCAGTTCACTCTACAGATGAGGAAACTAAGGCAGAGTTAAATGACTTGCCCAGGGTCACCCAGATAGTAAGTGTCTGAGGCCAGATTTGAAATCAGGTTTTCCTGATTCCAGACCTGGAACTCTATCCACTGTGCTTCCTAGCTGTCCCTGGAGTCTGAAAAAAAGTAGTAGCAATACTCTATCTCGACCATCGTCACCCCCATTGCCTTTGATCTAAGATCCTATTTATATTATCTTTGTCCTTCATGGACAGAGTTGTTTGCATGTTGTCCCCTGAGTCCCCAAGGTTGAGACCCATGCTTAATATTTTCTTTGTAGCCCCACTGAGCACAGCACCTGGCTCAGAGGAAGTGAAATCCATGTGTCTGTGGACTGACGACAGCTTACTAGCTGTGTGACGTTGGGCAAGTCATTCCGTTTCTTCATCTAGAAAAGTAGGTGGCTGCTTCCAGCTCTGCTCCATTTAGCCTACAATTAAAGCTGCAACTCCTTTGCCTGGCACCCAGGACCCTCCCCACCATCACTCCAGAATGCCTGAATGTCTAGATTTGGCTCTTTCTCCTCCTTCAGACCTTTTGCAGTCCATTCAAAGTAAGCCTGAGCTTGACACAGAGATGAAATAATAAATGCCTTTTTTTCAAGAGTCTCACAGCCCAATAGAGAAAGGACAGCCAGCTGCAAAAAGTAGAATAGTACTAAGTAACCTTCAAGGAAAGCTCAGCTTTGAATTCCCTGATATTTATACAAATAACCATGACACAACTTATTTTCCTGTTCTCATCCTGCTCTCTTCACTCTGTCTTCTCTACATTTTGTTCACAGGTCCCTTCTCAGCCATGTTTCCATCTCCATCTGCTGAAGTGCTTGCCTTACGTGATCCCTCCTCCGTGAAGCCTTCCTGGATGGTGTGTGATATAGTGATTTCTTGCAGCCCTACTCCAAACCATCTGGAGCTCCCCTTGGCAATCATCTCTCGTTCCTTTGTAGCATAATTATCTGGATTTAGAGTGGAGAGGTGGTAAGACATCATCTCTTCCAGCCCTGCCCTTGTAGAGTCATCCTGTTTTCTCTGCTTGACAGTGAGCTCCTTAAAGGCGGAGAAGGCACCGTTTTTCATCATCGTGCTCTCAGTGACAAGACCCTCCATTGAGGCTCTGCTTAGCAAATGTTGGCTGGGCTGAATTGGCTAAATTTCTGCCACACTGTGCTCACACCATCCCTGTGCAAGTGACTAGAAGCAGAGAAGTGTCTCACCTGAAACAGTTTGTAAGTGTCAGGCAGGATTCAAACCCATGGCCTGCTTCTGTTTCTACCTCAGCCCCACAGAAGCTTGTGCTGTCCAACCTAATGGAGAGGGGGAAGGCAGAGGGGATACAGAATTAAAAGGCTCAGACTCACGTGCTCAGACACAGGACGAATTGGACGGGGAAGGTCAGTGTGAGCTGGACTTGTAAGTCTTTTGAAGACAGGGGCTCATGGACTTTTTTTTCTTCTGTGTCTCAAGCACCTACCCCAGTGGCCAGCACATGACCCATGTATAAATGCCTGTTGACTAAGTAGTTACTCATCCCCCTGTTTTCCTTCATCCATAATCTGGGCCAGACTGCAGTAGGGCCAGGGAGGGCTTTAAGCAGCCTGAATTAGGAGGGGAGACGCAGACGCAGGCCTGGCTTGTCCCTGGCGGTTACAGGGACAAGAGGACATTCCAATGCCTGGAGCTCCTAAGCCCTCTGGAGATTGCATCAGAGCCTCCGTCAGCCAGGACCAGGACTAGACAGGCAGTAGGGGTGCTAGGGCCTCTGAGATTAACCCTTGAGCTCTGTCCAGACCGGGCCTGAGAGGGTGGTTTTCTCTTCATGGTGTCTGGGAAAGAGCCTTGGATTTTGAACCAGAGAATGACATATATCACTTTGCTACTCTGGACCTCATTTCTGCTCTTTGAGATGACAGGGGAAGGTGCCTGAAGCCCTCTGAGCCTTTGAATTTGAGCAAACCTAGTTATTATCATCCATTGCAATGTCAGCCTTTTCTAAGAAGGTAGCCCACAGGGATGTGTCACTATGCTGGGGCAAGAAACATGAGGGAGGGCGGGACCCACTGCTTTGGAAAGGCAGCCTGGGCTCCTTTATCAGAGGGCCAGCCTGCCTAGGGAAGCAGAGGTGAGGCTCACCTTCAGGGCCTGTGGTGACAGAATGTCTCATTCTCTTGCTAAATTACCTGCTAGGGGTTGGGGAAGATTGGGATCTGCCCACAAGACCTCCCCAAATTATCTTGTATGTAGCTTTGATTCACTTATCTGCCCCAGTGGAATATAAGATCCTTGAGGGCAAGACCTGTTTCCTGACCTTCCTCTTCCAATCACCTGGTTGTTAAATTAAATTGAATAATGAGAATGGAGAGCCCTGAGATATCAGAGCTCCAGCAGAAAGTGTTCACAGAATGCCCACCCTGTGTCCCTGTCCTAAGAAAGGCACACCTTTCTTAGCACCTTAGAGTCAAAAGACTCAATCATCGAGGCTATAAACACATCACACGTAAACACCTGAGCCCTATGCATCACCCTAATTGCTACAACACTCACAGCAATCTATAGACTATACTATAGACTCTATAGTATACGAGTAATTCACTTTGCCCTTCTAAAAGAACCTCGATTTCTCCCTAGCAGGGGTGAAACCTAAGAAACAGGGCCCCATATGTCAAGTCAGGAGGACCCTAGATCTAGAGCTGCCCTGAGATAGCGCCCAGTCAGTAGTCCTCCTCAGACCCTTTGATTCCCAATTCAGAGTGGGCTTTACTGCTTCTTGGGAACTTCCCAGGCAGAGAGAACACTGGCTCTGGAGGCAAGAAAATCTGAATTGAAATCCAGCCTCAAATACTTAAGAGCTGTGAGACTTTGGGCAAGTCATCCCTCACAAACCCAAGGCTGTCTCCCTCAGTTTCCTCATATGTAATATAAAAATAAAAGTAGGGCCTATCTCCCAGGGTTGTCATGAGGATGAAATGAGATGATTTTTATAAAGTGCTTTGCCAACCGGAAAGTGCTATACAAATGCTCACTTTGCTGTAGATATTATATTGTTCTGTGCACTTTCATAAAAGAGCATTTATAAGCTCTAATTGGTTCTGCCACTACCTCACTGCTTCTCTGGACTTCAGTTTTCTTATCTGTTTAAAAAAAATATGGGGGGAGGTTGGGATAGCAGCTCTGTGGAAAGAGAATTTGAGAGAGAATGAGAGGACCCAAGTTCGAGGATCACTTTTGCTGCTCACTGGGTAGAAATCTCAGCCTTTGTGGACCTTCCCTTCCTTTCCTGTAAGATGACAGAATTGGACAAGTTGGCCTGTGAAATCCCTTCTGGACATGTCTTTATGATGCTCTGATCCCTGTATTCTCAGGGAGAAGAGCCAGGACCCACTGGAGCTCGGAGGAATCTTTCTCAAATGGAGAAGAGTCCACTGACCCGTTTAAAAAATTGAATCCCAAATTCCAGCCTTTGGAGTCCTCCCCCTCACTCCAGGCCCTTTGCTGGCCCTGCCTCCTCGTCTCCCAAAATGAGGCACAGAAACCATCTGTGCAGGGCTAATTACAGACTCAATTGGCCACTTAGTCATGAGGAAGGAGGGGGCAAAATGGCTAATTGGCCCCCCAAAAATTGGCCAATTAATGACACGTGCAGTTGCTGCACCTGCAATTCTTTCCAGCAAAGCAAAAAAAAAAAAAAACAAAACCCTAGACTAGAGGCACAAAGAAAGGGAGCCAGAGGGCGGTGAGAGCCCTCCTCCTCTCCTCCATCACCAGGCTGTTGCCTCCTTGAGTCTTCTCTGTGACAAGACCAGGAATTTTTCTAATGTCTGGCAGTGACACTTGGCCCCCCAGAGTCAGCCATGAAACAGTCATAGAGCACCTGGGCACAGTGCATGGGTCTGAACAATCTGGGTGGGCTCAGAGCTGAAAGGGAGAACATGGGTGTCATCTGTACTAGCCTCCTATTTCTACAGTGGGGAAAACAGAGACCCCGAGAGGAGAGTGATTTTGCTCTCGGTCACAGATGCATCAGTGGGAGCACCTCATCCTTTGGACACTCAGTGCTGGACTTTTCCTCCCTAGTGAGTAGTTAGAGAGTTAGGGCTTTAGCTGGATGGAGAAGACACGAGCATCAGCTAGAGTCAAGAAACAGGAATAGAGCTAAATGGGGCAGGTAAAGCCCAGGGAGCCAGTGGGGTGTAGAACTGAAAGGGAGCCGGACCAACCCCAGGCTCGTCCCCGGAGAAGCCTAATGGCTGTGAAAAAGACAAACACGAGTGCTGGTCAAGACTCAGTGTCCAGTCAGGAGAGCACTAACTCTGGAGCCAGCAGACCTGGATTCAGCTCCCAGTTCTGCCGTGTCTTAGCTACAGGACCTGGGTAACCCACTTCCCCTCTGAATCTCCTTTTCCTCCTTTATAAAACGAAGGGCTTGGACTAGAAGATCTCTATGATCTCCAGGAAGGCTGGAGATGAATTTGACAGGTTAAAATCACAGGGGTAACCTGAGGTGGGGGGACCAATGGCAACTGGCCTCCTCCCAGCCACAGAGGGTATGCTGGTAGCAAGTTCAGCATCTTGGCTAAAACCCAGCCTTGTGAGGCCCATGTAGGCAGATGAGAAAACAGGGGCCCTACAAGCTAGAAAGCCCTGTGGGGCCCCTTGTGCTGTCTTCCCAGACAGCCCCTGCTCACTGATCCGGGGCCTCCTGAGGGCCGAGGTCTTTGTCAGTCACTCAGCAGATCTGCAGGCCCGTAGCGGCCTTTGGAGGGCAGCCTTCAGTCCTAGGCAGCAAGGAACCTGAGAAATAGTCAGGTCACAGAACAGAGGCTGACCAGCCCAAAGGGAGCTCGTTATGGAGTCTAACCCTGTCTGTCATTTTATAGTTGAGGAAATGTAGCCCTGACAGGGGAAGAAACTTACTCAGAGTCACGTAGCATAATAGAATAACAATATCTATCATAAGAGAGCTCATGTTTACATGGTGGTATAATGGCGTCATTATTTTATCTGATTTGATCCTCTCAAGGAGGCTGGAAAATAGGGCTTTTATTTTTCTCATTTTCCAAATGCAAAAACGGAGGGTAAATGACCTGTTCAGGATCTTACGGCTAACGGGTATGCTTGTGACAGGATTTGAACTCAGATCTTTCCAGTTCCAGTCCAGGTTCTCTCCAGCTAGATATTGTTCATTGAAATTGTAACACTTGTCATACTTGTTGCTAGCCAGTTCACTCTCCTAGCTTATTTGACTCCAGATTTGTTTGTTTTTCCTCCCAAGAAGGATGATCTTTGGACTGGAAGGGACAGAAAAAAATGACCTCCTGGTTGTTGAAAGCTAAGATAAATAAGGTGATAATAAGAGAGCACCTGCTTGCATTGAGGAGTTCGAGCCACCAAGAACTACAGACATCTTATGGGACGGAGCGCTGAGCCACTGTGGGCATCTTAGCAAGACAGCAGAGAGCAGAAGTGCTGCCGGACTGGAAATGCTCAGCCTGAAAGCCAAGGAAAGGAAAGCAAGGAAAAACTTCCTGCGGTGCCCTCAAATTCAATCCCTTCTTCTAGAATACATTATCCAAGGAGCGGCTGATGAAAAAGTAAAGAAGGGGTGGCTGATCCCAGAGAACCAACATGGGTTCCCTATCACGTCCTACCCGACTGACTCCATTTGGGTTGTGTCAGGCATTCCGTCTATCCTCAGACTCTGAGCAAGTTTGCCCGCTGTCCTGGTGGACAAACCAGGGAGACGGGGACGGTATGATGGTGCAGTTAAATGGATTTGAAACTGAGTGACTGGCCTCAAAGAGTGGCCATTAATGGTTCTTATCCACTGGGCATAGGAGGTAGCATTTCTTCAGGAATCTGTATTTAACTTACTGCTGTTCGGCAGGTTAACAGAATAAATGCAGAAGTAGGATGCTAAGCAATGAGCAAATATCACAAAAAGAAACAGCTAACATGTTGGATAACAGAATCTGCTTCTAAAAAGGCCTGGAAAGGCTAAAACCTTGAGAAGAATCTAATAAGATGGAATTTAATAGGGATTAAAATTATCAATTTATCAAATTAGATGATCAATTTACCAGATATAAGATTAAAATGATCAACTTCTCAAATATAGGATGGGTAAGGTGTGATTACATAGTAATTCCTTTGAAAAGATTAAGGATTTTAGCAAACTCCAACCCCTACGTCAACCAAAAATCCCACATTGCTTTGGAGCACAGGAAACTCACTCCCGGGTTCTGAGTGGCTTCTTGGTAAGGGTTATGTAGGCATAGGGATGTCTCTGAAATAGGATATTTCTGAAGAAGTGCTAAGGAAAAGCAAAGGGAGTAGGTAAACATAGATCAAGGCAATGGCTTCTGATTTGGGATTTCCTCCAGGCTGTGCTGCACTATACCATGTAGCCCTGGACTTTGAAGACACTGGGATTCTTTCTTCTCTCCTGCATTTCAGTGCTGGACCTTGGACTCTTCACCCTCCCAGGGAAACCCTGGGAGACTTCAGCCCTTCTATACAGGGATCACATGCTACAGCATCCTGCAGACTCATAAGTCTATTAGGAAAGAGACAAGGTGACCCCACCATGAAAACACAGAACCTTCTGTGGTCATCCTGTGGGCAAGTTGTTAATTCACCGTTTCCTCCTTCCCTTGACTGAAAGTGGGTGATGCAAAGGACCCAAAGGACTTGAGAGTTTAGGGGGTGACAGTTTGGGCCATTGGGATGGGGGGGGTCAGGTTTGCTATTAATGTAGTTTCCTTCATTGCTATTTTAAATAAATTGTTCCTTTTCATCACCTTAATATATGTCATGTGATTAATGCTGGATGGCCAGTCATAAGGAAGAGACTGAGAGAGGGAAAGAAGTTGGAGTTCAAGAGAAAATAGTTGAATCAATGGTGAACCAGGTTATAAATCCCTAGAAATAGCTTGGGAGAACTGGCCACAGTGGAATAGTGTCCAGGCCAAGGGAAGCCTTGCCCTGTCCTTTTTCCTGGTTAGATGGCGTTCAGAGGCCCCTTGCCTTCAGTTCTGAAACCCACATTTTAAGAAGGGCTTAGTGAGCTGGGGGTGGAGGGTTCCAAGAGAAGGATGGTGAAGGCCCTTGACACCAGGCTCCAAGAAGAACCAGGAGGAGATTTAGCCCACAGAAGAGAAGACTCGGGTCACAGATTGTTGCTTTCAACTTTTTGGAAGATTGTCATATGGATAAAAGATTTGATTTGGTCTACTTAGAGAAATAGGTGGCAGTTGTAGAAAAGCAAATTTAAGTTTGATATATATTTTAAAATCCCAAACCTTACAGTTGGTCAGGACCGTGATGTCCCTCTACTGTAGAATTTCCCCAGAGGAATTTCCACTCTAACATATTCTGGATATCTAGGTCCTGCCTGAAAATAGTCTCTGAAGAAGAGCCCACTGCTTCCCAAGGCAGCCCATTCCACTGGGGGCAGCTCAAATTCCTGATACCAGGCCATAATTGGGATTTCTGCAACGTCCACCCACTGTGTGTAGTTCTGCTGTCTGGGCCCCAGCTAAACTAGTTGAATCTTCCCAAGGACACCCTTTCACATACTTGATCTGGGTCCTCCCCTCATCTCCTGGTCCCAAACTTCTCCAGATTAAATATCTCCATTTCCTCCAACTGAGGCTCACATTACTTCCTAAGAGAACCACGCCAGAGTCCAATGGGCCGTCTCAGGAGGTCAGTGGGTTCCAGTCTGCAAGGAAAGCTGGACGATCACTTTCTGGTTCATACTGTACTTGGCCAAGAATCTGCTCCACTAGTTGGACCAGATAGATGCCTTCGAAGGTGTTTTCCAACTCTGATGGTGATTTGGTCATTTTTACACTTGGATTATAATATTCCTCTCCGATTCATCCCTGGCCAACATTTTAAAAAATTAACCTCCCAAATTCTCCTTCAGCTTCAGAGGACCCTTCTCTTTACCAAGTTCAAGCCCCTCTCCTGGCGCCCCAAATCCCACCCCGATCTTCTCCCCTCTGGAAAGATGTCTGTGGCATTTCCTCCCTTTCACTGGCCTGTCCTCTGCTGCCATCAGACAGGCACATCAGAGCTCCCCCTTTTTCTTGTTTTTTTAAAGGGATATTTACACCAAAGACATAACAAGAATAAATATACAGCTATCCCTCCTCCCCCCCCCCACCTCCAACACCTAGGGATTACCAGCTCTGCCAACTCCACCTCCACCATTGGGGAGGATTGAGATTAAACTCCCAGTTTGACTCAGTCCTACCCAATTCAAGTCAAGCTGGCGCTGCAGGCTCCTACCAGGCTGGCATTCCCATGCTCCTCCGGATACTGCTGCGGGGGTGGTTGCAATATCTGGCCTGGATTCCTGGACTCCCAGATCCTTCTGTCTCATGCTCCCTCGCCAGATCAGAGACCCTGCCCTGGACTGGAAAAGAATGAACTAGAAGGTCAAAGACTCGGGCCCGTTTGGGAGCTACTAAAAAGGGAGGAGGAAAGGGGGGGGACCTTCAAGCCCTTTTCCTTTACTTATGTGGTGTGAGTAAAGCAATGCCCCTTCCCTCATCTCTCCTTTAATAAAAAAACTTTCATCTCGTCTTATTCTTACCATCCTTTAAGCCACAGTCCTATAACTTTCCTTTATTTCATTGCTAAACTCCTAGAAAAGGGGTCTGTCTACACTGCTCACTTCCATTTTCTCACCTCCCATTTACTCGTCTGGTTTCCATCCCCACTGTGGTTGCTCAGCCATTCCATCATGTCTGGCTCTTTGTGACCGTGTATGAATGAAAGGAAACAGGGGTAAGTGACTTGCTTAGGGTCATACAGCTAGTGTCTAGGGCTGGATTTGAACTCGGTTCTTTCCAATTCCAAGCCCAGAGTTCTCTCCAATGATCCCTCTTACTACTTGACTAAATTGATGTTCTTCAAGGCCACCATGATCCCTTTCTCGAGAAACCCTGTGACTTTACTCTTAGGTCTTATCATTTTTTCCCTTCTCTGCAGCATTAAACACTGTTCTCCCTTTCTGGATGCAGGCAGAAACTCCCTGGAGTTTCTCGCCTCTGCTCTGTTATGGTTATCTTCCTACGCGTCAGCCTGATGTTTCTCACTGATCCTTCTGGTGAGTCACTGTGGTGTAGAGATAGAGGGCTGGCCTCCAAACCAGGATGAACTTGCTTCAAATTCTGCCTGCCGACCAATGCGTGCTCTCCGTGCCAGACGGGTAAAGCCCCCCGGTTCTCACAGCCGGGACACATCTGTCGAGCCAAAAAGTACTAGTGATTTCAGGATGTAGAAGGAGTTTCCAAATCATGAGTTGGGAATCACACTACAGCTTCAGACCAAAATCTATACATATAGTATATACACACGTACGTACACACTCATAACACACCACTGTTGTTCAGTTGTTTCTGTCACGTTTAATTCTTTGTGATTCTGTGGACCATAGCTTAATACTGTCCCAGAATATTCTTGGCCAAGATACTGGAGTGGTTGTCATCTTCTTATTATTTTACAGATGAGGAAATTGAGGTATAAAGGGTCTTTGTGATCCCTGGGCAAATTACTTAAACTCTGTTTGACATGGTTTACTCAACCTTAAAACAAGAATAATCACAGCACTTACCTCCTAGGGTTTTTGTGAGAACTCATGAGATACTATTTGTAGAATGCTTAGTATGGAGCCTAACACTCAACAAATATTAAGCGCCTACTATGTGTCTGGCTCAGAGTAATTGCTATATAAAGGTTTATTCCCTCCCCTGTCTCCTTTCACCCAAGGAAAATTTTGAAAAAAAGTCAAAATTGTGTTTATATTCAATATATGCTTATGTATATGTATATATATCAGTAATATATATTATAATTTCATTGTTGTAGGGAGTTTACAAAGCAAACTCCCATCACAAACTCCCATCTACAAGAGTAGATCAGCAACTCTTCTGTACCTTATAATCCTAGAGATGAGCATGAGAATTTAGGGGACTTGCTCATGTGATAAATATCTATTCTATCTAGGCTCAAAGGCCAGCTTTCTGTCATATTATCCATTATAAAAAAAAGATGTTTACATGTGCTATAATTTTTTGTGTGTAGTCCAATGGGACTGTTACTATTGTTGAACTCATCTACTATATACTTATTAACTAATTTCTTAGGAGGTAAGAGGGAGCTACTAGAGATTTTTGAATAAGAGAATATGTCCTCAACTATATATCAGAAAAGTTTATCCAGGCTGAGTTGAAGGATGGATCAGGCAAAGGAGAGAATCTAGTTGGGCTATCCCAGTAATTCTGGCAGGATCTGTACTCAAATGGTTGATG
The DNA here is from genome assembly GCF_016432865.1 of Antechinus flavipes. Lineage (NCBI taxonomy): Eukaryota > Metazoa > Chordata > Mammalia > Dasyuromorphia > Dasyuridae > Antechinus > Antechinus flavipes. Next base: position 195,106,481 of record NC_067403.1, on the reverse strand, counting down.
TGATTGTACAAAGGAAGGGACCAGACACATTGCAGAGACAGAATTCAGAGAGCCTGGTAACTAAGAGGTGAGGGAAATGCACAAGTCCGAGAGAACCCCAAAAATATGAACATGGGAAAAGAAATGAATGGTGCTGTCAATGACTAAGAGAGTAAAATTAGGAGGAATAATTTTTCTAGGTAAGATATAAATCTTTATGATAAACTAGGTCCCAAGTACAAGTTCATATCGTGCCTAACAACTTTCCTCTCCCAGCAAGTTACAGAAAGACCACTGGCAAGGCTTTCTTCACCCAGATTTAATTTCTGGGACAGGTCCATTTAATCCCTCTGAGCTTCAGTTTCTGTATCTATATACAATAGGGATAATAGTTCTTGTATCACTTGCCTCAAAGGGTAGTAGTGACTTTTTAAAATTTTAAATCATCATATAAATGAGAGTATAGTTTTATTTCATTTTGTTTTTTTTAAGACAAGTAAGCCTATGCCAACCATAACTTTTCTTTTTTTTCTCTCAATAATTATAATAATAATAATTCATGGATATGCACTTCAAGGTTTGCAAAGTGTTCTCCTTATAACAGCCTCTAGGATAAAGTGTAAACTCCCCTCTGGATTTTAAAGCTCTTCAGAACTTGGCTTCAACCTACTTCCTAGATAGATTATAAAATTCCTCCTATGCTCTAATATCCAGCCAAACTGGAATTCTCTCTGTTCCTTACACTATCCTCCATGTCCCATCTCTTATCTCTTTGTCTTTAAAAGAATTTTTTTTAATTGACCAACATCTATTTTCTCTTTCTCTCCGATAAAACAAAACCCTTGTGACAAATATGACGTCAAGCAAAACAAATATCTGAATTGAACATGATCAAAAATGTGTGTGTCATTGTGTCATTTCCTTTCTAGCAGGAGGTGGATAGCATGGTACATTGTGGATCCTCTGAAAACAAGGCTGAAATATTCAGAGTTCTTAAGTCTTTTGAAGTGTGTCAAGGTTATTTTTTTGGTCACAGCTTTCAGGTAGTCCAATTCATATATATATATATGTATATATGTATATATGTATAGATAGATAGATAGATAGATAGATAGATATAGATCTGTTCTTCAGATCCGTTTTTTATTTTTATTTGTTTGTTTCACAATCTGTTCTATTTTTTTCATTCTTTATATTCTGTTTCCTTATTTCTTGGTCTCTTTTAGCTTCACTGACTTCCCTTTGCCAAATTCTAATTTTCAAAGAGTTATTTTCATCTTTAAGATTCTGTATCTCCTTTTCTAGTTGGATAACTTTTTATTCATAATCTTTTTGTTTTTCTTGGATGGTTTACTATTATTATTACTTAACTTTTCCTCAATGTCTCTCATTTGATTTTTAAATTCTTTTTCTTGAGTTCTTCTAGAAATTCTCTCTGGGCGGGGATCCATGTCACATTACTCTTTGGGGCAGAAGAAACTGTTTTTACTTTACTGTCCTCCTCTGAAGATGAACCCTGATCTTCCCTATTCCCATAGTAAGTTTCTATGGTTGACTTCTTTCTTCTTTGCCAGTTCAGTATTGGGGTAAGCACCTCTACATGGGGTGGGAGGATGGTGCCTCTAGCTTCACTTCATTTCTCCCCTTTGACTTGGAATCCTAAACCAAAAGCTCTACCCTTACTTAGTGTCTGCACCCAGCAGCATCCCTGCCTAGATGCTTTAATACTCACAGGGTACTGTTTCCTTGTGGCCCCGGGCTACATCTTTGCAACACAGCTGGGCCTGGGTTCCTAATCAGCCAAAATTCATTCATTCTGTCTGGACTCAGACCCCCCAAATCCTCACGCTGTCTGAAAGATGAAAGTCTCTATAGTTTCTGCTGAGGCTCCAGCCATGCCCAGCTCACCTCAAGGGTCCCCACTTGGTATTTCTGCAAAAGTAGTAGGAGGTGTTTGCACTTCACATGGGTTAATCCCTCAATTGGGATCTTTATTCCGAAAGTTTTCTCAAATTGTGCCAGGAGGAACCCCTCTTCTGTCCCAAGTCTTCTTGATTTTTTCACCAGTGTATGTTTGCCCTGAGGTGCAAATTTGTTCTGATTATGGGGGAAATCTGGAGAGCTTGAAAATTACATAAAATTATTTTAGACACCACAAATGGGCTGCTATTATCATCTTTGTACATATGCATCTTTTCTCTCTATCCTTCCTGCCTTTCCTCCCTCCCTCCCTTTCTTCCTTCCCTCCTCCTTTCCCTCTTTCCTTTCTTCCTTCCTTTCTTCTCCCTTTTTTTCTCTTTCTTTAACTCTCTTTAGGGTATTGGTCTATCATTGGTATCATTGGATCAGAGTATGCATATTTAGCAACTTTCTGAGCATAATTCCAAACTTCTTTCCAGAATGTCTCTAACAATTTACAGCTATACCATGGGGCCTCCAGCCCCTCCAACATTTGTTATTTTTTTGGTCAACCTTCCCAATTTATCATAATGAGATGTAGCATTAGAATTGTTTTAATTTGCACATGTGTGATTTTTAGTGATTTTCATATGACTTTTGAGAGCTTGAATTTCCTCCCCTAGTTACCTGTTTTCCTTTTAATTTAAGTCATATTTAGTTTGTTTACACAAAACCTTTTTTAATTTCATGAAATCAAAATTGTTCATTTCATCTTCTGTGATTGTCTCTATCTTTATTTGGTCATGGGTTCTTCCCCTACCTATACATCCCAAAAGTAATTTCTCCTTTGCTCCTCTAATTTGCTTATGATCTAAAGTTGTGTATCCATTTCAAGTTTATCTTGGTATATGAGGCAAGATGATGGTTTATATCTAATTTCTGAAGTTTTCCTAGCAGTTCTTATTGAACAGTGAGATATTATCTCAGTCATCACCATGTCCTTGGATTTTTTGGGTCCTCATGTTTTAATCACTTCCACCTCCCAGAATTCTTCTCTTCCTCCAAAATACAATCCAAGTACCATGTTCTACATGAAGCCTTTCTTGTCTCCCCCTCACAAGTGCTAGTGCTCTCCTTCTCGTATATTTTGTATTGATTTATTTGATATTTGTTCTGTATAAATATCTATTCTTTCCTGATAGAATGTAAACTCCTTAAAGGCAGGGATTGAGTCATGTTTGTTTGTTTGTTTGTTTTGTATTTATGTCCTTAGCACCCAGCACAGAGCCTGGACAGTAGATAGTAGAATCTTAAGAAAAGCTTGCCTTATTGATTGCAAGGATTACAAGAATAAAGGTAAAGAAATAGAGGGATAGAGAGTCAAAGTGACCTTCCCATGACCACACAGCCAATAAGTACTAGAGCCAAAATTGACTCTCTGGCTTCTTTGTTTCTGAATGAAACCCATTTATCAGAAAGCAGCGGCTTCCCACTGAGGCCAGGAAGAAAAACTTAGGCTGGATGAAAAGTCATCCTTCGTCAAGGATGGCTTCTCAATGTGTTGTTGATAAGACCAGGGTTTTTCTGGAATCTCTCCAGGGACTCAAGGAGCCTCCCTCTCTATAACTGGGGAAACTCTGACTTGACCACCAGTAGGAAGTGTGGTCATGATAGGAGTTTCTGGTGGTTGGTGAGGGCTGGTGAAAATGGAGAACAACTGGCCTGTCAGGATTTGCCAATGGGTTCCCAGAATTCTCCGAGCAAGATGGTTTGGGGAGTCAGAAGTCCTTAGTTTGAATTGTGACTCGGCCATCTATTATATGTGTGATTTTGAATAAATCATTTCTTTGGTCCCTGCCTCTTTTTTCCTTTGTAAAATGAGAGTCCTGGCCTGGAGGATCTCTTAGTTCTTTTGGAGCCCCGGCATCTTTTGACCATACAAGGGAGAATACTCAGATATAAATGGCTGCTGGTACTGAATTTACACGGAGAGATTTGAAATTGCAAATAACTGGATGTGGTACTTGGAAGTCATTTAGGTTCCTTGCTCCTCAGTTTCCTTCTCTGCAAAATAGGGAAATTGGCTCCAATAATCATCATATCTAAGGATCTCCTTCAGGAATCACAAAAGAATAATTTACAACTTGAAAGGCCATTAGAGGTCAGCTAGATCAATCTTCTTTTGCAGAAAAAGAAAATGAGATTTAACAACATTAAGTACATTTCCCCAGACTACCCAGGTAATAAATTGAAGAATTGGGATTAGGACCTGTGTTCTCTGGAGTCCAAATCCATCATTCTTTCCAACCCAAGTCCAATCCAATGGCACAGTAAGAAGGGCTGGACTTGGAATAAAGCAAAATGTGAATTTGAATTCTGCCTCTGACATTTGTTAGCATAGTGGATTGTGTTTGATTTGGAGTCCAGAAGACCTGAGTTCAGGTCAATCCAGTCTCAGATTCTTTTTGCCATCAGGTCACTTAACCTCTCAGCCTCAGTTTCCTCATCTGTAAATTGGAAATAATAATAATAGCTCTTACCTATCAGGGCTGTTGTGTGGATCAAATGTGATAATCTACATAAAGCACTTTGCAAACCTCAAAGTGCTAGATAAGTGTTAGCTATCATTATCGGCATCATTATTATCATTATTAGTAGTAACTGTGTTACTCTAGGGAAGTTGTAAAACCTCTCTGAATGAATCTAAATATTTATCTTTGAAACATTCAATGTCCAAAAGTTAAGAAATAGTTCCAAAATCTACTGATCTAGTGATTCCTGATCTACCATCACTATATCTCTCTGTGCACAGCTCATGCCCTTCATCAAAGTTTGGCTCACTTGGAATTTTGCACTTTGAGCATAAACACACTGAGTTCAAATATCCCAGCTCTACGACTTATTATCACTGGAACCTTGGGCAAAGTCATTAAATGCCCTGATCCACAAAATGAGGGGATTTCACTTTGTGTTTTATCTATAAGATCCCTTCTCTTAAAGAGATGACCCTCTAATCCTAAATCCCGATAGCTTGAAAGCTGTAGTTCCCTGGTTCTGGGGCACATACACCCCCTCTCCTGCCAGGACACAGTCTGTTTCCTGCTGTTGCTACTTTTGTAGCTGCCATCTGCTGCTGCTACTGCCACCTGGGCATTCCCATGACCTCGTCCTGGGTGAAAACTCTTTGCCTCCCAAATCTGTGATGCAACATGGTTCTCCTCTTCCTGGTTCTTCTCTTCTCTTCTTCCTTCTGCTTTTCCCTCTTTAATATTCCTGCTTGGATGCTTTCTGCTCTATGGCTTTGCCCCACAGAACTCTGGGTGATGTAGTTTTCCTGTGGTTGCCATCTCTAATGCAAGGGCATTCTAACATAACGGGATCCTATGCCCTTAAATGAGGAGTGTGAGGAGATTTAGTAATATGACACAGAGAAAGTCCAATCAGAAGGAGAGTATACACACCATGTGAAAGAAAGACTATATACACAGATCCTGAGCCTCTCAAATCCTGGGTGCTTTCCATAATACTAAGGGAAAAAAGGAAATAGGAAGGAAATGGATGGGCAATGACCCAAAATTGGTGGAATGTGTGAGAAAGAGGGAGAGATAAAGGGAGAGAAAAGAGGAAAAGTATGAGAGAAAGAAAAGAGGGAGGGAGGGAGAGGAGAGGATGCTGTAATGGAAAGAGGAAGCTTTGAGTTCTGGTTGTAACTAATTGACTTTGGGACTCTGGGCAAATCACTTCTGGTGACTCAGGTCCTTCCATTTGATTCAATTCCATAAGCATTTAGGAAATGTTAACCATGTGGTGGGCACTGTGATAGACGCTAGAGATGAAGACAAAATGAACCAGTCCTTGACTTCATGGAGCTTACAATCTAAGGGTGGAAAGGGGGATACAACATACACATACAGATAAGTAAAAGGTAATTTGAGGAGGGAGAACACTCTTAACAACTGGGAAATACTAGGAAAGCCTTCTTTTATGAAGGATGAGGCTAACTTTATGCTCTAGCTCTGATGTTGTGATCAGAGGGAAATGAGTAGCTCCCTGGAATTTGAGTTTTATTCCTGGCTCTGTTATCTAGCCTTCAGAAAGCACACCTAGCCTCATCCAGTCCCCTCTACCCCCATGACCTTGATTAAAAACCAAAGCACAATAATTTGTTTTATTGAGTGGATGCTCATCAGTTGGAGAATGGCTGAATAAGCAGGGTGCATGAATGTTATGGAATATTACTGTTCTATAAGAAATGATCAGCAGGAGGATTCAGAGAGGCCTGGAGAGACCTACATGAGCTGAGTGAAATGAGCAGAACCAGGAGATCATTGTACACAGCAATAAAATTATGTGGTGATCAACTGTGATGGACTTAGCTCTTTTCAACAATGAGGTAGTTTGGGGCAATTTCAGTAGATTTGTGATGGAAATAGCCATCAGCATCCAGGGAGAGGACTATGGGGACTAAATGTGAATTACAACTTAGCATTTTCACTTTTTTATTGCTGTTTGCTTGTATTTTGTTTTCTTTCTCATTTTTCCCTTTTTTGATCTGATTTTTCTTGTGCAGCAAGATAATTGTGGAAATATGTATAGAAGAATTGCACATATTTAACATATATTAGATTACTTGCTGTCTAAGGGAGGGAATGTGGGAAAGGGAAGGAGAAAAAAATTGAATACAGTTGCAAGAGTGAATGTTGAGAACTGTCTATGAATGTGTTTTGAAAATAAAGTTTTATAAAATATTTGTTTTACTATTTACTATTTGTTATTTTTACTACATGTACAAGGTAACAGCTATAAGTGGCAGAAATACGTCTTAAAGCCAAATCCATCATTTTTCCCCCTGCTTCTAACTTTAAACTTTTTAGCTGGGTCTTTAACACCCTCCACATACTGGCCCACTCAGATTTTTCACCTATTGCTCCCTTCCTACGGAATATTTTCTGGAGTCCAGACACAGTCTCCCTACTTAGTCTTGTCTCTTTTGCTCATGGAATTTCCCCCACTTGGAATAACTTCTTCTCTATATCACGTCCCATATATTAAGGCCCAGCATGAGATCAGAGCTGGTGGTACTAACTTGTCTTATGGGCAATTCACTTTTGAGACATCTTCTTCTACTTCTGGACACTCATTATAGAACATTTTTCTTTATATTAAATGGAAATGTATCTCTCTGCCCCTTTTACCAGCTTCTGGTTTTGTCCTATGGGCCAAACAGAACAAAACTACTACTCGACAACCTTTCTGAGATCCAATGACAGAGACCATTCCTGCCCCCTTGCAGAAGCTTTCTCCAACCTAAAAATACTCAGTTTCTTTAACAGATCTTTGTCTGGCAAAGTTTCCAACATCCTTCCCAACTGATCTCTCTGCACTGGACTGACTATGGCTTTCCTTCCTAAAATGTGGCACCCTGAACAGAACATGATCCACCAGTTGGATCTGTCTCAGTTATATCACTAGCCACGGTAACACTATCCATCTCTCATTCTGGGCACTTATTTCTGTCCATACAGCCTAAGATGACATTAGCCTCTTAGGGGGCTTCTGTGTCATGCTGCTGATTCATAACTGAGCTCCCAACCAAAGCCTTGCAGCACCTTCTCCAGGAAGGCTTTTTCTGATTGCTCTGGTCCATGGCCATCCTTTTCTTCTCCTAACAAGTAGTCTGCACCAGCACTGGATTATCTTCTGTTTTCTCTCTTTGGACAGTATAGGAGTATTGGGCCTGGAATCAGGGTACCTGGGTCTGGTCCTCTGCCTCTGGCCCATGTCCCCTCTCTCAGCCAACTTTGCAGATTGCATGCAATCTGTATTTTTACTTTTGCAGGAAGGCTAGACTACGGTGAACATCTGGGGGTGAGTGTGACAACTTTACCAATATGCACAGCTCTCCTTTCTCTAGGGAGTTGAGGTTTAGAAAGTGTTTCTGAGGCCTCCTTGCTCTTTACCTCACATACACAGCCACTTGCTATTTCTATCTCCACAACATCTGTCATCTGACTGCTCTCCACTCACAGTCACCACCTGATTTCAGGCCCTCATCAGCTCTCGCCAGATTTGTGCAATGGCCTCGCGATTAGTGTCCCTGTGTCACGTCTCTTCTCACTACACGTCGCTGCCACGTCACTCTCACAGCTAGATTATGCTTCTCAGTCTAGTCAGGAAGATCTGGGTACAAATCCAGCCTCGGTTAGTTTTTGGTTGTGAGCCATTTAACCTCCCTCTACCTTAGTTTCCTTAACTGTAAAATGGAGTTTTACATTTTTGCATTTATTATTATAATAGCATCTATCTCCCAGAATTGTGGAAATCGAAGGAGCTAATATTTGTAAAGTGCTTAGGACCCTTCCCTGCACACAGTAGGTATTTCATAAATGCTTGTTTCTTTTCTCTCCTTTCCTACTGAGAAACTCCTTAGTTGTTAGGATCTAATATAAATTCCTGTTTAATTTTCACACAGCTTTACCTCTACTTACCTTTCTTGCCTTCTTATATATTTCTTTTTCTCCTACATCCTGTAATCCAGCCAAATTGGTGGCTGCTGTTTGTCACCTAACATCCCACCTTTAGTCTCTGGACCATTTCACTGGCCTCTAAATAAAGCCTTTCCTGATCCCCCCACTTGTTCCCCCTCTCAAACTTGCCATAGCCATAAATGCCTTGTCGTTGACTACTTTGCATTTATTCTGTATGTACTTATTGTCTGCCTCGGATAGAATGCAAACTCTTTGCAAGTAGGGATGGTTTCATTCATTTGCTATGTATAAGGCCCCAATATATCAGATGCTTAATATTGCTTCTTAACTGAAGGACCACACTGGGAAGGTAGGTAGGGAAAGCATTAGTATATAGGTAAGAAAACTGAGGTTAATGGAGGTCAAGCCCTGAGAAGTCATCTTACTTTATCCTGCTACTTGGCAGAGTGGAAGTCCAGAATGGAAATGTCATTTCCTTTTTTTTTTAACTTTTTATTGACAGAACCCATGCCAGGGTAATTTTTTACAACATTATCCCTTGCACTCTCTTCTGTTCTGATTTTTCCCCTCCCTCCCTCCATCCCCTCCCCCAGATGGCAAGCAGTCCTTTACATGTTGAATAGGTTACAGTATATCCTAGATACAATATATGTTTGTAGAACCAAACAGTTCTCTTGTTGCACAGGGAGAATTGAATTCAGAAAGTAGAAATAACCCAGGAAGAAAAACAAAAATGCAAACAGTTTATATTCATTTCCCAGTGTTCTTTCTTTGGGTGTAGCTGCTTCTGTCCATCCTTGATCAATTGAAACTGAATTAGCTCTCTTTATCGAAGAGATCCACTTCCATCAGAATACATCCTCATACAATATCGTTGTCGAAGTATATAATGATCTCCTGGTTCTGCTCATTTCACTTAGCATCAGTTCATGTAAGTCTTGCCAGTCCTCTCTGTATTCATCCTGCTGGTCATTCCTTACAGAACAATAATATTCCATAACGTTCATATACCACAATTTACCCAGCCATTCTCCAATTGATGGGCATCCATTCATTTGGAAATGTCATTTCCAAGATCACACATATAATATGTAGCAGGGATCAGGTTTGAATGCAGGTGTCTGCTGAAAGGACTAGGACTTTCCCCTCATGTGTGGCCCTAGGTCCAACATGTTCTTACTGGCTGTCCAAGTGTTCCCCTGGGGAGCAGCCCTCCTCAGTGGGGAGTGGCCCTCCTCAGTGGGGAGCTACCCTCCTTTGTGGGGAGCTATGATTGGGCTCAGCTTGCTCTGGTTTTGATTATCAGCCACAGTGAAGGGAGGGATGGGTGGTGTTCAAAGCCCACTGCACCTGATAAGCCTCCAGTGGTTTCTGTTATGCATGTGAAAGCAGCCCTGGATTTCTGCCCCCCACAGCCGGCCCGGATCCGGGTCTAGAATTCTAGCATGGGAAGGGAGCGTAGAACGGAGCAGGCCGTGTCAGGACTGGAAGGATGGAGAATGTGAGAGCCAGAGGAACAGGAGAGAGCCACAAGCCTATTACTCTCAGAGGTGCAGAGAGGGAAAGGGACCCGCCGGCTGGATCAGAGGGTGACTTTGGTTGGCAATGAGGGGCTAGGCCCCAGGGCCTCTTGCTCCCCAGCCCAGGGCTCTTTCACGTCTGCTTGGCTGGAAGATATGGCCCGTGTGCATCTTGAAATGAAAGGTTGTAGTGGGAGACTGAGGGGTGGGGAATTACTCAGGACCCACCACAAGCTGTAGCTATCACTCCCTGCTCTTGTCCTGGAAGGATGGGAAGGAGTCTGGGCAGCTGGGAAGGATGCTCCAAGGCTCCTAGCTCAGCCCCTTGCCTTCATCTCTTTCTGCTCCCCCCACCCCCAGCCTCCCTGGGCCCCCGTAACGAGAATTATAACAAGCCAGAATTCGGCTAAAGCTTAATAAATGTCAGGCGTCATGGAATGAAATGCCACCTAGTGGCCACAGGTGGGACATGTCTGGGTGGGGTCATGGGCAGAAAGGAGCAAGAAGGTTCCAACTCCCGAAATAACAGGGAATGCTTTCTGTCCCTCCCTTGGTACCCAAGGGCTCCCAGGGGCCGCTGCTACCTGCTCTGTGGGCTAAGGAAACATCAACCCATTCATTCATTCATTTATTCACTTATTCATTCATTCATCCATTAAAGCCTATTTCCCTGCCGAGCAGGTGGGGCCCTTCCCTTCGCTGCAGAAGATGTCTAATATTCTCTGCTGTTTCAGTCTAACACAGGGTTAATGAGTCTTCCCTCCATGAGTAACGAAAAGGCAGAGACTGTGATGAACGTGTCTTCGGGGGTTGACCTGGAGCCGTAAGACTGCAGGAAAAGTGAATGTGCATTAAAAAGTTGATGTCCACCTTCTCTGAAGGCTTTTAGGTGGGGAAGACTGCTGGGAGCTACCTGGTGGGAGGGGGGGGGTCAGCAGTAAGCCGTAGCATCCCTCCCCCCTCCAGTTACCATGTTATCCACAAACGGAGGGTGCTTCTGTTTCTTTCTGTGATTATTCTTCCGTGAGCTGAGGTTAAGGAGAATATGGAGAAGGAACTGAATGGGTAGGAACCTTGTGAGTTTTAGAAAGTCAGAATAGCCTCTCAGTAACCAGAGCTGGTAGCGGAGACCACTGAGGTCGGTAGGAACAGCAGCAGCCAAGTCTAGCCCAGAAGGGATTATACCATCGAGTCCTGGAAGGAGCCATCTTGGTTACACAAGTTCTTTATCCAGACACCACACTGTGGTAGGAAAAAAAAAGTCTCAGATCCAGGTGTAATCAGTAATCTCGAGGTTCCATGTGCTTCCTCTTGTATGCTTTTAATTTTTATTGACACCAAATTTTGAACACTCTCCCCGTGGACTGTGTGAGGAATATTCCCGTCCCATTTGGAGGGATATTCTTGTAAACTTCTTTCTGTACAATTTGTACAATTAAATTAATTATGTCAACTGGTTGATTAATATTGTGATAAGGAATATACCAGATGGGGGCCCTTGAGCAATAGTATTAGCAGTGATGACCTTATCATTCAGGATTGTCTTTAGGATCCAGAAGGGAGCAATCAGGTACCGTTCGGGGACCTGACCTGCTGGTGTGAATGCATGTTGGGGAATCACCCCACTGCTGATTTCCTTCCATTTTCTGTAAGGGTTGGGGCTTTTCCTGAAACTAGCACCTGAAAGGTCTCATTGGATCCTTCCAGAGAAACATAAACCCGCTTCATTTGCTTTTTGTGCTCATGCTCATAGATGGATGGATGGATGGTAAGGATTTTGTATTAAAGCGAATGTTTTCCATGTGAAGAAATTATTGAAAATGTTGGCGATACTTATTTTTGTGCTAAATGCTTTCAAAGATCATCAGCATATAATCCTGCTTCTATGAATGGTGTAGATCGAGTGATGATCGATTACAAGGAGAAATAAGAGGGAAGAGAAGAAAGAGTAAAGATCCAAAATCTGGGGAAGAAAGGACTTTTCCAGCCTGTTTCCTGGCTTTCTAGTTCTTTCATTCCTCCCACTTGGGCACACCAAAGATGTCCCTCTTTCCCACTTCCAGTCAAGCATGATCCTTGCAATGTCACCTTGGTAGTCCGAAGTTTCGTTCGCTTAGATTCTCCTGCATCAGGCTGCCTATTTTCTGGATATGTTTTCTCTTCTTTTTTTCTAGAAAATATGACAAACTTCCATATCCCATGCTAGTACAGAGAAGGAACCTTCCTTCCTGAGACATTAGAGATGGGAACTCAAGTAGAAATGCTTAGAAAAATCCTGGTTCCTGCCTTCTCTGGGGCAAAGTCCGAGTGATGTTGACCTCCGCCCTGATGTGGGAGTATTGGCTAATGCGATCTGGGAATAATGGGGTGGAGGTAGGGTCAGGAGATGACCCAGTTCAGATATGGCAGCAAGCTGCCTTAATAGGTGTGTGACTCAGAGGAGGTCACTTAACCTATCTGCCTCAGTTTCCTTAACTGTAAAAGAATAAATACGATTGTGAAGAGCAAAGAAAATAATATTTGTAAAGTACTTAACTCATATCTGGCACATAATTGGTGCCATGTAAATACTAGCTACATTATTAAATGATGCAAATTATATTGCAATATAGTTATCAATTTTTTTTTTCGGAGGGGAAGCAAATGGGGTTAAGAGACATTCCCAGGGTCACACAGCTAGTAAATGTCTGAGACTAGATTTGAACTTAGATTCTCCTGACTCCAGGACCAGTGTTCTATCTAATGTGTCATCTATCTGCCTTTATTATTATTATTATTATCTTCCCAACCCTCAGGTGTTTCACATCAGGCCACAGGTCAAGTTCATGAACATTTATTGGGCACTTATAATGTGCCAGGTTTTGTGCTAAGTGTCAAGGATACAAAGAAAGGCAAAAATAGCCCTTGATCTCCAAGGAGCTACAATTTAATGGGAGAAAGAATAAGAAGTCTATACAAGCAAACTGCAGGATTGGCTAGAATGACAGGGAAAGATAATGGGGAATGTTGGAGGGGATGTGGGAAAACAGGGACACTGATACATTGTTGGTGGAATTGTGAACACATCCAACCATTCTGGAGAGCAATTTGGAACTATGCTCAAAAAGTTATCAAACTGTGCATACCCTTTGATCCAGCAGTGTTTCTACTGGGCTTATATCCCAAAGAGATACTAAAGAAGGGAAAGGGACCTGTATGTGCCAAAATGTTTGTAGCAGCCCTGTTTGTAGTGGCTAGAAGCTGGAAAATGAATGGATGCCCATCAATTGGAGAATGGCTGGGTAAATTGTGGTATAGGAATGTTATGGAATATTATTGTTCTGTAAGAAATGACCAGCAGGATGAATACAGAGAGGACTGGAGAGACTTACATGAACTGATGCTAAGTGAAATGAGCAGAACCAGGAGATCATTATATACTTCAACAATGATACTGTATGAGGATGTATTCTGATGGAAGTGGATCTTTTCGATAAGGAGAGCTAATTCAGTTTCAATTGATCAAGGATGGACAGAAGCAGCTACACCCAAAAAAGAACACTGGGAAATGAATATAAACTGTTTGCATTTTTGTTTTTCTTCCCAGGTTATTTATACCTTCTGAATCCAATTCTCCCTGTGCAACAAGAGAACTGTTCGGTTCTGCACACGTATATTGTATCCAGGATATACTGTAACTTATTTAACATGTATAGGACTGCTTGCCATCTGGGGGAGAGGGTGGAGGGAGGGAGGGGAAAAATCAGAACAGAAGTGAGTGCAAGGGATAATGCTGTAAAAAAATTACCCTGGCATGGGTTCTGTCAATAAAAAGTTTAAAAAAATAAAAAAATAAAAATAAAAAAATTACCCAAAAAAAAAAAAAAAGCAAACTGCAGGCAGAATACTGTGAGATAATCTGGGAAGGAAGGTACCCACACTGAAGACACAGAACCAGAAAGGCTTTCAGAGGGAAGGATTTTATGGGAAGGAAGCCAGGGAAGCCGGGAGACAGCAGCGAGGAGGGGGGAAAACAGCCAGAGTCGGGATGGACAATGTGGTGAGCAGAACAGCAGAGGCTGGAGGCACTGCAGTGTGGAGGACATGAAGGACAAGCAGAGGGAAGACTGGAAGGGGAAGAACACTGCGTGAGCCGAACATTTGTGAGCTAGTCTCCCTTGGCTCCCAAGCTGCTAAGAAATCTCCCAGACACCCCTGGGGGACAAGGGAAGCTGGGAAAGACAGAGATTTCCCTGGATTTCCTGAGTTATGTGTGGGGGCAGGACCGGCACAGGGAAGAAGCAAACCACAGGAGCAGCTGCTGGAAAGTACAACCTATTCTTTGGGGGAGGCTTTTTGAGTCAATTCTCCAGAGCAGTTCCTCTACCTTGTTTCTTATTTTTGGGCCTGAATCTCTGCCCTTTGCAATTACTTTGCTGCTTCTTCCCATCTTGGATTCTGGAGCTGTGAAGACACACTGGCTTTCCACTTCTTATCTGCTCACATTTTGACTTGGGCCTCTGTCTTTAAAGTCCTGTGAAAAACATCTTCCATCCCCAGAGAATGAACTGATGGTGTCTGAATACAGATTAAAGCTTTTTTTATTTTCTTAATTTTTCTTAAGGTTTTTTTTTGGCCTATATTTTCTTTTACAACATGACTTTTATGGAAATGGTTTGCAAGACTACAGGTATATAACCTGTATGGAATTGTCTTCTCAGATTGGGGGGGGGGGAGAAAGAAGGGGGTGAATTTGGAACTCAAATTTTTAAAATGAATGATAAATTTGTTTTTATGTAGACTGGGAAAAAAGAAAATAATTAAATAAATTTAATTTTTAAAAAAAGATTCTTTCTCCCTGTCTCCTGTGCTGGCTCTCAAGGAAAAACCCCACCAATCTTATCAAATATGGACTTATAACTGGAAGAGACTTTACAGTAGGGATTCTTAACTTGGGTTCCATGAACTTAAAAAAAAAAGTTTTGATAAATATATTTCAATATAATTGGTTTCCTTCTAGTCCCATGTATTTTACTTTTTTTTATTTAAAAACATCATTCTGAGAAGGGGCTTAACAGAGAACAGGTAAAAAAAGGTCGAGAACAATCTTAGAGGTCACCTAGTCCAATTCTTATTTTACAAATGAGGAAATTAAATCTGAGAAGGGAAAGGGGCTTTTTTTGAAGCCACATAAGTAGTAGAGAGAGCCTGGTTTCAGACTGACTTCTTCTGACTAGTGATCCTTCCACTATACCCCATGGGCTGGAAAGATAGATGAGAGACAGCGACATATAGGTGAATTGGCTGCCCCGATCAAGATTGTAGGTGCCATCGATAGATGCATTTCTGCCTGTACAAGTAAGGCAAAAGAAATAAACTGATCCATGATGGACGATGTTACTTATTGTACAGATTGAAACTTCTGGCTTGGCCCCTGTTTGGGATCATAATCTTCCCCCGTGAAAGAAACATTTGCGTTAAGAATATCACTGCATCACAGCCCTTTCTGCCTGGCCAGTAAGAATCAATGGTATTCTTTTAAGTATATAAGAACCACATGTAACTTCTTAGTTTACTTGATAAAGTGCAACAAGGTTTTGTAACTTTGGAAAGAAGTCTTACTACATGGACTTCCTCATCCTCATTCTAAGATAACTGAGCTTCTTTAAGGTCATCCTTAGATTCTTTGAGGGCATAGGGCTATTTCATTTTTATCTTTGCAGTGGGTTCTGGCAGGGTGATCTGAGTGTGAATCACCACTCTATGATAATGATAATTCCAGGATTTTTGCCAAGAAAACTCCATGGTCCATAGGGTCATGAAGAACTGATCACAACTTAATGACTGAGCAGCAAGATCGACTAAATGACTAAAGTCTAAAATAAAGCAAGAGGTGTCCAATACACAGCCACTCCTGACTGTTGCCCAAGCATTTATTAAAATGTAACCTGGAAATATTTTATAAAATTAATAAAAATATTCTGAAATATGGGTAATGTTAATATATGGTTTTCCAAGTCAATATAAACCATCAAGAATCCTTATGTACCGTTTAGTGGCCCCTGTTTTTATTTGAGTTTGATCCCATTGAACAAGATGACTTAGAATGTACCTTCTAGACTAGCAGAAACCTGAATTTCCTGTTCTCTTTTCTATCTCAGATGTTAATATCATTCTGGGGGTACCCCTATTCCATGCTCCACTTTACTTACCTTTTTATTTTTATTGTTTTCTTTTAGTATTTTAGTTGAAAAGTCTTTAAATTTTTCTTGGAAAAAATAAAATCCTTAATTTTGAAGTTGTGGAAGGCCAGATTTTCTGCTTTTTCCATGAAGTTCCTGCATCGATGGATGAATAGAAAACCAACATTGAATTTTTATTTTAAACTCGCTTATAGATTCCAGAATTTTTTCTAAAATGGAAAACTTTGAAATGCTTAGTTGAGACATTGTGGGAAGATTGGAAAGAAGATATGAGCAGCTTTCTTTTTTTAATTCAATTTTATTTTATTTTTCAATTATCAAGCATCTATTTTCTCCTCATTTTTCCTCACTGAAGAAAACGGAAGGAAGGAAGGAGAGAAGGAAAGATGGAGAGAAGGAAGAAGAAAAAAGAAAGAGAAAAATGAGAACAAAAGAAAGAAAAAGAAAAGAAGAAAGGAGGGAGGAAAAAAGAGAAAGCAAACAACAAAATACATAACAAGTAGAGTCAAGCAAAACAAATTTCCATATTGTCCATGTCCAGAAATGTACATAAAACTACTTTTCTTAACACTTGGAAGTCTGGGCAGGGCTTTGTCACTTACTTGGCAAACAAGAAAGACAGCAGCTTTGCTTCCTTCCCTTTACTCTCCTCTCTACAACTTCTCTCTAACCTATACACAAAACAGCTTTTAAGGTGAAAGGTTCACCACCAAAAAGTAAAGGGGAACCTACAAGCCAAAACACTGCCTGACCCAAGACTTTCACGTCCTGCCTCTTGGAGCTGACTTACTCATACAGCTGTTGCTCATAGGCAGGAGTTATCAAATGAGGTGGGAAACTGGTTTATGTTGGATGGGTTATTTTAGAAATAAAACGCCCCCATGGCCATTCCTTCCAAACTAATCATCTGGCTCCCTTGTCTGCTAATGTCTCTGGCAGCCCCTCACTTAGAACTGGACATTCTATGGTCTGGCACTAAAATGAGCCCATCTGCAAGTGAGGGGGATATTTGGAGGAGGTGGAGTTCCTTCTCTGACAAGAGGGTTAGATTTGGTCTAAAGGCCAGTGATAGATGGTTAGCAGGTGGTGCTTCCTGGGCCCTTTTATCACAGCCACCGTCCTTTACTATAAAGTTGACTTGATTGGATTCAGGAGGAGAAAGGTACATGTGGTAGAAGTATCTTGTCCCAGAGGGCTTTCAGCTTGGAGTTCAGTCACCAGTTATGATGGCGCTTGCTCAGCTTGGTCCCATTTTCTTGTTCTTGTGCTGATTTTCTATATAAATAGGCTGGCTGAGCCACCGAGTTAGGTTCCTGAAGATCTCATGCATCTTAGTGCAGCATGCAACCTGGACCCTGACTGTGATTCAAAACTTGTCAGGAAATAGTCAAGATAGTAGAAATGAGAACATCTTCTCTAAGAATTGTCTTCATAGGGTGAAGTCCCTCTCAGACCTGTTGGAGTCTGGCCAACCAATACTGGATCTGTTTTATCCTTATTCTCATACTTCTCCATCTTGGGTGCTAACTGCTAATATATAGGACTGCAGGAGCCAATATGATAATGGAGCTCAGGTTCTGTGTTCTTATTGGTCTTGTATACCAGAAGATGCCTGAAGATTGGTTCTCTTCAAATTTGTGTAGGTTCTTAAATGGCTATCTTTTCTATTTTAAAAGAATACTTAACTTTGATGATTTTGTGATAAGGTCTTTTTTATTTAACTTTCTGTATATCATATTCCAGTTTCTTCTCTAATTTTATATCCTGTAGGAGAATTTTGTACAGTTTTAATATATAATAGCTTTTTTCTGATTGCTTTCAAAATCATCTCTTTGTCATTACATTTTTGAAGTATGAGCTTTCTGAGCCTTAGTTTCCTCATCTATAACGTGAAAGAGTTGGACTATATGGTCCCTAAGATTCATTCTAACTCTAAATCTATAAACTTTTTTGTCTGGGTGAGTTGAATTTTTAATATTGCTATTCTATGAATTCTATTGGTTTGTTAGATGTCTTGCTTTTTCAACATTTCTTGGAAATTTTACTTTTTTATTAAAAAAATTTATAATGCCTTTCTATTTTTCAAAATGTAGTTT
Organism: Antechinus flavipes; assembly: GCF_016432865.1. Taxonomy (NCBI): domain Eukaryota; kingdom Metazoa; phylum Chordata; class Mammalia; order Dasyuromorphia; family Dasyuridae; genus Antechinus; species Antechinus flavipes. Next base: position 195,088,317 of record NC_067403.1, on the reverse strand, counting down.
TCAACATTCACCCTTGCAAAACCCTGTGTTCCAAATTTTTCTCCCTTTTTTTCTCCCTTCTTCCCCCCTCCCCTAGACACCAAGTAATCCATATAGGTTAAACATATGCAATTCTTCTAAACATAAAATTTCCATATTTATCATGCTGCACAAGAAAAATCAGATCAAAAAAGTTAAAAAATTAGCAAATAACAAGAAAGGGGAAAATACCATCCTGTGATGCCCATTCAGTCCCCATAGTTCTCTCTTTGGGTACAGATGATTTTGTCCTTCACAAGTCTATTGGAATTGGCCTGAATCATCTCAATGTTGAAAAGAGACACATTCATCAGAATTGATCACCATATAATCTTGTTGTTGCTGTGTACCATATTCTCTTGGTTCTGCTCACTTCACTCAGAATTAGTTCCTGTAAGTCTCGCCAGGTCTCTCTGAAATCATCCTGCTGGTCATTTCTTACAGAACAATAATATTCCATAATATTCATATACCACAATTTATTTAGCTATTCTCCAATTGATGGGCATCCACTCAGTTTCCTGATCAAAAGGTATGCACAATTTAATAGCTCTTTGGTCCTAGTTCCAAATTGCTTTCCAGAATGGTTATATCAATTCACAACTCCATCTACAATGTATTAGTGTCCCAGTTTTTCTACATCCCCTCCAACATTTATCATTATCTTTTTCTGTCATTTTAGCCAACCTCAGAGTTGTCTTAATTTGTATTTCTCTGATCAATAGTGATTTGCACCTTTTCATATGACTAGAAATGGTGCATATCATTTGACCATTTATCATTTGGGGAATGGCTTATATTCTTATAAATTTGAGTCAATTTTCTTGTATTTTAGAATGAAGCCTTCATTAGAAACATTGGATGTACACATTTTGGGAGATTTTCTTGTGTTTTCCTGAAACATCATGATCAGATTAGTTTTTCCTAACAGTTTTTAGAAAACTTTAATTTAATTTTCTTTCTCTCTTTCATTTATATATTACTTTTCAGATTCAAAAAAAAATTATACCAGTGTGATTTTCTGGTATCTTTCCTGTTTTCTTCTATTGTTTCCTGTTATTCAATCTTCTAGTAAAACAATTGTTTTTTCCTTATATGAACTGCTGCGAAGTGAAATGAGCAGAATCAGGAGAATACTGTATAGTAACAGCAATACTATATAATGATCTACCAGGAATCACTTAGCTATTTTCAGCAATATAATAATCCAAGTCAATTCTGTAGGATTCATAATGAAAGGTTCTGTCCGTCAACAAAGAAAAAAGTGGTAATGTTTGTGTCTGTGTTTTCTTTCACAAAATGATTTACATGGAAATGTGTTTTGTATGACTGTACCTTTGTTAAATTGCTGGCCTTCTCAAATCTGGGGGAGGGGAGGAAGAGAGAGAATTTGAAATTCCAAATTTTGCAGTAAAAAAGAATGTTTAAAAAATTACATGTAATTGGAAAAAATAAAGTAACAAGCTTTTTTTTTTCTTTTTGGTAAAAAAAAGTTTGTTTTTCATAGACTATTGCTATAGATATTTCTAAATTTTTGGTTCATCTCCATTTTGTTCTAAAATTTCTTAGTCATCTCAATTCCTCCTTTGCTTCATCTAATGATATTTTTGCTAATTTCATGTCTTCATTTAATTCTTATTCTTTCTTGTATTTCTTATTCATTTTATTGTGTCTTGGGAAAATTTTAGGTTTGTATCTAACACTTCAGTGAGTGTTATTTCAGTGTGACTTTTTTTCTAACTTCTTTTTGCCACAGTTCTATTTTTATTCCATAATATTTTTCCATTGTGGCAACTTTTGTTTATTTTATTTTGAGGTTTTTTCCTCTAAAAACTTCTTCTTTTGAAGGTTTTTTGATAGTTTTGCTTCTCTCTCCCCCCTCCCCCTTTTCTTTTTTTGAGGAGGATATTTAGGAGTTAGGTTCTCTTGTAACCATTCACTTTCAATCTTTCTGGAAGTCTCCAAGTCGCTCTTTCTTTTATCTCCTGTACTAGACAGTGAGCTCCCTAAGGGGTAGGGCCAGTATTGAGTAAGTCCATGTACAAGAAGAGTTTGGTTCAGATACTATTAGTAACTGTGCTATCCTTTCCCCGCTTTTAAAAAACTTAATACCTGAACCAGATTCTTCCTGTACATGGACTTATTCAGTACTGGCCCTCTATATCATCTGATTCTCTTTCCCCTACAGCACAGCAGTATGTAGGATGGGTGCAAAGAGGAGGACAGAACTTGTTTTCTTTAAGATGACCTTTCCTTCTTTGAGCCCATAGGCCATTCTTTTTGACCTTCTCCTATCCACTTAATCAGTGTTCAGCCTGCATCATAGTTATTTACATGTATGAAATGTTCTCCCAGTAGAACAGAAACTCCTTAAGTGCAAAGAACTATGTTTTTTCATCTCTTTATCACTAGAACAAAACAAAATAGAGACTGAGATTTTGAAATTTACAAGAGCTTTCTAACTTATATGGAAGATGAATTAACCATGTTCCTCTTGACCCCAGAGGAAAGATTTAGGAGCATCAGGGAGAAAAAAACAGGCAGATTTCTTCTCTGTAAAAGGAAGAACATTCTAAACTTGACAGTTATCTGTTCCCTTATCTTATCCTGTTCTCTCCCACTTTTTTGTTTGCACAGATCATCCCCAGTGCCTGGAAATGTCCTTCCTCTTATCTTAGTTTATTAAAATCCTTCTCTTTTTTTTTCAAGACCCAGATCAGGTGCTCCACCCTTGAAGAAGAACTTGTCTTTTCTTATCTCCCTTTTATCATCCTTTCTCCCCCGTTGATAATAATCTCTCCCTCAGATTTTCAAATTTTGGATCCTTCTTTTCCTACTCTTATCGTATTTAATTCTGTATCAAAGGGTTTGTGTTTTTGTTTTTGTTTTTGTTTTTGGTGTGTATATATTTGGATTTCCCCCATTAGACAATAAGCTCCTTTAGGGTAGACACAATATTATTTTTCTTTTCAGTTTCTTTTGTGCAAAGCACACACAAATCCTTTCACTTAGTAGTAGGCATTTAATAAGTTAGTAAACTTGAATCAAATTAGCTACCAGAAGTGATCAGACTGTTGTGGGAGGTCTGATTCCATAAATTCCAGTGCCAGAGGACAGCCTGATGGTCCTCCCCATGGGGGTTGAGCAGTTTTGTTTTTTTTTTTCATAAATAAGCCCTGAAGATGAGGATGTGGATGGCGGAATCTTCAAAACATCCCAAACACGCAGACTGTTGTTTAACCTAAGGCTCTCTTTCACTGCATGTGACAGGCAGAGCCTGGCTGGCAAAAGTAAGCAAGCAATTTAATGGTGGCCATGGGGACTCCCCCCTCCCCGTGGCTCTCCCCCAAATGTCTCTCTGATATTCTGCCTAAGATTCCACCATTAGTGATTGACCCCTATTTTTTAATATTCAGATTGTGGCAGTAAAGTGAGTTTAAAGTAAATGGACTGGAACTTATCCATCCAGGCAGGGATCATCTGGTACTTTTCCAAGTGGTTTTGGGAATGGTGCATTTATCCAGTGAAGTTGCTATTGCTCCTGGTTTATCTGTGGGAGCCCTCTCTTTAAGGCCCACAAAATATTCTTTGTCCTTTGAAGGCAAATTTGATCTCTAGAAGTAATTGAAAGTTCTCAGAAACTCAGTATGGAGGTGAGGGAATTCCATCTTGATGTAAATCAACAAGCATTAACTGACTCCCTCCAAAAACGAGATAGTCCCCAGCCTAGGTTAATCAGACTTCTTTGACCTAAATTAATCAGGCTTCTTTGGTAGATCATACAGGAAGGCCCAAGGCTGTGCCAGCTAGGAGACCAGTCAGATTTTGGCCCTCCCAATAAATGGCCAGCCTCTCCAAGGGATGACTTTAAAGGAGTCCATAATATGCAAAAGGTTAAGAGCTCCTGGTCTGGTATAAGACGCCTTGTGTGGTTCTGAAACATTGAATAATGTTATGTGTCCCATGGTCCTTTCTATCAAGTTATTCATCACAATGGTTCCTAGTAGGGTTCTGTCTCTGAATCATAGGATCTGTTGCATTGCCCTGGCAGGGCCGCTAATCTCATGAACAGAATTGCCCGAGGTTTGGGATCTCGCCAAGTAGTCGCAGCTCCCATAGCAGTCTCGGGGCACCCCGGATTCCTCCTGTGAAGCACCCTGACTGGTATTCCCCTAATTTGCTCTTCACCTCTCCCTTCATGGGATGTAATATGAGTTAGACCTTGAGGGGGCTGTTATTACTGCTATTGTTGTACTAGACAAACACACTAAGCCTGAATGAGCAGGATTCCCTCTTTCCAGGGACACGGAGAATCCAGCATCCCCTAGGAAGGGGAGAGTTCATTTCTCTTGGAACTTCCCAGCTGATGTACTTTCACAGGGGTTATTGTTGTCTGCACTCTTTGGCTTGGGTCCCTTGTCAAAAGTAGGGCAATGATGGGTGGTCTGGGGGTGGGTGGCAGGGATCAGATCCAGGACTCCAAGGATTAGGGATCTACCTGCTCTTCAGCCCAGGAAAGCTTCCTTTGGGTGTCAGTCCCTCACCTAGGAAAAGGTCACGCCAAAGGTTGAGCAACATGTCTTTGTTCTTCCAGCCCCTGACAGTGCTTTTCAATTGATTGGCGCCCTTGCCCAGAATTTCTCCTTTTTCATTTCTACCTCCTGGCTTTCCCAGATTCCTTCAAGACGCAGCTCATGATGCATTTCCCAGTCTTTGCCCCCGACTCCAGCATTTCCCCAGTGCTGATGCCTTCCTTCTAAGATTCCCTTCCATTCACGTTACACAGTGTCTCAGAAACTTTTCTTTCTTGCATATTGTCTCCTTAGAATGGGTGCTCTTTCAAGGCAGGGACTGTGTTTTTGGTCTTTATCATTTAATTATTTATTTAACAAGTGACTTGTCAAGGGTCACACAGCTAATAAATATTAAATGCCTGAGGCTGTATTTGAACTCAGGTCCTACTGATTCCAGGACTGGTCTTTATCCACTGCACCATCTAGCTGCCCCTTTGGCCTTTATTTGTATCCCCAGTGCTTAGCACTTAGTCCTGCATATAGTAGGTGCTTAATACATGCTTATTTGTTCATTGAAAAAAACAAATAAGCATGTTTGCTGGCCAAACTTTTGCTGGTCTTGACTTCCAGATTTCCTGGACTACTTGAAAGGACTCCATATTCTTTTGATGGCAGGACTTGATAGTCTAAGACTTTGTTCTATGTCTAAGCCACCCTCAGTCCTTGGGAACAGCTTCCTGGTCTAAACTTTTATTCCATTCCCTCTGGTGATGGGTTGTGATGCAGTTTCTCCCCTGCAGAGTCACATAAAGAATCCACTCAGGGAGGATTTCTTGGGTGGGATGTAACTAGTCCCTAGCCTTCCAGGGGACAGACAGCATCGCCTTTGCAGAAGGAGACCTGGTTATGGGGTCAAATCCTTCCCTGTGATTCATTCCTCCTTGGGTGAGCTGGGACAAGGTCATTTATCCTCTCTGGCCTCAGTTTCCCCAGCCATAAAAAGAAAGGATTGATCTAGATCAGGGTCACTTGTGACCCTTCTTCAGAGAAATTTTTAGGCGACACTGGGTATTTAAATATTTAAAAGAGGTCTACAAATGCAACATTTATTGATAATAAATCATAATTTTGCAACCCTCATATTCATTTAGGAGACCTCATATGGGGTTGTGACCCCCAGTTTAAGAAGCTGGGATGTAGATAAGTTCTGAGTCTCTTCTAGTTCTGGATCAATGATCCTAAGATCCTAAAATTAGTCAAACCCAGGCCCACCAGACACTGGTAGGGGACTGATAGCACTTCTTTCATAGCCAGGAAGAATTCTTCTGAAGGGTATTTGTATGTCAGGAACTTGGGGAGAGCAACCTCTGGGGGGAAATACCCAGTTTCCAAGGACCTTTTATGACAGTTGAAGAATAAGTAGAAGAGCCCTAACTGCAACATACACACACACACACACACACACACACACACACACACACATATATATAGCACCTCTCCCTCCTCTTCTCTCTCTTCTCTCTCTCTCTCTCTCTCTCTCTCTCTCTCTCTCTCTCTCTCTCTCTCTCTCTCTCTCTTTCTGTCTCTGTCTCTTCTCTCCCTCTTTCTGTCTCTGTATGTCTGTCTTCTCCTCTATGTCTCTGTCTGCTTGTCTCTATCTCTCTGGCTCTCTGTGTGTGTCTTTCTCTCTGTCTGTCTCTCTCTTCCCCTCTCTCTGTCTCTCTGTCTCCCTCCCTCTCTCTTTCTCTGTCTCTGTTTTTCTCTATTTCTGTTTCTCTTCCCTTTCTCTCTTTTCCTCCTTTCTCCCCCTCTTTTTCTCTCTCACCCTTCTTCTCTCTCTCCTCTCTCCCTCTCCCCTTTCCTTCCTCTCTCTATCTCTCTCTTGCTGAGTGGAGTCTACATGAAATTTTTCCTAGAAATGAAAAATGACCCAGGGCAGGGAAGCTCTTTTCTTGAAGTCAAAAGACCAATGTTGGGCTTTGATCTTAGCTGACCTGTTCCACAATTTGTTTCTTCTTTTATCCAATAAAGGTAATACTTTTTCACCAGAATAGCTGTGAAGAAGGCACTTTAAAAGCCCCATGATTTAAACGTGAGCAACTATTCTTGTTAAGTGTTAATAGTTCATTAAAGGTTCCTCTCCATTCCAGACTTGATTTACTTGAATGGTCCCTCTTGACCGAATTCCCATAATTCTCTGCAGAACACAGAATGCTGGTGTCAGAGCCAGGCTGGGCCTCTGAGGCTTTCTAACCAGCTCCTTCCAATCCTTTTTTAAAAAGATGGGAACAAGTGAGACCCTGGGAGGGATGGCTGACTTTGCTGAAAGTCACATAGGTAATAATGGGTTGTAAGAAGTGGAGAGAGGCAAATCCCAGGGACTGCTCTGGGACTCAGAAACATGAAAACTTGCATGGGAAAGGGGGAGGCAATGAAGCAACTGCCATCTGCTTTTCCTTTGATGTCTAGGAGGTTCCAGTCTGGGGGTCTGATAACACATGGATCTGGCACCCTGCGAAGAGGGAGGACTTTGGGGAAGGGCAATGCCCAGGCAGGCAGCATCTCAGCCTGAAAAAATAATGCGCTGGTCATCGGGCAAGGGACCTGGGGCCTAGTCCTGCTTTTGCTCATTATTACGATAGGGAAAGTGATCAAAATGAGCTAATTCTTATCCCAGATGTATATGGCAAAGCCCCTGGGAGATCCCAAAATCATGCAGACTGGAAAGTAAGACGGGAGTGCTAGTTCCTGGAAATAACAGGGAGCCTCCTCCAGAGTTCAGATCGTTCTCACAAAGCAAGTAACTAGTGGTGTAGGGATGGAACCCAGGTCTCTTGCCTCCCCAGCCCTCACCTCTTCCTTTACATCTGCCCTCCACACTGTACTTCCTAGTCCTCCTAGTTTCTCTGGTTCACTGCTGTTAATCACAGATGTGGAATATCTTCTGGAGATGATATTCAATTGGATCCTCCATCATGATGGAGTATCAGAAGTCACTATCAATTGCTCTAGGAATGGTAGATGTCATGGAGGCTGGTTTTGTGGAGAGAGAGAAGGAATAGAATCCAGCATGAGGGATTCTTCATTTCATACCTGATTTGAAGGGCTCAGTACCTGAGTAGTCTTGATGTAAGCAGTTCCAGGAAGTGACTAATCTCTTCCCTTCTTCTATTGGGAGGAAAGGTTTCTTCTAAACTCCCTGGGTCTAACATGGTAGGTGCATATTGGAAATCCATTTGCATGGATATTTCTTTAACCTCTTTCTGCACTTATTTTTCTTTTGTATTCTCTCTTTTTCTACCCAGGCCTGTCCACTGTAAGGACTAGAAATTGAGGGGAGATTAAGAGCTATAAAGTTGATAGATAGAAGGTGATTGGCTGTTTGTTAATTACTATGCTGAACTGAACTTTTAAAAAGATGGACAGTTGATAGATTTCCAAGATGAGAGGAGAGGAGAAAGATTGCTGGAGGGACATGTAAAATCAGAAATTGCTAGGAGGTTAGAGTCATTGTGCTAAGGAAGGAGATGAATGCTGTTCAAGGTCTCAGCAAAAATCCTGGTAGGAGAAAGCAAGTGGCCATCCCTATATCAGAGAACACATTCTTGGGAGAATACGATTCCTGATTCCAAATCTTTTGATGAAATACCTGAAAAGTTGTTTGGGATGTGGTGAGACAGTATATTCCAATAACAAGGAAAGATAATTGATATTACTACTATTATTGGTACTGCTACTACTACTCGTACTACTTCTACTGCTATTGCTGCTGTTACTACGACTGCTGTTGCTCCTCCTCCTCCTCCTGCTATTGCTGCTGCTACTATTGCTACTACTACTATTACTGCGATTCCTGCTATTACTATTGCTATTGCTACTATTACTACTACTACTGCTGCTGCTGCTACTACTATTAGCCCTACTGCTTCTCCTTTTCCTGCTGCTGTTGCTGCTCCTGCTATTCCTGCTGCTACTATTGCTATTACTACTGCTACTACTACTACTACTATTACTACTTCTGCTACTACTACTACTACTATTGCTACTATTACTACTATTACTACTTCTACTACCACTACTACTACTATTATTACTTCTGCTACTACTACTACTATTGCTACTACTACTACAACTACTACTACTACTACTACTACTGTTATTGCTGCTGCTACTGCTGCTACTTCTATTGCTACTGCTGTTGCTACTACTGCTCCTGTTGCTACTGCTACTATTATTACAAATACTACTACTGCTACTTCTACTGCTACTGTTGCTACTACACTACTGCTACTGCTGCTACTACTGCTACTGTTGCTACTACTACTTTTGCTACTATTGCTATTGCTGTTGCTACTATTGCTACTTGTACTTTGGCTACTACTATCACCACTGCTGCTGCTGTATGGTTAGCTCTTCTTAGCCAAGGGCTTCTGGCTATTCTCATTTCAGTGGCTGGTTGTCTCGTAAATAGAACATCACTACTTGCAATTTTGTTGCCTGCATCTTTTAATTCTGATTTCTTAATAGTAAAAGCATTCTAAACCACATATCATGGAAGTGGAGAAAGAAATAAGAATCTTAACAAGAAATGAGGCATAAGCTATATTTTTGGAGATTTCCTAGAGTTCTGGGCATAATAAGCCAAATTTGTGATAAATTTATGAGATACTATGTACCAATGATTTTATGATTTAAACTCTAATCTGAACCTACAGAAACCACAGCCAAATTTATGTGGTGGTGGGGAGGGAGCAAGTGTTTTTTGCTGTTAGGAAACTTCCTAAACTATCTTCAACTATATTTCCTGTGGATGATAGCAACCCAATCCTACTTTGCTGCCCCAGAGCACCGGGCTGCCCCTTGGAGTATCCTTCTTGCCTTATGAGTAGCACATACTTTACTACTCTAGCTTAGCATCATACTACATAAAGGAAATAAATGATCTCTACATTTGTATTACTACCCATCCCCATATCCCCCCACAAAAAAGAACCTGGGCAGGGCATTAACTAATGCAATAGAATTAATTTAAATGGTAGAATTTCAAGACCTGCAAGTAGTACTCTACTGGCACCCCTCAAATCCCAGCCAGTGTGTGACTGCTGCTTAGTCCAATTTCTCAACCAGATCTGGCTCAGGTGTGGAAGTTTCCTGTAATTTAGAATCATTATATGCAGGAGTTTGAGATCTACCTTTGAGATCTCTTAGTTCCCATCTCCCATTTCACAGGGAAGAAGCCTGAGGCCCAGAGAGAGATGATTTGCCTATGGGGACACAGCTGTCAAGGAGCAGAGCTGGAACCTGACCTCAGGGACTGATCCTGAAGTCAGCCCTACTCTCGTCTCTAGAGTCACTCAGTTCTCACTTGAGGAGAACTCTGTCTCCCCCAGTAATATGCAGGGACTCAGATCTTTAAAGACTTTAAATACAAGCCTCTTATTTGACCGAGTCATACATGGCAGATTAGCGGGGGAGCAGAACCAGGAGTTAGGCCAGAGCTCCTTCCACTAAAAGGCTGTTGTGTTCAGGCAAGTGGGACACAGAGGAAGTGGCTCCAACTGGCCGGAAGTCACGGCAGAGTTACCTCAGGCCCCTGGGGAAGCCAGCTCCACAGACAGCTCTCCTCCCTTTGGCCCTGGGCCCCGGCTGGAATTTTCCTTTGGATGCAAAATGCTCTGAGGAAGAGCATAAAATGGATCACCCAGTGTTAAATTAGATTAGACTGTTACAGGCCTCACTTTCCCATGTGTGGTTTAAATTACTCTACTCCAGAAAGGCTATAAATTTCATGGTAAGCTATTAAAACTTTCTTGGCAAGCCAGGTCCCTTTGCTTTTTAAGGAAAGGCCTGCTCCAAGTCTGTGAACCCATACCAGGAATTTAATTGAAGTCACCAGTGAAGGTTTAAAAAAACAACAACTGGTAAATATGGAAGCCTCATGATCTGGAGCACTATCTTTCCTAATAATGACCTAGTTCTTAATATATTCCAGTCCTAAATCTTCCCCTACCTAACAAGCTATAATAACAAGAATATCTGGCTATTATATAGTCAATGGTCTCCAGAGACAGATTTTCTGGCAATCCCCGTTATGCAAATAGTACAAATATTTTATAGATGGAGAAACTGAGGCCCAGAGAGTTTAAGTGACTTTTCCAAGATCATGGCATTAATAGAATCTCAGATTCTCAGAGTGAAAAAAAGTCCACAGATGTCATTTCATTCAACACATAGTTGAGTAGAAATCCCCTTTATAATATCCCCAAATTGTCATCTAGACTCTTGTTGAAGAGAAGAATCCTTTCTCTTCCTAGAGAGATGAGTCTGTTACTTTTTGAAATAATCCATTCCTAGTTTACTTGTCAGACCTGTAGAGGAGGAAAGAATTTGTAACCAAAGAAGAACTAGAGATCACAAAACAGATAATTTTGATTATATTAAGTTAAAAAGTTTTTGTACAAACAAAACTAATGCAGACAAGATTAGAAGGGAAGCAATAAGGTTCTGATAAAGGCTTCATTTCTAAAATATATAGAGAATTGACTCAAATTTATAAGAATTCAAGCCATTCCCCAATTGATAAATGGTCAAAGGATATGAACAGACAATTTTCAGATGATGAAATTGAAACTATTTGTAGTCACATGAAAAGGTGCTCCAAATCACTATTGATCAGAGAAATGCAAATTAAGACAACTCTGAGATACCACTACACACCTGTCAGATTGGCTAAGATGACAGGAAAAGATAATGATGAATGTTGGAGAGGATGGAGGAAAACTGGGACACTGATACACTGTTGGTGGAACTGTGAATGGATCCAACCATTCTGGAGAGCAATCTGGAACTATGCTCAATGTTACTACTCAGTATTGGGCTTGTATTCCAAAGAGATTTTAAAGGAGGGAAAAGGACCCATATGTGCAAGAATGTTTGTGGCAGCCCTTTTTGTAATGGCAAGAAACTGGAAACTGAATGGATGCCCATCAATCGAAGAATGTTTGGGTAAATTGTGGTATGTGAATATTATAGAATATTATTGTTCTATAAGAAACGACCAGCAGGATGCTTTCAGAAAGGCCAGGAGATCATTATACAAGGCAACAACAAAACTATACGACGATCAATTCTGATGGACGTGGCTCTCCTCAACAATGAGATGATTCAAACCAGTTCCAATTGTCCAGTAATGAAGCAAGCCATCTACACCCAGAGAGAGGACCATGGGAATTGAGTGTGGACCACAACGTAGCATTCCCTCTCTCTCTGTTGTTATTTGCTTGCATTTTGTTTTCCTTCTCGGGTTTTTTTTTTTTTTTTTTTTTTTGCTTGATCTGATTTTTCTTGTGCAGCAAGATAACTGTATAAATATATATATATATATATATATATATACATATATATATATATATATATATGGTATAACATATATTTTAACATATTTAATATGTATTGGATTACCTGCCAGCTAGGGAGAGGGTGGGAGAAAGGAGGGGATAATTTGGAAAATTACCCATGCATATATGTTGTAAATAAAAAGCTTCAATTAAAAAAAGAGAGATAATCCATTCCACTTGTGGGTGGCTCTAAGTTTTATGAAGTTTGTTCCCATGTGGAGCCTATCCTGTCATCCTACAACCACCTTTTGCCCTCGTCTTATCAGCTGGGGTCAAATGGAATAAGTCAAATCCCTCTTTCATCAAATAGATCTTTAATCTCTCTCAAATATGATTGGATTTCTTGCCATCTAGGGGAGAGGGTGAGGGAAATAGGAGGGAATTGGAACAAAGTTTTTCAAGAGTCAATGGTGAAAATTTATCCTTGCATATGTTTTGAAAACAAAAAGCTTCAATTAAAAAAAATGAATTCAATGATCTTAGAAAAACATGGATAGATTTCTCCAAATTAATGAAGAGCAAAATGAGCAGAAACAAGAAAATGCCCTATATAGTAACAGCAATACTGTTTTTAAAAACAACTTTGAGCAAATAACTCATATGTAAAATTATATATTAAATGATTTTACATACATGTAAATAGATTTATTTGTGTCTTAAAGTCATCCCTCATGAGGGGGAAGAAAAAAAACTTACATAACAATTTTGTAATATATCTAAAAGGAATAGCCAGATATATATATAATAGATTTGCAGATTCATATTCAATCACCTTTTCACTGTACTCTGCTATGAAAATAATTTTAAATTAAATAAAAATTTTTAAAAATCAGAAAAATATATACTCAAATATAGAGTGACCCCCATAAATTTTCTTCTACCAGATAAATATTCCAAGTTCCTTTGACTGGTCTTCTCAGGGTATGAACATGAGCCCCTTATCATGGTGATTCAGCTCCAAACATGATTCAGCTTGTCAGTGTTCTTCCTAAGCTATGGTATCTAGCACTGGACCCAATGTGCCAGGGCAGAGTACAGTACTTTGGGAAACTTATCTTGTACTTTCTGGATACTGTGCTTCTATTAATATACTGTAAAATGGCATTCATTTTTTGATTTGCCAAATGCAACTTGACAACTTTTACCTTGTTGTTCAAATGCATCTGACTCTATGACATCATTTTATGTTTCCTTGGCAGAGACACTAGAGAGCTTTGTCATTTTTTCTTTTACGTTGAGTAAACTGAGACAAAGTTAAGTGACTTTCCCAGGGCCACATATGTAATAAGTATCTGAGGTCAGACTTGAACTCAAGAAAACAAGTCTTATTGCCTCCAGGTCTGGACCTATATCCACTGCACTACCTAGCTACCTCTCTCTTAAGTTTACAGTCTACCAAGATACCCAGATCTTTTTCACATGAACTATTTCCTCTATTTACTAGCCATATATCCCTTATCTTATAATTATGAAATTAATATATTCAGATCTTTTTTACATAAACTGTATATTCTATTTATTGGCCATATATCCCTTATTTTACAATTATGAGATAAATTTTTAACTGAAATATAGTACTTTTCTGTTAAATTTCATTCAATTAGATTTGGCCCATAATTTTAACCTGTTGGAATCCTCTTGGATCCTTCACCAAGCAACCTGGTCCCTGTCTCTTCTATCTGCATATCTGATAAGCATATCATTTACACCTTCATCCAGAATCACAGTGGCCATCTTTCCTATAGTTTTTTTTTTTTTTTTTAATCTCCTTTATAACACAATTAATGGTCTTCACTTGAAGACTTTTAGGAAGAGGATACACTCAAAGTTGCTGTTCTGCTCATGGATAATTCTAATTGCAAGGAAGATATTCTTTATATCACAACTCTACCTGCTTACAAAGATTCACCTCATCAATAAAAGTCTTGAATTGGGCTCTTCGGTAGAGACATCCCTCCACACTGACTTGAATGCATTAAGAACTTTATTTTGTATTATACCTAAAGAGTACTTCTAATCTAAAAATCTAGCTTTCAGAAGTAATAAGATAAGTTTGCTCTGAGCATTAACTAGTAAATAGCAGATGGAGACCTTGGGAAGGAGTCTTCTCCTTCCAAGATGATATAGTACAAAGAACCCTGGTCTTAGATTCAGTCCTTTGAATCCTGCTTTTTCCACCTTTGCTGTCCTCTATAAAATGTTTCATTCTTTCTCAGTGGCTCTGAAGAAAACCCTTTGGAAGTCTGGAGAAATGAATCCACTCTTTCTCAGAATAAGGTTTTAAATGCATAAAATAAAATCCACAGGATTATACAGGAGACCAATTATATTAAATTCCAGTTATCAAATGTTAAAGGAAACAAGATCTTGGTCCTCAAATTAAGACCCCTTAAGGGAAATGACTGAATTTGATAACTGGTTCTAATACTTAACAGCTGTTTGACCACAAATAAACTCTCTCCCTCTTTGATCTTTGCCTTCCTCATCTACAAAATGAGATACCTGAACTATCTTTCCTACCTCACATGGTGCTTTTGAGGAAAATACTTTGCAAATTTTATAGCACAATGGAAATGGGAATTATTCTCATTTCTTTTCTTTAAAGAGCCCTTCTTATTTTGTCCTGCAGCCTCTAAGTCCTGGTATTTTCCAGATCCCCCAGATCTGATTTTTTGCCTCCTGACATCTCACTACACTCATCTTCTCTCCTCCATTCTATTGAAATATTATGTTTTTCTGTTGGGATAACTGGAAATTAGTATGGCAGAAATTAGGCATGGACCCACACTTAACACCATATACCAAGATAAGATCAAAATGGGTCCATGACCTAGGCATAAAGAACAAGATTATAAATAAATTAGAGGAACATAGAATAGTTTATCTCTCAGACTTGTGGAGGAGAAAGAAATTTATGACCAAAGATGAACTAGAGACCATTACTGATCACAAAAGAGAAAATTTTGATTATATCAAATTAAAAAGCCTTTGTACAAACAAAACTAATGCAAACAAGATTAGAAGGGAAGCAACAAACTGGGAAAACATCTTTATAGTTAAAGGTTCTGATAAAGGCCTCATTTCCAAAACATATAGAGAACTGACTCTAATTTATAAGAAATCAAGCCATTCTCCAATTGATAAATGGTCAAAGGATATGAACAGACAATTTTCAGAGGATGAAATTGAAACTATTACCACTCATATGAAAGAGTGTTCCAAATCATTATTGATCAGAGAAATGCAAATTAAGACAACTCTGAGATACCACTACACACCTGTCAGATTGGCTAAGATGACAGGAAAAAATAATGATGAATGTTGAAGGGGATGCAGGAAAACTGGGACACTGATGCATTATTGGTGGAGTTGTGAACAAATCCAACCATTCTGGAGAGCAATCTGGAACAATGCTCAAAAAGTTATCAAACTGTGCATACCCTTTGATCCAGCTGTGTTTCTCCTGGGCTTATACCCCAAAGAGATACTAAAAAAGGGAAAGAGACCTGTATGTGCCAAAATGTTGGTAGCAGCCCTGTTTGTAGTGGCTAGAAACTGGAAAATGAATGGATGCCCATCAATTGGAGAATGGCTGGGTAAATTGTGGTATATGAATGTTATGGAATATTATTGTTCTGTAAACAATATGACCATCAGGATGAATACAGAGAGGCCTGGAGAGACTTACAAGAACTGATGCTGCGTGAAATGAGCAGAACCAGGAGATCATTATACACTTCGACAACGATATTGTATGAGGATGTATTCTGATGGAAGTGGATTTCTTTGACAAAGAGTCCTAACTCCATTTCAATTGATAAATGATGGACAGAAGAAGCTACACCCAAAGAAAGAATACTGGGAAACGAATGTGAACTATTTGCATTTTTGTTTTTCTTCCCGGGTTATTTTTACCTTCTGAATCCGATTCTCCTGTGCAACAAGAGAACTGTTCGGTTCTGCAAACATATATTGTATCTAGGATATACTGCAACATAGCTTACATATATAGGACTACTTGCCATCTAGGGGAGGGAGTGGAGGGAGGGAGGGGAAAAATCGGAACAGAAACGAGTGCAAGGGATAATGTTGTAAAAAAATTACCCTGGCATGGATTCTGTCAATATAAAGTTATTATAAAATAAAATAAAATATTAAAAACAAAGAAATATTATGTTTTTCAATCTATCTGGTGGGACCTGGTCAGAGATAGATCTTTACTAGAAAGTCTGGGGAGAAACAGCTGGTCCACCAGGATATTCTTCTGAAGGGTCCTTCTGGTCTTGAAACATTCCCATTTGGGGGTAGCTAGATGGTACAGTGGATAGAGCACCAACCCCGAAGTCAGGAGGACCTGAGTTCAAATCTGGCCTCAGACACTTACCACTTTCTAGCTGTGTGACCCTGGGCAAGTCACTTAACCCCAATTGCCTCAGCAAAAAAAAAAAAAAAAAAAAAAAAAAAAAAAAAATGCCCAGACAATATTAACCCAGTCTTGGAAGAACGGTTGGGGACATATAATCTCATAAATTCCTAGTCATTTAGAGGTCCAGGGAGTCCTAACTTTCTCACTGATGAGGAGGGAAAGGCCCAGATTTGGACTAACAGCTCTGGATTTGAATCCAGGCACTGCCATTTGCTACCTGTAGAGAATCGAACAAAGCCCCTTCTTGTGGTTTGGCTTCCTCATTTGTACTAGATGATCGTTCCTTCAAACTTTAATGTCGAATTATCATAGGATTCATTCATTCATTTAACACCTATAAGTTTGAAGGAACCCTCTGAGATTCTTTTTTGGACTTTTCTGATTTGTCTTGCATCCCCTTCCCCCAAATGTAAAAACTTTGTAAGGTTGCACACTTGCAAATGAAACTCAACCATTTCTTCACCCTTTTCACTTCCCTCTCAAGATCTCAGGGCTTCATCTAGATTCCTGGATCCTGAGGGAGCCTGTTTAGAGTTAGAGGCAGTCTTCCAGGGATGTTGCATGGCTTTATTTCCAGTGGGTGAAAGAGAAAGTTTTCCTTTCAAAGCTTATCTTGGGTACCAGCATCATAATCAGTAAACAGTAACTACTAATAACAAGCATTTCTTACCACACCCTGTCCCAGTGCTAGAACCAGGGCCACAAAGAAATGTAAAATATGGTGTGGTTACAGATTACAGAAGGAACGTGGGCACTGAGCAACAATTTGCTTATTCCTTATTTTCATAAAGGAAAAAGAAGGAATTTCTCCAATGTTAATTAATTAATGTTAATAACAATAGCTCATGTTATTACGGTGCCTGATGAGTCTCTAGGAGTTGGCGGGTTCTAGTTGTTTTGTTTTTTTTTTTTTGGCAATACTTTATAAAGGAGTTAATTGGGGATCCAGAGGCTAAATGACTGGCTCCAAATCATCATGCTATCAATAAGAATCAGAGGATTAGAATTCAGATCTCTTCAAATTGAGTGTTCTCTTCCATTATAGGGGATGAACTTCTGGGCCTGGAGTGAAGAAGAGCTGAGTTCAAATATACTCTCAGACATTATCTGCATCATCCCGAGCAAATCACTTCATCTTAGTCTCAATTTCCTCTTCTGTAAAATGGGGATAATAGCACCTATCTCTGAGGCTATGTGAGGATCATGTGAGGTAATATTTGTAAAGCCCTTGGCACACTGCCTAACACATAGTAGTCACTTAACATAAGCTTCCTTCTTTTCCTTCCTTTCTTCTTTCCTTACTTCCTTCTATTTCTTCTTCCTTCCTTCCTTCCTTCCTTCCTTCTTTCTTCCCTTCCTTTCTTCCTTCTTCTTTTCCTTCCTCCCATCCTTTCTTCCTCTCTTCCTCCATTTTTTCCTCCCATCCCTTCTTCTTTTTGTTCCTTCCACTTCTTCTTCCTTCTTCCCTCCTTCATTCCATCCATTCTTCTTTCCTTCCTTCCCTCTTCCCTCCCTTCCTTCTTCCTCTTCCTTCTTCATTTGTTTGTTCCTTCTTTCCTTCCTTTTTTCTTTTCCCCTTCCTTCCCTTGTTCATTCCTTCTTTCCTTTCTCCCTCCCTTCCTCCCTCTGTTCTTTTCTCCCTCCCTCCCTTCTTTCCTTCTTTCCTTCCTTTCTTCCTTCCTTCCTTCTTTTCTTTCTTCCTCCCTTCCTCCCTTCCTTCCTCCCTTTCTCCCTTCCTTCCTTGCTTCCAGAGAGGGAGGCACTCGCAGAGAGGAGAAAAACGAATGAATTCTAGTAGAGATTCAGGAAAACACTTTGTGGTAGGAAACAATGAGGACATTATCTGGCTGCAGTGACAGGCTCCTGGAGGGAACTCGAGGAACCCAAGTTTTCCTTACAACCCCTGGGATTGATGGCACAAGCATTTAAAAAAAAAAAAAAACTCTCTACAGATTCAGTTCAATTCAATACCTATTGAGTATCCTGAGTGTCAGGCACTGGAGACAGATGCGAGTCACACTCCTTTGCCCACGAGGAGCTTACATTCGTCTGGGCGGAGAGCCCACCCTCAGAAAAGAGGTTTGTGGGAGAGCGAGCCTGCCCAGGAGGATTTGGAAAGGCCCGGAGTGGAGAGGACAGCCTGCTGGCATCAGCACATGGCAAAGGGGGCATCTAATTGGGGAGGTGTCCATTAGGTCAGAGGCAGCTGCACGAGAATAGCGGGGGATCCAGCTGCTTGCAAGTTCTCCCCACTCTCTGAGCCCCAACTCCCTCATGTGCAAAATAATAACACCCACCACACACCTTGAGAGGAATTGAGGCAATAACCTTGTGAATTAAAGGGCTGCAGAACCCTGAATCACACTGATTGCTTGAAGAGACGGGATGGAATAGAAAGAGCTCGGAGCCCAGGTTTGAGTCCTACCAGCTAGTCAAGCTTTCTGGGCCCCGGATTCCTCTCGGGGACCATGTGGGAAAGAAGGCTACCTCCCGGGCTTGCTGCGGATGGACCAAGGATATCTGGGTCTTTCTTCGTGATGGTTTAGTGGGCCTGCTAGGAGTTCTGGGCCTGGAGTCAGGGAGACTGATCCTACTGAGTGGTGAGGTGGTCTTAGACACTGACTAGCTGTGTGACCCTGAACAAGTCACTTCATCCTGTCTGCCTCAGTTTCCTCATCTGTCAAATAAACGGGAGAAGGAAATGACCAACCACTGCAGTATCTTAGCCAAGAAAACCCCAATGGGATCATGAAGAGTCAGACATGACTGAAAAACAAAGATGTATTAGGAAGCCACCCACAAAATCTAAATAACCCTGACCAGCTCCCCCACAGGAAAGGCAGCCCCAAGGAATAAATGGGCAGAGAGGGTGTGGTTGTCCCCATAGCTCTAGATCCAAGGGAAAGTGCTGATGGGAGCATCTTAATTTTGAGATCTCCTGCGTGAGACCTGGAATGTGGGGACCAGGTGCAAATAAAGGCTTAAAAGTAGCTGCAGATGTGCTTTTGTGAGAGAGTTGGCTACATGGGAATGAGAAGCTGACGATGGTGGGCAGTGAATGGGGCCAGAAATAACATCCCCATTCGGTGAGAATGGAGGAAATTGGGCAGGGGTTGCAGGGGATTGCGAGAACCACCACCTTTTGCTTGCTGAGACCAGCAGCAGCAGTTGTGAAGTATAATGGTAGAAGCAGCAAATACTGACATTTTGCCCAGGAGCAATACCAGGACAGAGAGAGGAGAGCAAAGAGAAGAAGTTTTGACCGCCCCCGGGGAGTAAGGAAGCAGGATACTGTTCCATTCTCTGGGCTTGTGAGTCTTAGTTGTCTCCATTGGGTTACAAGGAAAATCGTTGTGAGCCTTGTGGGCTCAGTGTGCTTGTAAGGGAAATTGGGAGTTACCTGGAAATTACACAGGAGATTTTCAGGTCCTGAAGCGTTCTCCCCCCTTCCCCATCATGTTAGTACGTGCTCAATGAGCCTGAGATGCTTCCTAAAATGGACTTTGTGCTTCTGACACAAGGGTGACATGGAGAAAGACCATTGAAGGGCAGCACCGTGGAAATACTGAATTAATTTAGTCAGAGGAGCCATGTTCAAATTACGATTGCACTCAAAATTGTGACCTTATGAAAGTTAGATAACCTTTTTGCACTTCTGTTTCCTCATTTGTAAAATGGCCTCATCTAACTCAGTTTCAATTGATCAAGGATGGACAGAAGCAGCTACACCCAAAGAAAGAACACTGGGAGATGAATATAAACTGCTTGCATTTTTGTTTTTCTTCCCGGGTTATTTATACCTTCTGAATCCAATTCTCCCTGTGCAACAAGAAAACTGTTCGGTTCTGCACACGTATATTGTATCCAGGATATACTGTAACCTATTCAACATGTAAAGGACTGCTTGCCATCTGGGGGAAGGGGTGGAGGGAGGGAGGGGAAAAATCGGAACAGAAGTGAATGCAAGGGATAATGTTGTAAAAAAAATTACCCTGGCATGGGTTCTATCAATAAAAAGTTATCATAAAAACACATAAATAAATAACTAAAATGGCCTCTGAGGTCACTTTCAGAAGCATTTCTGTTTCTGTGACTAACATTAAAGCACCATAGAAATAGGTTATTCCATGACTTGCCATGGTCACACAATAATGGCAGTGCTGAAAATTTGAACCAAGCCTTCTACCTCCAAGTCAAATACTTTCCCCACTACACCAGACTATATTAAACCAAGTATAATGTCCCCTGCTACTACCCTCAAGGTTTGGCCACTTGGGTAATTTTGTTAGAAATAGCACCTCCCTCAACGTTCCCACATTTCTGCCCCGGGAGGACCAATATCAGAAATTTAGGATTCATCCTTTTAATTTAAAGCTCTGCTTGAGCAGTCTGGCAACCTCCCAAACCCACTTCCCCTAAAGCCCGAGAAAGGACATAGCAGCTCTAGCAGGGCCCTACTTAGCCACGAGGTGGCAGGCCGAACCTGCAACTTCCCAGAGCTAAGCAGGAGGAGCCTTTGGAAAACTTGGCATTTTCTAAGCTACAGATGCTATTTATGAGAAAAGATCAGCAGTCTGGCTCTTAAGGGTTGATCTATAAAAGAGACAGTTCAGAAGGAACTCAGGTTCTGCTGAGGAGGAGGGTGGGGGGGAGGGGACACTTGCAAGGGCAGGTGGTAAACACTGGAGCTTCCTTTCCAAGTCCTGCCCTATTTATAGTTCCTGGCCACTCTGTACAGAACAGTCTCTTCTAGTTTTCACTTGGATTTCTGTTATGTGTGTTCAAAATAAAAACTGTCCTTGCTTCGACTGTAGCTGGAGAATCACCCCTTTCTTTAAAAGGGGGCTCAGGACAGAAGGTGTTGAGTGGTGGCTTTGGGGGAGCTGGCAGCAGCCTCTGAGGTTGTAAGTCTCAGACCTTTTGGAGAACGTTGGTTTTTCACTTTGGAACGATCCTGGAAGTTAACACTAGGCTAACTTGACCTCTAGATCCTCAGTCTACTCTTGAAATTTCTAGAAATTTTCTGTTTCAGGGCTTTATGCCATGTGTGGGCTAAGAAGCAAGATGATGTTCTCAATAATTATAAAATAATAATAACCAGACATATCCGGTGTTATTTTTGGATATTCTCTATGTTAAACAACATGTGCGTTTGAAAACTGTCGGGTCACCTCTCAGGCCCTGATATGGCAGCTGTGAATTCCAAAAGGTACAAAGTCCTTTGTGGCAGTGGTTCACTGATCACAAATCAATATTTTCTGTTTATTCCAACTCCAACTCATTGGTATCGAAATAATCTACATCTATTCCCCAGAAGAAATCCTCAAACTCCCAGAAATTCCATTCCCTTGAGAGAAAAAATGAATGAAAATCTATTTGCCCCTTTCATCTGCCCTACTATTATAGGCATCTTGACCCCCTTTCCTTGTGCCAACTGGGTACACTAGGATGATGGCAGCCATCTCCCAAGGTTACCACCACACTTTAGAAAAACCCGAACCAACCCTCACCAGCTTCTTGAGAATTGGGACTGTTTTGTGGCTTTTTCTTTTTTGGGGGCAATTGGGGTTAAGTGATTTGCCCAGGGTCACACAGCCAGGAAGTGTTGTGTCTGAGACCAGATTTGAACTCAGGTCCTCCTGACTTCAGGGCTGGTGCTCTATCTACTGTGCCATTTAACTGCCCTTCGGGCACATAGGAGATATTTAATAAGTGCTTGTTGACTGAATGGCATGGATCCTTACTCCCAGGGTGAGGCAGTAGCTTAGGACAGCCTTATACACAAACTGATGGGGTTTTTCTATCAATCACCACTCCCCTCTAATGTCTCCATCCCAGCATGTCACAAGGCCTATAAGCCCACCATTAAGAGGGCAGTCCTGTTTCAGATGGGAGTTTTAGGTTTCTTACCACTTTTCTGTTGTCCCTTCTTCCATATTCTTGAGGTTTTTCAGTCTGAAGACTCATCACCTAAAAGTTCACTACTAAATGCTGATTTGTTTTAGCCAGAGTTATGTCTTGGTTATTTGTGAAGACCATTTACCAAAATGTGGTGGGGGCAAGATCTTCAATGGTGGGAAAAGTGTCTAAGCCAAAGAAACCAACTTTGTTGTTGTTATTTGTAGTATTTAAGTTCAGCTTGCCAGAGTGAGAATACAAGTATTTCTGGGTAGGGCAACACTTCCCCAGGGATGAGCTATTAAGTATTTTTCTGATATTTTCAGCTGGCTGGAGAAGTCTTGTGGGAAAAGAACACAGGAAAGAAAGGAAGGGCACTGTAAGATAAAGTAGGAGGCTGAGGAAGACCAAATTCAGTTTTCTTGAGAGAACTGTAATGAAAGTCAATGATACCCATAAAGTAAATATTTCCTCTTTTGTCACCTTTGATTTATAAAACTAGTTTGATGATGTCAACAAATCATTTTTTAAATTGTCTTAAAGAAATTAACTCAGTCAATTGGAAAAAGCCAAATGTTTCTTTTAGGATTAAATGGAACTAGGGAGAGCTCCCTCCTGTTGGTCAACTAGAACTTATTAAATACCTCTGTGTTTAATATGTATTATGTAACATGTAATATACACTGTGCTAAGTACTGAGGATACAAAGAAAAGGAAAGGGCAATTCTTGCTTTTAAGGAGTTTGTAGTATAATGGAGGGGATGACCTACAAAAAAAAAATTACGTATAAAGACATGTAGAGGATAAATTGGAGATAATTAGCAGGGGGAAGGCACTGTCATTGAGAAGGACTTGGCAAAGACTTTCCTAAGACAACAGGACTTTAGCTGGAAGTTGAAGCCGGGAGGTGAGGGACAGCCAGTGAAAATGCCTGGAGTTAGCAGATGGAGTGTCATGGGAAAGGAAGAACAAGGAGGCTAGTGTCACTGCATTGTACAGGATGTGCATTGAGGTATTAAGATATAAGGAGATTAGAAAGGTAGAGGTGATTAGGTTATTAAATTAAAAGACCATTTTATATTTGATCCTGACTCTAGAGGCAAAGGGAAGCCAGGGGAATTTATTGAATGGTTGTGATTCTGGGGGGTCACAAGGTCAGATTAGCACTTTTGACTAATGAGGGGAGGATAGACTGAAGTGGGAGATTTGAGGCAGGAAAGAAGAGCTGTTCCCAGGGTAGAAAACATAGGATTTGGCAGTGATTGGCTATTGAGGATGTTTAAGTCAGGTCCAGTCCTACCCTGTAAGTGATTGAGGAAAAAATAAAATACTATCAAGAAATAAAAAAAAAAAAAAAGAAAATCATCTGCTTGTGAAAAAAGATGGAATAAGCTTAGCCATGTAGAAATTTTCCTAGTCTTTCAAGGGAATGCCTTGTGCTGGTTGCAGCTGTGAAACATTCTTGACCAAGAATAAAATGGCCCAGAGTTCTGCCTGCTGATACTTCCTAGAAAGAGTGGTCTAGAGTTTGATAACCACAGCTTTCTAGGGGCACTCTCTTGACCTGGGGAAGGTCTAAAAGCAGTCCATTTCATACTTGAATCTTTCTTTCCTCGATTTCACGTATACCTCATTATTGTTTCTTCCCCTACTTTTTTTCCTGAATTCTCTTTTCTCGTCTCCTCTTCCTCCACATGTCCATCCTTATTCCCTTTATATCTCTATACTCTCTCATCAACCTCATCCTTTCCTAATGGCTTCAGCTCTATCACTTCTTCCCAAAATGTTTAAAATTCCAGGCCCAACCTCTCTCCCTATCGAGTTCACCATATTTTCTCCCAAAACTTCTTTCCTTGGTATCCATATTTCTGGTAATAGCATCATCACCTTCCAGTCTCTCAGATTCAAAACACTTGTAGAGTCATGGATTTAGAAGCTGAAGAAGGGCTCTTAGGGAGTGAGATTAAGTGTTTTGCCCAAGTTCACAAAAGTCATAAGCAGCACACTAATTCTAATTAATTCCAAAACATTTCTGACCCCAGTCCCATTTTTTGCAATTAATCAGTTGCCAAGACTGTCTATTCTGCTCTAAAATGTCTTCTATCTTCTCCTTTCTATTTCAAGTGACAAAACTTTGCTTGAAGTAATACAATTGTCTCTTTTTTTTTTTGCCCTTTTTCTCATTACTTCTTGAAATAATACAATTGTCTCATAATTTTTTTTGTCTTTTTCTTCCCCCAATTTATTCCCCAAAGCATTGCCAGATTAGCATTTCTAAATTATGGTTCTGATAACATCTTCCTTCTGCTTAAAAACCTTCAATAAATTTGGGGGATTGGTTACCTTGTTACCTAGCCACACCCAAGGGGGCGTTCAAAAAGCATAAAACGCATACTTTCAAAATGCCTTAGAAGGAAGTCTTTTGCCAAGTCACTGACTTAATGTACCGGCTCTGTAAGTCCTATGTGAGTTAGATACTAATCCCTTTCTGACTTTCTCACACAACGGGATTTTATCATCTTGAAGGATACAATATAATGAAGGACTCTGAAAACACAGGAAAAATTGAGGAAAGAGTGACAAAGAGCCCTTCCTTTTTAATCTACCTCTGGCTGCAGTTAGATAGCCAGTCTACTGGCAGAGTAAATAAATGGGTTGTTTAGTGGGTTTATTCAAAGGCCAGTAACAAGTGTTAAATGTGCTTATTAATTTGCATTAAATTAATTTAAATTAATAAAATTAAATTAAACGTGTTTATTAACATTATGAGAAATAGACAACACTTAAGGTGGTTAAGAAATGTACATTTGAGACAAAGAAGGTTTTGAGATCCCATGTAGAACTTCCTGGGAGAGTGAGAGCTTGAGTAATAGAAAAAATGAACAGAGGGAAAGAATTAAGATTATTGTTGTCTTCGCCTGATGACAGCCTGAGACCAGGGTTTCTGGAAGGCTGATTATTGGATGTCAGTACATTCAGTACAATGAAGGCAGAAAGAGCTCTAGTTTCCCCCTATTTTCAAAGTTCACATTACTGATATTGGCTCACAAGCCATCTTCCCACAGCCAAAGGTTGATTGGCATTAGAAGACCTTATCTTTTTTATGGGAAATTAAAAGTGTCAGTTTTCAAAGAAAAGGGTTTCTGAGTGGTATAAAAAACAATTAGAAAAAATATGCCCATATTATTATGTATAGAGCAAAGGAAGAAAATAATTTATTTTCATTGGTTGACATTCTGGACTTCTTTTAGAAAGAATTATTTTGGGGTAGAGTTCAGATCATTCCTTCCTCTAGCTCCTCGCTTCCTTATTATGTCCCTACTAGACAAGAAGGTTTTTATTTAAACACTGCCAGAGGGACGAGGAGGGAGTATGATACTTTCTACCTTTCTGCTCATACCAACTAAAAATTCACCAGCATGGGCTCTGTCTCCACGTCTCAACTCCATGCCGTCTCCATTGTTGCTCAGCTAGTCTCTGTGACCACAGTAGACTAATAATAAAACACCAGATCATCCAAGATGGCCTTACTGCCGTCTGAGAGTCAGGTCTTGCTCTCAGGCTTACAGCTGCAATAGAGTCCGGGAGTGGCTCAGGGTGCCAGGTCATGTCTAAGCAGGAAGGACTGAAGCCCATCTGAAATCTGAGTAAAATTATTCCTGGAATTTGTTCGATGGTTCTAGTTCCTGGGTCAAAGTCTCCTGACTGTTTTGCAGAGACAGCAGATGTGTGAATCAGTGCACAAATGGCCAAAATGTGTCTGAATGGGATATATTTGCTCCTACTCACTGTTTCATGTGTGGATTAAGGGGATTAAAACTGACTTGTTTGGTAAGAAGTCACCTTTCTCCTTATAAAAGCGACACAAAAGGAAACAGCCACCCAGCACATGGAAGTAGAAAGTCCTGACCTTTTAATTATCTCAAGAGATAATAAGACCAAAGTCTTCTCTGAGGCAAATGCATATTAATACTGATAGAATCATTGTGCTTTTCAGTAAAAGAAATAGGATTCTGTATTTACATAAGAAACTATAGTGTCTGAGATCCTTATATATATATGCATATAATATGGAAATGATTTTGAATTACAGCATTTACAGAATAAAAATAAGCTGGAATAAATAAATTCACTCCATTAAATAAAAGACTTTTTTTTTTTTTTTTACAGAAGAAGCAACTTTTGTGCATGTTAATGTCACAATTAAATTTTATTTATTTATTAATCCTATAAAAGAAGCATTAGGTTTGTCATTTCTCAAAAATAAAACTGCAATAATCATTGCAATGTGAAGCCTGAGATTGAAGCCTGAATAGGTATCACTGTTTGGTACCACAGTTCTCAGTTTTCCCCTTGGCATGAGAGACCTGCATCATGCTGAGCCAAAAAAAACCGGGGCCATCACTGAGATCCCCTCTGTAGGATTTGGTGAGGAAGGTTACAAAAAGGAAACGAAACAAAACTCCCGTGCAGACATGATAATATGACTTAACACTGCACTGAGCCCTCTGGTGCAATTCTTATGCCCGATGCCATGTGGTTCCGTGTAATGTAAATGTTATGTTCTGAACAACCAAGAAAACCTGAGGATCTTATCTGATTGGTTTGTGTGGGGCAGAAAATTGCTGAAAAAGGATACCAGTTTTGTCTGCCCTGTTGAATCAGATTCTTTTCTGAAAGAAAGAACACACAGTTTTCTTGTCAGCTCTTTAGTGACGTAGTACTCCATGTGAATATGGATACTGAAGAAAGCAAAATCTGGTGTCTGGCAAAAGCAAGTTCTTCACTCTACTGGTGAATAAACTTTAGGGCAGATACTTTGGAAAATAAACCTCTTGCTGTACAAAAAAACCCACTCACTGTATTTTCCCCTTTGGATAAGAAATTATTTTTCTACTGGTTTAGATACATTCTCCTAAGACAGGCCTGCATCTAATTGAAAAAAAAAATGACTAAGACATGATTTATAAAATTATGTCATAAATGATATATTGCAGATTTTGTATCCCTAAAATGTAAGTAAATGTTTAGGACTTTTTGAATAAAAAATGGACAGTCTTAATATCTGTCTTTTAAATATTTTTGGTTTCATAAGCAGCTCCACATACAACAGTGCCTTGTTCTGCAAAAGTCCAAAAATAAAAAGTATTTTGTATCGACTTACCAATGTCCCTGACATTTGTTTTTCACTATTGTTATTGATGATATAAATAAAACTCTCATATTAATTCTCATTTTTTTAAACAACCAAGAGGTGGAAGAAATGGTGTCAGATGTAATGAATCCTTAAGAGTGCCCACCCCATGCAAAACAAGGTAACAATAAAAGAGCAGAGCTTCAGAATTATTGCTATGATTCCCAAACAAAAGGCAACAGCAACGTATAGCTCTGGAAATTCAAGAGCTTCCTCTTCATTTCAAAGATAATTTTGCCTCTCTAAATATTCTGTGTAAATTTGGTAACATTTGGCCAGAGTTTATTTACTTAAAAGGCTAGCCAGCAAAAGGAAGAAGACATCTGCCAAAAGCCAGTGAGCAGCTTGGAATCAGTTTCCTATAAGGAGGACACAAATGCGAGTTTGGGAGATGGGCAGCAATGCAAGCCTTGGTAGCTTAAATAGGGACCCCCCCCTCATTTCATGAAGTGTGTTTCTCCTGTATCATATAGCATCATCATATTAACGTTAGAAATTTGTGGAAGACTATTGCAGCCCCAGTAGCCATAGGCTTCCCATAGTTCCCTTTAGCAGCTTAGGAAAATGCAATAAAAACCATCTG
Source organism: Antechinus flavipes (assembly GCF_016432865.1). Taxonomy (NCBI): domain Eukaryota; kingdom Metazoa; phylum Chordata; class Mammalia; order Dasyuromorphia; family Dasyuridae; genus Antechinus; species Antechinus flavipes. The sequence goes on along the minus strand of NC_067403.1, from coordinate 195,060,287 downwards.
TACAAAATACATTATGATGGATGCTTAAAGCCTACATGTTTCTGACAGGATCCTTCTTTCCAGTTAATTCTTGGCTTAAGTCACATAGAATTTTAGTCCATGTATGACTTCATTAAATAGATCACTAGTTTAATATGTCAAATACCAGCTTTGTCACTATAAAAAGGCGTGACATGGAACATGTAACAGTGAGTGCAAACACGGACAGGTTTCATCTGACCATAACGAGGTAACGGTGCAGAGTGGGAAGAGCAGCGGGAGCAGAAAATCTGAAACACAAAGAGATGGGTTTGTTGATACAGGTTTACTTTCTGGACATCAGCTGCCCACTCTAAGATATCTTAAGCTGGGCTTCCATTAAGGAATGTTCACTCCCTTTGTGGGCTTCACTGTATTTCTCTCACTCTTCTTTCTAAGTTATATTTTTGGAAAGTGTTCAAAATGAACATGAATAGATAAGTAATGAACTTACTAGAACATTTTTACTCAGAGATACTATGTAAATAACTTATTTTAAAAGCATATGTATGTGTATTTAAATTAAACTTATTCCTTAATTCTACTGCCTATTTAATGAACCAAACTATACTGTAATGCAACCCTTCTATAGGATCCTCCTATAGTAATATGGAAAAAAATCAATAAATCACTTAAGCATATCTTGATAATGGGAAACTCAAAACTCACTGACAATATCTGGTTTCCTGGGCTAGGAAATTTTAGGAGAATGCTTTTAGTAATTTTCCTCCCTAAACAATGACTATTCAGATTACCGTAATATGCATATACCTTTAAAAGAGATTGCTTTCTTGCTTCTTATCAGTGTAATTTATCCTGGTAGTAGCCATCTTGCTCTTTTGCTATTTCAATTATTAAATTTCATTGGCTCATCATTTATAATTCTAAAAGTAGCTCTCTCTCTCTTTTTTTTTTTTTTGAAATAGTAGTCTTATAGCCCCAAATCCAATCTGTCCTCAGTAGCACAGGCTATTGGAATAAATGAATCCCAGAGATTGTTGGCAGGGCCCCGGGCCATGGAGTTAAGAGGAGGCATCTGACATTTTGTTCAGGCCCTCTTATTTAGAGCCCTTTAAAAGGCTGCATTCTATCTACATTTGGGTTATGTGAAGAAACAGAGCTTTCCAGGTGGAAATACCACTGTTTTCAAAGCTTGGCCATTTATAGTCTTTTGGCCTCAGTTCCAAACTGGTTTCAGTGACCTTCACATTGCCCTGGAGCTCCGTACCTTGCCACAGCTCCTACAGTGGTGCTTCCTCCGAATAACAGTGAAAGGCGCTTTGCATGCTGTGCAGTAGCTGCAGGCTTCATCTGGTACCCATTCAGGAGGATCTGTCCAAAACAGAAAAACCAAAGCAGATATTGCAACAAGTTAAAGGGAGAAAAAAGAAACCTAACCAACCGTGGGTAATTGTTGGGGGAGAAGAACCAAAAGCACATAATCTAAATACAGATGTTGATACACCAAGTAAAATCTGTTCTACAAATACACAGTTCAAGAGCATAACAGGTTGGATGATGAGACCTGATTTAGACAAATAGATACAGACATAGAACTTTGGGTTTCTAATTTCCTTTTCTGTCTTCCTCTCTTTCTTAATTTATTTAAGCTTGTTGAAAAAATATACAGAAAAATCTCTCTAGCTCTTTACTATTTGCTGGAAATCACATCTGTCTCAAAAACACAGCTGGAAGACTACCCTTTTCCCATCACCTCAGATTTATGAAATTTGCTGTACAATACGGTACTGAGGTCAAGAGCCTAGGGAAAAAACCATACATCCAACGTTCAAATATATCAATGCATTCCATCTGATTCTTAGCTGCCAGTGGAAAAGTCCAGCCAGTAATGACCATACTGAACAAAATGCTTTAGAATTTACAGCAATTGATTTGTTCTCAGTGAGAACTAAGTCAATTCTATTCAATATGAAACACTCACTGATTGTATTCTGTGTGCTGAAACCCGTTAGTTAGAGACATTGAGAACAAAGTAGATAAGGCAAGCAAAGACCCTGTCTTCATGGAGTTTACAAACAAAGGCTACACACACAGATAATTATAATACAAAGTAGGCAAATATAGAAGAGAAATATGGAGTATGACCAGGTCTGGCAACAGAAGAATCACTTCTAAAAAGGTTGGAGGTGAGGGATATCAGAGAAAGTTCCATGGAGGAAGGGGCACTGGTAGTGAAGGATAGCCTGGATTTTAGTATTTAAAGATGGTAGTAGGATGTAGGAATGGGAAAACTTGTTAAGAAAATATTGAAATAGTCTTAAGTGGGTAGTAAAGAAATGGTAATTGTACAAAACAGAAAGGGACTCAAACTATATTATAGGGCTGTCATCAACAAAACTATTTGGTATAGTTAAAATATAAAAGGAGATAAATGGAATAGATAAGACAATAAAGAATCAGAAATAATACAATTCTACCTGACATTTGATAAAAACCCAAATATAAATTATTTAGGAAAAAAACTTCCTTTTTGATAAGAATTACTGGAAAAAATGAAAAAAAAAAGCCAGTTTGTCACAAATTAGATTTAGACCAACATTTTACATTAGTTAACTACAATCAACTCAAAATGGCCATATGATCTGAATATTAAAGGACATACCATGAAAAATTAGAGAAAGCAGACCATGTGATGGCTACAGGTAGGGAGTGAATTATCTCTACCTCTCTTTTTTTTTTTGGCAGGGGAGTAGTTTAGACAATTGGTGTTAAATGATTTGCCCAGTGTCACATAGCAAGGTTAAGTATCTAAGGCCACATTTGAACTCAGATCCTCCTAACTCTAGGGCTGGTACTCTACCCATTAGTTGTCCCTGGAGAATAAATTCCCCTCCCAATAATAATAGCTTTTTATTTTTCAAAATGTACACCAACATAGTTATCAACATTCATCTTTGCAAAACCTTGTTTTTCAAACTTTTCTCCCTCCCTTCCTCCCTCCTCCCCTAAGCAAGTAATTTAATATAGGTTAAACATATGCAATTCTTTAAACACATGTCTATCATTTGTTGGATCAAAGCAAAATCAGATCAAACGAAGAAAAAAATGAGAACAACAAAAGCAAGCAAGCAAACAACAACAACAAAGGTGAAAATACAGTGTTGTGATCCACATTCAGTCCCCATAGTCCCCTCTCTGCATAGGGAGTAAATTCTTAATCAAACAAAGGAGGGAGAATTTCAAAAGATAAAACAGATAATTTCTATGGCAAGAAATTGAAAGGGTTCTGCATTAACAAATTAATGCAACTAAAATATAGAAGAACAAGTGACTAGGAAAAATATTTATCAAATATCTATGATAAGGGTTTGAGATCCAAGATACATAGACAAATAATAGAAGTATATAAGACCAAAATTCATTCCTCAATAGGTAACAAAGGATGTGAATAAACACCTCTCAAGAATAATTACAATTTATATGAACCATATGAAAACCATATGACCATATATAACCATATGAAAAAATGACATATGGCATCACCAATGCCATCACCAGTAACAAGAAAAATGCAGCTCAAAATAACCCTGAGGCTTTGCCGTACACTCAGTAAATTGGTAAAGATAGCCAAAGAAGGAAATAGGCAATGCTAAAAGAATTACAGAAAAATATGGACATCCAAGCATATTGTTAGTGGAACTTTGAATTGGTCCAATCACAGGCAATGTGAAAGAAATCTGGAACTATGCTAAGAAAGTGACTAAAATGTTTATGCTCTTTGACTTAGGTATTACAACCAGGGAGGATGATGAAAGAAAGGTCCCATCCATATGCATCGAAATATTTATGGCAGTTTTTTTTTTTTTTTTGTAGTAACAAAGAATTAGAAACAAAGTAAAAACCTGCTATTTGTGAATGATATGCGATGCTAGTGCAATTATTGCTTCAAATAAGAAATATGATGTATATAGTATATATTCCTATGAGCATAGGAAGACATGTGAATCGGTCCAAAGTGAAAGAAACTGTGGCAAGAACAATATCCTAACCTCCTTCCTCAGTCAAGTTAGGCTGTTTTTTCCTTAAAAGATACTGAGACCTTCCTGTTGACTTGGTTAACTCAAAGAAGCATGGGCTCAAATCATTGGGAACACTTCCTCATTTGGCTGACTTCAAAGCAGCCACCAGGAGCTCGAGAAGATATTTGAATGCTTGGTTCCTGGATCATAAGGGAAAAGTTAGACAAGTGAGCTTCTTTTAGCAGACTCAACTCCAGGTATCTTCAATGACTCTTTTTGTTGAGTATACCTCCGCTATAGCTAAGCAATCTCTCTCTTTTTTTTAAACTGTTTAATGACCTACTAGTATCTCACTTTATTCCAATATTATATTTAAATTAGTAAGGGACTGGTCTGAGTCAGGTCCAGCCCAGAATATAAAAAGAAGCTGGAAAATATACACTATATTATGATTATAATCCAATGATTTATAAAATTTTATAAATTTAAATGCAAATAATGACAAGAACAAAATGATTAAAATTTATATTGTGAAATTATAATGACCAAGCATGTTCCCAGAGAAGTGATATGAGAAAGTACCTTCCCCAGCTTTTCTTCAGAGTAGGGAGCCTATGGGTATGGAACCCTGACTATATTTCCAGGCTATTTCAACAAGTTAGTTAGTTTTACTTTTTTTCTTACTTCTTTTTACAATTTTACAATACATTTCTTTTAAGAAGTAGAAAGATACCAACTGGGAATTGTAAATAATATCAAAACAAAATGTATCAATAAATATTTATTTAATAAATAAATGTAACAGTTCTGTGGGGAAAAAGACAACAAAGGAAGACATATATAGTATTTTGAAGGAGAAATCAAAAGAACTTGAAAATTCATTGGATATGAAAAGTGAAGAATAGAAGTTTAAAACCTGTATGTGTGGATGACCTTTGGAATACTGTATTTCTGGTATCAGATGTAAGGAAATCAAAAAGAAAACCAGGTTTTAAGGGAAAGTTTGGTTTTGTATATCTTGTGTTTGAGGAGCTCATGGAACATCTGTATGGGGATGTCCAGTTGTCAGTTGGAAAATAAGCCTGGAGCCAACAAGAAAGGTCAAATGCATGGGGAATAAGGACCAAAAAGAATTCACTGAATTTATTAGTAATGCCACTGGTGATTTTTGAGAAAACATTTTTAATAGAGTGATAAAAGTCAAAGCCAGATTTCAAGGCTCTTTTGACTGAGTAGGTAGTGAGGAAGCGCAAGCACACGTTATAGAGATGAAGGCAACAGCTAAAAAAGGTAGAAAGATCAAGGGAAGATCTTTTAATAAGTGAGGGAATTTGAGCATGTTTGCTCACAAGAAAGGAAGGAGTCAGGAAAGAAGGAGAAGTAGCAAATTCTTGGGACAGTAGTAAAGATCAAAGGAAAAGCACATAAGGAAGAAATTAGCTTTGGCAAAAGAGGCAAATGTCTCTCCAGGTAAAATAGGAGGGATAGGACTACATAAAGAGCAAGGCAAAAGCAAAAAATAACCCAAAACTAAAAGAAGGGTTTCAACCCGCAGTGGGATTGAGTAGTCATGAAAAGACAGGACTCAGGAAATCTCAGGTCACATCCTAGTCACTCCTAGCACTGATGCTTTGTGATGCTGAGTGTGGCACTTTTCCTTTGAGTCTCAGTTCATTTGTTTATATAATAAAGGGGTTGGATGAGATGGCTTCTCAAACCCCTTCTAGATCTGACATTCTACCATTTAAGATAAAGTCCAAAAAATGTTCTTGAAGAAATATAACAAGATTTCTTTTTATTTCTCAGTGAGTCACAGAAAACCACAGAAACTAGTTAGGCGGGTTCTCAGAAATTGCCTGGCACAATTTCTGTATTCTCCTATGACATTTCTGACAAATCATCAAAGAGGTCTTGGTACAGGAATCCACAACCTTCTGAGGGAGCCCTGTCTCCTACTGGCCAACTCTTCTAGGATCTGAACCAGGTCTTCCTAATTCTAAATCCAGTGCACAATAGAATCACATATTTAAAAAGCTAGAATGGACTCTAGATGCTATCAAGTACACCCAATCTTGCAAATGGGGAAAGGGGATTTATCATACAATAAGTGTCAGACATGATTTGGATATACCTTTTCCTGACCCCAGGTCTGGGGCTCTGACTTATGTTGAATGCTGCCTTTCCAGTCAGTGTTTGCTATACATATGTGAATTTTGTGTACTATTGCAGTCCTATTTGTTCTAAGGGACATAAAGAAGCATAACCCAGGGTATCCTAAAAGTCTTGGTGCAGTTTAACATTTTTTTTAGAATTTTAATACTGTAAAATGTTTTTAAAGCTTTAACACCGCAAAATATTAATACTGCAAAATTAGGACTTTTGGGATACCCTGTGTGTGATACCTATCTTCAAAGTGGCCTCATATATAAGTTGTCTCAAATGTCTAAAGTTAAAGATTAAAACTGCACTATGACTTGGAATGTTTGCTTATTTGAAAGAATGATGATGATAATGATGATGATAGTGATTTCTTTGTTATTTTTTCAAACTTTATAATACATATAATGAGAATACAATATTTCATTTGATTCTCATAACACTTTAAGAGAAAAGCACTAGTATTACTGATTTTCTTATGAAGAAATGGAGACAAAAAAAGTGTTAGTCAGCCAGTTATTTTCAAAGGTAGAACTCAAACCCAGGATCCTGCTATCTCAAGACCAGCATCATGATGACTATGAAAAAATAAAGAGCTTACTACCCAGCCTGAAAAAATGCAAATATAAACACAAATCGTTAAATAATAAGTGAACTGGAACAGAATACAACAATATAAGAGACTTGCTAGGTAGTAAATAGGATCATAGCATTCGGAGCTGGAAGAGAACTTAATGATTAGTGCTTATTTTTGGCAGAACAAACAACAGAGTCAGGATTTCTAAATCTAGGTTCTCTAATCCCAAACCCAGCTTTCTTTGCGCCATTCTACCTTATCTCTATGGTTTAGTATGAAATGAGTGATACCAATAATCAGTGCTCTCAGAGTTTAGATCAGAGAGAATGGTCCAGAGAGACTTTGTGGAAAAGGATAAATTTAAATGATGGACAGTATTTGCCTAAAGGGAAAAAAAAGATTTTGCTTTTTTGTATGTCATGAACTTCTCTTTATCCTCTTCTATGGATTTTAAAATGACCCTCTATCATAAAAGAAAAAAAAAAAAAGGAAAAGGACCCACATGTACAAAAACATTTGTAGCAACCCTCTTTGTTAGTGGCAAGGAACTGGAAACTGAGTGGATGCCCATCAAATGAAGAATGACTGAATAAATTATGGTATGAATGTTATGGAATATTATTGTTTTATAAGAAATGATCAGCAGGCTGATTTCAGAAAGGTCTGGAAAGACTTACATGATCTGATGCTAAGTGAAGTAAACAGAACCAAGAGAACAATTACATCAACAACAAGATGATGTAATGATCAACTGTGATGGACCTGGATCTTTTCAACAATGAGGTGATTCAGGCCAATTCCAATTTGGGATGAAAAGTGCCATCTGCATCCAGAGAAAGAACTATGGAGACTTAATGTGGATCACAACATAGCATTTTCTCCTTTTTTGTTGTTGTTTGCTTGCTTCTTGTTTTCTTTCTCATTTTTTTTTCCTTTTTGATCTGATTTTTCTTGAGCAGCATGATATTTGTGAAACTATATATAAAAGAACTGCACATGTTTAACCTATAATAGATTACTTGCTGTGTAGAGGAGAAGGAGTGGAGGGAGAAAAATTTGGAATGTAGGATTTTGTAGAAATTAATGTTGAAAACTATCTTTGCATGTATTTTGAAAATAAAAAGCTATTTTTAAATGTTTAGTTTAGGAGAATGACAAATCCTCAATTGCTGAATTTACTTGAAGGATGTACAATACTGTTTGCTGAAGAATACAGAAGTGTGTACAATTAGGTCAAAGAATTGTGCAATTATTTCCTTTTTTTTTTTAATTTTTAAAATTGAGGGTCATAAATGTGTGAGAACTTCAGATCTAGTAGAGCATAGTGATACTATTTAATTTAACCAAAGTCTCTAGTAAATATCTCAACTTTGAATGTAAACTAATGAATAAGCCTGACCAACAAGGAGATTGTTTGCCCAGAGTTACAAGCACATTATCTACAAATGGGAATTGAAAATAATTTATAAAAATATTGACATGGTTACTGTTTTTTAAAAAGTTCCTAATTTTTCACTAAAAGGAGGAAACTCTTAGCAGTTATATTGTTAAAATATGGTAGGTATTACTATTCCTTTTAGATGACCAGTGATTCCAATTGTCCCAGCTTGAAATAAGTACCATGTGAGTATGAGATAAATCAGTGACAATCAGAACAAGTTTTAGTGTCAGATGTTCAAGAGGAAGTCGCTATTGTTGCATTGACTTTAATATTTGTACATAAACACTGATTTTTTTGAGCATTATTTTGTATTTGTTGTACTTTAATACCTGCTGTACAGTTCCAGAAATAAACATCTGAAATCTTAAAAAAAATAGTAAAATAAAAAAAATAAAAGCTATTATTTAAAAAAATAAAATGACCCTCTTTTTTTCCTTTTTGACTACTTTGGACATAACTATCATATTTCCTTGCTCCCTCCAAAAATCCAACCCCCTCCTTTTTTAAACAAATAAGCATAGTCATGCAAAACATCTGCACACTGTTCCTCTTTAAAAATGTAAATCTTGTCAGCACTTCAACTTCAATGTACCAAAAAATAAACTCATTATCTTTTCTGCAAAACCTACTCCTGGCTACATTGCTTTTTGGGGGGGGAGGGGAGAGTGTCAAAGGAATCATCATTCACAAAGTCTCACATGTCTCTAATTTTGGGCTTTTCTTTAATTCAAATCTCCTATCTAATAAATTGCCAAAACCTGTCAATTTCAGCTCCAAAATATCTCTCACATCAGTCCCCCTCCTTGTTCTTCAAATTTCATCACCCTAAGTACAGGTACTCATTTTTACCCACCAGGAATATTGCAATAGCTGCCTTAGCCAGATCTTCCTCATCTTCTCTCTCTCCTCTCCGAATGATCCTTTCTATAGTTTCCAGAAATTTTTAGTAATGCCCTATTGATTTCCCATCAAGTTCAAGCTTCTCTGCCTGGCCTTTAAGATGCTCTACAGCCTGCACTTATTCTATCTTTCCAGTCTCCCCTCTGAGAACTCTATGCTCCAGTCAATCCTCTCTCCCCTAAAAATACATCATGTTCTCACAACTTCAAGCCTTTGGTCTGTTCTGTACACTTGGAATGTTCTTCCTTCTGATCTTTATCCGTTAGCCTCCTAATAATAATAACACAAATTAGCTAGTATTTATATAACAGTTTTAGGCTTACAGAACACTTTATAAATATTTGTCATTTTTATCCTTACAATAGTCTTGGAAGGTAGTTAGTCAGTGAACAAACATTTATTTTGAACCTAGTCAGGTGTTATGCTAAGCACTGGGAATTCAAGGAAAAGCAAGAGAAAGTCCCTGCTTTTTGGGAGCTCACAGAATATCAGGGGAGACAATATGCAAACAATGAAATATAAACAATCTATGGACAAGATAAACTGGAAATAATCGATAGAGAGAAGGCTCTAGAATTAAGGAGAATCAAGAAATGCTTCTCATACATGGTGCGATTTGATCTGGGACTTGATGGAAGTCAGGATAGTCAGGAAGAGGGAAAGCATCAGAGGGGAAATAATGAGTTCAATTTTGGACATGCTGAATTCAAAATGGAACATCCAGTTTACAGTATCCAATAAGCAGCTGAATACGGAAGACTGAAGGTCAGCACAGAGGACTGGGATAAGTAATTGAGAAGGAAAAAATTCTAGAGAATCAAGAGAGAGCAGTATCATGAAAACCTCAAGAGAAAAGAGTATTAAGGAGAAGGCAATTATTGACAAGCATCAGGAAGAAGAGGGTGGTTAAAATCTGCAGAAGTTGAAGGATGAGGATTGAGGGGAAAAATCACTTATATTTGGAAATTAGGAGATCATTAATAACTTTGGAGAGAACAATTTCAGTTGAATGATAAAATAACAAGTTAGAGTTTATGGAGTTAAGAAAGTGAAAGGAAAGGACATAGAGGCATCCCAGAGAGACCAAACTCTGAAAGATTTTAAACACAAAACTGAAAAAGTATGGGGCAATAGCTAATGGAGAATGGATGGTTTCTGTGAGGATTTTTGGAAGATGGAAGAAAAGATAGACATGTTTTTAGAAAAAGCAGAGAAGTAACTCATAGGTAGATTAAATGTAAGAGCAAAGGTGGGAATGCTAGAAGAAGCAATATGCTGGAGAAGATGGAATAGAATGGGATCACTTGCAGATGGAAGGGCAAAGAGAAAGACCACTTCATTACATGAAACAGAAATGAGGGAGGAGAATGTAAAGTCTGGGTTAGCAACCTGTTGACCTCAGGATCAGCCAAAAGCCCTTGGTCTTTAGGGGGAGAAATCAAGGAGATGGACAAAACTGCCACAAGCTCTCCACCTACCTACCTCTCTTCTCATTCTCCTCTAAATTGACCCTTGCTTGTCTTACTCCACCCCCTAATCTCTCCTACATTTATCTGTATATACCAAAAGATGGAGCCAGCACAGAATAGTGAGAAGGGCCATTTTCCAAGCATATGCTAATAGAGTATTGTCCAATAGGGAATTAGCCTTAAGTGCTTGGTTGTCTGATTACAGTGCACCTACTCAGGGTTTCAGACCTTTACAGGAGATGGTGCCAGAAGTCCCTCTCTGAGGGAGATAAGAAAGAGGGAGAAATGGGAGAATGGCCTTTTTTTTTTTTTTTTTTTTTTTTTTAAATAAAGAGGCAAGTTTTTCAGCGTAGAGGGTACACATCAGAGGAGCTGTGGGATAGATGAAGAAGAATGAAAAGCTATGGAGGAGCCAGAGTGACCTCTCTGATAGTGCATTAACTTGGGAGGCGTAAAACAATTGCCTTACATCATTGAGTAGGCAGCTGACGTTATGTAACATAAATCTGGAATGGATGTAGGCACCAGTTTTGAGAGATTCCTTCAGCTTTGTTCAGCAGCATGTGTGTAGGAGGGATGGCAATGGATAGTGGGAGTGATCCAAGACAGGCTTGGCAGGGTCTAGACAATAAGGGGTCAAAAATTCAGGAGAAGAGGCCAGTATGGAGTTGAACTCCATCATCAAGTACTCCAGATAGGAAAGGAAGGAGGGTCTGGCTTGTGCATGGAGCGATGACCTGGGAAAAGAAAGGAAGGGTGGAAAAACTAGAGATTGTAGTGAGGATAAAGAACAGGGTTTGGGGATAGAAGGGGGGGGGGGCGGGGTGGAATAGCAACTGACTGTGATCAAAGGATTCCAGAGTTCATGCACGAGCAAGTGATACATCTGTCGGTGACGGCAAGATCACTTCACCATCATCTGTGTGTTTGGCTGAAGTGGGGTCAAGGGAAGAAGAGCCAAGGGAAATGAGGATGCTGAGGAACTGTGAGGTTAGGATGCATGAGGCACCTCCCTTAAATGAGGGTGGAAATAGAGGGGAAGAGAGACACTATGATCAGAGTTCAGTGCTGAACTCTATGAGGAAAGAAAAGAATCCTAGAGATCTGCAGACAACAGCTACCAGAATTCTAAATGGGTGATAAACAGGGTTTGAGGGAATATTGAAGGAGAAGAGATTAGTTAGTTTTGGTTGTAGAGAAAGAATCTGGAGTGGCATTGGGGAGCCAGGAGTATTCCAACTCCCTCAAACAGAGAACTAGAAGGAATAAAGGAAAGTGCAGCCAGTGCAAAAGAGGGAGACCAGGGTTGCTATTCTATTAGGAGTTAGCTAGCTCTCAGTGATCCAATTATCCTCACTTTATAGATGAGGCAACTAAGGCAGATCAAGTTAATATCTGAGGTCCCATTTGAACTCAGATCCTCCTAACTCTAAGTCCAGAGCTTTATCCACTGTTCTACTTGGATATGTCTTATACATCATTTAAAATCCACCTCAAATGCTATTTTTTTCAAGAAATCTTTCCTGCTCCCTCTGCCTGATGAGCACTTTCCCTATCAGAACTCACACAGAACTTTGATAATTGTCTAAAATTATTTTTCAGTTAATGTGTATTATTACTATCTGCGTTGGCTCCTTCACTTTATTGTGCTCTGTGAATAATACATTTTTTCCTAAATGAAGATTTGTGGCAACTCTGCCTCAAGTAAGCCTGTTGGTGCCATTTTTTGAACAACATGTTCTCACATTTGGTCTCTGTATCACATTTTGGCAATTTTCACAATATATTAAACTTTTTCATCACCATTATTATCTACTATGGTGATCTGTGATCAGTGATCTTTGAGATTAATCTTACAATTGATCAATTGTACTCATATAAGATGATGAACTTAATTCTGACTGCTCTACAAGGCAGCCCCTCATTTTGCTCCCTCTTCTCAGGCTTCCTTATTCCTAGAGACACAATGATGTTGAAATTAGATCAGTTAGTAACCCTGCAATGGCCTGTATGTGAAAGGAAGAGTCAATTTATGTGGCAAACTTCATTGTCTAATTTCAAGAAATTGCCAAAGCCATCCCAACCTACATCAACTACCACCTTGATCAGTCAGCAGCCAACAATATCAAGGCAAAACCTTCCACCAGAGAAAAGAATATCACTCGCTGAAGACTCAGATGATAGTTAACATTTTTTTTAGCCACAAAGTATTTATAATACTCTTGTACACTTAATAAAGTAAAATTTAGTGTAAATATAACTGGAAAACTAAAAAATTCATGATTCTTTTATTGCAGTGATCTGGACTGACCCTGCAATATCTCCAAGGCATGCCTGACCTTATCATTAAACAGTAAGTCCCCTGAGGGCAGGGACCTAGCTTGACAACACAACTCTTCTAACACCTAGCACAGTGGTCTGTATCCAACAGCAGCTTAATGAATGTTTATTGTTTTATCTTGTATTATATTGTTTTTGACTTGCCTGGTATTGTATTATACTATATCAAGTCCTTTCTCATTTCCTAGTTAGTTTCCATTTGCTTACAAACATGTTCAGGCTTTCCCAATCCTAACAGACTTTTCAGTGACTCTACCACAGCAGATCTATTTTTGTCCACTTTTTTTTTCTATCTTCGAAAGAATAAACTACCACTGCCTCACTATCCACATCTTAGTGTTCTGCAATTTGGAATCTTTACACAATAATCTATTGAAACTGCTTTCTCTTCAAAGATCCTTAAAAGACCCTGTGATTTCCAAATCTGGTCTTCTTTTTTTTTTTTCCAACCCTTACCCTCTTTTACACCTGTGTCCCACTGACACCTGATAACCTTCTCCCCTTCTGGCCTTCTACTTCCTTGACTTCAGAAATAGCCTGACTATCGAGGATTTCTCTTTGTAACCCCCCCTCCCCATCTCCTTTGTCTTCTTGGATGTCCCACAAGATTCCTCTCTCAGCCTTTTTTCTTCTTTTTTACTCAACAGATTTGTATTTTCAGCCAGGATGTCTCTACCAGGCTCTAAGCTTACATCATCAACCTCCTGTAAGCTAACTCTCTACCTTGAATTTCCTAAAGACTCTTCAAAAACCTCATGTCCCAAACATTTTTTATCATTTATTCCAGTTGCACCACTATTCATCCATTCTTCTCATGTTGCAAACTTCAGTGTTATTTTTGACTCGTTAATGAGCAATTATATCAAATGAAGGTGGTTTACCTTAAAAGGCTATATAAATGTTGTTACTCCTTTGCTCAAAATATTTCAGTGAATCCTTAATGCTTATTAAACAAAAAGTCCAATTTTTTTAGCCTCCAGAATCTGTCAGTCTATGCTTGTAATTTTCTCATACTCAAATCCCTTCACTCTTTCCCTAAATCTTTACTTGTTGAAATTCTAGCTCAATCTTGATAATCTAATTTGTATGTCACATGTCTTTCCTCAACCCCTTGAAAATGATCTGTCTTTCATAAGACCTTGTATAATACTTTGTACTTTCCTTTGGGTTTTAAAGTTACTCTAAAACAATTAATTTCTTTATTATTCTGTCTTCCTTCGATCTTGTTTTGTTTCTTGCTCCACCCCAAACTTTCTTAGGAAGGCACATTGTTTATGATGGGTATATTTCTTTCTTTTTTCTTTTCTTTTCTTTTCTTTTTTTTTTTAAGCAAAGCAACTGGGGTTAAGTGACTTGTCTAGGGTCACAATGCCTAGTAAGTGTTAAATATCTGAGGCAGGATTTGAGTCCTGACTCCAGGGCCAGTGCTCTATTCATTGCACCACGTAGCTGCCCCAGTAGTAGGTATATTTCTAAGTCTAAAAATGATGAGATGGGCTACCAACCATTCTTCTGCAACAAATTTTCAAAAATACTCACTGTGAAAAAGTTCTTCTGTAAGAGGATAAAACAGATAATGTGAAATGTATGCTGCCAGCTTTGTGAACTAGCCTGTAAGCATAACTCTAGAACAGAGCTTGATGCTGTGTCCATAAGAACATTGACTATATATATATATATATATATATATATATATATATGTATGTATTTTGCCTTTGCTCCTCAGCCATGAACTCTATGTGCAGGAAAAATTGTAAACATATAAATCTCTAATCTCTATAGCTCTCTGTATAAAGGATTTTTTTCAGCCTAGCAGTGTAAAATGTGTATCAAGAAGAAGTATTCTGAGCTTCATGTCAAATAGTTCTGCAAGGGAGAAGGCTTAGTCATGCTTTACTGCTCAGGAAAGCAAATACAGAGGAGAAGAGAGGAAAAATTGTACTGATAGGCTAAGGACAAATTATTATTCAAATGTGAAAGGCAAAAAAAAAAAAAAATTAATGGAAAACAAGAATTTAAGCACCATTAAATTAATGAGAAAAAATCCAAAATAAGAAAAATGGACAGAAAAATCAAAAAATAATTAAGTAGCTTTGATAAAAGAATGAATGTTATCACATGGAAAATTATTAAAAACTTTAGCTTTAAAAATAAAAAAAAATACTGGTGATATAATGATAGCATATGAAAAGATGGTTTTTCTCCCCCAAAGAAATTCCAATTTATTCAAACAGAAAACAGAAAATAGATCAATGAAAGTCAATTTTTTATTAAGATAAAAATCAGATCTAGCATACTTTGTTTCAAAGGTAGTGGTGGAAAGGATGGACTAAACACATTTAAACTGAATGTCCAGGAAGGAACAAATTAAACTTGATTTGGCTAGGCTGGCCTGCAGAGGAGCAGATGGTGATCCTAGCAGAGGTTCTCAGCATTGCCAAAACATAATCTTGGCTCTATTACCAATTTTGGTCCCATGACATGTAGAGCCAAGTTCTTGGTAAGCTATCAGCAATGCTATAGTGACCCCCTCTGGTCAGGCATAAAACATGGCTCAATGGGCTCTAAAGGTTTTTTTCTTTCAATGAGGATGGGCTCAAAGATCACAGAAAATAATGTATGTTTATACATGAGGGTGAAGAAAGGGCTAAGGTTAAATCTCTCCGTAGAGGTTGGTTTGAGTCAAAGTCAAAGAATTAAGAGTCAAAGATGGTAAAGTTGAAACACTGATAAAGCAATAAATTTCAAGTCAAGGCCCCAAATATTTCTCAGTTTATCACAATTTCCCCTTGGGCAGTTAGCCAATTTAATTTCATCCAACTAACACTTATTACATAGCTATTATATATAAAGAACTGTGCTGAGTTCTGAGAATACAAAGATAAAAAAAATAGCCCCTGACTTCAATTCTAATGAGGGAAGGATACATATAACAGTAAATTATATGTATATAATTTAAGTAGGGAGAAAGTTTGACATCTCTAGGAAAGATGAAAGGCTTTCTAAAAGAGGCTAAGGATTTTAAGATGTAGGTAAAGAAAAAAGCATGTTTCAGACATGTACAAAGGCAAGTGGACATGAGATGGATTGATGAGTTAGAGGACCATCATGTGAGGTGGAATTCAAGGAAAGGCAAACAATATGAAATAAGTCTGGAAAGGGAGGAAGAAGTTCTAAATAGAGCCTTTCAATACCAAGTGGGGAGAATAGTATTTTATATCAGGGACAATAGGTAGATAGTGAAAATTTTTGAGCAAGGGAATGGCATGATTTGTTAGATGTGCTCTTTAAGAATATTAATTTGGTGTCTGTTTTCAGGCTATAATAGAGAAAGGAAACTGAAAACAGGGAAATCAATCAGGAGGCGATTGCAAGAGTCCCTGTGGGAGATGATGAGGGTCTGAACTAAGATAATGTGTGGAGGGAGGGGAGAGATGCCAGAGATTCCATGGAGGTTGAATCAATAAGACTTGGCAAATTATTATATAGAAGAAATGAGGGAGAAGAAAGAATTGAGGATGGTTCTGAGGTTGTAACCTGAAAGGTTTGAAGAATGTTGATGCCTTCCATGGAGTTTGGAAGGCGAGGAGGTTCAAAGGGGAAGATAAAAGAGTTCCACACCAGAGCTGAAGGGCCAGTGGTTCAGCAGAGGGAGATAATCCCCAGCCAGCAGGTCATGATGAAGGATCGAACCTCATGAGCAAGATGAGGAGATCTGGTAATAATCTGAACTAAATTGTCAGCTGAACCCCATGTAAACTGAGGAGATCTAATGGAAGGAGACAAGAGATAAGTGTCCAGGAGTGAGTCAAGGAGGATATTCACAATTGAGGAGAGAGAAGTGGATGATAATCCAGTGAAAAAGACATGGAAGAAGAACAAGAGGAGAGAGCAGAATTCAAGGGAGAAGAGATGATCTAAAAGAGGAGGTTGTTGAAAACTGTTTGGTTAAAGTAGAATAACACCCTAGAAAAGTCCACTGGATTTAGCAACTGGTGAATGGTTTAGATAAGTTGAAGTTCCTTGGCAAGAGGCAACAGATATAAATAACGTTTCCCTAGGAGTTTGATTATAAAAAGGAGACAAGCTATAGCTCATATGGTATGAGAAGGAGAAAGGGGAAAAGGTAAGAAAAAAGGATAATTAAAGTGGCAAGAGCTCATCCTGATTTTCAAAAGAAGGAAGTTGACAAAATATTGGTCAGTGAAGCAGACTTCAGTTCCTGGTGAAGAATAATTAAAGAAACTGTAAGTGAACATAACGAAAAAGGAGAGTTGTGATTATAAAGAACCAGTTTGGCTTCAACAAGAGAAGGTTATTCAGACCCTTTTTGGCAGGATTGTATGATTATTAGATATGATAGTGTTGAAGCTATAATTTATCTAAATTACTACAAAGTATTTAACAAAATCTTTCATGTTATTCTTATAGAAAAAGACATGTAGGCTAAAAGATGGTACAATTTGGTAGGAATAGCTGAATTTGAAGAGTAACCAATAATGTGTTCAGAATGGTGTCCTTTCTAGTGGCACCAGACTGTAGCATTTTTATTACTGACTTGAATAAAGGCAGAGATGGTGACATGCTTATCAAATTTGCAGATAACATATTCAGTGGCAGCATACGGTTCCAAAAAAGATCTCATAGCCTCAATTACTGAGCTGAATTTAATAAGATGACACTGAAAAGACACAAGTATAAAGTCTCACATTTGAATTAAAAAAAAAATCAGCATCATGAGTCCAAGATGGGAGAGGACTGACTAAACATAAGTTGATTTTAGTTGTCTTCAAGAACAATATGAGCTGACTTGTGATATAGCAGCCCCTCCCCCCCCCCCCCCCATAATGAGATTTTAGGATGGAGAGAGAAGGAGGCATTATATCAAAAACTAGGGAGATGATGTCCAATCTGTCCTGGATCTGACCACATCTGTAATGTTCAATTCTAGGAAATATATTTTTAGGAAGGTCACTGATAAGCTAGATAGCATTAAGAGAAGGGCAACCAGAAAAAGAGAAAACTTGGGGGGATGTGACAGCAGTCTTCAAGTAACTGAAGGACTGTCATATAGAAGAGGGATTCAATTTGTTCTATTTGGTCTCAGGGACTGAACTAAGAGTAAAGAATAGACGATATAAAGAGGCAGATTCAGATTTGATTTAAGGAAAAAGCTTCCTAGTATAGGTGTTGCATTCAAAGTTAGTGGGATCTTGAAGAAAAGCCTAGATGATTTGTTTGGTATTTTGTAGACAGGATTCTTATTACGGTATATAGATTGTGCTAAATGGCCTCTGATGTCCCTTTTACCTTTTGAGATCCAGTGCTTCACACTTGGAGAATGACAATATTGGATATGGCAAGAAGAAAAAAATGGTAAGCCCATCAGTAAGATCCAATTCTCCTCTCAAAAGGCACTGTTACTCCATATTCTCATGGGTGTCTCCTAAGTATAAAAATTATCAATACAAATGGCTCTCTTTATTAAAAAGCTAAATTAGAATGTTAGGCAACCCTTTTAAGTTGTTGTAACGTGCCAAAGAAAGCTTCTATCTCAGAGCTAAAAATCCCCAGTTTTTACTTTTAAACAAATTCATGTTTTGTTTTTCAAAAGAAGGCACACTTATGACACATGTTAGAATGGACATTTTTGCTTCCCGGTACTTGTTATTCTCTTTTCTAGAATATGTTTTCCCTTGAAATCTTATCTCTTTGTTTGAGAATGTGAGCTACCTTAATTGCTCTTAGTAATATTTCAGTGATCCTGGTAAAATAGAAAAATTAATTGGAAATTATTGAGTCATTTTCAACTTTATCTGCTTTGCCATCTTATTCCGTCCCATAAAGCTTTTTCATATGCTTATAATTATACTTTTAAATGGATTAATGCTACTCTTCAGAGAAATTGCATGGGAAATCTTTACTGGAAAGAAAAAATAATAACAATTCAAAACATGCCTGAGGAACAAAACAGTATCTCTGGCACACAGTACCCACAATATAACTTTGTTTGCTTTTAGAGCATTTTTAAAAAGACCTTTTGTCTTGACTGCTACAAATTACATAGTATGCTATTGTCTTTCCTTCCCATTTTCTGCTGCACTCCTCTCTCCTACGACTTAAATAAAGATATAATTTCCCATATGTTAGAATTATTCTTTCAGTCTCCTAAGATAACTGTGACTTTTCCATGATTTAATAGAATCAGGGCTAAGGAGTACACATTTTTCTCCAGTATTTAGCGGTAAACACCCTCACCAGATGAGTCTTTCCAAAGCAAGATTTAAATTGTTCATAGCCCAAAATATGCAGACATTAAGAGCTTATGCCTGGTTAAAAACAGAGAAAGTGAAATGGCTTTTTAACCTATCAATTTGCAGTTCTAAGCAAAAGCTACAGAAAATTGCAGCTTTTCTCTTTAAATTTTCATCAACATGGGCTGAT
This sequence comes from Antechinus flavipes, assembly GCF_016432865.1. Classification (NCBI taxonomy): domain Eukaryota; kingdom Metazoa; phylum Chordata; class Mammalia; order Dasyuromorphia; family Dasyuridae; genus Antechinus; species Antechinus flavipes. The sequence continues at coordinate 195,040,961 of NC_067403.1, read as the reverse complement.
TTAAAAAAAAAGAAGTGATTTTCAGAAAATATTATGAGATCATAAGAATTAGAGCTGCAAGGGATCTTAGAAATTGCTGAATTCAGTGCACATTTATGGGTGAAAAAACAGGCTTAGATTTGTCTGGTTCAGCCAAGTGAGTTTCAGAAATGAAAATAAAATCCAGGATTTCTGACTCCAAAAGCAAAAGCAGCACTCTTTCTAGTTTACTATACTACCTCATCATTGTCTATTTCTGTAAAATTAAATATAACGTGTGAATTAAGGCCAGTTTATTCTGGTTTCCAAAATGTTGGTGCTGTTCAGCTGTATATACTTCCATAATGCCAGATGCCACATTAGTAGTTTTTTTCTAAACTGGCACACATGTACATGGAGTAGAGTCAATAGAGGAAATTGAATGACAGCTCTCTTTATCAAAAGGCATCACATTTCTCTGTAGCACATAAAAGCAGGAGACTTGCCTTTCGGAGACTCGTCAATGAGGATGACTGGACTCCTCCCCAGCCTTTCACTGAGGAGCCCTAGAGAGTGGGGTCATAGCATGTCCCTGGTGATTCAGTAGCAGTACCAGGCAAAGGGAAATTCAGTCTTTGTGGAGAAGCAATTAGTGTTCTGGATACTGGGGTGGAGGTGGGGATAGGAACTCTGCATTTTGGGAGTGGAGCTCTCATAAGTTAAAGTCTTGAATAGCTCTGCCAAACTGTCCAAAGTGCTTAAAAATTCTGGGTTTACTGCCCCAGGTGTGTCATTAACCTTAGGGGCATTTCTGTGCCAGGAAAACCTCCCTATCTAAGGCATTCTAACTGTTACCATGCCAGTGTGGTCCATGCCAGCCCTTTCTCAGGGAACCAAGCTACGGGAAACAAATGCAGGCCTCTCTCTTTTTAAAGGATTTTTTAAAAGCCTTTTTTTTTTTTTTAAACTCAAAACAAATCACCTTGACTCTGACTGCTGCAGGCCCAGCTAGCCTTATTCTCAGTAGTCCATTTCCCAGCTGGCCAGATTCCTAGCTGGTTTTTCCATCTCTCTCAACACTCAGGCTCCAGGAAGGAATGTCACCCACCTTTTGGAGAGCTGCCAGAAGGCTCTGACACAGAGCAAGGTCAGCCGGCTGACAGCAGTCTGGGTTCCTTTGTAGCATTCCCTAAACGCCAAAGGGGTTTCTGACACTGATCTATAAGTTGACTGCCCACAATACCACTAAGATGGACGTTGGGGGAAGGAACTTGTGAGGAGAGGTCACAGAAATGAAAGAAGTCAAGCTAGACAAGCAGGGGTAGGTTACCCCTCCAAGATATGCAGGAAACACTGGTGACTATGGGAGGAGGAGGGCCAAGCCCAGGACTACACGCTTCAGGCCACTGAACACCAAGGGCTCCGATGGAGCCAGGGAGAATGAAGAGAAGTAGCTCATGTGTTTCCCCCTCACCTCCCAACTCCTTCAGAGAGAAGGCCCGATGTCCTTAAGGTTCTCTGCTCACTTCAACTTTTTTTTCTTTCCTCTCTTTTTAAATGCATAATTTGGCATCGAAGCTTTTTAACAGTGATATAAAATATTGGCTAACATATGTGAACATTTCTAATTTACTTATTGACCTTGTGTGTAAAGGAAAGGGATTTCAAGTATGCTCTGTTCCTAGACAAGAGACTCTGGTCAGCAAAATAAGGTCTTGGAGCTAATTTAAGACAAATGAACCAGGAGGCAGTGAACGTGGTGGGTGGAGGAGACTGGTATTATACTTTGCTTGCCTAGCAAGAAACTGAGATCAATATATTCCTGGTTTAAAACTGGGAGCTGATAATTACCTTCAAGCTGTAAGTGAGAAAAGCAAGAGCATTTCATTCCCCAACTTTGCTAAAGGTGATGATATTTTGTGAGGTCTTGAATTTTGAAAAGAAATAGAGCCAGGGCTCCAAAAAGAGAGAGAGGACTGAGTTCTTTATAAAGGGAAAACAACAATCCTGCAGAGGGGCTGTGAGGGCCTTCAGGAAGGCAAGAGGGAGTTAAGTGGTTCTAGCCTGATCAGGAAGGCCTCTGACTTGGGGATGACTGACAGTTCTGCCTGCTTTACTTTCCAGTATCACCTACTGCTTAAAAACTGTTGTTTTCATAAGGTAAATCAAAATAGCACCTCTTATTTTTGAAATTTAGGCAGGTAGGTAGTCTGTTCAGGGACACCCACCTAGAATCAGAAAGACTCATTTTCCTGAATTCAAAACTAGCTGTAGATATATATCAGCCATGTGACCCTGGACAAGTCACAATCCTTTTTGTCTCAGTTTCTTTATCTATAAAAATGAGCTGGAGGAGGAAAATGACAAACCACTTTAGCATCTTTACTAAGAAAACCTCAAATGGGATCATGAAGAGTTGGATGTTTCTGAAAAGCAACTGAACAACAGAATTTTTGAAATTTCTGGTTTGTAAATGTTCCTTTTGCTTCTACTAAGCTTTATTTATAAACTTGGACATTGTTCCTCTTTTCTATCCCCTCCTCCAATGCTCCCTCTAGCCCCCAAAATCTCCCTCATTGAATCTTGCAGAAATCCTTCAATACCTTCAAAATCTCCATCTCTTGCCTTGGCTGCAAGTTCAGAAGAAGATATTGTTTCCTGGCAAAGGGCACAATCTTCAAGAGCTGCACTTCTTAAATTCTGATTTACTGAAAAATAAAGCACAGACACTGATATGTGTGCAGCAGAAATTCATCATCTGCAATAAACAAATGGAGAATAACAGCAATGAGCCAGAAGTCAAAAGTTAGAACTCTGAGAACTCCACATATTAGAGTTTTCCCCAGAGATGTAGAGAGAAATAGAGGGAAAGGAACGTTTTGGGGTTTTTAGAAATAAAATGCTGCCTTAGGATAGCCATGGTGAGGCAGTAGAAAAGACACTGGATTTGGAGCTCGAGGATGTGGATTTGAATCTGGTCCTGGCATCATCTTACCAGCTTCTCACTGAACCTGGAATGTCTATAATATATAAACACTATCTTCTCTCTGGATGCTAATAGTCTTTAGAGTCTGGGCTCAAATACAAAGTCTGGCATTTACTAGCTATATGCTACTAAGGCAAATGATTCAACTTTTGAGACTCAGTTTCTTCCTTTGCAAAATGATTATATTTATATTTCCTTTGTAAATGCTTTGTAAATCTAAAAATGCTATGTAAATGAAAGTTACTACTAGCAGAGTTTATTATACGTATTATATATACATGTGTAGGGTTTTGAGAAACTATCATGAGATAGTCCTAGTGGCTGTAAATTTTCTTATGACAACTAAGCTTGGAAATGTATTTTTATCTCATAGTCAAATAGGGATTCAAACAATATGACCAAGAACAATCTGAAGCATAGATAGACTGAATAAAAGAGAATGTGCCTCTAAAAATATGAATGAATGAATAAAAGAACATTTACTAAGTACTTATTCTGTATCGACTTTTTTATTCTGCACTGTACTAAGAACTAGGAATATATATTTAAAAAGACAGTCCTTCCTGTATATGAATTATTGTATGAATAAATATTGTGTTTAACTTATACTTTAACATATTTAACATGTATTGTTTAACCTATATCTGGGAGAGGGGGTGGAGGGAAGGAGGGGAAAAATTGGAACAAAAGGTTTTGCTTTTGTCAATGCTCATAAATTACTCATGCATATATCTCGTAAATAAAAAGCTATAATAAAAAATAAAAAAACAATCCTTGTTCTCAGAGATCATATTCTAATGGAGGAAACATTTTTATTACATATAAAAACACTGAAATCTAAAGACAGTTTTAATAAGGGCTATAAAATATAATTTTTGGTATGACTCAAATTTTTGTCATGGATACTGCAGAACCACGAATTAAATAAGCATTCCATTCACAATACTTACCTTTCTTTAACTTCTCCCCATCTTCTGTGTCTGGCTTAGTTGCCATAACTTCAAATAAGGTCTTAAGAATACTTCGTAAATCACTTGCATAATTTGTTTGCAGTTGATCAGCAACACCTAGGAAATATGGGAAGAAACTGAAGACTACTTACTCATTCATATCAAATCAATTACTGAAAATAAAGTATTATCATGATGTTTCAAAAATTACTTTTATGAATTCATAGCCATAGAAATAACAAGCCCTTAGAACAGTTATAGAGACAATAGGCTCTTCTCCTGCCATTGAGGGGAATGAACGATCTATCTGGATGAAGAGAAAGGAAATGCCATTTTGTTTTGTTTTTACCCTATAGATACATTAAGAAAAATCATGGTATTTGATTAATCAAAATATTCTAATACATTATCCAGATCCCCATAAGTAAGCAGTAATATACTTCATTTGGGGGTTAGAAGGAATGATCTTTCTTTCTATCACTTCATAAGGAAGGGATATATCCTGTGGTACAAACCCAGAATGTAGATTCAGATGATCCAGCTCTGCTTTCTTTGTTGCCTAATCTATGTAAAATGAGGGGGTCTGGCTGGATGGCCTTCCCAATACATGAGTGTGTACACATGTATACATATGTATATCTACACATGTGCGTATGTATACATTTTTATTAGATTATATTTGTACCTCATACAGGGCTGTACAGAAAACAAAGGCTTTGGGCTACCTATTCAGACCTATCCAGCAGTTTCCCTTCCTTGTTTTGATAACTGCATCCTGATCCTAATTCAGCTGTTGTTTCATGATCCATCAAATGATCAGATGATTCAATCATTCATTCATTCATGCTTCTGCCTATCCATGAAATGTTAATGGAATACCAGTGATGAGTCAGGTACTATGCTAGAAAGCTAGGATGTACAAAGTAAGTTTTTGTCCTTTTGGATCTGACAGTATAGTGGAAGAGATATAAAAACTATGCAACAAAGCTGAATGAAATATAGAAAATGAGAAAGGTCTGATGAAAATTCAGAAGAAGGAGAGATTATATTTAGCAGAGAAGATCAGGCAATCTGAGCTACAATTTAGAGGATGAATAGAAAGGTAGAATTTGGATAATCTGAAATGAGAAAAAAGGACATTTTAAGAAATATATAAGCAACAGGCTTCCCTACTAAATAACAAAATACCACTTAGTAGCATGAGTTACATAGTAGCATAAGTACGTTTCATGATAATGCTTCAGTTTTTCCATCTTTAAAATGAGGCTGTTCAAAGTTACTGGGGCTGCAAGTATTTAATTTATGTGGGTGTCTCCCTTATAAATAGAAGGGGTAGGATTAGGCAGCTTCTAACACTGCTTCAGCTCTTAAATGTATGATCATATTTTCATGTCCATCATGCAAGTTCTTGCCTTCTATCTCATTATTACATTATTATTACATTAGCCTCCTTATTTTTCCTTCTGACTAGTAGTTACATTCAATTTACGCCAATGAAAAACAATCCTTCTAAAATGTCATTAAGATAAGTTTACTCCCTAGATTGAATTTCTATCGTTAATTGACATAACTTATTACATGTAAACCTACTGTCATTCAAGGCTCTTCATTACTTAATGCTTACTTAACCAACACTATTTGCTACAATTCCCCCAAAGGACACTCTACTATAATTAAGCCAGTTTCACCATTCTTTCAGGTTCTGAAATTTATAACCTCAAAATTACCCTCAATTAATCACTCTTTTTAACTTGAGAGACCAAGTCAGTTACCAATTCTTGTTATTTCTACTTTCATGACATTTCTTGAGTCTGTTCACTCTTCACATAACCCCTCTACCCATAGTTTAGGTCTTAACCACCTTTTGCCTGCAATGATGTCTAACTGGCTTTCTCAAGTCTCTTGTTTCTCTAATTCACATAGCTGTCAAAATCATTTTTCTTAAATGCAGTCTAACAATGTCATTTCCCTATTCATTAAATCTCAATTACCCACTACTGTCTCCAAGATAAATTATAGATTCCTCTGTTTGGTCTTTCAAACCCTTCACCATCTGGCCCTGATCTCCATTTATAGTCTCCATAGATTTACTCTCCTTCTGTACTCTACAATCCAGCAAAGCTGGGCTTCTTACTGTGGTTTCTCACATATAGCTCTAGTCTTCCACTTCTATACTTTTGTAATATGCAAATGCATGTTATGTACTCTCTTTCTTCTACCTTATAGAATATCTGACTTAAGAATCATCTCAGACCATCACCTTCCACATGATATTTTTCCTGATCCCCATCTTCAGCTTCTTTGTATTCATTGAGTCCAAATATGTGTAGGTAAATCCCCTGGGGACAAAGTTCCATTTTTATCTTTGTATCTTTAGAACTTAGTGCCTGGCACATAGTAGGTAATTAATAAGTACTTATTGATTGAATGAGGATCAGTTTTCCCTCTATAAAATGGTGATAATCACATTTTCATTCTATGTAACTCATGGGGCCATTATGAAAAAATACTTTGTAAACTCTGGAACCATATCAATATAAGTTATGATTATTATTATTTCCTAAGGCAGCTCGTTTAATTTCCAAATATCTAAAATCATTAAGAAATGTTTCCTTATGTTGAGCTGACATAGCTATCTCTCTATTATTTCTACCTAGGAGGGCAGATTCCAACATTACATATTGCTCACTAGTGACATTATATTTACTTTAAATTTTTCCCCCCTGAGGCAATTGGAGATAAGTGACTTGCCCAGGGTCACACAGCTAGGAAGTGTTCAGTATCTGAGGTCACATTTGAACTCAGGTCCTCCTGACTTTAGGTCTTGGGGCTCTATCCACTGTGCCATCTAGCTGCCCTGTATATTTACTTTTAAACATCATATAAATGACAATTTAAAAATCATCCCCAGTGCCAGGTATGTTATTATTTATCTGTATTAGGAAAAAGAGACTAAGCCAACCTTAAATCCTTATAATCTATCAATTCATATCCATTTACTACCTAGATGAGATTGTCAAGTTCCTTTAACACCTTGTTTAAAAAAATAAAAGGTACTGCAAAAAATCTCCTGGCATTTCAAGCAGATGATTTTTATGTAGAAGTATTTGTTAGTTCAGACATTAATAAAGCTTATAAATCGTAGAAAGGGCTACTTTCTCTCTACGAGATTTTCAAGCACCCTGAGGCTTGAGTAATAATAGTTATTCTGAATTTATCCAAAGGAATTTTTTAAAATGCAGAAATTGTTTGTACCTGATATGCAGACAAAAAGTCGGTGAATTAGGTCACTGCTGCTGTGAAACCGGGATCTGATCTTTTCTCTTGTAGCCCTTTTTGCGGCCTGTAAGGCCAGCTGGATCTCTTCCTGGTCAGGGCCTTCTGACGAACAGGAACTTGTCTTCATACTGCTGTTCAAAAAGCACATATGTGGAAGGGTGGTTAGCAGACATTCACTTCTTTTTTTAGATAATACTGACTTCTGTTGAAAATCATCACTGCCAAGTGGTATAAGCAAGCATTAGTTTGTATTTTCCAATATTTCATATGATGATAATGTAATACTTTGATGGATCTGTAATCTCAACAGCACAGGTAGTCCCTTCCCTGCTACAGATTACAATTTATCAATTCCATAGTATCTTGAGCAATTCCTACCTATGTGTTTCTTCCATTCCTCCCTAGAGAATTTCTCCCAATGAGCTGTAAATTTTCCTTATAGTTTTTGGGTTTTTGTTGTTGTTGTTATTCAAAATATTTCATGGATACTGGTATAATACTTATTTGTTTATTTGTACTCCTACTACAAGATCAGTTCACGTGGCTTCTTTTTCAACTGAATGATCAATGAAGTCTTTATTTTATTGTTATGTCTTTTTAAAAGGATAAGGATATATAAGAAAAAAGATTTACCATGGAAAGATTGTTCTATTTCCAAAGGTCTTCTAAGATACTCGTTTTTAATATTATTTCTTTCACAGTGTCTTAAAAAAAATTTATGGTGGAATATCAGGTGGAACATTTATAATAATTAACATTCTCAAAGTAGTTTGCAAATATTTTTTAGCACATCTTTGAAACTGTTTAAATATCCCTGTTTTCCAGATGAGAAACTAAAGGAAGAATACAGGTATTTGTCCAAGGCCTTATTATCCAAGTTTCAGTAAACTAGAGCAAGAGCAAAACTCTGAAATTTTGACAGTACATTGTTACCTGAAATCAAATGATAATTGTAGATTGACACAATTTCATAGGTTATTGACATAAAATGACTGACTGTAGTTGATCTACTTAATAGCAATAACTAACTATTGGAGATTGAGAGAGATCATCTTTGACTGTTAATGGTTTCATCTTATTTAAGTAAGCCAGAAAAATCATTAAATAGAATATTTTAAGTTTCTTCTTTTGTAACATGTGAAGGTTAGACTAGATCACTTCTGAGCTTCCTTCCAGCTAAATTTATATGGTCTTATGTATTTTCCTCACCTTCACCTTCAATTCAGTACATATATCCTCAGAAACTAAGAAAAAATAAAGATTGCTATCTGTATCCTCAGGTAATAGCATGAGTGGTATTATCTATCAAAGGATTCAATATGTAACTGCAATGGTTTAATACCAAAATGAGTATCGTATAATCTGAATAAAGAAACATTTAAAAGTTATCTCTTTTGTACAGAACACTTTGTTAGACATGAAGAGAGCAACAAAGTTTAAATAAGACCCTGTGGGGTAGCTATCCTGAGGCTTATAGTGATATTATACATTATTCAGGCAGTGGCTGTCAATTCTGTGGATTACACAAACCCTGTTTCTTTTTCTTTCTCTGTACATGTTGATTTTTTACTGTGAAGGGAGAGGAGAGAGAAGAAAGAAAAGTCAAATTAGTAAAGTTTGCTACATTTCTGTAAATCACAGGATCATAGATTTTTAGAGTTGGAAGGGACCTTGGAGATTATTTAGTTCAACCTCATCCTTCCAAAGGCAAAGACATTTATCAAAAGGATAAATGTTCTTTCTACTATGTCACACATACCAAAAACTCTTCCTAAAATTATTCCAAGGAGGAATGTGAAACTGATGAGATTGAAGTTCAGCACTAAATGCTGAGACTGAGAAGAGCAATTGGTAGCAAATGTTGGGGTTTGGCAGCAATTCACATGTGAAGAATTCACAATGGCCTTTCTTCTTGTTCAAAAAATAGGTTTATTTATGAGAATAAGTTTCAGACAAAAATGAAGAGATACTATAGGCACAAGGAATGATAAATATAAAATAGATTTGGGAGAGCATATAGTTAGCAAATAAAGCATTGTTAACAATTAACAATGGAAAGGCAAGTTCCCCAATCGAAATCACAATTAACCAGGAGAAAGGGAATACAACATCAGGTAGTAATACTAACTGACTGGCTAAATTCTTCCCCCAACTGTTTTTTTTAAAAATTATTTTATTTGAAAAAATAGTAAGGAAAAAAAGAACAGAAAAAGAATATAAGATAAAACAAAAAACATTGTCATGTACCCAGCAGAACATCAGCAAGGATTCAAAATATATAACAACAAATTATCAGGTCAAGAAAAAATATATGTTAGTACAAGAAATTATATTTATAATGTCTTTACTTTTCTTTATTTTTCTTATCTAAGAAAATTTTTTTTTTCCTTTTCTTTGCTTCCTTATAAATTGATCTTTGGTTCTCTACTGTGCACCTTATTTACTTTATCTTATTTTTCCCTTTTCATTGAGTTCTTCTATAAATTCTCTTTGGATGGGGTTGAACTATCCAGCAGTGAATATCAGATAATAAGGTTCTTTTATAGGGTAACAAGAACAATGACATAATGGGGTAGGTACCTGGGTGGGGATGACCTAATGAGGGAAGCACCTAGGATGACATAATGGGAGGTACTGGAAAGGCTCCTGATATTCTAATAATGTCTAAAATGGATAAAGAACTTTATCCCAAAATAAACATTAAGAGGGACTAAGTACAGCCTAAGATCTAAGATATAAGACCTTTATCCTATCAAACATTAAGAGGGAATGGTTATAACCTGAGGCAGCGTAACTAAATAGGACAATTAGGGAAACTGGGTCAGGACATCAAATGGGAACTGTGGCACAACACTCAAAGTTGTCCATTGCATTTTTTGATAGCTCACTATGTCATGTGCAACTTTATAACAATGATATCTATATTTTCATTGATAAAAATGCTAAAAATAAAAAAGTCAAGCATTTATTTTGGGGGACATTCCATTACAGACCTTTTCCCATGTTGATATGAAGCTATTAATGACTACTTTGGGGGGTAGGGGTGGCCATTCAACTAGGTACAAATTCAACTAATTGTATCTAGTCTATATCTCTTCATGTTGTTCACAAGAATGTTATGACTCAACCAATCAAGAAACATTTATTATGTTTTTAGTATGTCCCAGTTACTGTGCTAAGTAACAAGGATACAAGGAAAGGCAACTTTTGATGAAGTCATTATAGTTTTTTGTAATCATCACTTCCCATTTCATCTTTGAATAACAAGCATTTAAAGGCAATTCTGCTCTTAAGGAGCTTCTAGACTAAAAAGGAGATAACATACAAATAACTATATATGAAAAAGATGTATCTTCCTTTTTAATGTGAATTTTGAAATTAGTTTATTCTCTCCCCTCTTTTGAGAAATGTTAAAATGATCATCCTGGAAACTTAATTTCTCAGTCTCTCTTATTGCCATTATTAAGACAATCATGATATGTCCAAACTGCCTTGATTAGCATCTTTAAGATACCAGTGAAGGGAACTTTCCAAACAGTTTTGTTAAGTCCTGATGGAATTGAGTTTTCCCAGAATATCCCAGATTTGTTGTGCCACAGTTCCCTTTTGATGTCTTGACCCAGTTTCTCCAATTGTCCTATTTAGTTACTCTGCCTCAGGTTATAACCTTTTCCCCTTAATGTTTGATGAGATAAAGGTTTTAAATCTTTAGGCTATAATCATTCCTTCTTAATGTTTGACAGGAAAAAGGTCTATCCATTTTAGACATCATTAGAACATCAGTAACCACTCCAGTACCTCCCTCCATTGTGTCATCCTAGGTGCCTCCCTCCCCCTATTAGGTCATCCCCATCCAGTTACCTCCCTCATTATGTCATTGTTCTTGTTATCCTATAAAAATCTTGCTGTCCCAATACTCAGGGCTGGATTCTTTGAGATGATAGTCTCATTCAGCCCTGGGACCAACCATGGATCTATTTGGTCCCAGTATATCTCTCCATTTAATAAACGATTAATAATTATTAATAATTAATAAACTAATCTCTGTCTTGATCAGTTTCTCAGGCATTACAGGTTGTCTTTATCTCCCCAACTCTTCCCTGATATTTCCTCTCTTTCCCCTGAGAACCCCCAAGATTATATTTCCCCTATAAAAGACACGGTTATGATAAAGATCTCTGCTAAGTCCTTTTCAGGATTACTCTCATAGTGTTTTCCTTTAATCGCATCTTTCTCCTTACTATAGCTAACTCTGGTTAATCTGCTAAATTCCTCTATGGATTTAGCCTGCCACTTGATGGCATACTCACACCTCACGGCATATTCCTTCAATGACTTCTTCCAAACCCTTTCCTAGCTAACTTTATTGCTCTCCAAAATCTATTACATATTTACCATTCTTGATGCCTAAAAATAGACCTCTTCGTTTATATGTAACCTCTTCTCTCTCTTTTTTTTTTGGCTGAGGCAATTGGGATTAAGTGACTTGCCCAGGGTCACATAACTAGAAGTGTTAAGTGTCTGAGGGCAGATTTGAACTCAGGTCCTCCCTGACTTCAGGGCTGGCACTCTATCCACTGCACTACCTAGCTGCCCCAGTAACCTCTTCTCTTAAATAACAGTATCTTTTGGCAAGGAGAAAGCCCTTGTGTATTTGTCACATGTGCTTTGTGATGAGGTTCTGAGCAGGGGAGAGAGTTGTGGGAACCCCGTTCTGGTTGGCCTGCAAGTCCTTTGTAAAAGAATTTACGAACCGGAAAAGTTAGACTGACAAAAGAAGGTTATTGTTGAAACTGAGAAGCCAGCCTTTGCTAGGAAGGCTGACTTCCTCAGAGGCAAGGTAAAGTTCCTAGCAGAGAAATCCTGACAGAGAGGTAAAGAGAGAGGGGTTAATGCTGAAAAGAGAATGTCTTAGAGAATGTCTTCTCAGTGGGCAGGAAGTCCTCAAAGACAGCTATGCCAAGGAGAGAGGGAGAGAGAGGTTCCTTGGCATGTCCTGCTTTTGGCTTTCTGAAAAGAAGTGTGCCAAGTTGCCCCTTTTTATAATTTGAAACTTTAGCTAGGGGCTGGCTGCAGTTTGAGTTGAAATCAGACTGAAATCTTTGAATTGAATAGAAATTTTCCATTTGAATGAGTGTCCCTGGATTAATCTCCTATTCAACAGAGGTTGAAATCTAAATTTCCAGCTCTGGCTAAGGATTCCCACCGAGATAAACAGAATGAAACTACTTTATCTTGATTCCCTAGAGGGGGTCTCTCAGGGGAGAACTTCTCCTAGGATTCAGTGTTTCTCAAGCCTTCCTTCCAAAGTCAGAGAAACAGTTCCAGTGTTCCCCACATTATTTTGTGCCTTGTATTATAACTAGGATTGCTCCTCTGACCTCATCATATTCAATGATAATGATTATTATTATTAGTATTACTTTTGGTCTAGATGCACAATTTCTTTAGTGTAGGCAGTTCCCTTTGTTATAGAAACTCTTTCCACCATTGTAGACTGGCAATTTATCTGTATTTATGTCACAGAAAGTTGTCAGGAGCCCTGAGAAGAGATGTGACACAATGAAGTCCCATAATAATATGACAGAGGTAGGACTTAAATCATTTTTCTGATCTTAAGACTAGCCCTATATGTTTTATACCAAACTGCCTTGCCATCCATCTAAAAATGCTGTCAAAAAGAAAATGAACTTAGTTTGACTTGATTTGTTCTTGATGAAGTCATTACAGTTCTTTGTAATCACCACTTCCTTTTTTTCTTCTTCAAATAACAAGTATTTATTTTCTCTCATTCTCAAACTCCAAACCAAAAGATAAAAGAAAAACAAAGACCTTGTAACAAATATGCATAGTCAAAGCAAAGCACGTTTTCATAATGGCTAGGTCCAAAAATGAAATCATTCTGTTTCTTGTATCTCATACCTTTCAGAAATTGAATAGCATGTATCATCATTAGTCCTCTGGAATTGTGGCTGGTCAACGCATGAATCAGAATTCTTAAGTCTTTAAAAGAAATATGCCTCCAAAATACTGTGATTGTATAAATTGTTCTTCTAGTCTTCTCAAATCTCTGCATCAATTTCATCCAAATTTTCCCAAGTCTCCCTGAATCCATCTTTATTCCCCTCTCATGGTACAACAGTATTCCATCAAATTCATGAACCATAATTTTTCAACCATTCCCCAAGGTATGGGCACCCCTTGGTTCAAGTTCTTTGCTACTATAGAAAGGGTGCTATAAATATTTTTGTTATATTGTTTATTTTGTTTCTTTAATCTTTTTGGGATAAGGGCTATTTATTTACACTCTAAATCCCTAAAACCTAAACAATAAGCCATTGAGGCTTGGGGTGGGGAATTATTATTCAATGAAATTCAATGACAGCGAGTCAACACATCATTTCATGAGGTCATTGATCCTCTTCCAGAATAAAGGATTTATAACAATAAGATAAAGCCCCCAAGAGTTCAAAGTAGTCATGTGACTTTTTGGACATAGTTTTAAATTGCTTCCCAGAAGGGCTGGACCAATCCAAAGCTCTATCAACAGTAATAATATTCCTGTTTCCTTCCAGCCCCAGGAACATTTATCATTCGCTATCTTTGCTATCCTTCCCAATCTGATGGCTGTGAGAGAGAACTCATTGTTGCTTTTATTTAATTTTCTCTATTTGTTAATAATTTGGATGTTTGTAACTTTAATTTTTTCCTTTGAAAACTTCCTGTTTACAACTTCTGACCATTTACCAACTGGAGAATGACTTGTATTCTTATAAGACCAATTCCTTATCTTGGAAATACTTTTATCAGAGAAACAGGTCACAAATACTTTCCCTAAGTTAACTGTTTACATTCTAATTTTATCGGCATTAATTTTGTTTGTGCAAAAAACCCTTTTCAATTCCATGTCTATTCTTGCTATCTATATATTCATGAATTCTTACTTTATCCATTGATCCCAAAGGAAATTTGTATCTTGCCCCTCTCATTTATAGCCTAGTATTTTACATCAAAGTCATCTATCCGGTTGTAACTTATCTTGGTATATGACATGAGGTATTGATGTAATGGAACTGTATCTCCTGATCTTTGTGGAAGGGGGGCCACCTGGCCTGGGGAAATTCCTAAAAATGGTCTCCACCCTCCTATCTGATTCCTACAGGAAATTCCCACTTCCCAATTGATCTGGGAATCACTTTGGTCTGGGAAACAATCACCACCCTTTATTGATTTGGAAATCAGCCCCTAATTGCTCCCTAACCCTAAACCATAGAAGGCTAATAAAAAACAAGATTCTTGGGATCTTCCTAAGTAGCCTGTTGAGGAAATAGTTTCTTAGTGAAAATAAACTTTTTTTTTCTTTTTTGCCAAAAACCTCGCTTGCAGATCCAGACTGCGAATTCTTTCACATAAACCTGTGACACTGGCCTAGGGACCCCCACTGCTGTTAGGATATCTCTCACCCCTCAACAGTAGTGGTAGTAGTAGTAGTAGTAGTAGTAGTAGTAGTAGTAGTAGTAGTAGTAGTAGTAATAGTAGTAGTAACAACTAGCATTTATATAGTAATCTAAGATTTACAAAGCTTCACAAACACCCTGAGGGTGTTATCTCATTTATCTCTATTATTTTCTCCATTTTACAGAAGAGAAAACGAGCTGAGAGAGGGAAATGATTTATCCAGAGTCACTCAGCTAATAAATGTTAAGAGACAGTATTTGGACTGTGGTTTATGTAATTCCAAGTCTGGCACTCTATTCACTGTACCACTTAGCTGCTCAAACCATTCCTACCTTGAAAGAGCTCACATTCTAATGCAGGAAAAAACATAAAAATCATGTAGACACAAGAAATATACAAAATAAATTGGAGGTGATTTCAAGAGAAGGCAGTAGCACTGAGTCAGGGATACTGGATCACTTGGTTCCAGGAAAGGCTTCTTGCAGAAGATGGGTTTTTTAGTTGATATCTGAAGGAAATCAGGGAAGCCAGGAGACAAATATGAGGACAGAGAGAATGCTATGCTTGGAGGACAGGCAGTGAAAAGGCAGAGTCAGGATAGCAGTGTCATTGGATCATAGAGTTCATAACTATCCAATACAGAAGTTATGGGCCAAAGGTAAAAGCAACTTTAGCTGTCTCCATGATCCAGGACAACCAGAATCCAAGAGAAGTTAAACAAACCATGAATTGATGTTTCTTTGACCCTGGGCTTACTTACCACCTCTCTCCAACCACCCATACCACTTATGGTAAGGCTAGTCTAGCAGAACCAAAGACTTGACACATGATCATTTAACAAAATCCAACTTGATACTTTGGATCTCCACTCCCCATTTTTTAGTGCTCAGTCCTAACCATGGAAGTTGGTTGTATTAGAGTAAGTATAACGATGAGTTACAAACTTTGTAACCTTTGGTTACAAAAGCATGCTAGAGCCTGTGACAACCAGCTAGCACTTAAGCAACAACTCCATAGCAACAACTGCAAATCTCTGACTTGGGGGCACTGAGGCAGACAGCCCCATAACATCAGTGTGGAAAAGCTGAAAACTGTTTATGCTAGGGTGGACAACCCCATAGTACTGTTCTGCCTCAGTTTCCCTATGTTAGTTTTCCTGAATTGTTTTGCCTCAGTTTCCTTGAGTTGTTCTGCCTCAGTCTCTGTGGTGGCAACCCTCCTTCCTGGCCATTAGGAGTGAGATAATTAGGGCTGGAAGCCCTGACTACTAACATTCCAAAGAGTCATAAAATGCAGATGGTCTATCTTAAGATATATAGGTATATCTCCTATCTCAGACATTGTGGCTCCTAGTCTACCCAACTTATCAGAATTTATGATACTTCTTCATCCCCAACCTGTCAGAACTGAACTTATGGTCTGTTCCTGGAAATTCCTGCTCACCAGTGCTCTTACCCATCCACCCCCCGCCTTTGTTTCCTGATTGCTGGAGCCCTATAAGAATCACTGGAATCCCTCACTCTTTGCTGGATACTTTGAGACAAGAGTCTGATCCAGCCAGCTGGGGTTAAAATGGATCCTTTTTTGCCCCCAGTCTATCTCTCCCTCTAATAAAATATTAAAAACTCCAATGTCTATCTTGCCTCAGTTTCTCCAGCATTACATTATCAGTGCTATAAAGCTTTGACCTTCCTGTACAAGGGCAGACAAGCCTACAGAAACAGCATGCTAAGTCTCTAAATTGCTGATGCCAGTCTGGAGAACTGAGGGAGAGGGAATGGGATATAAGGTGTGTGTGTGTGTGTGTGTGTGTGTGTGTGTGTAGGTTCGGAACACTCCACTAAGCATAAAGAAAATCACTTAGTATCCAGCTAGGGCCAGTTCTGTCTACCAAAAGTCACTTGGAGCAGAGATCTAGGCTGGTGAACTGTGAATTACCCAATGTGAGAGGAGGCTGAGATGCATTGATTGAGACTGAGATGCTCCTAAGGAAACCACCATAGACATATTTGGAAAGTGAAAAATAGTAGAAAATAAAGGAAGGAAAAGGCTGAAATTAACAAAAATCTCAGAAAGTAGAAAATTCAAAGACCTTGAACATAAACAGATACAACAACAGGAAGAACACTAACAACAGAAGAAAAAAGATCTCCCAGACCTAATAAACAAGTTTTTGTAAAATAATGGAAAATGATCCAACATTTTATGAGACACAGGACCATGTAGAAAGTGAGAAATGAAACAACGACATGCTGTTCCTTAGTGATTCAAAAGAGAAATGAGAATTATGAATGTAGAATGTATAGCCTGTATAGCAAAAATAATGGGTAGAATAGAAAAACTAGATCCTGTAATGATGTCTCATCAATGAAACGAGACAATAATAAATTGGAAATAGAAATATACAGAAGTGAAAGATGGTCTAGAAGAAGAGAAGCAAAATACAATTGTTTTAAAAGAAAATAGATTCCCTATGCTGACAAAACATACTGATCTTAGATACAGGATGTGTAGAGAGAACCTAAGCATTATAGATCTTCCAGAAGAATGTGACTAGATGAAAAACATGAGCAGTATAATCCAATAAATAATATAAAAGAACTGCCCAGAACTTCTGGATACAGAAAATGAAATACCAATTGAAAGAATTCATAGATGCCTTTAGAAAAAATTTAAGGTTGCAAATTCTAGGACACCTAGTAGTTAAATTTAACAATTCAATTCAGAAACAAATTCTGCAAGCGATTAGGAGAAGAATTCTTAAATAAAAAGAAAAGGATTTTTCAAATAATATAATACTATTAAGAACCCATTAGAAAACAAAGAAGTGAATGGAATAAAATATTCCAAAGAGCAATGAAGCTTAGAATGGTGCCCAGAGTGATCAAAGCTGCAAATATGAGCTTAACCATAAATAAAAGAGGATAAACATTCCAAAACAATGATATTTGAAACATTTTAGGAAGATGGAATAGATTATTTGATTCCCACACATCCCAGACAAAAGAAATACAAGAATGATTCAGTAGCCAAGAATAGCAATAACAGAAATTGCAAAAAGACCAGAAAGAGCCTTCTTTCTAAATGTATACAATGAAACAGAGAAGGCAGAAGTCTGATGGGAGTCACAGTGTAGGGCAGGTCTGGGGCATTATGGAAAGAACTAATATCTTGCCTATGGGTGACTCAAGGTTTTTTGTGGGATTACAATACAACATGGAAGTGGGAAGAGTAGCAGGAGGATGCAAAGAAATGTGTGATTTGCCTTCCTCAAAGTGAGAGCTAGCAATAAGGGGAAGGTGGCTTTTTTGGTCTCAATAAGAGAAAGGTCTTTAGAGGAGTGGGTTAGGAGGAGAGAAGAAATACCAAAAGATGGAGAGGAAGGAAGGAGGCTTTGATTTGGTGGTAGAAAGGGGTTCCACTAATGAAGTTTGTAAGGATGAAATGTTTTGTGAAGGAATATGGGGAATTGTGTCTGGGGAATTTAGTGCCTGAAAAGACCATTCATTCCATCTTGAGGGGGGAGGGGAGGAAGGGAGGAAGGTTGGCACTCCTTGGAGCAAGTGGCACTTCAAGGAGTCAAAGATATGAATCCAAAGTGAAGATTCTGAGACATTGGGGGAGGGGGGATGGAATTGTTGGGAGAGGGGAATAGATCAGTGATGGTTTACATAATTAGGGATGTGGTGGGGGAGGGAGGCCTATCATGATACAGTATCTTCTATGACACTGGCAAGAACTGGCACTCTTCGGAGAGTGAGGCACAATGGAAAATGACTACAAAGGAGTAGCAGAAAATACCCAGGGAGGAGAGGAGAATCTAAAATGGATTCCTTGGAAGTTTTGACTGCATAAGGAATACAAAGAATAAAGAGAAACTAGATAATTTTAGGGGTCATTAATTAGGAAATGAGATTCTAGTGTAAAAAGAAAAATTGAATAATGAAGAGAGTAAGAGGAATCCTTTCTGGAAAGGGGAGGTGTCAAAAATTAAATTAAAAAAGTTAATGAGTACAACTAGTTGAAGGGGATGACAGGAAAGGAGAATGTACTTGACTGAGAGGAGAAAAAGGGAGGGGGAGAATAAACAAATAAAAGCAGAAGAGAAAATGGAACTAATAAGCAAGACCCCAAAGGGAAAGAAGTAGTAGATGAAAGGAGGACATCAGGGATGAAAGAAAGAGAGCTAGGGGGAAGAGGGCCATTTTATAAAAAGGATTAAGGTAAAGCAACTGTTTATGGCAGAAGAGGAAAAACACAATAATTTTAAAAATAAAAGACAAAGGGATATATAAACCTAACTCATAACTTTAAATGTGAATAGATAACATAATCCAATGAAATGAAACAGAGTGATAGATGAGAAAACAAAACACCACAATCTGTTGCTTACAAGAAACATATATAAAACCCCAAAGGCATATAAAAAAAAAAATAACAGTGAGGGAACAGAAAAATTTACTTTGCATCAAGTGAATCAAAACTGACAGTAGTTACAATCATATTATCTAATAAAGTGAAAATAAATATTATAAAATAAAAAGCGCAAATAAGTAAACTATGTTATGCTGAAAGGAAGTATAGAACAAACCAATTTAACTAACACATTTCAAATTCCTTAGCATCTAATCAGACATTATCTGAGCTACAAGAAGATAAAGACAGTAAGACAACAGTGACAAGAGACTTCAATATTCTTCTTTCAACTATGATAAATCTAACTGGAAAAGAAATAAAAGGTAACTGAAAAAATTGCTGGAAAATTTTAAGGTAAAAAACTTATAGTGTCTTCTAAATGGGATTGCAAAAAGATATACATGTTTCTCAGCACCATAAGGAACTTTTACAAAAATTGACCATATATGAGACAGAGAAATATTGCAAACAAATATAAAAAAGAAGAAATAATATATTCTTTAAAGACCATAATGCAATGAAAAACAGTAATTGGTATAGGGACCACAAATAAAGGATACAAACATAAATGGAGACTAAACACTGAAATTCAAAATAATGAATGGGTCAAAGAACAAATCATATAAACAATAATTATGTAAAAGAAAACGAAAATGAGAAAACAACATACCAAAATTTCTGGGATGCTAGTAAAGCAGTCCTCAGGGGAAAAATTATATTCCTATAAACATACATACAAACAAACATACAAAATAAAGAGGATTAATAAACTCAATGTGTATTTTAAATAAATAGAAAGCCAACAAATGAACAAAACTAAAATAAATACAAAAGAGATAATAAAAATTGGAGGGGGGGGAATAAATAAATTGGAAACAAAAAACCTATAGAAACCATATTAAAAAAAAATCTAGTTCTTTGAAGATTATTAAAATTGATTAAAAAGAAGAGCAGAAAATCAAATTAGTAAAATAGCAAATAAGCAAAATGAAATCACAGCAAAACCAGAAAAATAAGAATCAAAATACCTCATGCACAGTTATATATTAATAAAATTATAAACACAAAAGTAGAGGAATACCTTAAAATATGAAATACTAAACTATCAGAATAACAGAGTTCTTAAATAACTCAGTCTCATAAAAAGAAACAAATCTAGCCATAAAAATAACTACTAAAGAAAAAAAACTCCTCATCCTAATGTATTCACAGCAGAACGCTAGCAAACTCTATCAAATTTATATCCATCTTTCATAAATTATTTTCAAAAATTGTGAAAGTTCCCTATCAGAATCCTTTTATTAGTATGAAGGTAGCTTATGAGGCATAGAGTTTTAATTATAGGAAATTTTGCCGGGTCTGGTTCAAAAGAAAGGACGATCCTAGATTGCTCTTGTATAAGAGAAAGAGAGACAGAGAGAATGTTTATCTAGTGTAAACTATATAATCACATCACCCCAGTGGAAAAGACTGAAACGGTAAAATTGCCATTCACAATCTACATTCAAATAATACAATTTTGGGTGTGTTGTAATGTTATTGTTCTCTTTAAGGGTGATGTATTTAATCAGTTGATGAATATATTACTGTTATGTGTGTTAGTATTGGTTCTTTCTGGTATACTATGTTATTTCTGTATATAAATACTTATTACTTCCATTTGAAATGTTTCAACCAGCTTCCTTACTTACTATTGCTCTCTAACATTCTTCAAATTTCTTCAGGTACTGTCTTTGACAATGGCTAAATCCAACTGCCCCACCAAACAGGTCCTTACTGAGGATAAAATAGCCTCCAAGAGTATTATACCAAGAGAGAAAGGGTGAGGAAAAAAGTACTAGTATCAAAGGATCTGAGAATAAAGAAAAGGTCAGTTCAACCCCTATATAGGGAAATGGTTGTGGAAACAGGGATAAAATTAGGACTTTCTTTATTGCAAAGGGAAGAAAGGGTGATTCAAGATATTGCCAGTGATAGATTGAAATATTTCTCACAATGGGCTTTACTACTCCAGAAACTTTTGAGAGATGGACAATATCTCCAAACCTTTCATTCTGTTATGTTCCTTTCTTGAGAATGATGCTTACTTCTTAACCAACCCCTCAATTGTCTATGACAATATTTAGTTATAAATTATTATCTTTTCTTCTGGCCATTGTTGGGAGGGACTCAGGGGTCCTCAAACTACAGACCGTGAGCCAGGTGCGACAGCTAAAGACGTTTATCCCCCTCACCCAGGGCTATGAAGTTTCTTTATTTAAAGGCCCACAAAACAAAGTTTTTGTTTTTACTATAGTCTGACCCTCCAACAGTCTGAGGGACAATGAACTGGCCCCCTATTTAAAAAGTTTGAGGACCCCTGGATAGCTAGTTGGCAGAAAAAGAAAAAAACAAGTTTCCTGCTGTTTGGTTCTATATAATTTCATCCAAGATCCCCAGGTAGAACCAGGTGGGTGGGGTAGTACAATAGTGGAGTCTGACCAAGTTCTCACCTTTCCTCTCTTCTCTCACCATAGACACATTATGACTATTCTTAAGTGGGTTTTCTATGCTTCTTACTTTTGTAGGAGTTTTGTGTTTTTAAATAAAAAGTTTCAATGTTTAAAAAAGAGGCTTATTTAGATTAGGATTTGTGTGGCTCAGAAATAGTGAGGGGTCACCATTTTTAAAAAAAGCTGGAGAGATCTCTAGGAGCAAAGCAAAAGTTTATTGTACGAGAATGGGGCATCCCACCTGTTGAGAAGACAATCAAAGGGAGGAGGCACCTTTTAGGACAGATTTGACACTTAAATAGTCCCTAATGCAAATACCCTTCCCATCACTTACTATCTATCATCTTCATTGGCTAAGAGTCTTACATTCTAAATGCCAGAACTACCCAAGAAATTGAACTTGGCCAATAAGTATATAGTTGCCCATATTTGATTGAAGTAGAGAGAAAATGATGTCATGGAAGGATAGCAGGAAGGGGACTTAGGTATGCCCTTGAGTCAATGCTCAAGGACCTTCAGGCCTACTCCAACTCTGAAGTAGATGAAGCCTTACTCCATTTTCACAATTGTCCTGAGAGAGCTCATCTCATTCAGATTCAAAATATTATTATTCAGTACATGTTTACATTATCACATATCACATATACCTATCATCATAAAGAGCTTTGACAAAACTTTATATACTTTTCCCACTTCTCCCTCCTGGGAAGAGGCCAAGAAGAAAACTAACATTTTGGGCTCTAGAATATAGAGAAAATAAACATTTATAAAAATCAAGTTCTTAAATGTTATAAAGACCAATTGATTATATAAACTACATATATTGAAAACAAAAACTTGAAGGCTCATTTTCCCCTTAAATGTAATAAATTCAAGAAGCCATGCTTAGCTGCAGCAGATGGCATTCCAAACCCCTATTCCTGGCAGGCAATTATGTTTCTGCATCGAATTAAGTATAAGTGGTGTTATAAACTGCAGTAGGGAAGATATGTGATGCTAAATTCCCATCAAGGTAGGCAAAAAAGCTTTTCAGGTTCAACCTTTAAGTCCTAGCCAATTTGATAAATGGTTAGTACAAAAGATTAAAAAAAGTCAATCAGGCCAAATGTCACTGCTGCAGGAATATAATATACTGAGAGAGAAATCAAGTGAAGTGTCCCTGAACTTCAAAAAAGAGTGAGAGTCATAAAATCTGAAGTTTATATTGTGATGTCAAAAGAACAATTAGTTCTTTTGGTAGATTGGGGCAAGGAGGAAGGGGACACTGATTATTCATTGCTGAGAAGGGCAAATCTTTTACTACATGATTCAATGGCACATTTCATTTTTTTTTTTTTAAACAATGTTCCTCTCTGTTTCTGCTTCTTTTGCTTAATTGACTTTAAGTGCGACTTTTAAGATTCATGGAAACTTTCAAGTAAATTGGGAGGGCTAGTTTAATATAGATCCAATAGGTTTCAAAAAATAGAATGCTTTAGGACAGAAAATCAATAAGGCCATGATCAGAGAGTACCCAGAAGCAGCGATACTTATAGATACCCAAGGAGAAATAAATAAGAAAAAGTAGGGTGCAGAAAACATAAATTTATTTAGGACAGAAACATTTTTACTGATCAGTAAAATAGTGCAGATGACTGAGTCTTAGTAAATAGTAAGTACATACAGTTTGGTCAGGTGCCATTATGATATCTATTACCTTGAACTATGATAATAGAGGCTAAGTCACATATCTAACCCAGAGACATTGCTGGGATGCTCCTTTCTATGACTGTACTATATTCCTGTAAACTAACATTTATCATCAGTTTAATATTGTTCCTAAAAATTCCAACTTTATATAGTACCTATTAGAATCTACATATATTTATTTGTATCATTCCATTTGGATACCAATAATGCCAAAAGTAGTTTGTGCATGAGATTCAGTATAATATACATCAGTGAAGACATGTATGACTGTCGGTAAAGGGAATGATTCAATAAAAGTAAGAATTATGTTTTTGTGAATTCCCTACAGAGTGTTGAAGGAAAAACAATGCCAAAGAATAAGAAGGCATCAATGGGTTGTGATCTGACTGTGGAAGGAATCCCCATAATAAAGAGGGCAACAAAAAACCAAAGTATATATTTCATAGGAACTGGGTTAGAGAACATTGAAGATCCCTTGTCACTTAAGTTTCTATATCCTAAACTCTTCCTCTGCCTATTTTATGCATTTTCTTCATTCTATTTTCCACATCTCTGAGACTACAGAGTAGTTTCTTAGTTTAATTACTACGAAACATATTCATTCATTACTTACTGAGGCACTCAATAGTATTTAAGTCAGCATACTAAGTGAGCTGGAGTCAAGGAAGCCAATTAGGAGACCACTGCCATATTGCAGTTGAGAAATAATGAAGGCCTAAAGTATGGTGGTAGCAATGGGAATGCAGAGAAAGAAACATGAAATAAAGGCTGTGGAAGTGGACTCAAAAGCACTCTGTAACAGATTGGTCTGAATAGGGGAGAAAAGAAGGAAAGGAAGAAGTCAAATATGTCTCAGGTTTCCAGCCTGAGTGATAGATGGGATGGTAGTACTATTAAAAGGGGAATCAGGAAAAGGGACAAGTTTTAAAGAAGATGATGAAGAATTTGGTTTTCCATAAATCAGAAATGTTGGATAGATATTCAAGTGGTGATGTTCAGGTTTCATTTTGAAGAGCAAGGAGGTGCTAGGTTTAGATTTCAGAATCATTTAAAGACATGAAAACTGCAGTTATGAGAAAGAGGAAAGGGCAAAGAAATGAATGTTTATTGAAGTATGAGGAAGTACAGAAACCAATACAAAGAACAAATAAAGAATGTCTCCAGAAGTAAGGAAACAACCCTTTCAATTCTATGATACCAAAAGGGTACATTGTCACAGGAGTCATGGGAGGAGAGTTTTAAGAATGAAGGAATAGTCAGTGGTGTCAAATGTAACTGTGAAGAAAGGTTAAAAATCACTGCATTTGGTGACTAGAAAAATACTGGTGACTTTTGAGAGAGAAATTTTAATAGATATTGAAGGTGACCAGTACAGAGGAGTCAGGAATTGAAGAATGAATGTGTGACAACAAAGTGAAGAGAGCAAATTTTGACAGTAAAGTTAAGGAGAAAGATAAGGTGTTATAATCTATAGGAGCTGAGATTTTGTATTTTGTATTTTTCTATTTTAAGGGAGAGAAATATGTTTTTAGGCAACAGAGAAAGATGACCTCTAAATCCATATTAACATTTTACAGATTTATGAGCCAGTAAGAGGGAGAGATTGAAGATGTGAGAGATCGGAGATGTAAGAGAGAGAAAGGATAATTGATTTAAAATGGCTCTGAAGACAGGTGAAGGAACTGTATCATAAGCTTACACAGAAGAGTAAGCCTTGGAAAGGAAGAGACTCGACTTCTGTAAGGCAGGTGAGAAAGATTGAAATGAATAAAAGTAAATGATCAGGTGAAAAGGGAGTTGGTGGCATTCACTTCAGGTAACTTTTCTCTTCTAATGCCATCTTTTCACTTGTCTCTATAGGGAAAGCTTAGAATATTCCTCAAGGTGAAGAGAATAGTGAATAAATCAAAAACAATTAAAAAGTACTGAAGATCTAGTATGAATGTGCAGTATAGTCAATCAAACTTTCTTTAATAAACAGTAGCATAATGTTAGTAGAGACCACAGAATGTGAAGGCAGAGGACTGGTTTAAAATCCTTATCCTGCTGTTTACTAGATGAATGATCTTGGAAAAACTTTTTAAATTTCTCTCAACTTGAATTTTCCTATTGTGAAATGAATCGCTAAAATCCCTTCTATCTTTAAATTCTATAATCAATCAATCAACAAGAATTTATTAAACATTTAATATTTTCCAGGCACTGTGCTAGGAGCTAGAGATTCCAGTGCAAAGAATAAAGTAATCCCTACACTCCAAGGGCTTGCAGTTTATAGTATAGTTGAAGTTGCTAAAGGAGTCTGTGTCACAGAAATGTTACGAAATGCTGTTTCATAGGAGCTGACATCTTCATTTTCTCTATTACTTTTTCTAGTATGATTTTGGATCCCAAAGAAAAATCATACGCCAAACAATGAATAGTAAGCATATGTAAATTGTCCCTTCAGAGAATCCTCTATGGGGCATTAGTGTAGCCGACAAATGAGGAAGAAGATACATGATATTTGGATGCTTCAAAATAAATACTATATTGTTATGTGATGCTACAAGCAATGACTAAATTGAATAGCTAACAATGTAGCTATTTATGCATTGGAAATTAGTTTAAAAGAGTCTTAAAAACATACTATAACACTGAGAAACATTCCAACAACCATGAAGGCTGGAGATTGTATACGTGGTAAATAACAAAAGACAGAGAGAATGAAGATAGATATGCTTGTGCAAAGTCAAAGGGAAGGAAGAAATTTGACCAAGATAATGGCAATTTAAGCTGTAAGGCTTCTCACTCATGTCATAAGGCTTCTCATTTGTCTTGTATGTTATGGTAAATTTTCTATTTCAATAAATGTCATTGTTTGTTTTGGGAATCCACCCAGCAACTAATGGAAAGCCTTTAGTTGTTTTGTACAGTCTCACATGTATACCATCTTCCCACCGAAAGTGTTACTACTCGCAAAAAAGCTATTTACTTGATGGAACATTCATTTTCTGATTAGGCTGGCGTGGATGACATAAGCTAAAGAGCCTCTCATTTGGAATAAGAGACCTGGATTTGAATTGTGGCTCTGTTACTTATTAAATGTGCAACCAGAAGCAAGATACTATATTTTTCTGACTGGATATCCTTTTTCACAAAATGGGGAGAATGATGCCTATAATACCACCTACCTCACAGTGCTATATAGATTTCTTTTTTTCCCTACTTAATAGTATTTTATTTTTTTCCAATTACAAGTAAAGAAAATTTTCAACATTCATCTTGGCAAGATTTTGAATTCCAAATTTTTCTCCTCCTCCCTGAAGACTGCACAATCTGATAAGGGTTATATATGCACAATCCTGTCACACATATTGAGGAAAGTATTTTTTAAGCTTTGAAGCTCTAGATAAATCCGAGCTGCTCATAAGATTAGGATTAAGTAAAAAGACCATTTTTAAGAAACTGAATTCTCTGAAAAATCATTATCTGATGTTACTCGGTAGTATTAGATTTCCAGATCTTATCCCCAGAAACTGTATTTGTCTGTGTATCCCAACCCCTCCAATCTATTGTACATACATAGTGCTTAGGAGTCAGACACAAATCTGAAGAAATAATAGGTATAATAGTAAGGAAAGCAGGGAGTGAGCTTGTTTGTAGACAAGACAGAAAATTTTTAAGGAAGGCTATGGAGTGCTATGGAAAGGACACTGGATTGTGAGTTTGAGTACTCCTTCTTCCAGGTACCTACTATTTAATGTCTTTAGGCTTAAGTTTCCTCACCTGAAAGATGAGAAGGGAACCTGATGTTCCAAAGCATTCCAGCTCTGCTTTCTATGTCGATGTGGATAGAAAGATTTAAGATCATTGATTTAGAGTTGGAAGGGATATGAAAAGTCACCTTGTCCAACTCATTAGATGAAGAAAATGCAGTTGAAAGACTTCTGAATGTCTGACTTGCTCAAGGTCATGTAGGTGGCAGGGATGAATGCAGAACTTCATATGAACTTCAGAACTAAGCATTTTTGCCATCATTGTAACTCTCAATTCCCAGGATAATTCCTTCTTAAAGAGATCTTTATCCTCGGAGTTTGTTGGGTTTTTTTTTTTAATCAAAGATAGGCTTTTCTTAAAATCAAAGATAGATATTTACTTTTAAACTACAAAAGGATATTTCAGGATAAAGATAACAATGTTAAGTTCTACTCCATGCGATTAAGCATCAGTCACAAGTAAATGGAGACAATAGGCTCTACTGTATCAGTAACAATTTCTTCGATCTCTTTAAGAAGGAATTATCCTGGGAATTGAGAGAGATATTTGAAACAAATGTGCTAAATACAAACAACTGCCCTAAAGATAATCAACAAG
The DNA here is from genome assembly GCF_016432865.1 of Antechinus flavipes. Lineage (NCBI taxonomy): Eukaryota > Metazoa > Chordata > Mammalia > Dasyuromorphia > Dasyuridae > Antechinus > Antechinus flavipes. The sequence goes on along the minus strand of NC_067403.1, from coordinate 195,013,380 downwards.
AAAAATGACTAAGACTAATATTCTTCCCAGCCTGAGGAGGAATTTTGTAGCCTGAAAGTTTGGCAACGGGAAAGAGTACTCCCACATAACTGCTCTGAGTAACATATTTTTATGATAGACATTCTACAAGACATTATGATCAGTTGATGCACCTACCCTTGGGGAAATCCTTTTAGGCCAATCATCTTAAAATAGATGACCTTTACCATATCCCTTAATTATTGATCCCTTTGCCAAAACTTAAAGACACCAGCTTAGTTCTATACCTATGATTTGACTATTCCTGGCAAGATAGTTTCATCATGATCTTGTTGGACTAATTAATAATTAGTCAAGGCAACCTGTTCTGTGCACTAAATAAATGGTGCCATATTGAAACAGTAATTCTGTAGAGAGGTGTGACTAAGGAATCTAAGTGCAGCTGATGAGTTAAAAAAAAAAAACACCCTTGTTTGGAACTATTTCTTTTCTAGCTTTTAATCATTTTAAAAATCAATTTTAATCAATTAATCATAAATATTTCCCTTGGGACTTTGATCAAAAGAGCTTGATGGAATAGGAAGAATTTTTGGTCTGTATATCTGTTGACTTGTTAATACTTTATTGAAGAATGAATGAGTTCTGATTTTAGGGGATAATCTGATTAAAGTAGGTTATGGATTGAGCCATGTGGTACTGAATCTGTTAAAAAGATGGTAGATATAGAGGCTTAGTTTCAGAGAGCCAGGAAGAGCAGATCAAAGACCTGAGAAAAGTAAAGTCTGACATAATCCTAGCAACACTCCCTCTCAACCCCAGCCCTAGAGATAGCAGATAGAAGAGGCAATGACAGAGCCTTCAGCCAACTAGATGGTGGTAACCAGGGCAGAGGTGGAGCTGTAAGTAATCTTGGACATTATGGACTATGGAGGAGCAGTGATACAAATTCTAGGCCTCAGAGAAGGCAACCATAGAGAGAGAAAACCCAAACAGCTCCAGAAGAGAACTGGAATGGAGATATGAAGTAAGACTCCAGCCTCTTAATGAGAAAAAATGGGAGCAGTTTTAAATAATACAGCTCAGTAGTTCTGGTCTTGAAAGAAGAGGGGAGAAATCTTGAGTGGTAGCAAAGCTCTGTATCCCACTCCTGGAGGGAGGAGAGAGGGATTTGAGCTATGCTAATAAGCAAGAATACTAATCTTGTTCCTGGAGGAAAGAGAGGAAATTTCAGAGAGTGTTAAGTAGCGCCACACAGTATTTTACGTACACTGGATCTTTTCTTTGAATTTACCATATGTTTTATTGTTTCATTGTTATATGTATATATGATTTTTGCCCAATTACACTGTAAGCTCCTTAAGAACAAACTTGGATTCTTAGGGCTAAGTATAGGATCTATACATATTAAGTGCTTAATAAATGATGAATTATAAATATGAGCAGCAAGAAATCATTTTTACTTATTGGAGCAGCAGTGATATGAAACCAAATTTAAAAATTTTGCTTTATAAAAGGAAAAGTTATACTTTATTTAGAAAACACAGGAGTATTTACCATTTCAGGATTCTTAATTAAGATTCTTGTTAGTAAAATATATTATGAAATTTTTAAGAGGGCAGTATAAAAATAATTTAATAAAATTTTTGAATTGTAAAAAACCAAAATGGCCAGATTCAATAACTGGCCCATCAAACTGCTGACAACCAAGAGACTCAACAATCTGGAAATGGCCTTTGGAAAATGACTCACATTGATAGCACTGCAAAGAGCCTGGCTGTAAAGCTCCTATCAGCATAAATTTTCACCATCATTTAAAATGGAGCTCTGTACAGATAGACTAACATACCATGCTGCAAAGCTTTTAATTTAACTGCAAGCAAAGGAAATGAAAAAAAATTATGTGTGCTTTTTTTTTTTCTAGTCTTTAAAATGCATCTGTGGAAAGGGAATTTGCAGCAAAGAAAACCCTGACACTGCAAAGAGAAATAATTCAAAATTTTCATTTTAGGAGAATAGCATTTAGAAAGCTAACAATTGTATTAGGAAGAAGCCTCAATCTTTTATGGAGGGGAAAAAACAAACTCAGAGAGGAAATATGAGATATTCATCAGAATTTGGAAGGATTCTCAGAGAGAATCTATTCCAATCCACAAAAAACTAGGAAATAATTGGGGGAACAGCTCAGATTAAAAATCCAGCTCTGCTGCTTACTACTTATGTGATCCTTGGACAAGAGGTATATGATTTGAGCAGGGCCACACAAAGCTAATCTCAAAATCAATATGTGAATTTTGGTCTTTGGACTCCAGAGTCCTTTTTATTATATCACTGTACCTCCTTTCTATTTTTATTTTGCATCACTACATACAAGCTTTGCACATTTCTGTTTACCATGTCAAAGTAATGCTTTGATAGACAGGTGTGACCAGGGAAGGCATTAAGGCATTTTGGGAACTCTATTTCCTTTCTTAAAAAAAAAAAAAAAAAAAAAAAAAAAAGCACCTTATTTGGACCTTTACAGCTACTACTAACTGGCCAAGTTCCCAAGGATATATATTACATTATAATGTTTCCATTTACCATTTTTGTGACACAAGATTATTCAACTAATTGATATATTACAAATTGATTTCCCCATTTCTTTCTCATTGAACATGGAAATAGTTTCCATTCTCCCTACAATTAAAAACAAAGCTTCCATTTGTCCAGCAAAGTCTTTTCCAGATTCATTCACTCATTCATAGTAGCATCAAAAGCTACAGTAAGCTCTCTAAATCAAAAGAAATTCAGATTGCCTTTCAAGAAAGGCTTACCCAGTTTATAGTCCTACTAACATCAAATATTTTTAGGTATTTTGCCAATTTGAAGGGTATAAAATGATACTTTGTTGCACTAATTTTAATTTTTGATCATTACAGAAAGTAAATGTTTTTGAAATGGCTATTAACTATTTATTTTTCCCTTATCAAAAACTTTTTGTTCATATTGTCTGATTATTTCCTCCTTGGGAATTGGTTATTATGCTCTTTTGCAGCAATGTTCCTTATTCATTCTGGATGACAAATTTTCATTAGTCATATTTACTGTAAAGACTTTTCTCCATTTCATGTTTGAAACTGTTTTTTTTTTTTTTTAACATGCAAATCCCTTTATTTTTGTATAATCAAACCCATTAATTTTGTTTCTAATGATTTCTTGAACTTATTTGATAATTTTTTTTCCTTCCAGACAAATGAGAGATATATATTCTTTTTCCTCCCAATTTGTAAGTTAGATGCAATAATTTGAAATGATATATTTAACTGAAGTTTATGGCAACATATGGCATGGGCACCCAAATATACTTTTTGCTCTGTTGCTATCCAACTTTAAATCTTAAAACATTTAAAAAATTTTAATAATTCCTTTCCTCAATGTTTTGTTAGGTTATCAGGTTATCAGTTTCTGGATTCTCTGTTCTGTTCAGTGATCTACTTTTTATTTTTTATACATTACCAGACAATCTTAAAAATTATTGTTCTGTAGTATGTTTTGTCATCTGGTACAGCTAAAGTCCACTTAAATTAATTTTTTCAGTCTTTTTTTCTTGACATTTCTGGCTGTTTTCTATACAAATTCTATTATTCTCTTATCTTAGAAACTATTTCCTTTTATAACAGTAAGTAAATATTTCTTTGATAAATTTAACTATTTTATTATGTGGTACTTTCTGCTAAAGTACTGCTTTATGTAGTGTGTAGAGTCTCAAAGACTATTGCAGTAGAGAGTAATCTCTGGCAGGTACTACAAAGTCAGAAAAACTTCTGGTACAGAGCTAGTGAATGACTAGATGAAGATCCAAATTAAAATGAGGGAAGCTAATTACTAGAGGGCTGCTCACAAGCTTGTGAATTTTTTGGCCATAGCAGCTTAAGTTATATTCCAAGGAGTGAGGAGATCTGATCTGAATCTCTGGTGGGAATAGATATACAAATGAAAAAAAGAGATTCTTGAAAGTATTAAAATATTATTTTTGCACTTATGTTTAAGAATGACACATTCTCATTTAGGATAGTATCTTTAAATATGAATATTTCCTTATTTATCTCTTAATGCTTTCTTGTTTTAACCTAATTTTATTGGATATCATCAATATCTCTCCTAAATTAGCTTTAGAATTGATAAACGTAATCTTCTCTGTGTCTTTTCTGGAAGTTGGGAAATACTTTCAATTACTTCTACTATCTACTATCAGTAGCTCCTTATTACTTTTAGAATCAAATATAAGAAGATCCTATTTGGCTTTTGAAGTCCTTCATAACTTGGCCTTTTTCTATCTTTCCATTTTTTAAAATCCTTTCCACATAATTTGTGATCTAGTGACATTGACATCTAACATTTGCAGAGGCAGGACTTAAACCCAAGTCTTTTTGATTCAAAGTTGATTTTCTATTCACCATATTATACTCTCTCAATTAAATTGACAAAATTGTAGATGAAATCCCTGTGTTTTGTTTTGTGAGTTGAAAATCTTACACAATTTCACCAACTAAATCTAGCTCTCCCTCTCCTCCTCTTGTTTGGCTCAATTCTTTGTCCATCACAACTGACAGCCCCAAAGTTCATGTACTGATGAAAACTAACTCTTTGACAGTCTCCCCTTAACTATGTGCCATCATGTGGACAAGAGCCACTCTTCACCTATTTGGCTTTTCCTACATGAATTCCTGGGAGAATCTCTTATGAGAGACTGTATATTTCACTGGGGAGGCCTGTCAAAGATCTGGAGTTTGGTGCAATTGACACATGGTCACATGCAAAAAGAAAGATGTTGGAGACTTCACCATCTAGGAGAAATCTCTCTTTTATCTGACCTTTGCACAGCACATTCTTAATGATAATGGCAAACATCTTCCTCTTTCATATCTCCTTTGTTCCTGATAAAAAGAGGACAATTGAAAAAGTTATCTGTAGTTGCAGCTATTAAGTAATTTTGCATGATCTTAGCTCTGCATGAAAGACATTATCTTAGTGGACACACACTGTTTGTAGAAGTAATATAAAAGACTATCAAAGACTAACTACTTGAAAAGAAGATGGGGCTGTTACTCCTATGGTGAGAGCATGGGACAACAGAAGAATAATCCACATGTTGAATTATTGTTAATATTGTCTTCTTGCTTGCATCTCAGAAATCATTTTATATAGTTATTTTGTCCAATTTTGTATTTATTTATTTGTGTTGTGTCCTGCTTTCTAGAGCTTTCAAGCTGGGGTGACAAAACATACTGTTGCTTTCTAGAGCCCCCACACTGGGATGATTAAAATGTATCTTCCTAATGGAGAAGTGATGAGATGGGACTCCTGAGGATTGTGGGAAAATGGAGTCCATTTATTTCAAGGGCTTTCCCCTTTTTATAATATAACAAAAACAACTCTGAGCACGTGGGACCACATAAACAATCTGCTATGTAGTTTGCCACTTGGTATCACTCTGCTTCAATCTCAACACAGATTGTCACCACCCCCTGACTTCTCAGGAAGGCCGAGAGCTCTTAGGGGAGATGAGGAGCCAAACCACTCAGTGTTAGCAGGTTCCCTCTGGGCTGAAGGGTCTTATACCTTACCCAGAGTTTCCCCACTGACTGTGACCCTCTACATTTCCTTTCTTCCATTACAATGTGAGTTTCTGAGGATCAGGAACTGGTTCATTTTTTGATTTTGTATCTCCAGTATATAGAACACTACATATAAGTCCTTAATAAAAGTTTGCTGAAATGAACTGGTAAACATAAAATATTAAGAAAACTATAAGAAGACTTTTGCCATGTCTGATTTCTCATGTGAGAGATTTATAGAAAGACCTGGCCAAAATCTGTAGTTTAATGAAGGAATACATAAATTATATATAAACCTGGAGGAAAGAGTATCAATGAAACCATGGAGCCAAGAATAAACAACTCTTAATAACTTTGTCAGGTATTAGAACTTCAAGTTTGGTATGTCAAATGCACTTTCCCCTTTCCATTTCCATTTATTCCCCACCCATCCCCAATCTTTTCTTGCTGTAATGCTAAGTGATTTTTCAGGGGGAAAGAGGTGCAGATTTGGACCTGTTATCTCATTGGTATAAGGAATTCTCTGTGAAGAAACCACTTCTACCAATGCATTCTGACAATAGTTTTGTCTGCCTAAGCACTGAGATGGTGTTTCCTGCCTCGTTACATGACTGGTGAGTGAGTAGTTGGGTCTTCCTGATCCCAAAAAGCATTATCTATTGTCTTTATCATACTGCCTTTGCTCAATAGTTTTCCCATTAGAACATGATATATATATATATATTTTTTAAATCCCCTTATCTAATGTTTTCATCTTTGTTTCCAAACCATATTTGCAGCATAGTTTTATCTCTTTTCCATGCTCACCTTGGCAATGAAGTCAACCAATAGCAAGTAATATGTTGACTTTGTTAGAAGGCTCTTGTTTAGTTCTTCATAAACTTTCAATACTTCTTCATCCTCTACAACAGATGTTGGTGCAAAAGCTGCATTTATCTTCATGGTGGTTTTTTTGCTTATGCACATTGTGAGCACTGCAAGGCAAGATGACCAAGTGTGCCATTAAATGATGTTTCTTGTTGCCTTTGAGGACATGATGAAACCAATTTTGTCAATTCCTTTATTTGACTCTCCAAGGAGAACTTGGGAGCCTTTATTCTATTTAGCTGCAACTTCTTTATGTTTTCTGGTTTCATTATGATGAAAATGGCTACCTGGATATGGTTCAGTACCCCCACAGTGTGTCAACCTTGATGACTTGGATAGAGACTGATCCATAATACCCACAGTTTAATTAACTTGGGAACAGTCTGTGATAAACTGTAAGTTCTATGACAATAAGATGCATCTTTCTCAGCACCTAGGACAGTGCTTTGTAAACAATAAGAATCCAATATAAATTTACTGAAAGACACTTAAATTTTCTGTGTTTCAGTTGTTTCTTCTGTAAAATGTGGATAATACCATACCTCACTATAGGCAAGAGGTTTGGCCAGATTTCCATGATCACTGGGCAAGTCACTTAATTTGCCTAAGTCTTCCAAAAGATCCAATTTGCCAGAGATCCAAAAGATGTTGGATCTTTGAAATCCCTTTCTTCTCAAAAGATTTCTGATTCTATGAAACACTAATCCTATCTAGAGTAAATATCTGAATTCATAAGACAAAAAGATTGGTTTTGAAACTTGTGAGAAAAGTCACTTTGGTTACTATTTGTCTCTGATTATGGAGTCAGAATCCTTTCTTATCCCAAATTCTAAATTTGTTCATGAATTTTATACCATAGTCTGGGCTAAATCTTATAAAATATCTTACTTCTTAAAGAGCTAATTAAGTAGCAATTATAAATGCAAACTATTAAAAGATGCTCCTCTATCTACCAAGACAAATATCTAAGATTAAGAGCCATTCCCAGCAGATGTGATCAAATAATAGTGAAAAGTTTGCAAGCAAATTGTAAACGCTTCCAAATCATATACAATATTACTCCAAATTACTATTAAATAAATGAGATATAATTCAAAACATCTCTGAAATTTTACCTCACACTCAGCAATGGGCAAAGCTGATAAAAGTCAAAAAAGTAGTCAATATTGGTAGACTTGAGGGAAAAAGAGGCACATTAATAAAAATGCTGTTATAGACCTATGAATTGGTCTAATTATTCTAGAAAGCCATTTAGACTTATGCAAAGAAAGTGACTAAAATGACCATACCCTTTCACTCAGGCTAAATATACATTCCAAGGAGATCAAAGATAGAAAGAATGGTCCCATTCACATCAAATTAACTGCAAGTAGTTGTTGTGGTAATAAACAATTGGAAACAAAGTAGATGCCTAACAATCAACTACAGAATGATAGTATTCTGTAAGAAATGATGAATATGAAGACGTCATATTATCGGAAGATAGGGGCATCATGATGCTGAACATCCCAGATCCCTTGCAAACTCTGTAGCACTGAGAGACTTAGAGACATGCCTCTCTACTAGGAATTGGAAAGACTCATTCTAGATTTCAACATCCAATCCAGGAATCTCCAGACAGATCCTGGGATAAATAGGATCTGAGCAGTTGCAGCTCTCAGTCTTGCCTGGGCTTCATGGAACCCAGGACTAGCCACACTTGAACTGTTCCCAAGCGATTGATGTGTCTGGGGCATTTTCATCACAACACACCCTGTCAAAGCCAGGCAGGTGCTCAAGCTTTCCCCAAAGTTGTAGTTGGCTCCCTAAGCCCAGGAAAGGAACAGCCTTGGAAATCTTGGGGAAGAGGGGACAGCACAACACTCTGGGACACAGAAGCAGATAGCTGATCAGTCCCAATAAGGCTCTGACTTAGCCCTAACCTAGCAGAAAAAATAGTCTCAAGACGTTCCAAGAAGGGTTTAGTGGGTCTCAGTGGCCTTGGACAAATTGCAAGGGAAAGGCCATAAACAAAACCCAGTCAGAACAGACCCTGAAACCTTTGGTGAAAATATACCACAGAATTAACTATGAACTCAGTATCAGACATATAGGGCCCCAGGTAGAACCTATATCAGGGAAGCCCATGATAAGCAGGAACCCTCAGGCAGAGCCTGAGTCCCTTGAAGGAGCCTATTTTACCATACTCAGGAGCAGACAGGCTCAGCCCATACCATTCAATTGCCAAGCCTGACTGAAGGGCAACCCTCCTTCCCACCAAGAGTAAAGCAAGGCAAACTCAACGGCCATGATGATTCAGGAGGGCCCATAGAGAAGATGAAGAGGTTGCCAATATGAATGATTCTGAAGTATGTGGTATCTTCAACAGACAAAGGAAGTTTGATGAAAGGAAAGGTTCAAGGGAGGAAGATAAACACATTCAGTCTTCCCATTCACCTCCTGCTACAAGAATTCAGAGCTATTTCTATACCTTTCTTTAAAGCCTAATAAAAGCTTTTACTATGTATGGCATTCAGCTAATAGGGAACAACATAGCTGTACTACAGGTGAAAATGCTAGAGTTTTTGCTCTATAGGGTCACAATGTGAGTTATGAAACAACACAGAAGAAACACTAAGAGGGAGTATGGTATATTATCAATATTACTGGACAGAAAAGATCATGGATTTAGACCTGGAAGGGTCCTTAGAAGTCATCTTGTTCACCCCTCTCATTTTACGGACGAAGGGCAATGAGGCTCATAGAATTTAAATGCTTTGTCCTGGGTCACAGGAAATTGGCAGTGAGACTCCACTAAATCTGAAGGTACCAGATTTTGAATCTTGTCCCCCAAAACTTATTAGTTTTGTGAGCATAGGCAAGTCACTTAACTCTCCTTAGTTTCTCATCTGTAAAATGGAAATAATAATAACTGCATTACCCATCTAATAGGGTTGTTGTGAATATCAAATTGTATGACATATGTACTTTGTAAACTTCAAAGTACTATAAAAAACTTACTAACACTGCATTAAATTACCTTTAAATTTAAAATGCAATCAGTTCTTGTCTAGTTAAGTGATCCTTTCTTCTGTTATTTATGGGAATTTCAAATTGGGAACTTGAATATATGCTTGGGGTCTTGGGGTCAAACTCAATGCAAACTCAATTTTAACCTCTGCCAAAATTAATGCAACAGTTTGTCAAGAAAACAGATGATAACCTGTTTTTCAGAGCTAAGATCCAGCAAGCAAGCTGTACCCTGAGCTCAGTATAGCAAACTTTTGTACTCCCCCTGAATAATCTCAGCCACAGTAAAATCCAAGACCAATGTCAGGTATCCTTTGAGCATCCAACAAGCTCCTACAAGTTCTGATCATGAAGCTCCTCTATGACTCAAACTTGTCACATTGCTGCTATTATGCTCATTGTCAGGACTATAATTCACTGCATAGTCTCTAGTGTAAGTACTGAGATCTGCCTACAGGACTGTGGGTCCCTTGACTAGAGGTGGGGACCCTGTCACAGTATCTTGGTGTCTCCTTGCTTACAAACTGTTACCCTCACTTTGAAATTAAATTTCTGTTTGCTTCCTGACTCTCTTGTCACTAAGCAACTCTGTTCGGCTCTAGTCAACCACAGGTTAGAAGCCAGTTAACATTAATATCCAATGATATTCTAAACTCAAGAAGATTAAGAAAATGCTTTTTCTTAAATGGGATGTGTTTGAATAGAATCTATATATATCCCCCTGAAAATGAACCTTGCTCTTTTAAAAAAATATTTTGAATTTAAAATTAATACATAATAATTTTGATTACATTAAATTTAAAAAGTCATTGCACAAACAAAACCAATGCAGTTAAGATTAGAAGGAAATCAGAAATAATTTTTACAGCCAATGTTTCTGATAAATGTATCATTTCTAAAATATATAGAGAACTGAGTCAAATTTATAAGAATACAAGTTATTCCCCAATTGATAAATGGTCAAAGGATGAACCATTTTCAGATGAAGAAATTAAAGCTTCATATAAATCTTCTGAAAAAAATGCTCAAAATCATTATTGATTACAGAAGTACAAATTAAGACAATTCTGAGGCACTACCTCACCTATCAGATTGGCTAAGATGACAAGATAATGACAAATGTTGGAGGGGATGTGGGAAAACTGGGACACTAATACATTGTTGGTGGAGTTGTTACCTAATCCAGCCATTTTGTAGAGCAATTTGAAACTAAGCCTAGAGGTCTATAATACTGTGCATACCCTTTGATTGAGCAGTGTCAACTACTCAGTTGGTATCTCAAAGAGCTCATAAAAAAGGGCAAGGGACCTACACGTGCAAGAATCTTTGTAGCAGCTATTTTTGTAGTGGTAAGGAACTGGAAATTGAATGGATGTCTATCAATTGAGGAAATGGTCAAATAAGTTATGGTATATGTATGTTATGGAATATTACTGTTCCCTAAGAAATGATAAGCAGGCTGATTTCAGAAAACCCTGGAAACACTTACATGAACTGATGTTGAGTGAAGTGAGCAGAATCAGGAAAACATTGTAGACAGTAACAGCAAGACTGAGGATCAACTGTGATAGACTTAGCTCTTCTCAGCAATAATGATCCAAGACTATTCCAATAGTCTTTAGATGGAAAATGTCATTCACATTCAGAGAAAGAACTATGGAGATTGAATGTGGATCAAAGCATACCATTTTCACCTTTTTGTTGTTGTTGTTATTGTTGTTTCTTGTGCTTTTCCCACTTTGGTTTTGATTTTTCTTCTCCAACATGACTCATATGGAAATATGTTAAAAATCCATTGAACATGTATAACCTATATTAGTTTGCTTGCTATCTTGGGGAGAGGAAAGATAAGGGAGGAAGGGAGAAAAAACATTGGAACTTAATCTTAGATAAATTAATGTTGAAAACTATCTTTACTTGTAATTAGAAAAAATACACCATTAAAATAAAAAAATTTTAAAAATACTTATGGTAACAAAAAATAAAATTAATCCCTAAGTGTACTCAACATCAAAGAAAGGCTAACACATTGAGGAAAATAATCTATCAAACTTAAACCCTAATCTATTTACTTTTAATTTGTTTTTTAGTAATTTCCCTTGGCATTTCTGCTACAGGAAATATTTGCAATTAAACAAAGATTCATTCCTTCAAAATTCATCTTTCTTTATATGGTCCTGCTGAATTAACAATCAATCAGCTTAATGGGAATATAACCACGTCACAAACTCAGAATTATGACTGTTCCACATTACCAAGGTGGATGAACTATGAAGGTGGAAATTATCATCTTAACTTATTAGAAAAATACCACAGAATTTTCCAGAGTATGGTAATATCTTTTCCTTTCCAAGATGTAAACTTCTTTTTAATTATATAGAGAAGAGCTTGACAAGAAAACTTGGCAATGACTGAAATAATTAGATAACTCAATTAAGAATGTTATTCATTCTCTCCAAGAAAATAATTTAATAACTCCCTTACTATTTTCAACAATAATTAACAAGCATTTATTAAGCATATTCTAAACATTCTAAACTGCTAAGTAGTGGGGATAAAAAGAAAGACAAAAACAGTTCCTGCCCTCAAGGAGTTTATATTCTAAAGAGAGAGACAATATATGAAAAACCATGTACAAACAAGGTATATAAAAGGGTAAAGTGGAAGTAATCACCAAGGGAAGGTATTAAGTATGTTCAGAACAGGCTTCTTATAGAAGGTAGGACTTAAATGGGACTTGAAGGAAGTGAGGGAAGCCAAGAGGTAGAAATTATGAGACCTGTTTCCAAATCTCCTTTCAGTACTTCCTAAGTCTGTGGTGCTGGGTGAGTCACTTAAGTGATTGCTAGAGTACCTGAATGCCAGGCTTTGTTAGGTAGATGATGAGAAATCATGAAAGGATTTTGAAGAGTGACATGATCAGACCAATGCATGACAATACTTAAGAAGTCATTATTTGAAGGATAGCTTATAGAGAAAACAGATTAAAATCAAAAATAGTGGTCAAGAGACAGTTACAAAGTGTAGGCAAAGAAAGATGAGCGCTTATGCTACAATTCAAACCTAAATGATTACAACATGTATAAATAAATTGATGTAATCTACACTTTTATTTACTTAGCAGTATAGTAGTATTATATAAGTAACAGGAAACAAGTTGGTTCCCCATAAATTAGGGGCATACTCAGCATATCTGACAAATGAAGTAGCTCAATTTTTAATATTCCTCTCTTCTATATGACAAATTATTTTCAGTAATAATCATGAAATAAAATAGATACTAGTAATGGTCAGAAAAGTACTTTCAGTGAAAAGGTTCTTTTATTTTGTATGTGTTTTTCCCTCTTTCAAAAGATACATTAATGTAGGTAAGACGCATCAATTCATTACTTTTTTCCTTTGAAAAAACTGTAATGCTGTATTTTTAAGATTGTTTTTTTTCCTGGGAAAAAAAACCTAAAAAATAAAAGGCAGCTGGTAGCTGGAGAGCACTAGGCCTAGAATCAGGGAAACCTGAGTTCAACTACATCCTCAGACACAATCTCAGTTGTGTGAAGGCAAGTTGCTTAAACTCTGTTTGCCTCAGTTACAAAATGAGGCTAATAATCATAGTACCTACCTTGAAAGATTGCTGTGAGGATCAAATGAGATAATATTTGTAAAGCTGAGTACATAAAAGATGCTATATAAATGCTTAACTTTCCCTTTCCCTACTAAATTGTATCACTTCTTTTTTAACATTTTATTTTCTTGATTCCCTCTTTGTTTTAAGACAACTGACAATTTAAAAATCTACTTCCCAAAGGAAGTACAATCTCCAAACTTTTGATTATGCTCCCTGGCAGCAAAAAACTTTTAAAAATGCTCTGTATATATGTTATCTTCATTTATTCATATATATACATATACATATATATATATATGAATGACTATACTAATATTATATACATTAGAAAAATGCTTAAAAAGAAATTTTAAAAATGAAATATATTGAAATATTTTAAAGTAATTTTTCTTTTAATAGTTCAAAAAACCCTTGTTGCTCTTCCAAAAAATTATCAATAATATTATTAGTGAGACCTCTTTGTAATGCTGCAATACTAAAAATGAATGTGGACTCTCAGATTGGCTAAAATGACAAAAAAAGAAAATGACAAATGTTGGAGGGGATGGGGGAAAACTGGGACACCAATACACTGTTGGTGGAACTATGAACGGATCCAACCATTCTGGAGAGCAATTTGGAACTATGCTCAAAACGTTATCAAACTGTGCATATCCTTTGATGCAGCAGTGTTTCCACTGGGCTCATATCCCAAAGAGATCTTAAAGTAGGGAAAGGGATCCATATGTGCAAAAAATGTTTGTGGCAGCCCTTTTTGTAGTGGCTAGAAACTGGAAACTGAATGGATGCCCATCAATTGGAGAATGGCTGAATAAATTATGATACATGAATCTTATGGAATATTATTGTTCTGTAACAAACAACCAACAGGATGATTTCAGAGCAGCCTGGAGAGTCTTACATGAAGTGATGTTAAGTGAAATGAGCAGAAATCATTATATACCGCAACAACAAGATTATATGATGATCAATTCTGATGGATGTGGCTCTCTTCAACAATGAGATGATTCAAATCAGTTCCAATTGTACAGTGATGAAGAAAGCCATCTATACCCAGAAAGAGGACTGTGGGAACTGAGTGTGCACCACAACAGCATTTTTATTCTTTTTGTTGTTGTTTGCTTGCATTTTATTTTGCTTCTCTCTCTTTTTTTTTTTACTGGTTTGATTTGATTTTTCTTGTGTGACACAATAATTGTATAATTATGTATGCATATATTGTATTTAACATATATTTCTACCATGGTTAACATATATTAGATTACTTGCCATCTAGGGGAAGGCATGGGGGAAAGGGAGGAAAATTGGAACACAAGATTTTGCAAAGGTTAATATTGAAGAATTGTCCATGCATATGTTTTGAAAAATAAAAAGCTTTAATAAAAAAAAGTAACCGAAAAGGGAAATCAAGTAGCAATCTACTTTCAGAGATGAAAATTGAACACAGGTCACTTTGTCTCTGTGATTAGTCCTGTATCTATTACTCATTTTACCTCTTTCCCAGAAGAATAATATTAACAAATATAAAACAAACCACGATCATAGTTTCTTTTCCCTTTGTTTTTCAAAAATGTGGCTTCAAATAAATGGTTTTTTTTTGTTTTTTTTTAAAGTGAATGTAGGGATAAGGACATCCCTCTCAACTTGATTGTCTTCACCAATATACGCTGACAACTTTTCTTAAAGAGTTGATTAGCACACTGAGAAGTTATTCCAATTCCATTCAATAAGCATTTATAAGTAACTACTGTGTGTCAGGCCCTGAGTCAAACTTGCCCCAAAATGGACAAAAATGATGACTGCTCTATCCACTTTATCATTCTGTTTAATACTACTAACAATTGGGGCTAGTGGGAACCTAGTTCTTACTAGTGATAGGTGGATAGGATCACAAAGAATATAGGACAACTTTCTATTGCTTAAAGAAATCAGGTAATAATGATTCTGGATTAGAAAAGAATGAGCTAGGAGAATAAGCATTTGTAGTTTATTATGTTAACTGTTATTTGAAATGCAAAGGTAGATATACTGAAGCAAATGTAAAATCACTGATGAGGGCCACCTAAAATAAGGAAAAACCACAATTCTTCAGTTATTTTTTTCTTTAGAAAAGCATGCTATCCAGTCATAATTCTTTTCTAATGTTTTTGTATGCCCTTGATTGTTGCTTCCCCATTAGATTATGAGCTCCTTGAGGACAGGGACTGTCTTTTGCCTCTTTTTGTATCCCCAGTGCTGATACATGTGTGCCAAATAAATGTTTATTGACTAAATGGTCAAATTCCAAAATCTTTTCTTTAATCACAGTTTTGCTGAAGCATTTTCCTTTTGGGTTACCTTCTTGTTTTTATTTTGGGAGGGGGGGGGAATGTCCTGAGATATCTAAGAAATTGAACGTGTTATTTTCCTCTTTTATAGAAGCACATGAATTTGGAAGAAATCTAATTCTTCATCTATAACGTCTACAATTGTCTGCAATGGGGGAATGAATTTCTGACAAACCTCTGAAGATCATGGCCTGAACCTATCTTTATCTATCTCTGAGCATGATGGCTGCCAGTAGCAGAGCTCTCATCAGAGATCTCCTCTATGTGTTCAGCCCTTTGCCATCTTTCACTTTATTTGTTTGATCTTTAGAAGCTCTAAAGAAGCTATAACCCAGCCCAGAGGTATCAAACATGCAGCAGACAACATTCCCAATGCAGTTCAAACCAACTTTAAAATGTCATTGTGAAATATTTAATAAAATAAAATTTAAAAACAATAAAAAACAATTATGATGTGATTTTCCAAATTACCAGATGAGGTGCAGGAATCTTTAGGTATAAGTTATTGGCCCTTATTTCAACTTATTACCACTGACTGAGACTAATTCAATAGACAAATTAAGTGAAAATGCAAGAAATATTTTTTGAAGGGTCAACCCATTGACTCAGGTTGCCTAGAAGTAGGAGATCTAGTTAGGAAATGAAGCTTTGGTATTGCACACTTACCAAACTATATGGAATAACCAACAGAGATAAGACACAAATCTATGCCCTTTTGAGATTTTTTCCCTTTTATTTTCTCTTTCTTTCTCAATATTTTGATATCTATCCCAATTAGAGTCATTTTTTTCTTTCTCATTTATTATTTAATTCTATTATTTTTCTTTTCTCATTCATTTTTTTTCAAGGTTTCTGAATCACCTCTGCTTGGCATTTAATATCCTTTACAACCTAGTCCAACTTATCTTAATATAGACTCATTATACATTATTCTATTTTGTGCACTTTTTCATTCAGCCAAATAGGTTTTCTTTCTATTTCTTACATAGAATATATTACTTTTCATCTCCAGGCTGGCCCCTACATCTGGAGTATACTTCCTTCTTATCTTAGCTTCTGAGAATCCCTTATCTTCTTCAAGGCTCAGATCAAATGTCAACATCTATACTTTTAAAATCTAATTACCTTGTATCAATTGTTTTTGTGTGGATTTATATATACATTCACAAATACATATCTCTCTCAATATCATGGTTTAAGTCTGGGGTAAGAATGAAAATACCTAAAAAGTATATAAAATGTCTAGTCTTGTGATTAATTAGATAAATATGCAATAAAAGATTCTTGACAAAATATAATTGTTATCACACTTGACACTAAAAGAATTGGGCCATGTGATTCTATTCATCCTCAATTAGCTATATTTTCTTCAGTCTTTTATACATATACTATTTATATCTGTTTGTTGATGATCTCCCTGTGCAACAACATCAGGCTCTTCAGATAATTTTCCTTTTTTATCTTTATAATAATTATTTTTCACTGTATGTTTAGCTGAAATTTAAATTTGGGTTCTCTGATTCTAAATTCAATGTTTTGTTTTTTTTTTCCTCCAGTACAACTTGGGGAAAATGTCTTACTTCTGAAGATGTGACCACATATTGAGGTTCAGATAGTAAATAACTTTAACATAATAATACATATTGTAAATTCTTATTAAATTGCTTTAATATTTGAGGAAAATTTTGATTTAAAATTATTGCTTAATAAGTTTGATCTCTTTAATGAAAAGAATAGCACTTTTACAATTCTGGTCCTTAGACAAAAGATATGTAGTCCACCCCTAGGTCTAGGTAACTTAGTTTGTGATTTTCTGGGATATCCCTTAAAAATGCCGATTCAATTCTACCTCAAGATATAGCATCGGGGGCAGCTAATTGGTGCAGTGGCTAGAGCACCACCCCTGAAGTCAGGAGGACCTGAGTTCAAATATGACCTCAGACACTTAACATTTCTTAGCTGTGACCCTGGGCAAGTCACTTAACCCCAATTGCATCAGGGAAAAAAAGATATGGCATCAGAAGAGAACTTTAATGGAGATATGACTACAACAAAGAAATTAATAATAGAAAGCTATTGTACCTTCTCTTTAGTAATAGCAATAGGCTTGTCTGATGGGTGTTATCATTCTCACATCTACAGTATTCTTTATGGCAAACAATTTAGAGTTTTGAAGGAATGCCTTTTATAATGTTTTATCAAATATGTGGTTGATTAGATAAAACAGGTGTCCAAAGCCAATGTTTTAATTTCTTAATCTAGTGGCCAATTGTTATAATTCATAAGAAATATTGATTCATCAATCCATATAATACTTTGAGAGCATGTCAGGTACCTTAAACTTTTTAAGCCACCAGAGTAACATTTTGTAAATTCTTAAATGGCTAGCAAATTTTCTTAAAGAGTCTTTTTCCCAGACAGAACCTTACACATTGAGAAAATCTGACTCATTAGCTCTGTATTCTCCCAAGGGAGGTAAGAGCAATTTGGTATTTTGCTAGGAAGACAAAATTCTTGTCAATGTCATCATTACAGTAATTATTTATAAAGCTTTAAGGTTGCCACAAAGCATTCTATAAAAATCCTATTTTATAAGAATTATTAATTTGCTTCTATTCATTATGTAGCTCATTCTAACACAAAGGATTGTAATTCTTAAGGAAATCTCATCAGAGTATCTCAAAATGGAAAAACTGAATAGTTTTGAGGATTATAGTAATAAGAACATAACCATACATCTTGGTTTCCTTAGCAATCAAAAGGCAATGTCAGTCTAAAGTTATCATAGTCTTTAATATGGGAAACAACATATTTTAAAGTGACTATTAGGATGTTTTATCATGTTCCATAAAAGTTTCATTCAAGTGCTTTATTTTGGTGTGGAAGTAACTTAGATTTTTGCGAACTAGTCTAGAAGAACATAAGCTGTTAGATTCTGCCATGCTTAAAAAAAAAAAAAAAAAAAAAGGTTTGACTATGGTTAGTTGATTTTGCTATCCACAAACCTAGTTAATGAATTATCTGGCCCTGACAACTAATGAAATAAAAATACAAATTAATCTTAAGTCCTTACTACTTAATGACCAAAGAATCAATATTTTTTTTTAACAACCAAACCCTATTTATACTGACATTCTTGTGATAAAAGTAAACAAGGAAAGAAAAAAGGAATGGGCAAAGTTGGCTTCATCATATGTCCAAAGTCAGTAGAAATCATCATTTCATGGCATAATTGACCATCTCCTCTACAGAATGAACCCAAACCAAAACATGCACCATGAACATTCTTGCAGCAGAAGTATTAACATCTGCTGTAGGAAAAAAAGAACAAGAGAATACTATAAAGGCTTGACAAAGTCTTGTAAGTCATGTAAACACATACTTGGTGATTTCAGTATACAGGTGCACATAAAGGAAGATGGTGAAAAGTACATTGGAAAATATGGTTCAGGAATAGCTAGGTGTTGCAATGGATAGAGCACCAGCCCTGAAGTCAGGAGAACCTGAGTTCAAATCTGATCTCAGACACTTAACACTTCCTGGCTGTGTGACTGGCCAAATCACTTAACCCCAATTGCCTTGGCGGGGAGGAGGGTGGTTCAAAGTTAAGTATTGGAAGAGATCAAAGGATTGTAACCTAATCAGATGCCTTATGCTTATGGATGTATTAAATGTCTTTTTGAGTTTGAAAGAGATTGAAAATGAACAATGAACATCATCACAAACATTAAATAATCTATTAGAGAAATAGTACACTATAGCTGAAAGATCACTGAACTTGGTGACAGGAGAATTGAATTCAAATCTGAACTTTTGACACAGCTCCTCTCCAAGTCATCTCTTCAAAGGTGACCTTTTCTTTAGTCAGTGCCCTCAGTTCTTGCTGGGGGAGCAGGAATGGGGACAGATTTATTTTATGTTTAGATAGTGGTCCTGAATCATATAATCTTTCTCTGCCTTTGGGATATATATTATACACACACACATATAAATGTATATATGTGTACATATATATGTGTATATATAAAAACCATAACCACATGTGTTCATAAACAATGCAAATGGCCCATATCTTATTTTGAGTCCCCAATTTAGTCACAGAATAACGTTAACAATAATAAAGTCTATCTCTCTCCCAGAATTCCACCTCATTTGCTCAGTCTTGGAGACTTTTACCTTAAGGACATACACAAATCAGTAGTATTATAACCAACCATGTTCTCTTGGAAAACCAGTTTCTTTGAAAACAAATGACCAAAGTAAAAGTCAAACTTTTAGAGAACAAAGGTTGGTTGGGAAGACTAATACAGAGACAAAAGATAGGGAAGAGACAATGTAGAGAAGAGGAGAAATTCTTAGGTCCATCTGTCTGTACAGTACATTGTGTACAGTACTTTGACGGCCTCAGCCAGGCTGGGGTTGACCTCCACACCTCTTTTCACATCTGCTCCCAATCCAACCTGTACCCTAAAGTCAGAGTTCCTCATTACCTCACTCTCCAAAGTCTCAAAGGCTTTTCCCTTCCTATGCAATGGAAACAAGCCTGTGAGTCAGTTCTTCTGAGGCTACTGCTGTGCTTTTCTTGGTGAGATCCATCTCTTTTTAGTTTTTTTTACCTTCTCCTTTTGGATATGTCTGAAAGGACTTGGGTTTGATTCCTTGGATCTGAGCATTCGGGAGCTTTCTATCCTGACCAGTAGGCATCCATCTTCACCATCTATTCTAATTCCTAGTCTATTCTCACAAAAGGGTACTACAACATAGCTAAATACAAAGTGATTTGGGAGAGAAGGTATAAGAATCGAGGCTATCAGGTAAGGCTTCATGTAGAAGTTGTTAATAATAATAACTTTGCGTTTATTTTGTGTTTTACCATTTGCAAAGCATTTTACATTCCTTATTTTATTTGATTCTCATAATAATCCAGTAAGCTAGATGCCATTACTATTTTTATTCTACAAATTAGGAAACTGAGGCAAACAGAGTTAAATGACTTGTTCATGGTCCCACAAATTTTAAATGTATCAGGCAAAATGTTAATTTAGGTCTTCTAGATCCCAAGCCCCGGGCTCCCTTCACAATCCCTAAAATAATGCTGCAGAAATAATTGAAGGTGCCAAAACTCAGCATTGTGGAGAAACAAGTCTTTTGACACTGTTGGTAGACATGAAAATCTGGAAAGAAGTGTGGTGGGAAAAATAAAAGTTACAAAGTCACTCATGGTTTTTTATCCAATAATCCCATTATTGGGAATAGATCCCAAAAGTATCATCAATAAATTTAAAAGAGCTATTGAGGTAAAGAAAAAAAAAAAAACGAAAAAGAAAAGATGTACACACAAATGTGTATCCTAAAATACACATTATATATTCATATTTATGTACATATACTTTTATCTTTCTTTCTATCCACTATATCTCAATATTATCATGCCAATAACTAGAAGCAACCTAGATAACTCAAAATTACTGAATAAATCATGTCCTATTGACACAACAAAATATGCCATTAAAATATACAAATATGAGGAAAAATTTTAAATTGTGAAAACTCAAACTAAGTAATGCAAAATGAAGAAAACAGAACAAAAGGAATAGTATATAGATTGCCTAAAATAGCATGAAAGAGAAAACACATGGAAATACAGGGATAAATGGAACTAAAAGAATAAAAAGATGAAGGCATACAGCATAGAATAACTTAAAAAGTTGTTAAAGGCATGAAGAATAAAGAAATTAATTTTTAATTGTACAAGTATGTTTCTACAGTCTGTTTTCCATTCTAGTAGAAAGTTCCCATGGATTACTGGTTTTAATGTAGGTATAGCATATGTAATAATATGTATATAATATATGCAAATAATGTAAGTATAATAATATACTATATAAAATAAATATATGGTTAAATGGCATAGCTAGAGGGTTGGGATAGGAGTCAAAAGCCTTGAATTCAAATCTAGTCTCAGCTATTTACTAGTTGTCTGCATTAGGTTTCTCATTTGTAAAATGAGGATAATAGTATCTATCTCCTAGAGTTGTTGTTAAATGAGATATTTGTAAAGAACTTAGCACAATGCTTGGCACAAAGTAAGAGCTATATAAATGCTTCTTTTCCTTTATTCAGTTTTGAATCCCTTCTCCAGCATGAAACTATAAGGCTTTAAATAATAATAATATAAATAAATAATAAGATTTCAAAGTCAACTGAGGGCTAGAAACTCAGTTATTAATTACCATGATAACAAATAAAAAACCAGCCCAGAATCAATTAAATCATTTAACTAAAGCAGGAAATGAAATGAAATAGACATTAGAAACATCCTTAGCAACCATTCTCCAATTAGATGCATTTGTACTCCCTAGCACAGGCTGGAAAGATTCTCAATTACAAATTGTGAGAAACAAAACAAAACCTTAGCACTCATAAGTCTTGTCACTTATAGCCATTGGACATCAATCTAATCTGGCTATAGTTATACTTATCTCTGTAGTTCTGCCACTCATAGCCTCATAATTAGCCAGCCACCCAAGCAATCCATGTCTCTACTCCAGTTTCATTCTCTGCCTCAGACATTTCAAATACTGTCTTGTCATCATCTTGTCTTCCTCCTCTTCTTCTTCCACGTATTCCTTCTTCTCTTTTTGTTCTCCTCCTCCTCCTCCTTCTTCTATATCATCTTCCTTCTACTCTTCTCAGAATTTCCATTTCTTCCTTATGATAGAACATTCCATGTCCAGGGATCAACATACTGGGAAATGGTATGCTGTTTTGATAGTCTTGTGTACACCACATATTGGAGAATATAGGCTTTCTCTTGTCTAATCTGATTTTGTTGTTTTGTGAAAAAGATGACATTATTTTAAAAACATAACACAATATCACTGTTTCTTAATAACTTGTCCAATAAATCTTTGATATACTTAAAATTACCATCCGTTTCAGGTAATTTTGATATTTTTCATTTTTCTTCATTTAACTTTTCTTTATTTTTATACTGGAAATACAGTTCTGTACAGCTAGTAACAACATTTACCAATTTACATAAAACATGCTATTTTTCTTGATCTTTTCCTCTGTTTCTACTTTGAAACTTCATTTACCAAAACATCAATGATTTAGAACATTATTCACTGAATCCTGAGATCTAAAGAAAGGCTTTAAATAAAGGAACAAAGGCACTAATTATTACACCTGCTGTAAAACTTACATGGAGATGAAAGTGAAGATGAAGATTAACTTCAATGAAAGGTTAGGAGTCCAGCGCTGCTGTCACCTTAGGAAAAAAAGAATAGAGAGCTGTCATGTTAAAAAAAAAAGAAAAGAACTACTCTGTTAAGGAATTTTTAAACAATATTGTTTAAACCTTAAAGAGGAAAAAGTAACTTACCAATTAGCTCTCTCCATTGGATCAAAAGGCCTTAAGTAGAACACTACTCAAGAGTTGGGCCACTGGGGAAATTATTTCACCTTGGCTGGATCCTTTGATGCTGATGAGACTTATTAGTTTCTTGTTTGGAATCACTGAAAGTGACCCTATAAATGATGCCATGCTGTTTATTATTTCTATAGATGTTAATATAGAAAGAGGTTTATATTATGTTTTATTCAAAGCCACAAAAAAAATGGGTTTAGTGAAACTCCTGAAATGTCCTTCCAGCTCGTAAGTCATAGTACTAAAATATTCTTTCCTAGGAAATTAGTATTAATTGCAATAGTTATAGACTTATTAATATAATGAATTAGTTTTGATCACCTCTGTTGTAAAAATTGAATGTACACAATTATATGGGATAATATGCATTTCCAAAAAAAAAAAAAAAAAGAACTGTTGAGATTGAGTTTTTCAGTCAAACTATAAATAACTGTGATTTGTGAAGAGGCTAAAGAAAATAAACTCTATTTCAAGAAAAATTTACATTTTAATACTTCAAACATTATTTGCTAACAAGAAAATTCAAAATTTGAATGGGATTAACTGGAACTTTTGCTTCTACTTAGGGTCAACTCTTGCAGTTATCTCTTGCTGAAGGCTGTCTGCTTTTGACTGATAAGGCAGTATTTAAATAATACATGTTATAAGTATTTTCTTTGATTTGTACAGAATGTGAAACCTCAATATCTTTTTGATTTCTCATCCCAACAAATACTTACAGTGAAAGATACATTGTACTTGTGCCTATTGTCAAATTAGAATGTTTCAGTTCTTCTTACGTTTGGATTAGTCACTCATTTGTTTTCTCCATTTATTGGAAGTATATTTTTATTAGTGAAAATGCAGACTATACATGCCTATAATGTTGAACTTCTTTTAGGGCTTGAACTATATGGGTAATTAAAGTATATTACAAACAATGTGAAGGCCTGTATAACTATATCAAGGTGTAATCTACCTAATGTTGCTAATTGATTCTGCTATAGCAGGAAATTAAATGAAAAATATTTGTGAGAGAATTATGCTTAGATCTACAATTAGCTATCTGAAATAATCAGACAAGGGAAGGAAGCAGCATGCAAAGTGGGAAAAAACCCAGCTAAACCTAGAATCAGAGGATTTGATTCAACTTCTAGCAATATTTACTAACTTTGTGACTGTAGATCAGTTAATTTAATATTTTTGGACTCATCTGCAAAATAAAGCATTGAACCAGATCTCTTCTATCATCATTTCAACTTTTAGGATCTGATAAAGTTTTACAATATTACATGAGATTATAATAAATTAAATATTTTATTGCAAAAAAGACATTGGCTATGCAATATGTACCTATATTTGAAGCAGAGTCGGGAAATACTACTACTACTACTACTACTACTACTAATAATAATAATAACTAGTGTTGTCAGCATGTTAGCTAGATTGTGGGAATAAAAAGGTAGCAAAAGCCCCAATATGGATATCAGTGTCTCTTCTTCTCTAAGGCCTTCGAATAAAGTGGACAAAAGCAGAAAAAAAGAAGGAGCCTTTGGGCTGATGTTTTAAACCAGCCCTTTGGGTCATGGCTATAGAACTAATTGTGATAATAATAGAGATAATAAGGTGAGATCTTAATGCTGCAAAGCAATTCAATTCTTGGGAGGATGATCATAGGATCATAAATGGAGGACCAGAAGGAATCTTAGAGACAAACAGATTCAAGTCTGTCATCTTACAGATGACAAAACTGAGTCACAAACAGGTTAAAGTGACTTGTGTCTGGGATCAGATTTGAATTTATGTCTTTCTGATTCCAAGTCCAGCCCTGTATCTACTGAACCAAAATGGGGTTTTCTCATACACCAAGATAATTCTTACTCACTTGCCTACGGTGCTTTTGCACAGGCCATCCCTCATGCTCTCTTTCTTCACCACTTAGCTGAAATACTCCCTTCTTCACTTTCCTGATGCCCACTCCATTCCTTCTGTGCTTTGTATTTATCTACTCTGTAGGCTCACAGATGTATATAAGGTCTCCCTTGATAGAGTAAATCTTCCTTGAAAGTAGGAGTTCATTTTTTGGTTTTTGTAACACCAGTGCCTGATCCAGTGCCTGGTATATGGTAGGTGCCTAGTAAATAAATTCTAATTGCTATAGATGGTTTTGCTTATGCTAATGTTTATGTTTTCCCGTAATAAACACATTCTTGGAAAAATCATGTGATAGTCTGGAAGGCAAATCAAATTTTGCACATACACATGAAAGTGTGCAAATACATATACATAGAAAATCTCCATACCCACACCCATACACACATACTCATATCCTTTGAAGAGCAATAATGGGCAATAATGACTTTGTATCACAAGATTAATAGCTACGTGTATCTGAGCACAACTTTTGAGATCCTTCATATTCCTTTGGGAGTACTAGTTGTGGGACCCTGACAATAGTAGTTGCTTATATTTGTATAGTGACTTAATCTACTTATTTTACAGCTTCTTAGGAAAATCCTACAAAAAAATAACATGAATATTAGTATTCACATTTTATTAGGAAGAAGAGCTTCAAGAGATTATGACTTGTCCAAAGTCATTTAGCTGCTAAGTAGAAATGCTAAGTTTTGAACTCCTATCTTCCAAATGACAGTCCAGTACTTTTTCCAGTACATGATATTGCTTTCATAAAATTACAAGATTACCTGTAGTTTAGAAACAATCTGATATCCTAAACAACCTTGTAAGAAAACAGAACTTAACAGACCTTGATGAATGTTCTAGATTTTCTGAGATTACTGTCAGATTTCCCCATAAAGATGAAGTTATTCCTTTGTACTTTCTTTTTAAATTCTATTATCTATAAAGTAGGAATAATAATAACCAACTTTTCAAGGTTGCTGAATGAATTAACCAAATGATTATGAATACATTAGAAATAAAAGTTTCATGTAAACATCACATATTATCATTATGCTGATTGTACAAAGAGCTCTTGAAAACTGATCTTGATTACAATTCACAACTACTGCATCTTCTGACAAAAGGGTAAAGAGAGCAGAAAGAGGCAATTCATGTGTACTGTGAATCCTAGAGTGTTTTCCCACTAATATATATATATATGTGAAACTGATGAAAGTCAACTTCTTCCAGAATTCACTATTTTAGAAAAATAAAGTGTGAAAAGAAAAATAAGAATAGAATGAGGATACTATAATGTTAACAAAAAGTGGAGAGGAGAGTTTTAAGATGGTTAGGATATGTCAGTAGTAACCAAATGCTAGTAGAGAAGTCAATCATGTGGTATGTAAGGAACTGAGTCTGACCAAGGAAAAATCAATGGAGTCTGTAGCTTTGGTATTTGCTTAAACAAAGACTATACTGACCTACATTCAATAAGTCATCCACACATACCGTTTAGAATTGTTTTAATAAAATCTTCAGATTATTTCATATGCCCTTTACTAATAGTTCTATGAACATTAATACTTCATGACCAATTTTGGCTATTTACAGCTCATGTTACAATTACTTACTGAAATATTACCCATTTAAAAATTTTATAATCAAAAAAGCACCATTTCAGATTTTTGTAGTTTTTGTAGTCATTTAATTTAGATTATAACAATTTTGCCATTAGAAGATCAAAATGAGTAACTAGATTTGAGTATTTATGAGCAACACATGTATTCAGTCAGCATTAAGGCTGGATTTTTAGCTGGTAGACCAGAGTTTATGATAGAATCTGAAGGTAGACTGAAGCTTGTTTTCTTTCTTTTTCTTCCTTCTTTCTTCCCTTTTTTGTCTCTGTGTGTATGTGTGTGTTTTTGTCAACATGGCTAATATGAAAATATATTTTATATGACTGCACATGTACAACCTAATTGCCTGACTTCTCAAAGATGGGAGAAGGGATGAAAAGAAGAAAATTTATAATTCAAAATTTTACAAGATAAAAGTTAAAAAAAAAAAAAAGAATACTGAGCTCAAATCACTGACTTTCATCTCTGTGACTTTGATCAGATTCCTTCATTTCTCTGAATCTAAATTTGCCTATCTGTAAAAGTGAGGGTATAAAATTAAATACCCTCAAAGGTCCTTTCCAGATCTGAATCAACGATCTTATGAAATTTAGTTTGGAATTTATCATGCTACTGCAATCAAGAATGTGTAGTAGTATCACAGTTACTTAGTATTTAATTCATGTTAACTGATAACTACTCAGTGGTGATTTTTCAAATTTCTGTTACATAACTATACATGTACAAACTACAGTGAACTGCCTCTCTCTTAGGGAGAGGAAAAGGAAAAGAGAGAAGGGGTAAGGGACAGTGGAATAGAACCCAAAACTCAAAACTTAAAAAAAAAGTTATTCTAACCTATAACTGCAAAAAAACATTATTAATTAGCTATATGATCTTAACATCTTAGTCCCAGTCCAAGTCAATACTCTAAAGTTATAAGTTGTTAAGAAGACAACAAGTTATAAGTTGTTGAGAAGATGACAAGTTATATTGTTGGAGCTCCATATAATGAAATCACAGGTGAAGTTCTTTTCATTATTTCTATTCATCCCACTGTTAATTTTGTTTTGAGCTTGTTTTTTAATTTAATATTTTGTGTTTTCCACATGTGCAAATGCTTTTTGACATTTGTTTTTTAAAATTCTGCATTTTAAATTCCCTTCCTCCCAACCTTCCCCCTGAGAAGACAAGCAATTTGCAATAGGTTATACATGTGTAGTAATACAAACTATATTTTCATGTTAGTCATGTTGTGAAAGAAAACACAACTCTCTCGTGCCTCCCCCCCCAAAAAAAAACGCAAAAAAAATAAAGAAAAGTATGCTTTCATCTGCATTCAGGTTCTATTGGTTCTTTCTCTGGAGATGGAGGCATTTTTCAATGGCTTAGATCATTATATTCTGAGAATAGCTAAGTCATTCACAGTTGATCATCATACAGTATTGCTGTTACTATGTACAATATTGTCCTGGATCTGCTCATTTCATTTTGCCTCAGTTCATATAAGTGTTTCCAGGTTTTTCTGAAAGCATCCTGCTCGTCATTTCTTCCTTTCTTTTTTTTTTTTAAATTATAACTTTTTATTTACAAGTTATATGCATGGGTAATTTTACAGCATTGACAATTGCCAAACCTTTTTTCCAATTTTCTCCTTCCTTCTCTCCACTCCTCCCCCAGATGGCAGGTTGACCAATACATGTTAAGTATGTTAAAGCATATATGTCCTAACAGTTATTTTGCTGTACAAAAAGAATCGGAGTTTGAAATAGTGTACTATTAGCCTGTGAAGGAAATCAAAAATGCAGGTAGACAAAAATAGAGGGATTGGGAATTCTATGTAATAGTTCATAGTCATCTCCCAGAGTTCTTTCACTGGGTGTAGCTGGTTCAGTTCATTACTGCTCTATTGGAACTGATTTGGTTCATCTCATTGTTGAAGATAGCCAGGTCCATCAGAATTGATCATCATATAGTACTGTTGTTGAAGTATATAATGACTCCTAGACTTGCTCATTTCACTCAACATCAGTTCATGTAAATCTTTCCAGGTCTTTCTGAAATCCTCCTATTGGTCATTTCTTACCAAATAATAATATTCCATAATATTCATATACCACAATTTATTCAGCCATTCTCCAATTGATGGGCATCCACTCAGTTTCCAGTTCCTGGGCACTACAAAGAGACCTGCCACAAACATTCATGCACATACAGGTCCCTTTCCCTTCTTTAAGATTTCTTTGGGATATAAGCCTAGTAGAAACACTGCTGGATCAAAGATAGGTATGCACAGTTTGATAACTTTTTGCTACTCATCATTTCTTAAAACATAATAGTATTCTATCACAATCATATATAACAACTTGTTCAGCCATTTCCCAATTGATGAGAATCCCTTTAATTTCCAATTGTTGGCCAACAGTGGTGTTTTTTTTTTTTTTTTAAGATATTTTTCAAACTTCCCTGCATACCTTATCTCATTGTCAGGAAGAGATAAATATTATATTAAATTTGCTATTATGCAAATTGGTCAGATTGGTCCTACTTTTCTCTTCAAGCCTTCTATTATTCCTCTTCCAACTCTCTTAGCTATGGACCTTGCCCCTTATTTTGGTGAGAAAATTGAGACCACTGGATGTGAGCTCCCTTGTCCACTCTTTTCTTAATCTCAAAAGACTTGATATTAGCCCTTATTATTAGATTTTCCTTTTCTCACATATTTGATAGTGATTTGGCCTTTTTCCTCTGTCAAAGCCAAGTATATTTGCATAGACTCCATGCAAGTAGAAACTATCCCATCCCATTTTCTCCAGCACAAGGGGAGCCCCTTGTTTATTCTCTCCTTCCAGTACTTTTTTTTAATCTTCTAATACTGGTTCCCTATTGTTTTCAAATAATCCCTTCTCCTCCATTCTTAAGAAAAAATTCCATTAGACTATATAATTGCCTCAAGGTATCATCCTTTATCCTGCTTCCCCTTTTCAAACTCTTAGAAAAACTACACCTGTTATTCTCATTGTCTCTGCTTCCTCTATTTTCATTTACTCAATAGTTTACAATGTCTACTGAACTCATTACTCATCTAACACTTCTTTCTCTAAAGTCTGTAATGATTTTAATTTCCAAATCTTATAATCTTTTCTTAGTGCTTACCTTTTTTTCCTTTTTTTAAGCAATTGGGATTAAGTGACTTGCTCAGTCACACAGCTAATAAGTGTCAGAGGCAAGATTTGAACTTCAGTCCTTCTGATACCAGGGTGGATTCTCTATCTACTGTGCTACCTACCTGCCTCAGTCTTCATCTTTTTAAACATCCCTCTCAAATATCACTAACCACCTTCTCTTCCTGGATACTCTCCTCTCTGAGTTTTTCCTCTACATTATTCTTTTTTGGTTTTCTTCCCTCTTTCTCATTCTCCTCTGCTAGTTTGTAATCCATATTAGTTTGTATGTGTGTGTATGTATGTGTGTGCACGTGCATGTGTACACATTCTACATTAGCTCCTATGGCTTTAAATTATTATCTCTCTGCAAATGATCCACAGATTTATAAACAGATTACAGGCACATATCTCATTTGATAGAACATAAGCTCCCTGAGAACAGAAAATGTTCCATTTTTTAAATCTCTGTATTTTTCAGGCCTAACAAAACACCTGCCACATATAAAGGCTTGTTGAAGAACTGATACTGGTCCTGGCTAACAATCCCTAATATTGTATTGTAATAAAGTAATATCTCCCCTTTCATATTTTCCTAGCAAACATTCCCCCTCTCAGCTAAACCTTATCATATATTTAATAGTGTTCACATCCCAGCCAAACAAGACTCTTTTCAATGCAATGTAAAGAAAACAGAAAGAGAAAAACAAATAAATGCTCAATTAAAATAATGTAAATGAAAAGACTGAAGAGCAGCTCAATGCAAATTGTGTATATCATAGCTAGTATAATTAATCTTAGGTTAAGTTACAACAAAAAATTTATTGATCCTATCAGAATAATTAATAAAATTATATTAGCAGTACATTTTGGTAATCAATTGGTAATAAAAATAAATATTGAAACATGATTACTATAAAGGTATTCTAGCATTCCTTTCTAGGATCAAATATACTATATAATCCGGCGATGCAAATATTATAAAATATTAATGTAAGATTCTGTAATATAGACAGTAATCATATAATTTGCAAAGTACTTTCAAGATCAAATGGAAATCAAACATGTTATGGTCTTATTGGAGAATTCTTTTATGCAAATTCCATTCCATAAACATTTGGAAGGTGCATATGATATGTCAGGCATTGTGTAAGGTGCTGAGGATATAAAGGCAAAAATGAAAACTACCTTCTCTTAAAGAGCTTACATTCTAATGCAAATACTATTAGTTTCATAATACGGAAGCAGTGAAGACTAGTTTTCAAAGCAATTTTTTGTTTTTTTCTTTCTCATGGTTTTTTTTTTTTCTTTTTGGTCTGATTTTTCTTGTGTAACATGACAAATATGGAAATATGTTTAAAAGGACTACAAATATTTAATCTATATTAGATTGCTTACTGTGTTGGGGAGGGAGAAAAATTCGAAACACAAAATCTTAGGGATGGAAGCTAAATAAAATAAAATCAACATAAAAAACCGTGTATACTTTTTGACCAGCAATACTGCTACTAGGTCTGTATCCCAAAGAAATTATAAAAAAGGGAAAAGGATTTACATTGCAAAAGTATTTATAACAGCCCTTTTCATGGTGGCAAAATATTGGAAAATGGGGGAATGCACATTATTTGGGGAAAGGCTAAATAAACTGTGGTATATGAATGTAATGGAATATTGTTACACAGTAAGAAATGATGAACAGGCAGATATCAGAAAAACTTGCAAAGACTTCTATGAACTGATGTAAACTGAAATAAGTAGAGCCAGGAAAACACTGTACAAAGTATCAGCAACATTGTATGATGATCAACTATGAATGACTCATTTCTTCCCAGAAAAAGATCCAAGATAACTACAAAGAATTCACAAAAAGAAAATACTATTCACATCCAGATATAGATATGATGGATTCTTAATATGCAGAGAGATGCATATTTTTTCATTTAATTTTCTTCATTTTTTCCCCTTTTGAGCTATTTCTTCTTTTATGATTGTGACTAATAGGGACATATGTTTTACATGATAGCACAGGTCCCCCTTGCACAGCCCTCCCTCATTTAAATGCAATTCACTTGCATATTATGGTATCACTTCTCTAATGTCTTGAGAATGAAGGACAAATAACAATAACTTAAGTAAAATTACCTACATTTTAGGAAGAGAAAAGGGAAGGGAGAAAAATTCAGAACTCATAATCTCTGAAAAACAAATGCCAAAAATTGTTTTGACATGTAATTGGGGAAAAACTAAAATACTATTTAAAAATTACTTTAATGGTATCAATAGCAGATCTGATAGTGTAATTTAAAAAATCAATATTTCTTCAATTTGAAATAATTTATTAGTTTAAGATACTATATATGCACTGAATGTTAAATCAAAACCAGAAAATAACAAATACATAAATCTTAGAAAGCATTATTTTCAGCACAAAAGAAGATTAATTTGGCAGATGACCTTACCTAGAACTAGGTCTTGTTTTTACTCCTTCTTTGCTTGTCCTTTTGCTTCTACTTTGCTTTCTGGTCTCTGACTGCTTCTCACTTGGTTGTCTTCTTTTTTCATGCTGTTTCTGTTGACCTGCCACATCCTCTTCGACTTGTGACCCATTATCACTTCCCACTGGTGAACCTGAGTTTTGTGCCAGGCACTTGGAGGAATGAGAGTGTTTAGGTTCTTGCTGGTCACAGTCTCTTTCTGCAGGGACACTTTCAGTTTTTAGTGTCTCTGGAGTGGATGCTGAATTAGTGGACTTATCTATGTGATCTTTTTCTTTAGACTTGACTAAATTATAAGAGGCATTTTTTATAACTTTTCCTGGAGCACATTTAGTCTTTAAGCTTTCTATGTTATCCTCCCTGTTATCCTCACAGCTACCACAACACACACAGGAGTTAATGAGACAATTTGTGGCAGCAATGCCGAGCTGATGGGATTCATTTTCTTCTTCATCAGTTCTTGAGTTGGGTCCAGGAACACAATTACTTGGTACTTCTGGTGTAGTTACAGGTGAATTGGAAGAAGTAGGAGATTTAGGATTAAATATGACGGTAGCAGATATCTTCATTCCACCAGTCCTATGAGCTATCATTTCTGCTGTTTCTGCATTTTCAGCATTCACATCCCAGCCATTGAGGTATAATTGTGTATCTAAACAACTGCAAGAATTCTGGATGGAGAGCCCAGTTTTCTGCATTTTGCCATCTTCAATATTATTGTTATTGCTCAAATCACTTTCCATTTCTTTTGTGTGTAAACCATCTCTTGCTTCCCCATTCTCTAAATTCTGAGGGACCCTTTCCTTTAACAGATCCTGACAAGTGTTGTTGACCCAAACCAAAGTTTCACTAGCTGATTCTTCCCTCGCAAGGGATTCTCCTGCTCCATCAAGGTCATCCATAAAAAAGACTCTATCCTCTTCATCATTTAAATGTTCAAGATTTGACCTACTTGGTGAGGCCTCTGTACTTGAGTTGTTTCTTAGACCAGCTCTGTGTGCTGGAGATTGGCATACACTGGGTGGAGAAAGGAGAGAGGACATTTCATCTCCTACCCTGTGAACCATCTGATTGAGCTGTTCTAATTCCTGTTCATCATACTGCATTGAGCAGGCTAATTCAGCCTCTGAATTTTCTGCAGTGACAGAAAGCTTCTCAGGAGGGAAAGTCGCAGCTAAAGTGGGTGCAATGACAGAGGGCACTTCTGGATCTGTTCTGACAGAGAATTCCATATCTTGGGATATGCAAAGGTTCCGTTCAAGTGTGTGTAGTTCTTCTTCAGTTAATGTTTGCAGTAAATCTCTGCAAATTTCAAAAGGAAAATTAAAATTAAAATTATGAGAAAAAATTCCTTTCATTTTACTTAAAAACACATTTAAAAACAAATTTCTACTACTAGTAGAAAATCAGGAAGTTAAAAAAATCTGTACATAGTATTAAAATTTTTCCCAAAAGATATTGTATTTTTTTCTTAAACATTTGATTTCATTTGGACATATTTCCCATAAAATTCAAATGACCCCTTGTAAAGATTTTTCTCAAATTAAAAGACAATTCCTTTTATTTAAAAAAAAATCTGAAATTCAGCTTGTAGAATTGCTTTTTAAATCATTTCCCTTTCTTTTTGAAGATAACTAATCTCTTCTACATTTATGCTGTAACAAAATATTCTATTTGAAACAATACAAAAGATCCTGATTAACTGTGATGCATAAGCAATGCTATTTAAAGAATTAAAATGAGAAATACAATCATTTCAAGGTCTTAGGGAAGAGTATATTAAAATATTTTATTTAACTCATTTTTCTAAACCACAATTACTCTGCAGTAATCTGAATTCTGAATGTTGAAACTAGATAAGTAAATTCTGAGGTGTAACAAATGCATAATATATTGTGTATATCTATTACTTGGCAGTACTGCAATGATTTTGAGAAGCATTAGCTTGATGAGCACATGATAGATCAATGTGGCAATTTCTTTTGTACCCTATTCTTTATTCTATCTTTAGTTTTTTCTCTCCCATTTACTAGAAATTATCATCTGAGCATTATTTCATCAGGAAAGAAAGAGAATGACAAGGACAGTTAACATTTTCATCAGTTAAAATGTATTTTAGGTTTAAGGTTATCTAAACGAGAAGGGTCAAAACATGCAACCAGACAGCAATATGCCCATGAAAATCTAGGCACACCCAAACCAGACAGAAATATAATTGGGAAATACTTAACAAAAATATAAAACACAAATGTTAATATATGATTTTCTAAGTCAATCTGAGGCTCACAGAAATCCTTACATATGTTTTTGTGATCTCTGTTTCTATTTGAATTTGAAATCACTTAGATTACTAAATTTTTTTGACTATAATATCTGGGAGGAAGGTCAGCCCTTTTTTTTGTTAAATTGTACTAGTAATAATGCATGCATAGGAACTCTGGGGTAGAGCTGTAGAAAACTAAAAGTTGGTAAATGGGTGATCAATAAGTATAATATAGTTCAAGAAAAATTGGCCTATTTTATTGAGGCTTCTCAAAAGATCTAGCTCCTTTGCATGAGTTAGTGAAAAGTGGTAACTGTGGGTTACATAGAAATGTGTACATCAAGTGAACTAAAATTGATTTTATATTGATGAATCAACAGTAATTATAATAATAAATTAAAATTGTTTTTATGTTAAGTAGGAATGATACTGGAATGTAAAATTACAGCTGAATAGTCTAAAGGAACTAGGCAAATTTATATGATGACATGTCAGAGATCAATAATGTAGCCAAAGAAAAACACAACCTAAAAACAACTTTAACAACAAGACTTATTTATATCCCATGAGACTTGTGAAATAGGGCTTCTGGAGACATGCCTTCCAAACTATAAGGGCCCTGTTTCTCTGTGACTGTTAAGCTGCTCCCCACAATGAGTCCCCAGATTCAGTAACTATGGATTTTGTATAAGTAGGCAAATTAATAACAAGTGAAATTTTATAATAATCTTTGAAAACCAGAACGCACATGCATTAGTGGCACATTTAACAGAAGGATGAGGTAAGTCAGTATACTGGGAAAAGCTGGAAAAAAAAAATGCAAAGAAGCAATAGATAGTAGCTTCTATCTGACTGACTTGTGGCTAAATACTCCTGAGCACAGACCTGTATGAAGTTAAGTTAGTACCTACTATTTACAACCTTGCACCTTGTATTAAGCAGTAGAACAATAATGAAAAAATCAAAATTCCTGCATTCTAAGAATTTATAATCTGCTAAACAAAAATATAAATGTACGCAAAGAGCTACCTGAGGCAGCTAGGTGGCGCAGTGGATAGAACACCAGCCCAAAGTCAAGAGGACCTGAGTTCAAATTTGACTTCAGACACTCAACACTTCCTAGCTGTGTGACCCTGAGCAAGTCACTTAACCCCAATTACCTCAGAAAAAAAAAATTTACAATAATAACAACAACAAAGAACTGCCTAACAAATTACACAAAATGTAAAGTGTTATGAGAAAGATCACTTCTAGCTAGGGTAGGCTTCATGGGAGAAATAACCTACCAGTAGTCCTTTCTTTTTGTCTTTTAAACAGGAAAGAGCTAAACTAATATAATTCTGACACCCTGTGGAAATGGAAATAGTTTAGATTTTATCTTACTAAGTGGTGGCCCAAAGGACAGCACTTAATTGTTATAAGTTTCATGTCTATGTCTTTTTGCCTCCAAAACTTGTTTCTTATGAGTAGAATCCATGCACAATTCAGTTTCCATATTCTCCATAGGACCTAACACAGTACTAGACATAAACAGGAACTTCATAAATTTCTACTGATTACATTATTTCTAGTTAGCAAGTGCTCCAGAACAAAGCCATTTTGATCCTGGAAGGTGACACAGCAGCCTCATGCATGGATGCTATAATTATGCCAAACCTAGAAAGAACATTGGAAACCACCTAATCCAATATTTCATTTTATAAAGAAACTACGGTTGAAATAAGTACAGTGACCCATCCAAAGTCACAAAGGTAGTAAATGACAGAAGGGAAATGTGAACACAGTATTTCTGACCACAAATTCAATACCCTTTCTTCTATCTATATCACATTGCCTTTCTACTATACAATGCTTTTCATGAAATTGGCACAATAATATTTTAAAGGATGAACTAAACACACTTTATCTCTTATAATGAATCATTTGGTTTCCTAGAAAATGAATTCATTGCTTTTTAATTCTTCAGAGACAAGAGTTTAGTTGAAAATTAAAGGACCTCAAAATAAATGGCATAAACCGAATATGCTGGCAGCATATTGACTGAGTCATAGAAATTACTCATATTTGAAAAAATTAATTATTTTTAATTTTTGTAATTACATTTAATAAAAACCTAATATATCTAGTCCTTTCCCGTTTAATAGGTTTTACATTACTGAAATTTCCATATAAAATAAATTATCTTTATAGACAACACCATATCTAAGTCCTTCACTTTCTCCCAATATGCTTTTTTTTTTCATGCCTATTCATTTAGACATCACATTCCCAAAATGGGAATAATCCTTTAGTGTTTTTTGTTTTTTTTTTTACTTAAAAAAACCCAGCATTTTATTTTTCAAAATATATGCAAAGATAATTTAAAACATTCACCTTTGTAGATCCTTGTTTTCCAAATTTTTGTCCCTCTCCTTGTCCCTCTCCTCCCCCCTCCTGAAAATAGCAAGCAATCTGATACAGATAGGTTAAATATATGCAATTGTTCTAAACATATTTCCATTTCTAGCATTATTCTTACTGTGTTGCATTCAGAATTGTCACCAAAGTGATCACTAAAATTTCTAAAATGCTGACAATCTGATTCTTTAGATAATAAAAGATAAATGACTATAAATAATCCATTTGTAGAGTTTCAAGTTCATATAATGAAAGAATTCTCACCATTTTCCATATGCAGATACTGGTTAAGCTGTGTTACTGAAGATTAGTTAATAGTCTTATACTCCTTTGTTAGTGAATTCAGAGCTAATGCTGTTTAATATAGGACATTAATTATAATTTTTAAAGGGTAGATACAGAGTCTATAAGAATAATCATGAAGGGAAAAGACTACCTTAGAAACTGTATTACATAACAGTATATAAAGATCAAATTTATTCATAAACTATAGCTTTTCATTAACTACTAATTGAAATGTTTTTATGGAAGTTCTGAATAGTTTTAGACATGTACACAAAATATTTCTTTGATGCTCTGAAGAATCAGACCAGAGTGAACATTTTTTTTCATATAGACTATATTTTCTTATCCTGTGGTATTCTTGTTCATGTCTTCCCCAAAATCCTCCATAGCAGATTCATATGAAATATTGAGATCTTTGTTTAGTTCTTTTAATATTCTATAGGAACTAGTGCAAGGCCTGGACCAGCTATCTTTCATCACAAATATTTCATTAAAAGTGTACTTTTTCTCCTATAGTATAATAAATTTTGTGAGATAAGTTATTCTTGATGGTAAGTTTACAGTATGTTTTTTGCATTCTGGAATATTGTATTCCAAATTCTTCACTTCTTTATAATAGTAGCTGCTAAATCATGTGTAATCTTGACTATGTTCCTTGCTACTTCTATCTTTCTTCCTGATTGTTTGAAGTGTTTTTTAAGTTGACACATGGAAGCTCTGGACTTTGTTCATGATGTTCCTGAGAATTTTTATTTTGGAATTTCTTTCAGGAGGTGCCTGATGGATTCTTTCTATTTCAACTTTACCCTCTAGATCTAAGAGATATGAGCAGTTTTAAGATTTCTTGAAATATATAGTGTTTACACAATTTATTTTTTGGTCATGGTATTTAGATGTTTAGATAGGCCAATGATTCCTAATTTTTTTCTCTTTGATCTGTTTTCCAATTAACTTGTTTTTGCTATAAAATATCTCACATTTTCTTTTTTTTCCAGTCTTTAGACTTTCTAATATTTCTTATTATTTCATACAGTCACTGGCTTTTAAATCTGGTTCATTCAAATTTTCAAGGAATTCTTGAGTAAGGTTTTATAACCTTTTGTGCCAATCTGTTAATTCCTTTTTCAATTCTTTCTTCCATAATTCTCATTTCTTTTCCATTTTTTTCCTTCAAGTATTCTCAATTCATTGATGAAAAAACATTTTTAACTAGAAATTTTTAAAAATTTTTATTTTATTTGAAAAAACAAAGAAAAAAAAAAAAACCAGAAGTCATACAAAACGAAATAAAGCAAAACAAAAGAGAACATTATCATGTACCTAGCAGAACCTCAGGGAAGATTCAAAATATATAACAACAAATTACCAGATCAAGAAAGCATATATATGAGTGTGTGTGTATATATAATAGTAGAAGAAATTATATTCATGAATGTTCACTTTTTCTTTTACTTGCTTGTAAATTGTACTTCGGTTCTCTTCTCTGTACTTTATTTACTTTATTTTTTTCCTCCTTTCATCTCCCACCTACCCCCAAGCAAGCTACCATTAAGAAAAGATATATTTATGTATCCATATATAGATATATACATACACAAGCACACTCACATTCCCACATATACATGTCTTTCCTATCCCTGCTGCCTCTTTAATTAAATTCTGTTCCTAACTTGCCTTGTTATTATTTAACTTTCCCTCACCCAAGGATCCCTCTCACCTTTTTCCTTATCTTTTGCTTCCCTGTCCACCCATCCCTCCCTCCTTATCTCTTACAGATTTTGGAGGGTGCTCTACCCTTCATGTTATATATGTAGTATTGTCTATTGAACCCATTCCCAATGTGAGTAGGTTTTCAGAACTATGAGGCCTCCTCCCACCTCTAATGCCTCTATATCTATTCTTACTTTGCAACTCATTTGTATAACATGATTACTATTTTTACCTTAACTCTATCCCTCTTTCTTTTAAGCTCCCCTATTGTTGATGTGACTCTTAAATATTTGATATAGATTTCCCATGAGGGAAAAAACTCACAATTTGTCCATGTTTAAACAGTTTGGCCATGTTGAGTTCCTTAAAATATGTTCCTTGAAATTGATCTTTGGTATTAGTTCTTATATGTTAAATTTTCTGTTAAGTTCAGGTTTGGTTGCTAGAAAATGCTGAAAATCTGCAAGTTCATTGAATATTCATTTTTTTCTCATTCAAAATTATGCATAAATTTGCTGGATGTGCTATTTTTGGCCTCAGGCCTAGTTCTTTTGATTTGATTATATGATTCCAAGACCTGCGGTCCTTTATTGTAGCTGATAAGTCTTGTACAATTCTAATTGTAGCTCCAGTGTATTTGAATTGTTTTTTTCTTATTTCTTGCAAAATTTTCTCTTTCATCTGGGATTTTTGAAATTTGGCAATAATATTCCTGTATTTTTTTCCACAAAGGATCTCGTAGAAGTGGTGATCAGTAGATTTTTTTCTATTTCTACTTTCCCTTCATATTCTATCCAGGACAATTTTCTTGGATTATTTTCTGCATTATAGTGTCAAAGTTATTTTTTGGTCATAACTTTCTGGCAGCCCAAATATTCTTATATATTTTCTCTTCTTGATCTGTTCTCCAGATTTGTTGTTTTTCTTACAAGATGTTTCACATTCCATTTTCTCATTCTTTATCATTTGTTTTGTTATTTCTTAGTTTCACTGGCTTCCTCTTGCCCAATTCTAGTTTTAAAAAATTATTTTCATCTTTGAGACACTGTATCTTCTTTTCTAGTTGTTAACTTTTTTTCATAATCTTTCTGATTTTCTTTGATTTTTATTAATTTTTAAAAAGCGTTTTTTCTTTTTTTTTTTCAGTCATGTCTGATTCTTTTTTTTTTTTTTTAACTTTTTATTGACAGAACCCATGCCAGGGTAATTTTTTACAGCATTATCTCTTGCACTCACTGCTGTTCCGATTTTTCCCCTCCCTCTCTCTACCTCCTCCCCCAGATGGCAAGCAGTCCTTTATATGTTAAATAGGTTACAGTATAAAAAAGCTTTTTTTCCCCCAATGTCTCTCATTTGGTTTTTAAATTATTTTTTGAGTTCTATAAATCCTCTTTGGGCAGGGAGCCATTTTACATTACTCTTTGGGGTAAAAGCTTTTTTTACTTCAATGTCTTCCTCTGAAGATGAACCTTGGTCTTCCCAGTTCCCATAGTATGTTTCTATGGTGGGTTTTTTCTTCTTTGTCAATTCTTTTTTTTTTTTTTTTTAATAAGACCCTTAATGTAAGCACTTCTCATTGCTGGGTGGGTGCCTCAAACTTCTCTTCAGCCCTCTACTCTGACCAGGAATACCAAACCAAGAGCTCCACCCTCCTGAAAGTGTCCACAATAGCAGTATTCCTACCCCATTGCACTGCCTCTGCATTCATGCAATGCTGGTTTCTTCTCTCTCAGGGCCACATCTCAGCAGCAGAGCTGGGGAGGTGAAAGTCTCTGTGATTCCAGCGGAGGCTCCAGCCACACTCAACTAGCCCCAGAGTTTCTCACTTGATGTTTCTTCATAACCAGCCTGGAGGTGTTTGCACTTCAGACAGATTAATCCCCAGCCCAGGGTCTTCAGATCTTCTCAGGTTACATCAGGAGGATCTCTGTTCAGTCTCAAGTCTTCCAGATTTTTCACCAGTTTATATTCACCCAGAGGGGCAAATTTATTCTGTTTGTGGAAGATATCTGGAGAGCTTGAAATTTATCAACCTATTTCACCATCTTCCTAGAATCCTGCCCTAAGAAAATTGTTAAACTTTTAAAAATTAACCTCTTGCTTCTTCCCTTTTAGAATTCTAGCTGAATTTGCTTCCAAGCTGTGGTTTTTTTAGAGATAATGCTTATAGTCATTCTCTTTTTCTGGATTTGTGTCATAAGGTTCTCTACCACCATAATGGATCAGGCCAAAGAGAACATTTTGTTCAAAGAGTCATGAAGGCAGCTGAACCTGGCACCGTGGAGTCCTATGGTCAGAAACTGAAGATACAGAAGTTATCTACTATATCCTAGGCCATCATCAGTCATCTTTACTTTAGTCTTGCTACTGAAATTCAGGAAGAGAGTTTGGCAACTTTGTGCAACTCTATCCCTCATAAATTCAATTTACATATAAGTCAAGACATCATCCCATAATGTCTCCAGTCCCTTTTGAAACAAAGGACAAAGAACAAGAAACGACTATAATTCCTCTTTAAGGTAAGATTCCTTTTTTGTTTACTCATTCTTCCAAACTACTTCCTGACTTTCGACTTAAGGGCAGGGCTCTGTTGCACTTCTGGAGGGAAGTTCTGGGTTAGTCCTCTTGCTTCTTGGGATACTGAGTTTCATTTTATTCCAGGATCTCAGAGACAGGTTGGGCATCTAAAGGCTTTTAGGACTTCTAAAATGTGATTGCTGCCCTTGATGTTTTCTTTGCACTGTCCTGTGTTGGGTTTCAATCTGAACAACAGAATGCTCCTAAATTCAAATCCTTATCAGTCAAATGTAAAACTTTATTAGTTCAGGTTGATTGGATTATGGGCTTCCCTCTGATTTAGAATTTCAACCTTGGTTATTATTCTGCAAAATAGATGCTAGAACCCTCAGTTCCTAGGTCTAAGTCATAAGGCTACTGTTTGTTTCTGAATGTCTTATTTTCTTGGTACATAGTTCAGGATCTTCCAACTCCATAAGATCACTTCTTGGCATTGGCCCCATTCTCAATCTGTCCTGGATTTGTAATTTGGAACTGAACAGTGGATTACAAAACTGCCAATTGACATCTATGTCCACCATGATGCCCTAGTATGAATCTGTTTCCAGACAAATGACTCACTATTACTGTTTCTGGATTTCTTCATTAGCATTTTCTATATCTATTTGGTAGAGTTTTGCAGAGGAGCTACACTGTATTGCTTCCTGTTACACTGCCATCTTGGTTCTGCCTTCTGCACAATACACTTTAAGTTTAATCTATATTTATTAACAATTTCTTAAGTCTGGATGATCAATAAAACAATAATTCAAGTCCTGATTTGTAGGGAATAACAGGGATTAGAGCTGATATCTATAAATTCCTGTCTATAAATTAATCTTCTATCCACCTCAACTACATAAAGAGATGGGCCTAATATTGATTTCATCATTATCTATAAGTGTTCCACTTCCATGTTCATGATGTCTGAAGTTCCCTAATCTGAACACAATCTGTTGATATTCCATCTCTCTCCATCTGACTTCACCATGACCTTCAATCTTTTCACCATCAGTACTTTGCAAGGCCATCACTCTTGCACAGGCTATACGCTTTTCCGTTTCCAATATTGACCCTTTTTTCCAAAATATACTGTCCTCTTCTCTCAAGTTCCTTGGGCTCTTACCTATCTCATTGCTGATTTTTTGCCTGGT
Source organism: Antechinus flavipes (assembly GCF_016432865.1). Lineage (NCBI taxonomy): Eukaryota > Metazoa > Chordata > Mammalia > Dasyuromorphia > Dasyuridae > Antechinus > Antechinus flavipes. The sequence goes on along the minus strand of NC_067403.1, from coordinate 194,971,020 downwards.
CAAGTTTCTACTCTAGGTCGCCTCCACAATCTGCCACCTTTAGTTCTACTACTAAACTGCTGAATGAAGTTGGAGAAAATACTATACAAATTTAGATTACATAATCTCAAGTGGGCCATTATGGTGACAAGGCAATTCTTTTACACTTTTCAAACTAATTCACTATCCTACTTGTTTACAGCACATTTTCCAAATCTTATCCTTCTTCAAATGTCCCTTAACTCCTCTGCCTTCTATGCTGAAAACTTTGCTTTATGTTTCACAAGAAAAATTGAGATCATACACACACCCACACCCACACACACACGAATAGAAGTAAACATGAATTAAATAATTTCAAGCAACAAATATACTTGTTGAATCAGAAATATAACTCATAAAGTAGCTGCTATTAAGTAGGTTTTTTTTTTTTAACAATCTGTGAGATTCATTTGGTAGTTGATATATTATAACATCATGTTCTTATTTATCTTTATATGTCTATGTTCTATCTTCCCAATTTGACAGCAAATGTCTTATCTCATAACTCTTAATAGCCCCAGCATTAAGTGCAATGTTCTGCGTATGATAAATGCTTAATTGATATTCATTGTAGTTGGTAATAGTAAAAACAGGCTTATTCAACTACATATTGAAAATAAAAAAAAAATTAACTAGAGCCAAAGTTTAGCATATGGGAAGATCGGGAAAACAATAAATCTTGAAAATACTATAAGTAATGAGTTAAAATTAAGATTACAGACATGGGAGTTAGGAAGACATATAACTGAAATATGAAAAGAATGAAAATTGTAAATAATTCATTTTTATAGCCATTAGTTTTTTTACTAAACCAATACCTATAAAACCCTCTAATACTTTTTTTTTTAATTTTCAAAATTTAAAGAGGGAAAAAAAGCCTCTATCCAGTTAAAAAATTCTTTGTATGACAAATGTGTTTTACTAACACAGTATTTCAGTATGTACTCTTAGAAAAGACTAGTATAAAATATGCTTAAAAAGGCACATTGAGCTCAATATTAATATAGAAGATAAAGTAATGTGCCTAAAAATGCCTTTGTTTATAATAACAGATAGCTGAGTAATAAATTAACTTTAAAAACATTAAAAATTACAGCTTAAAAAACCTCCAAAAGAACAGTCACACCAAAAACATTCCACTGTTTCTATGTGATCGCTAAATCTAAAATTAAATAAAAATAATTTCTTCAGGAAGAATTTGGAGAGGCTAATTGTAGCAAATACCAAACATTATAACCAAAATATGAAATGGTTTTTATTTTAACATTTATTACATTAAATCAGCACTGTGAGTATTAATTCTATTCCAACAATGTGCTAGGATACAATGGAAATCACCCCCACGCCCCAAATCTTTGGTTTTGTCTTCAAAAAATCAACATTCTATGGAGAGAAGGAAAGATATAAAAACACATGTACAGAAAAATAAATACATGCAAAACAGATGCAAAATAAGGAAAGACATTAGCAATTGAGGAGATCCCAAAGGAGATGGTACTTGGACTGAAATTTGAAAGAAGTTAGGAATGAAGCCATGATACAGAAATAAGAATGGGGTAGGATGCAAATATACACCTCAAAATCATACAGGAATAAAGAACTAGATACAGGAATCAGCAAGTTGACTATTATGGGAAGAAAAAAACAATTCATGAAATAAGAATGATATTCTTACAAAAGTAGCTAAGAAGGGGAACTCTCTTATAGACTACCAAGTCATTCATAAAATTTTATAAAGGGTAGTAGAAGATTTTGAATAGCACTGTCGTAAAGTAGAACTGGAGGGAAAAACATGTTTGCAAAAGCTTAGCAAGATGATTTTACATGTATAATTGATAACATATTGCTTGCCTGCTTAATGGGGAAGGGAGGGGCAGAAGGGAAGGAAAGACTTTGAGCTTAAAAAATTTTAAATGAATGTGATAAATTAAAAAAATGTTAAAGTTCAGAAAGACACCCAATTAAGCAAAGTTATCCTAAAGACATTTAAAAATGGAATTAGGGCCACAAACAGATGAAAAATGAAAAATATATATAAACATTAGCCACTATACATAGAGGAAAGCTGTATTAGTAGTAACTCAATTTTGAGATACATTAAAGGAAGGTGAATACCAAAAGGTTTTGAAAAAATCTCACTCATCACTATCATACACACATTAAAAAAAAAAGTGAAGGAGAGAATATCAGCAACTACTTACCCAAATATCCACTTTACCATTTCTACAAAAATTTTGGCCAAAATCTATGTGTATTAACCAAATCCTTGATGAAAATATGTAAAAGGAATAGGTAGGCTTTTGTAAAATACTGTTCTATAGTAGACCACATTTTTATGATCACAAAATTAGAGAAGAATACAGCAAATATAATATTTTAAAGTGCTTGTTTTTTGTTGACTATAAAAGTCAAAAGCATTTGGATTAGTAGACTAAGAGTGCCTCAAAGGCTCAGCTCAAATGTCATTGATTCCCTGAGAAAGCTAGATGTTTCTCATGTATTTGTAAAAATTTATGATTTCTTAAAAAAGGTATAATAGAGATAATTTTGTTCAATGACTTTCTAATTACTGATATCATGTAAAACTTAAAACAGAAAAATATATGCTTGTCAAAGATGTTTGTCATCATCATGGAAGATAATGCTGAATCAAAGTTAGAAGGATTCTCTATAGATGGTGAGGTGCTTATTATGTTCCTATTTACAGATGGTACCCAGAATTTCCTAAATGAGATCTATAATCACTAAAAGATTTGGCCTAAGTACTTCTTTTAAAGAAAAATCAAGAAGCTGAAAGATAGTTTTTGTCCAAATTATGCCATAGAGTTGGATAGAAAATAATAATAACTGTATGTGCATAGTGCTTTAGGGTTTATGAAGAGCCTTATAAGTATGATCTCATTTTATCTTCACAACACGTTGGAATTGCTTTGTTTCACCCATTTTCAAGATGAAGCAATTGAGGATCAGAGAAATTAAGTGATTTGCCCAGGGTAGCAAACTGGTAAGTATCTGAAGCTAAATACGAATTCAGCTTTTTCTGATTCTAGGTCTAGCACTCTATCTATAATGTCACCTAGCTGCCAAAGCTAGCCATAAGAACATTCAGGATGGACAGATATAAAAACAGACAATGAGCTAAACCCAGAACCAAAAAAGGAAAAAGGGAAATCTACTGCCTTTGGGACACTGAACAGTGCTTTGTAAAATTATTATTTAAATCTCCCAATTTCTTTATTTTTCTTCTTTTGTTTAAATTCAATTTTACTTTTAGTTCCAACTTCTCTCTCTCTTTCCCTTCTCCTTTTCTCCCATCCATTAAATAAACAAGAAAAACAAAACTCATGACCAATATGTACAGTCATAAATGTGTGTCCATCTGTAGAGTCCAGCAACTTATTATTTAAAGGCAAATAGCAGCAGGTTTCATCATGAGTCCTTTAGAATGAGATTGGTCATGGTTTTGAATGGAATTCCTAAATTTTTCACAGTTGATTGTTTTCACAATATTGTCATTATTATATATTATTTTATTTTGCTCACTTCACTTTGTCTAAGTTCATACAAATCTTCCTATGTTTATCTGAAAACATTTTCTTCACCCTGTGTTATAGCACAACAGTATTTACTTCATTACATTCATATACTATAATCCGTTCAGCCATTCCCCAATTGATGGATAACACCACCTATGTGTCAGGGACTGTGCTAAATGTTTTATAAATATAATTTCATTTGATCTTGATAACAGCCCTGAGAGGTAAGTGTTACTGCTGCCCACATTTTACAAATGAGGAAACTGAGGCAAGTAGAATTTAAATGACAAGTCCAAGGTCATACATCTAGTAAGTGCCCAAGTCTGGTTTTGAACTCAGGTCTTTGTGTTTCATCTATTATGCCATGTAAGATATTCACCTAGAGAAATGAAGGAAACCTCAGGGAGTCAATGACATTTGAGCTGGGCTTATAGGACAGATACAAGTTCAACAGGAGAGAGAAAAGGGCAAGTCCCCCAAATGATAGGGTCACACAGAATATACGCTGATAATAGTTTTTGAATTGGGTTGGAAAATCATTAGAGATCTCTCTTCAAGGACAATATGGTAGGGAAAGAGCCATGATAGCAAGTTAGAAGGAACATTTCAGCCAATCTCTCCCAACATTTCTCTGCAAACAACTTTAAAATAATGTGTCCAATCAAAATTTGTACTGGTATAGCCAACAAAAGGTTGAGGTGAGATTTTTTTTCAGTTTAAGAAAATTTATGAGGTTGGAAGAAAATGTCTGTGATAGTAAGGTAGGGCTGACCCAAGCTCAGAGCAGCTGCAATATCAGCTGTGGACCTTAGATATTATAATGGCAACAGTAGGAACAGAGGTAGCAACAATTCTAAGAGAACTCACTGCTCACAGTTAGTAAGGGGACTGGACAACTGGTCAGAAAAAATTTACAGGGGACACTTATATGGGCACCAGGTTTAAGGACCAGGTACTGCTTGGCAACTCCACTGCTCATTACCTAGTTTTAAGTCTGAATTCCAGGAGGGAAGAAGGGAGAGAGAAGAATTAAGGGAGAGGTGAAAGAAGAGGACAGGAGGGGAATAAAGTTGATAGGAAGGAAAGGCAAAAGGAGAGGGAGAGGGGGGAGAAAGGGAGACAAAGAAAAGGGGAGACAAATAGGGGGGGAAAAGGGAGAGGAGACAGACAGACCCTAGTTCCTGGTTACAGTTTCAGGGCAGAAATAGGAACATTAGTGCTTAGAACCTTTCCTAGGTAAGGACTAGAACTCAAACCTGGAAAAGTTCTCACCACACTTGAAAGTAACAAAAACTTACAAACCCTCCAAGAACAAGCTGTGAAAACAGGACAAAAAAGCCTGATGTTTATTAGAGCAATGATTCTCATACCTCCTTCTCCTAGAGATGAGCATAGTGCAATTCAAACATAAAATTCTAAGTCAAGAAATAGGCTAGAAAAATGAACAACAACAAAAGAAACTGACCATAAAAAATTATTAAAATGACTGAAGATTTCAAGACACAGTCAGCAAAAGAAAATGATATAAAAACCTATAAATAAAATCTCCAAAAAAAAAAAAAAAATGCAAACTGGACATGAGCCCAACAAAAATTCTTACAAGAGCTAAAGAAAGATAGAAATGGAGAAAAAAAAAAAAAAAGACTTAAAAATCAATAAGATCAGTAAAGGAAAAGTTAGGAAAAGAAATGAGAGCAATTCAAGAAAATCATTTAGAGACAGTTTGTAAAAGAAGCACAAAAAATACTGAAGAAAATAATTTCTAAAAAAGCAGAATAGGTCAAATGAAAAAAAGTAGAGACCCTCATTGAAGAAAATAATTCCTTAAAAATTAGAACTAGTCAAGTGGAAGCTAATGACCTAAGGAAATATCAATAATTGATAAAACAAAGTTAAAAGAGATTTTTAAATAGAAGAAAATGTTAATTATTTCATTAGAAAAACTATTGGCCTGAAAAACAGATTGAGGAAAAATCATTATTGAACTACTTAAAAGCCATGATAAAAAAAAAAAAAAAAAGAGTATAGGCATCATATTTCAAGAAATTAGGAAGAAAAACTGCCCTGACAGTTTAGATCCACCAGCTAAAATAAAAACTGAAAGAATCTTGGGATCATGTTCTAAAAGAGATCTTGAAAACGAAAATTTCCCAGGAAGATTATAGCAAATTTCATAGCTTCCAGGCAAAGAAAAAAAAGACTGAAACAGTCAGAAAAAAATCATTCAAATGTTGTGGAGCCACAGTCAGGATCAAACAAGATAGTTTAGAACAAAGGAGCTTTGATAACAACCAAGAAAAATCTAGCCAGCAAAATGGAGTATTACCTCTCCTTAAAGGAAAAAAAAAGAACATTTAATTAAATAGTAGACTTTCAAGCATTTTTGATGAAAGAACCAGAAATAAATAGGAAATCTAACATTAAAACTAAGACTAAAGAGAAGCATAAAAAGATAAAGATGAAAAGAGAAATCATAAAGGAATTAACAAAATTAAGCCATTTAATTCCTATAAGATGATGCTTACCTCCAAAACTTTATAACTAGAGCAGTTAAAAGTAATCTACATAAATAAATATGGATGAGTCAATTATGTTGGGATGGTCTCAAAAACAGAAGGATGAGAAAGAGGGATGTACTGGGAAAATGGAGAAAGATGAGGAAAAATGAGAGAAATTATCTGACATAAGAAAAATAGACAAGAAAGTGTATTTACTGTAGAGAAAATGAGGGGCTAGGCAATACGAACTTCACTCTCTGGTTCAAAGAGGGAGCAAATGCACACACAGGTACAAACACAATCAGCTGGGCATAAAAATATGTCTTATCCCACAAGGAAAGAGTGTAAAAGAAAGATGGGGGTGACAAGAGGGAGGGCAGATTAAGGGAAATAGTGGTCAGAAGCAAAACAAACTTTTGAGGAGAGACAAGAGTAAAAGACAAGGATGAATAAAAGGAAATAGGATGGAATGAAAATACACTTAATAAAAACGATGAATATGAATGGGATGAACTTTCCCATTAAACAAAAGCAGATAGCAGAATGGATTAGAAACCAGAATCTAACAATATGTTGTTTACAAGAAACATACTTGAAACAGAAAGATACACACAGAGTTAAAATAAGGGGCTAGGGAATACATAATCTATTATGGTTCAGCTAAAGTTAAAGTCAGGGGTAGCAATTATGATTCATACAAAGCAAAAGTAAAAATAAACCTAATTAAAAAATAATCTGAGAAACTTCATATCGCTATGAAATACTCTAGATAATGAAATTATACCAATACTAAATATATATGCATCAAATGGCATAGCATCCAAATTCCTAAAGGAAAAGTTAGTCAAGTTATAGGAAGATATAGATAGTAAAACTCTATAAGTGCAGGATCTCAATTTGCCATTCTCAAAATTAGATAAATCTTTCCATAAAAATAAATAACTAAGAAGCTAAAAAGATAAATTTGATTTTTAAAAAGTTAGATATGATAAATGTCTAGAGAAAACTGAATGGAATGCATACATAAGAGTATGTGCATGGCACTTTCACAAAAATACCATGTATTATTGGGGCATAAAACTCTCACAAACAGAGGAAAAAAAGTAAAAATATTAAATATTCCTCTACATTCAATGAAGGGCCTTGGAAGAATAGATTTAAAAAATAAACTGGAAACTAAATAATCTAATCTTTTCTTTTGCATTTACTTATTTATTATTAAACTTAGTGGTATTTTATTTCTTCCAATTACATGAAGATAGTTTTAAACATTTCCTTTCATAAGATTGTTATTTCCATTTTTTCTTCTTCCTTTGCTTCTCTTCTCCCTCTCCAAGATGGCAAGTAATGTGATATGAGATCTACATTAAATAATCTAATCCTAAAGAATGAGTAAATCAAGGAACAAATCACAGAAACAATAATTTCATTAAAGATAATGACAATGAAGCAAAAACATCAAATTTATGGAATACAGCCAAAGCAATAATTATGGGAAAATTTATATCTTTAATATACATCAATAAAAGATACAGGAATTCAATAAACTAATCATGCAACTAGAAAAAAAATTAAAAATATCCAATATACCAAAACAGAAAAAAAAAAAGAAAGACAAAAAAATTATCAGCAGCAAAAATGAAAAGGGTGATTACATCAGTGAAGATGAAATCAAAGCAATAATTAAGAGATAGTTTGTTCAATTATATGCCCAAAAGCTAATAATTTCAATCTCAGTGAAATGGATGCATATTTACAAAAATATAAATTGTTCACATCACCAGAAGATGTGTTTCTACTCTAAATAATTCTACTTTAGAACGAACCAGATAGATTTTACAAGTGAATTCTACCAAACATTTAAAAAACAATTAATTTCAATACCATATAAAGTATTTGAAAAAATAGGCAAGGAAGGAGTCTTACCAAAATCCTATGACACAAATATGCTTTTGGTACCTAAACCAGGGAGAACAAAACAAAGAAAACTACAGACCAATTTCCCTAATGAATATTAATGAAAAAAAATTTTAAACATAATACTAGCAAAGACAAGAGAATGATGCTATATAGCTGCAAGTCACAGAATAACATGATAAAAAATTATAGATGAAATCATTAGAAGGGCTATGGAGAAGTAATTGGTGGGAAAATGAAGTAGGATAATAAATGTAATCAGAGAATAATAATAGGAATAGAGGATAATAGGATAATAAATGTAATCAGAGGGAAAATATGAGACGGTCATGAAGAAAAAATCAAGAATAACTATGGGACAATTAGATCTCCAAATGCAGTATCATGAGATAAATGGACAAAGAATTTCAAAAGGTACTTGAAGATACTAAAAAATTTTATGATGCATACGCACATTAAAATTAATAATAGAAATTATTAATAAACAAATATAGTTGTTTATATTGATATTTAATGCTATTTCAACTAAAACTTATTAATAAAAAAAGAGATATATAGAGGAAAGACATCAGAATGCTAAGTATTTTTTAGGATTTTTAGGAAGATATGAACAAGGACTGCAGCCTTCACTGGAGAATATAACCCTGACATAACAATAGATTATCCAGTCAGAAGAGATTATCTAACTTTGGCATTACTGGCCTCGACAGATATACCTTTCTTCAAATTATAATTATATCTAGTACATATCAATAAATATTATCACCATTATTTATTTGTAGAACAGAGAATTGATAGTAAAACAAAATTTATGGAATACTACTGTGCTATAAGCAATGATGAGCAGCTTAATTTTATTTTATTTTTAAAAAATTTGATAATAACTTTTTATTTTCAAAATACATGCAGAGAATTTTCAGCATTCACCCTTGTAAAACCTTGTGTTCCAATTTTTTTTCCATTCTGCCCTTCCATATCACTTCCTTAGACAGCAAGTAATTCAATATAGGGTAAACATGAAGCAGCTTAATTTTAGAAAAACATGGAAAGACCTGCATGAAATAATAGAATGAAACTAGTGGAACCAAGAGAACATTGTATAAAGTAACAATGATATTGCTCATGACTAAGCTATTCTGAGTAATATTCAAGTCAATCACAAAGGATTTACAAAAGCAGATGCTATCTACCTCCATGGAAGTATGTATTATATTATTTCACAAAAATATCTATATCAAATGTTGACCTTTTCTAATGTAGAGTTGGGAGGAAAGTAGACAGGGAGACAGCTTGGAACTCAAAATGTAACAAAAAATAAAATAAAATAAATTTTTAAAGGAAAAAACAAAAGATCATGTAGTAGAACTCTTCATTTTATGAATGATTAAACTAAGGTCCAGGAAGAAGTGCCATAACCAGTTTCAAAGTGGTAGTGACTTCAAGTCCTCTACATATAAGCCCAGTGTTCTTTTTACCACATCAAAGTTGCCTCTTAAATTAATAATTTTAAACAGTTAATTGTTTAAGGTAAAGGATGCCCTTATTAAAAAGTGAAAGTTTAAGTGCAAAGTGATTAAAGTCAAGGAAAGATTAATTTAGGATACAACTAAGAAGATGTCTTAGAGGTGAATTGGTGGATTGGAAATTGAAAGTTACAACAGAGAGTTTAAGTAATGTATTCAAGAAAAAGAAGGAGAACATGGTTATTTCCAGAATAATTTTCTAGGACAGCATGGGACATATTCTTTGTACTTTATGATCTAGACTTTTATATTTCTTTATACTGCAACTTTTCAAATGAATTTAATGGAAAATTACCAGACTGAGCTGCATAGGGGGAAAGAGGTATCTCTTCACAGTAAGATGCTAAGCTCTAAACAGAGGAAAATGCAATTTGTGTTGGGAGATGCTGAACTGAAGCTAGGAATATGGGAAACTTCTGGCCAATTGCCTGAAACCTTGCTCCAAAAGTCAGCTTATTTTCAGGATCACAGCAAAGCTTCTCTTTAAAATGGCAGGCTTTGGTGCTTTTGCTGTCATCCCAGACTGAGTTGCTAACTCTATTCAAAGATTTAAATAGGTGTGAAGTCATCTATGAAGGTCTCAAAGCCACAGAGAGACAGTCAGCAGTTTGCTTAGCTCAAAATAAAAGATGAAGAAATTGTATCTTCTTATTGTTTCATCCTAATATTCCTTTGGTAGGTTATCCTTATAGGAAGCTTCTTTTCCAATTACAGATTTCCTTATCAGTAAAACTGTTACTACAGCTCTCCCTGTATAAAAGGATTATTGGACTAGAAGCTGCTTGTCAAAAACTGCTACTGAAGGATGCTTCAGAGACTGACCTAAGGAAAGAAATTGGCAAGATGATGTTGCTAGCATTATAGCTAGCTACAAAGTAGGTTTTGTGGGAAATTCCTCGCTTGATAGAAGAGATGCTAAAAAAAAAGCTGAACCCAAGGCTAGAAACCTGTCCAAGTAGTAAAATCTCTATCTTAGAAATTAGAGAAGCTTCTTTGATTTGAAAGAGAAAAATTATTCAATATTATTCCCTCTTTGTGGATTCAGGAATTAGAAGAGAGTTATAGTTCAAAGAAGCATACTCCATCCAAGTTTGCAGTGGAAGCAAATGAAAGTCTTTTGACTAAACCCCAATGCTTTCTTTACCATACTGAAGTTGCTTCTTAAATTCTTAATTTTTTGAAAGTTAATTTCTCAAGCTACAGAATGCTCTTACTAAAAACTTTAAAATAAAAGTGCATAAATGATTAAAAGTATAAGTAAATTATTAATGCTAATGACATCACAGGTTCAGTTCTTGTCTATATGCCTAGAACTACCTTGGATCGGGCCAGGAAGAAGCATTCGATGCTAGTCCCACACTATACTCATGACTTGGTACTTGCTATTGATAATTGGGCTGTGATGGATGGATGCATATGTTGGGGAGATAGAAATGCAAATTCATTACATATATAAGGTGAAGAAAGATCAGGATTTGAGAATGATTATAAAGGTGGGAAAACACATGACTGGAAGGATGATGAAATCTTTGGTGGAAACAGTAAAGTTCAAAAAAGGGGGTTAAGGTTTTTTGGTGGGTTTTTGGTTTTTTTTGGGTGAGGATAGAGAAAGTAAGTTCTTTTTTGGATATTCTAAATTTTAGTTGCCTATGGGAAGGGAATTAAGTTCAAAATGTCAATAGGACCAAGTTATGGGGGAACAGAGCTCTGAAGGAAATTTAGACCTGGATATACAAGTCATTTGTACAGAGATTATAATTGAACCTGTGATAACTAAAGAAGTCACTTAAAGTGTACCAGGGAGGCAGCTAAGTGACACAGTGGATAGAGCACCAGTCCTGAAATCAGGAGGATCTGAGTTCAAATCTGGCCTCAGACACTTAACACTTCCTATCTGTGTGACCTTGGGCAAGTCACTTAACCCCAATTGCCTCAGCAACAACAAAAAAAAGAAAGTGTATCAGGGTATACCTATAGTTAGGAGAAAGGAGACTGAAAAAGAACAATTAGAAAGGTAGAATCACAAGAAAAGAAAGGGAGAAGTACAATTTCAAATTTGACACAGCAGCAAAAAATGATGAGATTAATGAAAGTATCATCAAATTTGAGGGGTCAATGATAACTAAGGAGAGTGCTTCTAAGGCGATGACATTAGAAGTCAGACTACAAACATTTGAAGAATGAGTGAAGAGAGAAGTAGGAGAAATGAGAATAAACAACTTTTCTTTTTCAAGGGCAGAGTTACCTAGATCTTGTATAGAATGGCTTAGTATGCAATGAGTTCCCTCCTCATTAATAGTCTCCAAAGGTTAAAAGAAAACTTTTAAAAGAAGGCATGTTGTAAGAGAAGGTTCTTGTTCAGGTATAGGATGACATTTAAACTACTTTATAACTCTGAGAGTCTGTGGTAACTGTCATTGTTACTATTATTACTATTTGTAATTAGGTTCTCTATTTCTATGGCTGAAAAATTCATCATTTTCTCCATTGTGTAGAAGTAGCTACATTTACCCCATTTGTTCATTTTGGGTTTTTTTTTTCTCCATGAAAGACAAAAGTAAGGAGGTAAAATGATCATTACTAGCTCAGAAGGATAAGAAATCTAGCTGTGTTTAGATTACCCCCCATCATTATAAGGCAAGCTCTGTAAGAGAAAAAGCTTTTTCAAAATAAATGTTTCTTTAGTCAAGCTGCTACTGCACTAGACATTATCAGCATATGGCCTTCACTATTAAATAGTTCCTATTAAACTGTACATGCACATAGTGCTAGAAGCATTGTACTAACAAGTTAAATGTTAGAAGCTTATAGTAAAATAAATTATCAATTTTAGTGCTCTGGAAACTTAGGAAAAGATTCAGGAATTGTACAGTGAAATAAGGTACAATGTAACAATAGACCCAAAAATTTCTCGCTAATTATATCACTGAAAACATCAAGGCAAAAACTGAAAGTTTAAGGCAATTTAAATAACTCCGAATATAATTCCACAATTAAATTTAATGAAAAAACAGGATAGCAATAATTAAAAGGGAAAAATAGAGCAAAAGTCAACCCATTTTAACACTGGCAATAAGAAAATTATAGAATAAACAATTCAATTGACAACTTTTAAACATTGAAATAATTAAATGACCTATTTCAATTTTACTAGTAAAGAATCCATCATAAGTTTCTAAGGCGAGAAAGAGGTTCGTGGACCCCTTTTTAATGCACTTTGAATACTTCTCAGAAAATCAATTGCAAGAAATGATTATAGTTTACTTCTAGGTCTGATGGATAGAAAACATTTGAAATAGCTTAGAAATAGAAGGAAAAGAGATCAATTAAATATTAACATAAAGAAAGCTCATTTATAAAATAAAAGTATCAAATAAACAATAGTAAATCTCAGAATAGAAACTATTTATAGCTTGTATGATGCAAAATTGTCACTGCAAGCAACATATAAAAAAGTGACTTATTTTAGCACTGGTGAAGTAACTTAAAACCCAATAAAAATATCTTGACTATTAATTATAGATCAATGTAAAATATATATAGGTCATTAACAAAGATCTGAAAGTAAGTTAAGAGTTATTTAATCATAACACAATATAGAAGTCATTCTGGGGCTATGGAAAAATATAAAATAGCATATATTTGATAAATTGGAGTATGCTTTTTCCCCCTACATATAAACACCGCCATTAAGGAAATCAATAATTTTCAAAAATATCTCTCTTTTCTGTTAATTAAAATATGTAAGAAGAATAAGTTGAAACCTAAAAAGTATTACTGTGATAAAATGGTTATGTAATTCACAGAAAAAGGAAATTTATTTCTGAAACTAATATTTCTATTCCCATTTATAAAAACTAGGATAATCATGCAAGTTAATATTTAAACAGAAATAAAATGCTAATAACACCATGAAAGAAAATTGGAAAATGCCAAAGTTAAGACAGACAGTTGGAAATAACAGCTGGTTTCACAAAATGGCATATGCGAAGAAAAAAGGAAAAGGAAATGATAAAGAAATTGCAAGCATAAGCCATTTTTGTTCTCTCTTTGATTTATTCTGTCATTTCACACATTCTCACTTCAGGAGAAAAAATTATAACTTGAGGAAAGAGAGTCAGTTACTACTTGCCTTATTTTTCTTAGCAAAGTGTGGAAGGGTCTAAACAGCTCAGACATATCTTCTGCCTTACGGTCCAGGTTCAAAGGTCCTTCAGAGTAAACTACAAGCCCACTGTATTCAAGATACAAAAGTTCCTATTTTATATGAACACTGAATAAATAAAATATAAACGATAAACATCTGAAATAATATTCAAATTGCTTATATGAATTTATATCCTTGTGAACTTTCCTTGCTATTGGTTATTTTTTCATTTCTGAATGCTGATTTCATTACTGATTTTCAATTAAAGCAAAGAAAATGATCAGTCCTTTAACCAAAATGTGAATATATAAAACCAAAATGCGAATATATAAAACCAAAATGCTAAAGAATGTATTACAAGTACCTTAAAATTTTTTTAAAGAGTAATAATAACAGCTCACATTTAAAACTTTAAGATTTAAAATTTTTTTGCCTTTTTTTTTTTTTTAAAGCAACTCAGACACTATCAAAGTAGGTATTATTATGCTCATCTTAAAGATGAAGAAACTGAGGCCTGGAGAGATTACATGACTTGTCTAAGGTTTCCCAACTAATTAGTGAAGATGTAATATAAAATATAAAGATTTCATGGTCTTTTCATTACATCACACTGCCTATGTATCAGAAATTTTCAACTACTTAAAAATTATTATAAAGTTAGTAGCTTGCAGCAAAAAAAACATTAAATATACAAATATATGTGAATGAAAATTAAAATGATCATATATAAAACTATAATATTTCATTTAAATTACCTACTTTTTGAAAAAAAAAAAATGACAAGATTAGCCATTAACTTTACTTAGGTCATAAACCTTCAAAGAGGGGGAAAAAAGAGCAGAAGTAATCATGATGGAGAGAACCTTCAGATTGGTCATATCTATTCCCAGAGATTTCAGAAGGCATGTGGAAAAAGAGATTATAGAGCTATTTTCATATATGATTATTTCTTTCTTTCAAACAAATTAGCAAATATATTGCAATTTTCCCATTTTAATAACAGAGAAACCTCTCCTACTTTCTGCTAAGTAGTAAATCTAGCAGAAAAGGGTCATGGTAATTGTTCAGTAAAAAATATCTCTCTATATATTTATTGCTGCACAGATGCACTGGGTAGTACAAAGGCTTTTATTCTAGTATTGGTGCTTCTTTTATTTGCATTTAACTTTTAATTCTGTTAAGAGAAGGACCTTACCTTCTACTTTAACAAAGTATTCAATGTTGTTTCCTCCACATAACAAGGGTGAGAAAGATATTGCTGACTCTATTATGACTATTTTCTTTCAAAGGTAATGGCTCTTTTGAAGAAAAAAGAGTTTGAAAATAAAAGAGAATTCACTGGTGACTATTTCATGTTTGGTGTTAATCAACCCCCTAATGTGAGATTATGCATCTGTGATATCTGGCTAAAGAGAAACATCACACATCTTGACTTCTGCTGTGTAGATTGTAACCCAAATTGTAACTGTGTTCAACTTACTGTGTAATTTAAAAGATTCAATTGCTGGCAATTTTTACTATGATTTAAATTTGAATCAAAACAAATTTAAAGATAGGGGCATGAATTGTTGATCTAGTCAAAGAAAGATAAAATTTTAATGAAGGATAAATTTAATAACATTGGAGTTCTTCCCATTTCTTTTTGGTATGTCATAAAATATCTATTTAATAGTGAGCCTTATTATTACAGTGACTAAGAGATAATTTGTCAAAACTGAAGTTTTAGTTTCATGGATAAAAATAAGATATTCTCACAGAAAGAGAAAAAAAGAGAGAGAAGAGAAAGAGGAGAACTGATAACAATTTCATCTTTCACTTGATAAAGAAAGCAACAAGAGAAAACACTGGAGCCACTCTTGAAAATCCTGACCAATGTAGGAAAAATTATTTGGAGATGTAGAAATGGGAAAACCCTTGGGAGAAAGTAACTATGTTATCTTAGAGTTGGTAATATAAAAAAGGAGAGAGAGGGAATGAATAAATAGCACAAAGTCTGGACTTTTAAGAAAATCTACTGAAAAAATTAGAATTCCATAGTTAGCCTTGTAAAGGCAAATCAATCTGAATAGCTCAATAAAATCTGCAATATAGTTTAAATACATTCTTATTTAATTTAATCCTCCAGGCAACCTTAAGAAGTAGGTACTATTATTATCCCCATTTTAAAGATGACAGAACTGAGGCTCAGATAAGCTGAATGATTTGCCCATGTTTACACAACTAGTAAGTGATTGACATGAGATTAGATGCAATTATTTAACTATATCAGCAAACTGGAGAAGGTTTTTGGCCAATTTTTAGAAAAACAAAACAAACAAAACATGGGATCCTTAATAACAAGTCATGGTCAAAATAACAATATAACTACTATCTATAACTATATCAAATATCTATATGGATATAAAACAGTATAACATTTTCTTCATAGTTGTCCTTTAGGAAGGTAATATGATTACTGTCATATAGAAAATGAGGCACTGGAATTCTAAGTGGCTTGTCCAGAGTCACATAGTAGGAAGGACTGGGGATGAGACTTGAACCTAAGTCATTTTGATTACAATTCCAAAGCATTTTCCAAGGACCAGGAAATGGTAATTCCCATCATTCAGAGAAATACCAGCAGTACATGTCATGCATGTGATTCCTTGTATTGGGATCAAGAAGGCAAATGAAAGATGCCTCTGAGCCACATTGAAGCAGCAGTCAGAATCTGCTGCCCAAGAATCAGAAATCCAAGTGAGCTTGGAACAAAAGAGAATGATAGAGACAGTGATCTCTTGTTATGGTCCACAGCGGGATTTGTCAAAAAGTCCCAGACTCCCACTATTCATTGTCCTTTATTTTATCTCTAACTTATTTCTCTTCCATCTAACCCTTAGATTTTATTGGAGGTCCAAAAAGTGCCCCATATAAAGAAAGAAGAAACTTTATGACAACGTGTCTGTCATGTCAAATAACTTTCCAACATGCAACAGTTTGAATCATTCCTTTGACAAGTTTTCCTATTAACAGCCTCAGCTGCTGCGTGAGTAAATTCAAGGATGTGACCCCATAATTCAGCTCACCTGTCTAGACATAAGTGGGTATTGTGGAAATAAAAATGAAACAGTGAACTTTCAAGAAATTACATGCTACTTGCTTTCAATTAACCTGGATACTGGAAGAATTCCATACATATTTTCAAAGGTTAGAAAACTGTACTAAGAGCCATTTATAGGGCATCTCCAATAAAAATTATTTTCTGCATGACTGAGAATGTTAATTATGGTCTTGTGTAATTTATAATTTCATAGATTCTCCTCTCAGTAGTCTGGTCGTCAGATAAAGTAATTGCTGAAGTCTTTCAAAGCAATTTATATGAACACCTCTCTTCTTCCTTTGACTTCTAAATTTGAGTACTTTGTCCTCATCTAAACATCATAAATTGTACCATCATCTTCAGCATATGACCTTGTTCACCTGCAAGCCTGACATTTCTTATTTGATATTCTTTTATAACCATCTTTACCCCTTGCCACCTCTTCAAAATCTAGACTCCATTCATACCTTAATGTTGGCAAATCGACCTAACATTGTTAAATTGCTTCCACAAAAAAAAGACATGAAAGATAATACCAGATGATGAATAAAAGAAAAACATTGCAAGTTAAGAAATATGTTCCTGGATGGCAAAATTGAAAAGCTTAAACTCCAGTATTTTACAGACTTTATACTATGATAATTTAATAGGATATCAACCCACTTCCTTCTTCTCTTGAAGGGTAGTTGACAAGGAGCTGCCTCCTAAATGACCCTCTCTGTGAGACTTGGAGGAGAAGTACCAGGAATGGGAACAGGAGTTTTTTTGATGCTGTGGCACTGTCTCCCTGGTGACTTAACATGTACACATGTGTATCAGTGGAGTATATAGAAACATTGAGATCCATGTGTGTACCTCACTTTTAGAGCAATATCTCTAGGCTGCAACCTTTATGGATTTCTTGGATGTACTATTATAAAGTGAAATACAAAGGCAGGGAAGGAATTCTCATATTTTAATTAGAAAGTGGCTTGACTTCAAAAAAAAAAAAGGTACTTCGAAAATGAGTTTTTGCATTGATGCAACTGATAAGACAGAAGTATATCATGTGCTTTAATCCACCTCTTAAAAAATGTCTAACATTCACCTAAATTCAAAGGTCGTTTGTTAGGATTCACCTTTAAGGTTCTTCATATCAGCAATGCCACTCTCTGCAATCAAAATTATCAGAGAGCTTTGAAAAATCACTGTAAAATATCAATGTGCAATAAGAACTGTTGATTATGATTAATATAAAAATATATTTATATAAAATGATGCAGAGTAAAGTAAGCAGAACCAAGAAAACAATATGCATAAAGATTATGGTGATGGACATGGAAAGAGCAACAAAAGAATAGAAATTTGTGATACAATAATGATATAATGAACTGCCCTACTCATTCTAGCTTCTCTGCAGGAAAGGGTATAGGCATGGGAAGACTGTGTGTGATAGCAGGCTTTTTTGATCTATTGATTCATTTTGCTTAAATATTTTCCCCTTGTTTTTTGTTTTTTATTATCAGAGATGGCTTTCTTTAGAAAGAAGGAGGGTAACACTGGGAGATGTGGGTGAAATAAAAACAGAAGATGAAAAAAAAACAGATTTTTAAAAAAATAAATTTACATGAATATCTTCTGTTTCATGTAAATTTATTTTAAAAAAATACCCCAGACAAGTGATTTTCTCAAAGTTTAGGTCAGATTTTAAGCTATATTTTCTCTGCTGCAGTAAGAATAGCAGTGTCTTTTATTTTATTCTTTTTGACTTTTCGAAAAAAAAATCTTGCAGAAAAGGAAATATAACAATTTAAAGAAACAAAACACTATCTTACTGTGACCTTGTAGCAAAGAGTTATAAATGGGAATATAAAAATGTTAAAGGCTCCTGATACAGAAATGCAACCAAAGTCTTATTTTCTTTGAATCTCCAAAATATTTCATCAGTTAAAAAGAAAAGCATATGACTATGATTGTGAAGTTTCATAATATTTAGTTAGCATTTTAATTTTTTTCCTAGAAGCAAGTTCCTCCTAAGAGTGGTGTGAAATATTATATTTACAAATTTATTTAGTAGCTGCATCTGCCTGAAAAACTTAAGGGAACTCTTGGGTAATTGTATTTTTTTCTACATTTAGTAATACTTCATATTCTTTTGTGGGAGAAGGTAGGAAAGAAAAGTAGCCTTGATTCTGAATAAACTCATAGCCTCTATTTTCAAGAGTTCTTCTCAAATCTTAAAAATATTCACCACCCTTGTTTTAAAATGTATTACCGGTTCTTCAGTTACTTAAGTTTGTGTCAACTAATCCCAAATCCATATTTTCTTACAAAATGACTCCTTTTTGCAATAGGAAGAGAGAAACTCCTTGACTACTGAATCCTAATTATCTGAACCATGACTATCTGAATTGTCATAAATGCTAACTGCCGTCTTCATTTACCTTCTTTCACTGATGAGATACCCTTAAAAGGCAGTGGTGCTATAGGGAGTTTTTCCTCATTCTATCTCCTCCCAGTCCATTCCTCTAATTTTACAATAATAGATGCTAAAAATGCTTAATTTCACTGTATTCATTATATAGGCAGGCAATAAGAAAGTCTGAACTTTTTCCCCTAGGTTCTTTACAATTCTATGTCTCCATTTACTGGCCTTGAAAATGTTAATCTAGTCAAGCAACAAAATTTTACTTTTGTAGACAAAAGACAAAAAGGGAAAAATCCTTCTCTTTAAGACGTTCACATTCTATCAGAGAAGACCATATATATCTATATATCTATAGACACACAAATATATATGCATTTATCTATATATATATCCAAAATAAATACCAGGCAGGGGGAGGGCAGGCTGGCAGCTGAGACACTAGGAAAGATCTTATATAGAAAGATATTGGGACAGAGTTTTGAAGGAAACAAGGGATTCTAAAAGGCTGAAGTTAAGAATGGAGAGTATTTCAGACATGTGAGACAAGTAGAGTACAAATGCATGGCGATGGGAGATGATACATGTGACCAGCTAGTCTGGACCTTAGTGTGCAAAAAGAGAGATAATGTATAATAAGGATATAAAAATAATTTGGGAACAGGTTGTGAAGGTTTAAAAGTCATATTAGGAAATCTATAACTGATTTCAAAGACAAATCAGAGCTATTTGAGTTCATTAAGCAGGAGAGTGATATGGTTAGGGGGGCAGCTAGGTGGCTCAGTAGAGAGAGTAGTGGGTCTAGAGTCAGGAAGAGTCATCATCACGAGTTCAAATTCAGCCTCAGACAATGAATGATTAGTCGTAAAATGAGCTGGAGAAGAAAATAGCAAACTACTCCAGAGTCTTTGCAAACAAAACAAAACAAAAAACCTAAAAAGGGGTCATGAAGACTTTGATGTGACTAAAATGACTGAACAGCCACAATTAGATGTGGTCATTCTTGCTCTCTAGGAAGTGTAGAGGACTGCAGATATCTTTGCTTCAAGTATACTTTTCTCAGAGTTCCCTAATATCTGTGGTCCTCTACAAGAAAGCTCACTTTGCCAGCAGTGTGACAGAGGGAAGGAGACAAGTAAAGAAATTACTGTTGGAATCCATGCAAGAAGGGATGAAGTTCTGAACCAAGAAGGTATCCTTGTAGAGAGTGAGGAATGCATGGGAGAAATGTGGATGTACAAGTAAGAGTAGGGAGATGACTGTCTGTCTGAGATGACAAAGAGGGGAGGGAAGGGCAACAAAGCTGCAAACTAGGGTGGTGAGGGAGTCTAGTGCTCTACAGAAACAGGGAACCCAGAGGGCATGGAGTCTTAGGAAAAATAACAAGTTCTGTTTTAGACATGGTGAGTTAGAGGTGCTTACTGGGCATTGAGCCTGAAGTGATCAATAGGCTATTGGGATTATGTACCCGGAGGGAGTTCAGGAGGAAGATTCAGAGGCTCAAGCCAGAGCATACATATGCATGCGCGCGCGCACACACACACACTCATATTTGGGGGCTTCTTGCAAAATATACGTGTGCATATGTATAGGTATATACATATATATATGTATATATATATACACATATATACACACATACATGGGAATTATCTGCAAAGATGATAATTAAATCCCTGTGAGCTGATGAGGTCTCTGGGAAAGAGGCTGTAGGGAGAGCAGAGAAAATGGAAGAAAGGGGAGGAGAGGGGAAAGAGGGGAAGAGAAAAGAAGGAAGAAGAGAGGAGAAAGGGAGAGGGAGAAGGGAGGAGAGACAGAGAAGAAAAAGGGAAAGAGAAAAGGGAGGAGAGACAGAGAGGGAAAAGAGAGAGGGAGAGGAAAATAGAGGGGATAAAAGAAAAAAAAAAAGAGAAGGGGCAGGGGAAGGAGCAGAGGGATGGGAAGTAAGGGGACAGGGAAGAGAGGAAGGCTAGGATATGGGAAGGAGAGGAAAGAAGGAAGGAACAAAGGGGAGGAGAGGGGAGAAGTGGGGAAAGAGGAGAAAAGGAGAGGAGAAAAGGAGAGAAAGAGGAGAGGGGAGAAGCAAGGAAGAAAAACAAGAGAGGGGAAAGAAGGGAAGTGAAGGGCAGGATATGGAAAGACACCTATAATCAGAGAGTGAGATAAGAATCATAAGCCTGAATAGAAGCCTGAGGAGGAAGGGTCAACTAAGTGTGAGGAACATGGAAAGGAGAGAGCACCAAAGAGGCAAAGATGATCACCAGTGACAAATGCTGCACAGGAGATCATCAGAGCTGGTAAATGAGAGACTGAAGATGGAGAATAACTCCCCTGGCTTTTCTCTGGTATAACTATTTCTGAATCCCTGCAAAGTCTGTGTCAGCACCATGATGTAGGGGATAGGCACTTCCTGATCATTCCATCGGGCTTGCAGCCAAGGATCTCTGACCTGCCATCTGACACAATCTCATCTTGCCCCTTTGGCTCTGGGATCTGACTCTACCTGAGACTGATCAGAGATGCTTGTTTGTCCCTGATCTTGTTCTCTGGGCAGCCTTATTCTACCTGGGCTCCATCCTCTAGACTGGAAGTGTCCAGGGACTCTGCCTGTTTCAGCTTTGGGTAGCTAAGCTTGAGGGCTTCTCTGACATCATTACCTACTTTTGTCATGAGACATCAGACAATCCATTTTCAAGATACAACATGATGACAAAACAGCATTGTTGTAAAAAGTCTTTCATGTTCTAAATCACACACTAGATCACTTCCATGGCTTAAAAAAAATGGTGACAGTGTATTTTTTTGGATATATTTTGATGTTTTGTAAAGAAAATCAGAGTCTGAATCAAGATGTCTCGGTTCTACAACTGACGGTATTACTAATGAGCTATGTGATTTGATGCAAGTCACTTAAGTTTTCCATGCCTTATTATCTTCATCTCTTAAGTGGGGATAATAATTTACCTTACTTGAAAAAGTTGTTGAAAAAATTAATATTAAAATATAAACAAATGTTCTTTGAAAAGCACAAATTCTATGCAAAATATTGTTATTATTTAATATCATTTTAAAACAATCCTAGTTTCTGTCATCTTCTACAATTTATACACCACATTACCAGATTTTCTCAAAGTGATCTGGCTTTTTCAAAGGCACCAAAAAAATTAGCTAAACTTCCCAAATATTGCCTAATACTTACCATACAATGGCTAATCTTGGAATTGTAAACATTAATGCTGGTTCATAGTCATCAATCATATCTTGAGTGAGGTATCCAAGCTTCAAAGCTCTAGCCAATTAAAGAAAAGGAAAATATTAATAACTTGTTACTTTTTCTGCAATCAGAAAACTTGTCCTTTCAAGAAATAAGGGAAAACATAAAGTGATGGCTGCTAACTTTAAAAAAATCAATTCACTGTCCCAAATGTAAAAATCTTTCCCCCCAATCCAGTTCAACATACACCTTAAACAAAGCACTAACTAGTGTTACAGCATATGCTTAGCCTGCCATTTTCCTTGGTGATGTCCTTGTTAATAACTGACATCTTATAGCTGTATTCCTAGCCCCACAATCCCTTATAATATCATTGTTAAATTCTAAAACCTTTTCAATCAGGAGAACTACAAAAAAAAGACCTTTATTCTCCAACCAGTTCACTAATACAGAAGTGTTTTGCAAATAAATCAAGACTTCGAGAAAGCAACTTTCTCCTATCAAAGCAGTGTTACACTCATGGATCCAGAATTATGGTCCCCAAGGAGTCATGAATAAATGAATGGAAAGAATTGTCCTAATATCTGAGGGTACAAACAGAAAAAGTGAAATGGTCCCTGAAATCCAGAAGCTTCAACTCTAACTAGGAGAAGTCAGCTTTAAAAGGTTCTGAAGTCCAAAAGGGTCTGGTTACAGGAGTAGATGACAAAGTCCTGGGATCAACAGGGACATAATCTGTCCCTTTTTCTCTACTTCAACAATGACTACAGTCCAGATCTTTATCCACTCCAGTTAAGGCCACAGCATTAGCCTCCTAATTGGTTTCTTTAGTTTCTAACTTTCCTCCCTCTAATCCTTTATTCACACAGTTGTTAAAATATTCTTTCTAGAGTACGAGTCCAAGTAATTCTCCTACTTATTTACCTTCAATGGGTCCCTACTGCTTCAGGTTAAAATATGAATTTCTCAACCTTACATTTAAAATCCTCTCTGATCTAGCTTCTGTTTACCTTTCCTGACCTGTTTCATGTTTCTTTTCATATACGTTATGTTCCAGGGAAACTAGATTACTGGCTAATCCATAAATTCAATGTTTCATTTTCATTCTCTGAGCCTTCATAGGATCCATCCCCAATATCTAGAATCCTTTTCTTTATTCAAGCCTTGCCAAATACGTAAAGTCTTTCCTGATACACTCCAGATCCTACCCCGGCACTGTAGATACTCTTCCTTCTCAGATGACTTCCTATTTCCTCATGTATGATTATGATCTATTTCTTGTCCATTTCCCTTGAAACTTGCCCTAATGAAACATAAGCTCCTTAAATGCGATCATTATTTCATTTTTGCCTTTCTATCTACTGTATCCTGTACATACCAGTTTTTTTTTTAAATGAATGTTGTCAAACTAAACAGAATCAATGAAAGGGATCCCTGAGAAATTGAATACTAACTTTAATTTTATAAGATTCAACCCATCCTTCCATTTGTTTGAAGTTTTGCTAATAACTGCCAACTCCATTAAAGTACAAAGATACTCTTTGTATCTCCAATATTTAGCTCAGAGTTTGGCACAAAGTAAGTGTATAATAAATGCTTGTTGACTGACTGATGGTTTATCTCCATCTAAATAATTTAACATGGCCTACATAAGAAGTCTCAAATTTTTCAATACTGATCTAGCAAGGCCCTATGTAGCTAAAAGTAATGATTTTGGGTCTTCATGTTCCACAGAAAAGCAGACTAACTCTCCCACTCAATCCCACCTCATCCCTTAGGAAATGATATTTCATAATCATCAGTTATGTTAATCCTATGAAAAATTAAAATGTGGACAACCACAAAACATAATGAATTTTTTGCTTATGTTGTATTCTTACCTCTCCACTGTTTCACAAAAAAGCACGATTACCTCCTGTTGTACATAATATTCCTTTGGTGACTTTACAGGTACCATTGCTGAGACATAACTAAAAAAAACAACAACAAAGTATTATGTTTTAATTATAAAATGCTGTAATTTTGTCCCTTCAAACAGTTCAATATCTTTGATTAAAACCAAATAAATGGATAAACACTTTAATTATAATATCACCCTTTTTGGGTGGATAATTTCACAAATGCAATTTTAAATGAGAGTAAAAATGAAAATCATTCATAATTATAGCTGCTTAGTTACTAAAGGGAGTGACAGATCTATTAACTGTTTTCTAGGTAATAATATTATGGAATATTAGCTGTAATTTGAGGTCATTAGAATTGTTTTCTTGTCCTCTCAATGTTGCAGAATGGTTTGTTTCTTGACATTACTAATAAGAAAACAATTAGAAATAAGAACTATAATACTGTGATTCCTATAAAAATTTCAAGTTAGTTAAAACATCAGAAATAGCAAACTAGTTACAGGATTGGAGAGTCAAGTCTTGTAATAGGTACCAATTCAAATGGCAAAATGCAGGCATGTTTTTTAAATTTAATCTGTCTCCTCAAAATTTTGCCCCTTTCTTGATGGTAACACACATTCCCTTTTTCCAAAGTGCAATTATGGTTTCAAACAAACTATGTTTTATGCTTTCTTTATTTTAGAATTTATGTTAGGAAAGGAAAGGAAATCCAAATAAAGTTTGAATAAACTTCAGGCTCTCAGGGAGTATATTTTAAAGAGTTCACAGAAGGAATTACATGGAAGTCTGTCCAAAAGGGAAGAGAAGTTCTTTTTTTTTTTTTTTTTTTTTAAATAACTTTTTATTGATAGAACTCATGCCAGGGTAATTTTTTTACAACATTATCCCTTGCATTCACTTCTGTTCCGATTTTTCCCCTCCCTCCCTCCACCCCCTCCCCCAGATGGCAAGCAATCCTTTACATGTTGAATAGGTTAAAGTATGTCCTGGATACAATATACGTGTGCAGAACTGAACAGTTTTCTTGTTGCACAGGGAGAATTGAATTCAGAAGGTATAAATAATCTGGGAAGAAAAACAAAAATGCAAGCAGTTTATATTCATCTCCCAGTGTTCTTTCTTTGGGTGTAGCTGCTTCTGCCCATCTTTGATCAATTGAAACTGAATTAGCTCCCTTTATCAAAGAGATCCACTTCCATCAGAATACATCCTCAAACGCATCATTGTTGGGAAGAGAAGTTCTTAAGAAATCTTGAATACAAGTAAAAATTATTCTAATAACAAAGAAAAGGAGCAGTCTATAGAGAGTGAAACAATTATACAAGAAATCAGAAAATAGATTTTAAACATATTTTATGCCATTTTTATATCACATTCTCTAAATATTTTCCTCCATCTAATAGAGCTAATTCTTGGAAACAAAGATTAAAAAAGGAAAAATGGGTATCAAACTCAATCAACATACTGGCTATGTTAGTACACTGTACATCCTTAATCACATATCTCTGCAATAAAGGAAGGGAAATGTTTTTTCCTTAAGTTTTTTTGAAAACTAAAATTAGTCATTTTAATTATGCAGCATTCAATTTCAAGATTTTATTCTGTCTTGTTTCCTTTTAAATAAAGTCATTGGGTACATTGTTTTACTGATTCTGATTATGTAATTTATATCAGTTCACATAAGTTTCCAGATGTTTCTGGAAATTTATCATATTTGTTGTTTCTTATGGTAGAATACTAGCACACTATTCCTCAATATTTTTTTAAGTGTTCTTTACTACTATAAGAAGTATGCCTATAAATATTTTGGTTAGCTGAAGCCTTTGCTGTTGTTATTGTTGTTGCTGATAATTTTATATCCTTGGGGAATGTGCTAGAAATGGAAAAAATTGTGTAGCATTAAAAAAAAATTTCAAGCTTGTTCTTGAAACAAAAACACATTTTCTTAAAACTAATATTCTTTCCTGTAATGCTATGTATGGATCTATGCTAAGGACTATAGATCATAATGGTATAATTTCTGAAGAAGCAGATATGAGTGAGTGACCCAAAGTACAAATAGGAATCCTATAGTAATTATAAAGAACTGTAGCCTATTAATAAGGATAACCTGCATATAAGAAGTGGCAGAAAAGAGAGAATCTCTCCTTAAGAACTTAAGAAACTACAGTAACAGTTAATGGTCATTTTGGATCATGCCTTAATAATAATGGCAATACTCCCAAAATTCAGGTATCAACTATAAAATAAGGCAAAATAAAAGAAAAAAATTCTAGAATATAAAGGGACATGATGAAAAAAAGGTAGGAATGAAAGGGAAATAGGAGGTCTAAAATTCCAGACATCATTGTATATTATAAAATGCTAATAATCAAAACCATTTAGCACTGTTTAAAAACAAACAACAAACAGAAAGATATATCAATGGAACAAAACAAAACAAAACAGAAATAATTGAACTCTATTCAATAACCCAGTGTTCTATAAACCTGAAAAACATACATTACCCCAGGGAAAAAGATTCTTCTTAACAAAAATTGCTAGAATAACTAGAAAGAGCAGAAAAAACATAGTTAAAACCAAAATCTTATACCTCATGCAACATTAACCTCAAAATAGTTATTTTCCTGAATATTAAAGCTTACACCATAAAAAAGTCAGAGGAGAAGCAATTCAGGTATCTTTCACAGCTATGGATAAGAATTGAATTCTAAACCAAATAAAAGAGACAGATGATTACAAAAGACAAAGTAGATGATTTCAATTACATGAAATTGAAAGGCTTTTGTATAAACTAAGTTAGATAAGAAGGGAAGTGACTGGGGAAAAAATCTTTCTATAATACATATATATATATGTATACACACACATATCTCTTATAAAGATCTGATATCAAGATATAACTAACAGAAATATAATAAGACTAAAAGCCATTCCTCAATAGAAAAGTAGATAAATATTAATAGTTTTAAAAAGAAGCATCTCAAACTATTAACAACTACATGAAAGAATACACCAAATTATTAATAATAAGAGAAAGACAAGTCAAAATAATTCTGAGATATCATCTCACACCTCATATATTGGCAATGACAGTTAAGGGCTGATTGAAAGACAGGCATATTGATGCACTATTTATAGAGCTGTGAAGTAGTATAACCATTCTGGAAATAATTTTATAATCATGCTTTAAAAATGATTAAAATTTTTAACAAAAATAAATTATTTCTGAAGTATTCATTAAGCACCTACTATGTGTTAGGGCACTGGGGATACAAGTAAAGAAGATGGAATAATTTCTGCTCCCAATGAACATACATGCTAAGGGAAGACCACATTTACATATAAAAATATACTTTTAAAGTAAAAACATATACAAAATAATTCTTCACATGGTATTTTGGAGGATACTAGCAATTGGAAGGGATAGGGAAAGGTTTCATATAGAAGATGGTGTTTGAGTAGCATCTTAAAAGAGAAGAGACATTCTATAAATAGAGGCAAAGAGGGAGTACATTCCAAGTATGAGGGACAGTCATAGAAAATAGAGATGAAAAATGGAATGTGTATAAGGAAGATCAAAAAGAAGGCCAGTTTGTCTGTATTCAACAGTTTAGGAGAGGGGCAATATTCAATGAGTCAAAAAGATAGGTTAGGTTCAGGCATACCAGAAGACCTTAAAAACTAAAAAAAAAATTAGTTCATTATTAAGATAAGCATATATCCCAAGGACATTAATAATAAAAAGAAAGGCCCATATACACCAAAAATATTTAACTTAACTTTTTGTAGTTGTGAAGAACTATAAACAACTAGATGTCCATCAAATGAATAATGGTTAAACAAATTATGATGCATATATATAGAGGAATATTACCATGCTGTAAGAAATAATAAGCATGGCAAAGAGAAGGTTGAAATGAACTTTTGTAAAATGAAAAATATACATTGATGACAACAATGTAAAAGGAAAGAACCACCACAAAACAACTGAAACTGAATGCTATAAAATTATAATGATCAGAGTAATTCAAAAGAAAAAATATGAAAGGTCACATTTGTCCTTTATTAATCTATGGTCACAGAATATTCCTGATAATATCAGTCTTCTTTCATCTTTGATATGTTGATCAGTTTTACTGCACTGTGGGGTTTTTTTTATTCTTTATAATAAAATATGGCTTTTTGAGGGTATGGGGACATTGGAAGTATTTGTCAAATAAAATCAAAAGATTTTTTTTTTCAAATATTTATCACCCAGAGACATATGGTTAGGAAAAGAGGTAGGTTAATTATGTAGTGAAAGAAAAAAGATAGATGGCCAAAATTTTATGCTGGTATATACTTAATGATAAAAGACCTAGATTCTAGAATAAGAGTTCATAACCTGGAGTCCATAAACTTGCTTTTTCAATATTTTGATAAAATTTCAATATTTATTTCATGAATTTAAAACATCATACTGAAACATGATCTCAGTTCAGCCTCACTAGACTTTCAAAGAGAGTAGATCTCACTAACAAAATCCAACAGCAAAATACAAAGAGAAATTCCACTTAAAATAATCATTGACAGTATAAAATATTTGGGAATCTATCTGCCAAGGGAAAGTCAGGACCTATATGAGCAAAACTACAAAACAGTTTCCACACAAATAAAGCCAGATCTAAACAATTGGAAAAATATTAAGTATTCTTGGATAGGTCGAGCGAATATAATAAAGATGACAATACTACCTAAAACTAATCTATTTATTTAATGCTATACCAATTAAACTCCCAAGAAACTATCTTACTGACCTAGAAAAAAATAACAACAAAATTCATCTAGAAGAACAAAAGGTCAAGAATTTCAAGGGAACTAATGGAAAAAAAAATCAAATGAAGGTGGCCTACCTGATCTAAAACTATATTATAAAGTAGTGATCACCAAAACTATTTGGTATTGGCTAAGAAACAGACTAGTTGATTAGTGGAATAGGTTAGGTCAAAGGACAAAATAGTCAATAACTATAGCAATCTAATGTTTGACAAACCCAAAGACCCCTGCTTTTGGGATAAGAATTCACTATTTGACAAAAACTACTGGGAAAATTGGAAATTAGTATGGCAGAAACTAGGCATTGACCCATACCTAATACCATATACCAAGACAAGGCTGAAATGAGTTCATGATCTAGACATAAAGAATGAGATTATAAATAAATTAGAAGAATATAGGATAGTTTACCTCTCATACCTGTGGAGGAGTAAAGAGTTTGTGACCAAAGAACTAGAGATCATTATTGATCACAGAACAGAAATTTTTGATTATATAAAGTTAAAAAGTTTTTGTGTAAACAAAACTAATTCAGACAAGATTAGAAGGGAAACAATAAACTGGGGAAACATTTTTATATGCAAAGATTCTGATAAAGGCCTCATTTCCAAAATATAGAGAGAACTGACTCAAATTTATAAGAAATCATGCATTCTTCAATTGACAAATATTTGTCAAAGGATATGAAGAAACAATTTTCAGATGAAGAAAAGGAAAGTATCTCTAGCCATATGAAAAGATGCTCCAAATCACTATTGATCAGAGAAATGCAAATTAAAACAACTCTGAGATACCACTACACACCTCTCAAATTGGCTAAGATGACAGGAAAAGATAATGAGCAATGTTGGGGGGACAGGGGAAAACTGGGACACTGATACATTGTTAGTGGAACTGTGAATGGATCCAACCATCTGGAGGGCAATTTGGAACTATGCTTAAAAATGTTATCAAACTGTGCATACCCTTTGATCCAGCAGTGCTTCTATTGGGCTTATATCCCAAAGAGATCTTAAATAAGGGAAAGGGACCTGTATGTGCAAGAATGTTTGTGGCAGCCCTTTCTTTAGTGGTTAGAAACTGGAAACTTAGTGGATACCCATCAATTGGAGAATGGCTGAATAAATTGTGGTATATGAATGTTATAGAATATTATTGTTCTATAAGAAACAATCACCAGGATGATTTCAGAGAGGCCTGGAGAGACTTATGTGAACTGATGCTAAATGAAATAAGCAGAACCAGGAGATCATTGTACATGACAACAAGATTATACAATGATCAACTCTGATGGACATGGCTCTCTTCAACAATGATATGCTTCAAACCAGTTCCAATTGTTCAGTAAAGAAGAGAATCAGCTATACCCAGAGTGAGAACTATAGGAAATGAGTGTGGACTACAACATAGCATTTCCACTCTTTCTGTTATTTGTTTGCTTGCATTTTTGTTTTCCTTCTTGGGTTTTTTTTTCTTTCTAGATCCAATTTTTCTTGTGCAGCAAGATAACTGTATAAATATGTAAACATATATTGGATTTAACATATACTTTAACATATTTAACATGTATTAGACTACATGCCATCTAGGGGAAAGGTGGGGAGGGGTAAAGTTGGAACAGAAGGTTTTGCAAGAGTCAGTGTTGAAAAATTACCCATGCATATGTTTTGTAAATAAAAAGCTATAATAATAAAATTTTTTTTAAAAGAGAGTAGGTCACTAAAAAAGTTAAGAGCCACTCCCCTAAAGGAAGGTCTCCTGCAAGATGGGTAAATAAAAGAGCATGGACAAGATTTGCCTATGATGAGATGGGAATAAGAATTTGATATGCTCTGATTGGAGGAAGTGTTCACATTAATGAGACCATGAATTTACTAAAACATAATAAATGTTTAATGAATGTTTGACTAAGTGATTGGTTTCACACATTAGGACTTAACCCACAACTAGAAGAGCCTCCATCATATTATTAATTTTTTGGCCATTCAACTTGTTACCAGAACTTGCTTAGAAAATGAATATAAACCTCAATATAAATAAATATAAACTTCAGAGCTTTGAAAATTTAGTCAAAGTCATAGAAAAATAATCTGAAAGTTATATTTGTGAATTTAATTCTAAGTATTTGTAGAATTTGCAATTTACCTCAACTCAAATTCAGCAAATAGGACATCAAAATGTTTGAGAGACTCTTTCATTTTTTCAGTGTAAATGTTTAAATCTCTTAAGGCTTGGTCCCGAATGAGGTTTCTAAGTTCTTCCAAGCTACGCGTTAGATCTTTAGCCAGCGGCCTCATAGCCATGCTCTCTATTTCACGATTCATGATAATAGAACCTGCAGACAAGCACTGTTAAAACAGGAGAGTTGAAAAAGTTAGGGTTTAAACTACAAAAGTAATTATTT
Organism: Antechinus flavipes; assembly: GCF_016432865.1. Lineage (NCBI taxonomy): Eukaryota > Metazoa > Chordata > Mammalia > Dasyuromorphia > Dasyuridae > Antechinus > Antechinus flavipes. Next base: position 194,939,555 of record NC_067403.1, on the reverse strand, counting down.
ATATATATATAGATAGATAGATAGATAGATAGATAGATAGATAGATATAGATAGATATAGTTATTACTCTCCAAAAAGATACAAACTTAGATAGTAATACATCTTATTGGCCTTGATTCTCATTATTAGAAAACATCTCATTATTTTGAAAACAAAAACTGTTTCTAAGATAATAGCTTGCCAAATTGAGAAAAAAGGTTTAAAATTAATTTGTTTTTTCTTACATGATTTTTAAATTCCTGTTTTTGTGAATTTATTTACTTGTCTAACATGCATCAACTGCCAAAAAAAAAAAGCAACCTCTAACTCTAACAATATTATAAACATTTGTTGTGCTGTTACATAGCATAAAGATACTTCTGAGAGGATTCTCTTTTCTTATGCCAGTCAAATAAATTTTCACTAATATATAAAAACAGAGATAAATAAAGCAAGGGCAATGACTTCCCATCCTTAATGTTTATTTAACAGATTTCCAAGAATATTCTTCAATCTCCTTTCTCTAAGACCAAGTCAGAGTTTCACAATTAATTTGCCCTAGAGCACATTACTATGCTTAATATATATTGAATGGGGGTAGGTAAATTGTACAATGAATACAGAACAGGACTTGGGGTCAAGAACAGATGAGTTCAAATCCATCCTCAGATGCCAACTAGGGGTATGACCCTCAGCAAGTCACTTCACTCTATTTACCTCAATTTCCTCATTTATAAAAAGAGCTGGACCACAAATGGGATCATCCAGAATCGGACACAATTAAAATGACTCAATAACAACAACAAATTTCTGAATAATAACAGCACTTACCTCTCCAGGTTGTTGTGAGGGTCTGTAAAGTACTTACCACAGTACCCTGCACATAAAAGACACTATACAAATATTAGGTATTGTTACTATTGAAAGAAGCAATAAATATCAGAGGGAAGGGGGAGCAGCTGAATGGTGCAGTGGATAGAGCACTGGCCTTGAAGTCAGGAGGACGTCAGTTCAAATGTAGCCTCAGACACTTAACACTTACTGTGTGAACCCCAATTTCCTCTAAAAAAAATACTAAAGGGAAGGAGAAACCTTCTGGAGAGAGGTGACTTTGGGGGGAAAAAAGTAGAAGATATAAAGTCTATTTCCTCTCACAGTCTTGACGTCATCAGTAAAAATTAGACTAGATCAGGAGTTCTTGTTTGTGATTCCCAAATGGGATCACAAAGAATGACATGATTGATTAAACAATTTCAAACTCTAGGAGGTAACAAATCATTTAACTTTTCAGAATCAGCTCCCTTTCTCCCCTAATACTAATGTTGTGAAGGTCTCAAGTCTTCAAGAAAATAAAATTTACCTTATTAAAAAATTGAGTACCTATGATCTAGGGAAATAAGTCTAATTGACATGCTTAGAAAAATGACATTTATTAATAGCAGTCCCACCAAAATGAAACTTTGAGATAAAAAAATCAGGTTTTTTTTAAAAGGCTCAAAATTATTCTAAAATATTATCAACAGATTAAATTTACTTAAAATTTTTTTTATTTTAGGCATATAATATGTAAATTAAAGCTATGTTTCCCAATTGCTCATTCTTTTACTTACTAAAAATAACCAGATTGTCTTCTTAAAAAAAATAATTGTGAGAACAAATGACAATTTGTCCAATTTAAATCTTATTTTCTTTAATACATGAATGGAAAAAATTGATGTTCATGGCATGGTGTAGTGGAAAGAGCCCTGGGCTGGGAGGTCAGGGAGTGGGAAGGGGGAGGAAAGTTAAAAGACCTAGATTCAGATCCCAATTCTCCATCTCTTAGCTATATGGCCTGGGGTAAACTGCTTAACTCCTTTCTGACTCAGATTGCTCATCTGAAAATGACAAGAATAACTGCTTTATCTCCTTTAAAAAACTGCTTTGAAGAAAGCAAGCTGAAAATCTTAAAGTACTAGACAGACATGAGCTATGTTGTTTCAGTTTCAAGTATTAAGAGAAAGAATATATATATTTGTTGGCTATATACATCACAAAAACAAAATCACAGAAATCAGAAACACTACCTCTGCTCCAAACCAAAGCTGGCCAGCTAGATTGTCATGGCGTATCTCCTCTGGGAACTTGACACAAAAATCTCGATTTGCTCGATCACTTGGAATGCATTCATCCATTATCTGATTTATAATGTTTAAGACATTATCCTGAAACAGAAATATTTTAAAATTACGTAAATAATATTTTTCCTGCACCACAAACTGAGCTAAAATAGGTTTAACAAGTATACTGAAGTTTATCATCTGAAAATAGATATTCCTTTTAGTGGTAAATAATCTTACATACAATCTCCTCACTGCTGAACTGAAACTTATTTTTCTCTAATTGACTCTTTCCTGCTACTATCCCTCTACCTTCTTCCTCTGGTTTACTTTTTTGATTTTGTAAACTATTTTTTTTTTCAAATAATGAAAATCTGCCTTCAACAAAGAAAGAAAAGCAAAACTACTTTTATAAATATGTATAGTCAAATAAAACAAATTCCTCTTGCACTGATCTTGTCTTAAAAAAAGTATCTTAAACGTCTCTCTTGAGTTCATAACTTCTCTGTTCAGAGATGGGTAGTATAGTTCCTTGTCAGTCCTCTGGAACTGTGGTTAATCATTGCATTGATCAAAGTTCCTAAATCTTCCAGAGTTATCTGTTTTCATAATTTTATTCTTGCTATTTAAATTGTTACACTGGTTCTTCTCATTGTACTCTGCATCAGTTCATAAAGGTCTTCTTAGGTCACTTCTAACATTTAATAGTTATGTGATTAGGCACAAGCCACTTAATTTCTATGACATTTTAGCCTCTTTATCTTTAAATGGCAATAATAATGTCTGTAGTAACTAATTTAAGAGACTACACAAATATCAGGTGTTTTTATTTACTCCACAGCAACTAGCCTGGTGATTATAGACAGGTAGAGTTCTCCTTTTCCCTTCCTTTTTAACTGATCATCTTTTTGATTATGCACATGGTAGTACCTTCTATTTTGGAAGCACATGTTTCTTATTTTACTTAGAATAACATTATCATGAAATTATAGGGCTGAAAGGAAGCTTCAAAATCAATTACTCCCATTTCTCCTTCTTCCCTCTCATTTTATAAAAGATCAAATTCAGAAACACTAGGACCCAAGTCTCCAGTACTGTATTCTTTCTGCTATATTATATTCCTATTTTTTAGTATGTGTTTTAGTGTTTGGACATTAAGGAGGAAAAGTTGTTTGTGAACCTTTTAGAAAGAACACAGAAATAGGAATGTGGATAATTGGGTTTTAGTCATGGCTTAGTCACTAAATAGCTCTTCTTATCCTTCCAAGGAGTTCCCCTCTCAAATTGCTCTCCATTTGCTCTCTATCATTTCATACATGCATAGTTACTACTTGTTATTTCTTCTATGCCAGTTCACTGAAAGCAAGGGTTATTTTTGCCTTTCTTTGTATCACCAGTACTAAGCATGATACCTAACATATAGAATGTGCTTAATAAATGCTTACTGATTGATTGATGGCCATGTGAGAGTGTCTCTGTGTGTGTGTGTTGTGTGTGTGTGTGTCGTGTAGTTCTACAACTTAGTATAAATTGCTCCTGCCAGAGCAGAACCAAAATATGCTTTTTGTATTATATGTAGTATTTTAATATTTAATGCTTAGCTTCCAAGTGATGTTCAGGAATTCAAATTGATTTAAAGAGTTCACTCAAGTTCACCTAATCAACCAACAATTGAGTTAAAACTAAATCAAAATATCAAGATTCCAGGTCTAGTGCCATGCTCATTTAAACTGAAATCACCTGATTTGTATAAAATAAATTTTAAGGGTAGTAAAATGTGAGTAAAATTTAGCTTATTATGGCAAAAATAAAAGAAATCAAAATCCACTTGTGATTTTGTAATATTACTTAGGCAATGGTTAAGAAGTTTTGCTTTCTATTACTAAACAGTAAAGATTAACTTAATTGGAGAATTCTCTTCAGTTATTTGATTTTCAGAAGTAACATTTTCGCAATATGATAAATTTTCCAGTTTTTTTGGAAATAAAACATCTCTACATAGTTTGACTTTTTCTGCAAGAATAATGTTTTGTCTGGAGATCGGTTCATGATTTAAAATGAATTTCACTAGTTAATAAAAACAGATAAATGTTCTGTAACTAGTAACTTAAACTGGTCAGGATTTAAATACTATATACAGACATTTGAAAAGGTAACTTTCAATATTCCCTATTATTTCATTTTTCACAATTCCATAGCACTGATGGACTTTTATTCATAACAGCATTAATTTTTTAAAAAGTCATTTCATTTCTTTTCTTGATTTTACAAGCTTCTATCATCATAAAATCTATAAAAGGAAAGTGTGCCAATTATCTACATGATGAGTTCAGATGGAGGTAGCAATTCATATTCTGGAAAGAATGCCAATCAATTTAGATGAAGCACAGTAAACAAATGAATCTCTGGTTTAGGAAAGTGTCATGGAATATTCAAATTAACTAATTATATTAAATTGCCTTATAATCTAAAAGTAAATTTACTAATATATATGGGAATATGGTTTAGTTTAAGAAAAAATCAATTAGTTGGCTATAAAATATTCAATAACCTTATTCAATTGATATTGTCCTTAATTCCATATCACTAATAGATTTTATAGTTATCCTTTAATTCATAGACAAGTTATAATTTCAATAATTAGCTTATATCTTAAGTAGAATAATTATTAAAGCTGGCCTCTCTATTAAAGCTTAAATCCTATATTCTTTGGCTAAGAAAAGAAAAAAATTACATCAAAGTACACCTATTTTCTACAGAGTTCAAAGAATAATAATTTTAGAGTAAAAGAGATTTTATTGAATCCAATCCTCTCACTTTTTGGTTGTTCAGTCATACATGGCTCTTTGTAACTCCATGGACCACAGTATCCCAGGCCCTCCTATTCTCCACTACCTCTTAAAGTCTATCCAAGTTCATGTTCATTGTTTCCATGATACTATCTATCCATCTCATCCTCTGCTGTCCTCTTTTCCTTTTACCTTCAATTTTTCCCAACATTAGGGCCCTTTCTAGTGAGTCCCATCTTCTCACTAGGGGGCCAAAGTATTTAAACTCCAACTTCAGCATCTGACTTTTCATTGAGAAGTCTGGATTAATTTCTTTAAGTACTGACTTATTTGATCTCCTTGCCTCCAAAGGACTCTCAAAAATCTTCTCCAGGACCACAATTCAAAAGCATCAATTTTGTGTCACTGTTTTCCTTTTAGTCTAACTCTTGTTGGTACATTGCTACTAGAAAAACCAGAGCTTTAATTTTTAAATCTATGCCTATGTCAGCAAGGTGATGTCTCTGCTTTTTAGTATGCATTCCAGATTTTCCATGGATTTTTGGAGTCTTTTAAAATTTTAAAACTGCAGATGGTGTCTGAAGTGATCTTTGAGCTCAAGAATATAAAATCTGACACTACTTCCATTTCTTCTCCCTCTATTTCCCAGGAAGTGATGAGACCAATTACCAAAATCTTAATATTTTTTATGTTAAGCTTTAAGCAAGCGTTTACATTTTCCACTTTTACCCTCCTCAAGAGATTTCTTAATTCCTCTTTACTTTTTGCCATCAGAGTGGTATCATCTACATATATGAAATTGTTGAATTCAATTCAACCTTAATTCTAGCTTTTGATTGATCCAGCCTGGCATTTCACATTATATACTCTGTACATAAATTAAATAGATAATATGACAATATATAGCTTGTTGTACTCCTTTTCCAATCAGTTGTTCTGTGTTTGGTTCTAACTTTTTTCTTGGTCTGTATACAGGTTTCTCTGGAGACAAGATGATCTAATATTCCCATCTCTTTGAAGACTTGTCAAATTTTGTTGTTATCTACACCAAGGATTTAGTGCAGTCAATGAAGTAGAAATAGCTGTTTTTCTAGAATCCCCTTGCTTTCTCCATAATTCAGCAAATGTTGACAATCTAGTCTTTAGTTCCTCTGCCTCTTCAAAAATCAATCTGAATTTCTGGTAATTCACATATTGTTGAAGGTTAGTTTGCAGAATCCTAAGCATAACCTTGCTATTTGGTAACCTGAACATTCCTTGTCATTGCCTTTCTATACAATTGGGACATAACCTGAACTTTTCTAATCTAGTGGCCACTACAGTGTTTGAGTACAATATTTTAACAGCATTATCTTTTAGGGTTTTAAATAGCTTATCTGGATTTCTGTCATCTCTACTAGCTTTATTGTCAGAAATGCTTCCTGAGTTCCATTTGCTTTCATTCTCCAAGATGTCTGGCTCTGCATCAGTAGCCATACCACTGAACTGAATGGGGATATTTCTTGTACAGTTATTTTGTGTATTCTTGACATCTCTTAGCCTGAGTCACAGAATGAGAAAATGTAAGTTTCCAGGTCACTTGACTCTAAATCCAATTCTCTTTCTACAGGGACATTTTGACTCTCTAAGAACCTTACAATATACTATTCAGGAAGGCAGAAGAGCTAGGATTACAACCAAGACCAATCTATCCAGCAAATCTGATTTTTATTCTTCGGGGTGGGGGGGAATGAATATTTAATGAAAAGATCAGAGATGAATAGAAAATACAACATACAAACATAAGACTCAAAAGAAATAAGGTAAATATGAAAGAGAAATCATAAGGGACTTACATGTTCAAACTGTATACATTCCTATATGGGAAAATGATACTTGTAGTTCCCAAGAACTTTATTATTATTAGAGTTCTATGCAGAGAGAGGGCATGAGCAGGAATTAATTACATTGGGATAATCTCCAAAAAAAGACCTTGAAAGAGGGATATACTGGGAGAAGGAGGAAGGGAGAGTTGGAATGGGGAAATTTTTCTCACATAAAAGAGGCATGCCAGGAAAAGCTTTACAGTGAAAGGGAAAATGGTGAGGGTGGACAATGTTTGAATTGAGGGGGATGCTCATCAACTGGGGAATGGCCAAACAAGTTGTGGCACATGATTATGGTGGAGTACTATTGTACTGTAAGAAATATCAAGAGGGTGGTTTCAGAAAAAAAAGTACACTGATGCAAAATGAATTAAAAACAACCAGGAGACTATTATGCATAGTAATAACAATGCTGTAATATTAATCAAGGGTGAAAGACTTGGCTATTCTGATCAAAACTATGATCCAAGACAGTTCCCAAAAGTCTCATGATGAAAAAATGTTCCCCACTACCAAAGAGAGAACTGATGAACTCTGAGTTCAAACTGAAGTATAACTTTTTAGCTTTATTTTTTTGTTGCTTTTGTTATATGTTTGATTTGGAAATAATGTTTTTCATGATTTCATATGTTTATTTAATATAATTTTGCTCGTCTTCTCAGTGAATGGGAGAGAGAATAGAGGGAAGAAGAAAACTGTAATTCAAAATTTAAAAAGAAAAGAATATTAAAAATTTTTTTAAAGAAATTAATTTTAAACCAAAATCATACTATATATACCCCAATGACCTAGATATAAATGGTTAAACATAAACAAATTAGAGGAGAAAGGAAGATGACACCTTTCACAAATAAAGATAGAAAGGATCTTATCCATACAAGAGAGATATCACAGGGGATAAAATCAAAGCAGTCACACGAAAAGAAATAAATTAACAGAATTGTGAGGTTTTATTTCAACTGCATCAGACTGACAAAGATGATCAAGAAGAAAAAAGAAAATTATCAGAATGATATTGATAGCATATGTACACTAATGTACTTAAGATGGAACTATGAATTTGTCTAGCCATTCTGGAAAGCAATTTTGAGTCATTCCTCCAAAGGTACTAAACTGTATCTTATTTTAACCTATCAATAGCAACACTAGGTGTGTCCCTAAGGAGAACAAACATGAGGGAAAAAACTCCCATGTTCAAAGCAGCACTTTTACCTATAGCAAAGAAAGGGAAACTAAGGGAGAACCCGTTAATTGGAAAATTGATAAACAAACAATGGTATATTAATGTAATGGGATATTATAAGAAATTATTTAAGGGATGTATTTTTTTAAAAACTGGGAAAATATACTAATTGATGCAGAGGGAAGCCAAAAGAAAATGAAGAACAATTTATATAATGTCTATAACACTGTAAAGAAAAAGCACTTTGAAAGTCTTAAAAATTGTTTTATTAATGCAATGACAAACCATGAATCCACATAAGACTGATAATGAAATATGCTTTCTATTTTTTGATATAGCTTTAATAGATGTGTGACACATATTTTTGGAGACAGTCAATATATGGATTTGTTTTGCTTGACTGTGCTAATTTGTTACAAAAGAAAGGGGTTTTTTTTTGGAAGGGGAGGGATTTGAGGAGAAGAAAAGAACATCAATAAAACATTTTGAAATATGTACAAATAAAAACAGGAGAAAGTGCAGAAGGAAAAACAAGAAGGACAACTTTGGAACTAATGTACTGAATTCAATATATACTTAAAAAAAAACCTTTCCACAAAATATGGGGGAGGGGTGTTTAAAATACAGTCTTCTTTTACATTTTTTGTTTATGAGAACATTCATGTTTGTTTGATGTTTATCAACTCAGATTCTACAAAAAAAATTAAATTTAAAAATAATAATACTTACATTCCATTGGTATTACATTATGACAGCAAGGCATAGAACATAACTGCTTTTGCAGAACTAAAAATGAGCATCACACAATGGACAATGGATAAGCACATTGATGTGATTTCTAAACTAGCTTATTCACAAGAATTGATAAAATAGGAGTCCAATCTGCTCTTTTATCAACTACGATCAGATCTGTTCCTCCCCCAATACCCCCCCACCCCCAACTGTTTTGTTTGCGTAGAATGATGTGAAGCCAGAGTTGATTATTAATCCATCCATCCCTTGAGCCAGACTTGATAGGAACTCAGTTTTCCCAGACCATCTTTAAGATAGTCTCAACATTTCAATACATATTCTTATCACTCCCTAGCTCCCACCTTTCTTTCCCCCTCCTCCCCGAGACCTTAAAATTTATGTCCCCAAGCAAACTGCTTACTCAGTATGAGTAAGCCTTGCCTAGTTGTATTTGTCTATACCCGTGTGCTATTCATATAATAAAATATAGCAAATCATATTACCTATGATGGATGCCTATGACATAAATTTTTTCTGTCAATTGAACTATTATGCTCTCCCAAATCTATTTGATATTTCTACTCCGTTTTACTACTTCAACATGATAGGCATGTCAACATAGAACTCCAGAGAAGAAAAGGCATAAAAGATGCCAACAAGGAAAAAATGGGCTAGTTATTGGGCAAGGAAGTGAGATAACACGAAGACAGTTAAAACATTTCATGGTATCTTCAAGATGGCAAGAGAAAGCAAGAAAGCCTTCTTTTTTTTTTTTGCCATCCCTATTTTCCCAATTTTGCATCAAAGGTATTGAGGACCAGAGGATATTGATTTGATATAGACCTTCTTATCAAGTTTTACATCAAATTTATCTGTCTTCATCCTTTGTAACCAACATTGGTGCATAAGTTGCAATTATTTCCATACTGGTCTTTTTGTACTTATACTCTTATACACTGTCTATATGGTGAAAGCTTATAGTCATTCTGCAATACAAGATGACCAGATAGCCAATGAAATAATGTTTCTTGTCTTTGGATTGATTATAAAGCCAACTCTGCCAACTCCTTTCTTTCTTCTCTAAGAGAATAGTTATGTGTCATCCTTCCATATAGATTCAACTTCCTTATTTCTTCTGGTTTTGTGAGCATACTGAAAAAAGTTTGGGATTTAGAGTTATAAGTCCTTGATTTCAACCCTACCCCTGCAATTTATTATCTGTGTGAATTTGGACAGGTTTGCTTAATCTCAGTGAATCTCATTTTCCTCACCTGCTAAATGAATTTTTTAAGTCATGTCTAATTCTTTGTGACCCAATTTGGAGTTAAGAAAGTCTTCTTTCTGAGTAGCCACTTTCTCCTGGGAAACAATACAGGGGTTACAAACAAAAACTGCACAGGATGATTGGGCATACATGAGTTAAAATCTGTATCACTGAAAGAATTTTCTAAAATTATCACAGATCAATTTAGGTATCTGAAAGTAAATAAAATGTCTTGAATATACCTAAAACCACTTGCTGTATCTCACTTTGAACTTTAAAGTGTTAATGTAAAGAACAGTGATTTAAGAATAAATTCATGTTAATGTAAAGTTAATTGAATTTTTGTGTATATATAAATGAAAAGTTAAGTGTATTAAAGGCAAAAGTAAAGATTTAATCAATAAATAGAGCCAAGATTTTAAAAAAGAAGTTTGAGGGAAAACATTCTCTCTCCCCTACTGTAAGAAAATTTTGCACAATTTTTACTTAACTCTAGTCAGTATTATACAGGGCAAAAATATAAAAAAAATGTATATCAATCAATCAGTATTTGTTAAGTGTCTATTATGTGCCAGATATTGTGCTGGGAATAAAAAGAAAAACAAAGATAGTTCCTAATCTCATAATCTTACAACACAAAAGGGGAGACAATATGCAAGCAAGCAGCTATGTACAAACATAAATAAGAAAAATAAGATAAATAAGAAATAATCAACAGAGAAAAGACACTAGAAAGGTTTTTTGTACAAGGTGGGCTTTTAGCTGGGTCATGAAGGAAGCAAGGGAAACAAGGAAACCAATGAGGCAAAGATGAAGAGGTATTCCAGGAAAGTAGAATATTCCAATAATGGGGAAGCGTCAGTAAAAATGTCTGGAGTATTTCTGTGTTTTTGATGGAGATTTGTATCCCTAAAAAGAAAGAGGAATTTTACAACAATGTGCAAATTCTATTCATAGGTACTAGATTTTAAGTTTTAAATGATGACTTTACCATATATCAATCTGTAAATCTTCTGTTTAATGCAAGTGTTATCAATGTGTTGAGGGTTAATTTGATTTGGGAAAGTACTACTTTTTCTTTAGCGGTTACAAAAATTAGAGATCACAATCAACTTCTGTATGTGAAAGAAATATTGACCATGTTACTGAGAGAAAAAAAGCCTTCATAAAATTCCATCAGGACTAAAATAGAAAAGGAGAAAAGGAAATGATTGAATGATGGAATTGGGAATTCACTTAGTTTTTAATTTGATAATTATAGAATTAGGATTGTGATAATAAAAATTTATCTGAGTTACTTTTTTATTTTGGACAGTAGAATGTTAAGGCACATCTTAATTGTAACAGAGGGCTAAATGAAGTTAGTAAATTTGCAGATTTGAATACATTTTTTACATGAAGAATGACATTGGACAAAAGAAGCCAAAGATAACAAAATTCTGGTTCAAAATAAAAGTCTAACAGCAAAAATCAGCATAATTTATAAATTTTACTATATTTTATATTCTGGATTTTATTTATTTGAATACAGGCACAATTTGATTAATTATGGATTCGTTACATAAAAATTGTAATGGGAGAGGAATTGAACCTAAGTTCTGTTCTAAGTGGAACTGTTTCACTATTTGAAGTTTAAATTAATAATAAATATAGAATCATATGCCAAATATTGAAGAAAGTTCCATCTACCCAGAGTTGTTACATAGTGATCTAGATGCCATTCTCTATAGTGGACTTCTGAATGAATTCATTTTGAATATCAAGTTGGGGAACAAATTTTGGAAGCAATACAAGGTGGATCATTATATACTTGTATTTAAGGAATGTGTTTTATTTATATAAATTAATAGTGAATGGTCTGTACTGGAGACATACGGATCTGGGGAAAAGACTTAGAAATAGCAGTAAGACATGCACCAAAAAAAAAAGTTGCTTGGGCAATTTGGAAACCAATGTTGCAAGTATGGTTTCACATACTTGTATATATCAAAAAGAAAGTCAGAAAGCTCACTTGTAACACAAACCTGGGTTATCATAGTGTCAAAATGACAGTTTGGGAGAGTTTAGGTCACATAACCAGCAATAAAGATTAGTAACTTTTTCTCCTTTAATTCTACTTTTTTTGCTCCAAAAGGATTGATGTCCTAGATGTAGAAGAATTATAGCTAATTCTAAAATATAACAGAATCCCAAGGAAGTAATCTTTATGAAAAAGCAGAAAATTCAAAAAATTAGAGTGCATGTTTACCATCTCTCTCCTATCAGCTTCTACATGCCTGTAGCAGCTAAAAAAAACCTTGCAGGCTAGTGTAGGGTTTAGTCCTAAGGAAGGGACTCGGAGATACTGCAGTAATATTGCCAGAACATTCCTCAATTTCTACTTTTCCAGATTCTTCCCAGCCTTGCAAAGAAAAGAAGAGAAAAGGCCAAATCTTGAAGGCCGAAAATATCCTGGTCTTTTGTCTGAGCTCTGAGCTCTAGGACAGGGACCCTTCAAAGCTTCAATGACTGTCAGGACAGTTTTGCCCTACTTTCATTTCACTAAAAGTAGAAATTGATGCTGCCCAACCAAATAAAAGAAATATGATGCTTAAGCAGAGTGAGAAAATCCAGATAATGGTAGTGTATAAGTAGGGTACATGTAAGGACAGTTTCACTAGATCTGAAGCAAAGGAAAGTGAAAATAAGCTAAGGCCAATTTTGTCCCTCTACTCTGCACCCCCCGCCCCACTCCCTTTCCCAGACATTACTCAGGGCAGGAATGCAGGCTAATAAACACCATATTCCTCAATAGGAAGGGACTGAGACAAATGTGTGATCCAGCCTTAAGAATCTGCTTACCAGCAAAGAAAATGAGTCCAGAAAGTAAATAACAATATAAAAAAGGGCTGGGAAACCAATCATATCAAGAAGAAAACCCTCAATAAAAGTTCATCATGAAGGTTGATAAATCAACAGGTAGGACCTTTTAACCAAAAGGAAAAATGAATAAAATCTCAAAGAGAATATAGTCTTCTTAACAAATATTATAACATGAAGGACCAATAATGTTTGATGAAAAGCAGAATCTTGTGAAATCACCAGAGGGCAAAGAACAATAAAAAAGGAACTCCAAAATAATTCAAAAGAAATGAAATTCAAAAAAATAGTCAGAAATTATAGACCCAATGCAAAATTTTAAAACACTTATAAAAATTTGAATATATGATAAAGAATTTTTCTTAAGAACTAGAAGAAATTAAAAGAGGTAGAACATAAAAAGAAAAAAGGGGGAAGAAAATCTGACCAAAGAAAGGCTAAAGTAACAACATAAAAATACTTCCACATAAATTCTAAAAGAAGCTAAATTGACCTTGAAGGCAGGACATGTAGAAATAACTTAAGGTCTCACAAAAGAATATAATACATCAAAAAACCTGAACACAAAATTGTAACAATACAAGGAAGCAACAAACTGCAAAGCTTTAAGAGAATCTACCTATTGTAATCCCCTCCAAAAATAAACAAACAAACAAACAAAAATACTGTTTCTAACTCCAAGATAAGTAGTGGTTTAAAAAGAATTATCAGAAAAAGAAAGTGCCAATATACACCAAAATATTTATAATCATAGTGATAGTGATAAAGAATTGTAAACAAAGCTGATATCTATTCACTGCATCGTTCAACAAATTTTGATACATGAATGTAATGAAATAGCACTGTGTTGCAGAAAAGATAAACACTATGAATACTGAGAAACATGAAAAGATTTATATGACTTGATACAAAGTAAAGTAAACAAAACTGAAAAACAACAACATACAAAATGACTACAACCTAAAATTGCAGGAATAACCATTACACATGAACCAAAAGTGAATTTTACAAAATTACAAACAAACATAACCCAAAGAAAAGATATGGGAGAAATCTCCCCTATTCCATTGCAGGGTTTAGAGGTAGAGAACGTCCATTGCTGTAAAACAAAGCATATATATTTTTTTATTTTTTTCAGCTTTATTGTCTTTTCCTTTTTTTTCCTTTTAAAATATTATTTGTTAAATGGGGTTGCTCTTTAGGAAAGAAATTCACAAAATATTCAGAGAAAAGACATTAACAAAAATTTTTTTAAAAAATAAAATAAAAAGAATTCTCATAATCTAATATATAGTGGTAAATGTTAGAAAACTGAGGATGTAAAAGACATAAAAGATTACCTACAAAAAATACAATATCAAATAACACAACCCTAAATAGAGACTATACTCAATTTCAGAATAGAACTGAAGCAACATGGACTCAAATTAACAATCTCACTATTGGAAAATAAAGGTAATTTGTGGAACAAGATAAAAAGATTTATTAACAGGATTGAGGAGGTAAATGACAAAAGGTAATGGATGCTATATCCTGATCAAGACTATGAAGTCAAGAGCAAAGGGATGATGGCTGTAATACCAGAATGATATTTTTATAGCTCTCTATTCTCCATGGTCTTTCGATGTCATATTGCTATTATTCATCTATCAGACTGTTTATTATCTACCATATTTACATTATTATGATAGGTCTATTTATCAATCTCTACTTGTCGAATTCCTATCCACCCTTGAAGTTAACTTCCAAAATTATAGCTAAACAAGCTGCCAAAATTTTAACCAGTTCATACTGATTGTATGTAGAGCCCCACATTAGATGCTAGAGAAAATGCAAAGTTTAGATAAAATATGGTCTTTGATTTTGTGAAGTTATATTCTTGCCAGGATTTAATGGAAGAATGGTATATGTATGAATAAACATAATATTAAAAAACTAGTTCTTTCAAAAATTCTTCCCTTGAACCTTTCAATTGATAATGGTGTAGAGAGTCAGAACTCTAGAGAAGTATACTTGAAACAAAGTATAACTCAGTGGAATTGATGAGATAATGGTTTTCTAGTTCACATATATTCTTAGTACTTAGTATGGTGATATAATGGTTCTCTAATTCACACATACTCAGTATACTGTAACGATGTAATTGTAATAGGGTATTTAAACTGGGGACAAAGTCAGACTCAGAGGAAGGCTGGTTGAGACTGGCAGAATGACAGACTGCTGGAAGAAACCAGATCAGACTGAGACTGGGTCAGATTATGACAGACACAGACTGTGTAAGAGATAATAAAGACTCTGGACTCTATTCTTCTCCATTTTCATAGTGTCTTCCTGCTGAGACCAATGCCCTTCCAAAGGACCTCCAAAAAGGTAGCCTGGATATTACATTTTGGTACCCAATGTGGGGATCTATACTCAGCAGTTTGAGTGACACAATTGTGAGTTCAGTGGAGAAGTCCCCATGACCTAGAAATAGGGTAAGTATAAAAATAGACAAACAGGAAACTTTGGTAAGGGATAAACTAGTCACTTTGGTTTTTTAGTTGAAATGGGGCAAATACTAAGAAAAGAGATTCCCCCACCCCAAGGGAAATATGCAGAATGCATAGTTAGATTAACAAAGAAGCAAGGTTTGTTGGTAACTGGGAAGATCACTGGATTCTTAAATATATTAGAGTGCATGTCTCCTTGGCTATCTAAGGAAGAAAAATTAGAGCTAGATAAGAGGGAACTAGTGGGAGAGCAACTAATTGAACATTATGAAGCTATGGGTCCTGATTCAACTCCTGAAGAAACATCCCATATGTACAATATAATACAATTGGCTTTAAAGAATCCCACAAGTTCTAAAAAAAGGAAAAGTTTTAAGGAGAACAGCCAGATAAGGAAGTGTGAGGAGGGGGGAAGGAAGGGGGGGAAAGAGGGGATGGTACTGACAAAAGAGCTGAAAGGCATGGTGAGTTGGATCTTAAGTACCATACAGATAAGCTTAAAGAGTATGGTGCTTCTCACTTTCATAGCTCAGTTACACTCCAATAGGCCATTAGGGCATTCCCCATCTCCTGAGCTTCTCCCTTCATTTTCACCTTCTAGGTGGAGGAAAGGGAGACGGGGAAAGGCAGTGACCCTATCAACACCATCCATGCAGCAGCTTTGTCCACCCACTATGACAAAAAAGGCACTCATTAAAGCTAAAAACGAAGGACAGAATATATCTGATTTAAAAATAGAAGCATACCCTGTGATTGAAGAGTTTGACTATTTAGGTCAAGAAAAAAGAAAATACACTCCATTTAATTTGGAAATTATCAAAGATCTGAAAAAGGCTTGCACTCTTTATGGGTCTACATGTTAAGATGTTATTAGAGAATTTGGCTTTTGAAATTTTAACCCCTAATGATTGGAAATCTATAGCAAGGACATTTTTAGAAGCTAGACAAAACTTGTTATGGCTTTCTGAGTATAGTGAACTCTGTAGAATACAAGCCTAGTGAAATAGGCAACCTGGAGTTAATATAATGGTCTCTTCCTTCTCAGACCTAACACTACATTGCTTTTAGCTCTCTTATGCTCTTACTGTACTATAATTAACTATAATTTATTAGTTTATTTCAGTCTTTTTTTTTTTTTATCTATGTCACATTCCCTCAGTAGACTGTAAGTTTCATAAGGACAGAACTTGTGTCTTATCTAAATATTGGCTCTCTATGCTGTCCCAACTTAGCACAGTGTTATAAATATAGCAAATTCTTTTTTAAAAAAATATTTAATTTATTGGAATAAATTAAAGTTCTAAGGAAAGTTTTGTGCAATGGTAAAAATTTTTGGCAGATTGTTTAGATATAATTTTAGAAGTTAACTCCAAGGATGGGTAGGAATTCAATGGGTAGAGACTATCGAATGAAACAGTCCTATCACAGTAGTGTGAATTTAGTGGGCAATCAACTAAACTAAGGTGCTAGGAGACATCTGGTAGGATGGTAAAAACTTTGGCAGCCTATTAAGTCTATATTTAGAAGAGCGTTCTCTAACTATCTTATGTATCTGAATTTTATGCCAGAAGTCCCCAAATTCTTGGGATACAAAGATCATGGATCTACAGAAGGAAGAGGCATTAGAATTTATGAACTACAACATCATATTTTTTACATATAAACTGAAATGCATAAAGGTTAAGTGGCTCTCTTAAGAACACACAGAAAGGAAATGGCAGAGCCAGGATTTGACTTTCAAATTCAATCATTCAAGACACCCTAAACCCATTACCTATAGATAGTTAGTACTGAGGTTGGCAACCATGTTCACATTAATTTATTTAGCTATTTTATCATTTATCTTTTATCTTATTGCTTCTTAGGATATAATATTCCATCAGATCAGGTTAGGAGATAAGAGTATTTACTTTTTTACTTTTAACCACAGTGATCCTTTTGTAATTCCTTTTGCAATTAATCCATATTATATAATCAGTACTTCCTATGTAATACCTGGTTCTCTAAAATTTATTACATACAAATAAGTATTTTTTTTCTGTGTGATCTTTCACAAAAAAAAGAAAAGAAAAAAATAGATGTATTTTTCTCATCTAAACTTAAGCTCTTTGTGAGACTACATTTTATACTTCTTTTATAGCCTAGAGTGTCTAGACCATCGCGCAGCTGCCAATCAATACTAATAAAAATACATAAATTTAATAAAGTACTTAGCCAAAGTCACATTAGAAATAAACTGATAAAAATGAATTCTTTAAAAAATGTTTTCATCCCATAACACATTTTCCTTACCTGACATGAACGAAACTGGTTGACTAGTAATGTGCATCTCTGTGGATCTTTTCTTCCATCCAAGCTATCCAATTCAGCAGCTACTTGATTTAATTCTTCATCTGCATAATAGAACTGAGCAAGAAGTTGTGGATCTGACCTCTGTAAAGGTGATACATATAAACAGTATTATCCTACCTGTTGACGCAGAACCAAATAATACAACTACTAACACTGAATACTTACAGGTAAAAAAGGAAAGACAATTTCATCAGAGCAGGGCAAGAAATGATATGATACTGTGATACTACCAGCAATAAGCCCAAAGCTTAAAGTCATATCTTATGTTCTGCTGTGCCCTACTTAAGTCTTACCGAGTGATATCAAACCCAAATAGCAATAGGGGAATAGTGACTTAATTTTAAAACATAATGTTATCTATGCTTTATAGTATTTGTACTTATTTTGTTAAATATCATTTTAAGCAGACTCCAGCATTCAGGGATACTGCCTTCCAATACCTCTGTTCTAAGAGGAAGAAACAGTATTTGGTTCATCCAGTTAATTTCAGCAAAACAAGAACTTAGTTAAACATGAACAATTCATATTTTCAACTTCTCTGGATAAGCCTTGGAATTTGGCCTTTTGCTGTTGTAATTGCTTCTACTTCTCAATTCTTACTCTTCAAGTTGGTATACTTATCAAACCTTCACTAACACAATAGGTCTAAGTCTCCCAGAATAAACATACTGCCCTGCTTCACTTCAAATACTCACTTCTCAGGGCTCTAGGGATAACCTAGCTTATTGGAAATGGGGAGATAAGAGTGCTGTAGCTCCTGAGTCCTCACTTTGGTAGGCATTCTTCACATGATTTTTTTTTTCTTTTGAGGACTGAAACTGAATTCTTGATTATGCATTTCTTTTAGAAGGGTTTGTTGTGTTTCAGAGCTGGTAGAATCAGAATAATGTCATATATAAACAGGAGAATTTGGAGGACATTTTCATTTGCTTCTGCATAAAATGTTCTCTGCGACAAAGGCAAACTCCTTTGCAATACATGTCAATCAAACTTTTATTAAACACCTTACCAAATACCAGTCACTGTTCTAAATGATAGTGATAAAAAGACAAAAATGAAGCTGTTTATATCCTCCAAGAGTTTATATTTTATGGGGAGAGAAAACATATACATAAATAAGTATGTATGTTATTACAGAAATATTTTTCCTTTTTTATGCTACTTGTGAACTTTGAATTCCAACTAAAACAAACAACACATTCTCCAAACCTGACATTTCGTCTTCTAGCTCTATGCATTGTTACAGGCCAGCAACCATGAAATAAAACACTGGGTCCAATTCTTACTTCACTTAGTTTCTGTGTTATTTTAGTTAAGTTGCTTGATCTCAGTTTCCTCATCCATGAAATAAGTTTAATAAATAACACTTACTTCATAGGCTTGTGAGAATCAAATGATATGTATGATAAGCACTTTGGAGATAAAGTGCTATATAAATTTTTATTATTACTATTATTTTCATGTCTCAGAATCCTATTTTCTTCAAGGAACAGATCAAATGATATCTCACCTGCATTGCACTGATTATTCCAATACTCAAAGTGTCTAACTTCATTATCTCTTAACATAACTAGGAACTTATTCTGCATTTTCATTAATTGTCCCAACTGGGGGCAGAGTCAAGATGTCAGATTAGATGTAGCAACCCAACTGAACAGTCTCAACATTCCCCAAACAACTTTAAAATAACATATCAAATTGAATTAAAGATCAACATAGCTCAAAAAAGCCCAAGACAACTTAGAAAGTTGGCAGGATTGGTCGTGACACTGGCAATTGTCCCAACAGTCTTTGTCATATCTATCTGGTCCTAGGGACTTGTTAGTTACCTCTGGATTTCTTTAATCCAGAACAAACACTAATAAAATTTTGAACTAAGTATTTTATTGAATACCAATTAGCACTGGACTAGCCCCTATGTAGTACTATCTGCTATATTCTCTATTCTCAAGCAAACACAAACTTATTGGAAAGAAAAGACAAATCTGTCACTATATATTTATATTATATATAGACACATGTCTATAGTTACTGGTATATAGATAGTATAAATATAGATATGTAATCCAAGGTTCAAGCTTGGTATATTTCCACAAGACTATATTCGCTTGTCAGAAAATAATTATTCAACACTCCGTGTGTCTATGAGGGGTGGTATTGGCAAGAACTCAGGAGAAGACAGTTGGCAAGCACTTGGGAGAGCTCAGGGATAGGTCCCTGGAGAGAGAAAAACTTTGGGAAGAAGCCAACATGTCTAGGAACTAGAACTTGACATGTCTCCGATTTCTAGCTTGTCACACTAGAGACTGGGGAATTTCCTCTTGGGTGATAGGCACTCATTCTTGGTTAAGCTGATGTATCTCACTCTCAGTAGGAGAGCTCATTTACTCTGTACTGTCTGCCATATTATAACCTATACAACTGCTCTGATATTTCTTTGCTATTGCCTTAATAAACAGGTTTATTCACTACTGACTATTTGTGGTGGTGTTTATGAAACTTGCATTTGTTGGGAAAGTAGTAAAGTATATAACATGGAGCATTCCTCCATTAAGAGATAGTGATGAGAATGACAGCTTGAACCTTAAAATTATTTTCCTACATTGGCACTATTTAAGGGGAAGATAGATATAATTCTGGATTTATATCACCTTTCTGAGCAGAACACAGTGGTTGTTTTGTGGCTCTAATTTCTTGCTTCTCTTTGGGAAAGAAACAAAGTCTGTCTTAAGAAGAGGTATGGGAGATTCCAATATTATCTATGAACCATTTATACAAGCCTATGTGGACATAAACATAACATACATAGCCACACACATCCATATCCTTCATATATGATTAAAGATACCATACATCAAATTAAAAGAAAAAAGTTTGATCCAAAACATTGTATTCTGAAACAAAACTACCCAGGCTTGCCAAACTTGGTTGGCTCTGAAAACTACTCACATGCTGTTTATAGGTATGTTTAATTAGCAGGGGGAAAATATATACCAACAATCAAGTTTTTGCATGGTGCATTTTACCACAGTTCTGATTGTCTGTTTTATAGGTCCTTAGTAAATCCTTTTTGGTCTCAATTATAAAACCACAAAAAATTATTTCTTGGTAAAAAATAAATTCATTCTGAAAGGCAATTTAATTTCAGAATTAATCACCATCAACATGAACTGACAACAAGGGGACAGACAAACCAGTCTGGCCAGAATAGTGAGGCATCCCAAAACAGATAGACAGACAAGACAGACACACACACACACACACTTGACATGAACCAAGTGATTCAAATAACCACATCAGCTGGGACACCATCTCCCAACAAACCCAGGTGAATATCACTCAGACTTAGCCCTGGAATAGTGGTCTTCAGTTTAGCCATCCCACTTTAATTGAGAGAGACAACTAACACTCACTCTCACTCTCTCTCTCTCTCTCTCTCTCTCTCTCTCTCTCTCTCTCTCTCTCTCTCTCTCTCTCTCTCTCTCTCCCCCCCCCTCACCCCCTTTCTCTCTCTCTCTTTTTCTCTCTTTTGCTGAGACAATTGGGGTTAAGTGACTTGCCTAGGGTCACAAAGCTAAGAAGTGTTAAGTGTCTAAGGCCAGATTTGAACTCAGGTCCTCTCGACTTCAGGGCTGGTGCTCTATCCGATGTGTCACCTAGCTGCCCCCGAGGGAGACAGCAAGGAGAAAGGACTCAGCATCCTTGTAGTTAATGAAAATGAAATTTTTGTTTCCCTTGATGATTTTCTGATTTCTTCAGTTCCCTTATTTGTAAAATAAGTTCATTTGTATGAACTGACTGATCTTTTATCTATGAAATCACATTCACGCCAGTTCCAGTGGTCTTGTGATAGAGAGAACCATCTGCACCCAGAGAGAACTGTGGGAACTGAGTGTGGCTCACAACATAGTATTTTTACTTTTTTGTTATTGTTTGCATGCTTTTTATTTTCTTTTATTTTCTTTCTCATTTTCTTTCTTTCTTGATCTGATTTTTCTGGTGCAGCACGATAGTTGTGGAAATATGTTTAGAAGAATTGCACATGTTTAATACATGTTGGATTACTTGCCCTCTAGGGGAGGGGGTGGAGAAAAAAAAATTGGGACACAAGGTTTTGCAAGGGCAAATATTGACATCGATTTATGCATATGTCTTGAAAATAAAAAGAAAAAATAAAATACTGCCATTATCATTATCTTTAAAAAAATGAAATAAATTCCAGGAGTAGTTTGTCCTTTTTCTTCTTCACCTGGGATGATTCTTTCACTCCAAGACATCAGGACTCGTAGGGAAGGAAGGGAGAGGAAATTATTCCTTAAGGAACATGCAAAGATGATTTGAATTGATTGTCCTTTTTACTGACTTTACTAAACAGAAGTTAAATAGGAAAACTAAGGTCACATAAAATTCAGTGTCCTTTGAAATGAAAATCAGCATTAAATGGTTACATATACTTTTTATTATATAAAAATACTTCTTACTAATATATTTTTCACATATTGATTTAAAAAAACCATAACTTGCTTCTCTTTTCCCTAAAATATAGAAATCTTGTAGTCCAATTCCCTCATTTTAGTGATGAAGAAGCTGCCGTCTAAAGGGATTAAGTGGAGTTCTCAAGATCATTTTAGTAGTTAAATAGCAGAATCAGGATTTAAATTTACATCCTTTGCTTTTACAGCCCACCATACTGCTTTTCCAGGAACATATTTAATGCTCTGTGTTGGTTTAACATTTTTAACAATGATTTGGATAAAGGCATAAATGGCATGGTCTTTCAAGTTGCAGATTACCTAAATTTGGGACAAAGAATTAACACACTAGATGCAAGAGACACAATCCAAAAAGAAATCTTGATAAACTATAGTACTTGACAGAATCTCGTAAGATGAAATTTGAAGTCTTACATTTGAGTTCATTAAATCAATCTCACAAGAACAGAATAGGGGAGGGGAGGCATGTTAGACAATAGTACGTTTGGAAAAGATTGGAGAGTTTTAATGGACTCAATGAGTCAGCAATGTTCTTCAGCATCTAAAAAAGATATTACTACTTTGGGTTGCATTAAGAATTAGGTAGTAATAGTTCCTCTGTATTGAGCCCTACTCAAACCATGTAGTACTATACTCAACTATGGCTGTCACAGTTTAAAAAGGACACTGATAAAGTACAGTATGTTCGGAAAAGGACAACTAGGATGGTAAAGAACCTTGAATCACATGAGGATCAGTTTTAAGTAACTAAGGAGGCTTACTTTTAAGGAGGTAAGACTTGGCAGGAATATAACAGTCTTATAAGATTATGAAGGGGTGTCATATGGAAAAAAGGATTCTCCTTGTTCTGTTCAGCCGAGGTACAGAAACAGGATCAATGAATAGGCCAACTTAAACGGGATGCCACCTTTCTCCTTCAGAGTTCTTTTTTTTTTATTCAAGCTTTTTAATTTTCAAAACATATGCCTGGATAACTTTTCAACATTAACCCTTGCAAAACCCTGTGTCCCAATTTCTCCCCTCTTTCCTTCCCCTAGATGGCAAGTAATCTAATATATGTTAAACATGGTAAAAAAAAAAATGTTAAATCCAACATATGCAGATACTTATACAATTATCTTGCTGCACAAGAAAAATCAAATCAAAAAGGAAAAAATGAGAAAGAAAACAAAATGCAAACAACAACAAAAAGAGTGAGAATACTATTTTGTGATCCACACTCAGTTCTCACAGCCCTTTCTCTGTGTGTAGATGGCTCTCTTCATCATAAGATCATTGGATCTGGCCTGGATCATCTTACAGTTGAAAAGAATTACATCCATCAGTCCTTCAGAGTTCTTGACACTTGTCAGGTAGGATATTCTGGGGATTCTTTTTAAGTATAAACTGGATTCAATGGGATTTCTAATTCTTTCTAATTCCAATGATGTTATTTTGGAAAGAATACTTTCTCTTATCCACAACAGCATTCAAGTCAAATTCCAAAACAGATGGTCTGTCTTTGAAAACCACAATGTCTGGGGGAGAGACACCATGAGCAAATGACAAAAAGAAAAGACTGACTCTTGCAAAGTACTGGGTACACAAGGAAAGGTAAGACAATCCTTATTCCAAAGGAGTTTACATTATAATAGTGGAAGACCACACAAATCAAGAGACGGCTTCAGTCCCAAATAGGATAAAAAGGAAAGCCCAATGATTCTTAGAGTGAAGCAACAAAGCATATGCTAACAATATCATTGGTTACCAACACTGAGTTATTTGACAACATCTGGGGTCTTGATGGTGAGAACTTTCTTTTTCAGATCTACAATAGCTGGGGTTACCAAGGAGGTTGGGAGCTGCAGTTCCCACAGAAACAGTTGTCCAGTCACCTTTCCTCAAGAGTTGCTCCCTTCCATAATTATCAGGGTAAAGTTAGAAGAAGAGCTGGTAATCTGGCAGTTACTATTATTTTCAGGGTTCTTAGTCTTATTTGGCAATTGCTTTTGATGGTTGCAGAGATGGCAGGTCCCTTCTCTACATGTCATTTTGTGAAAATTCAAATATAGCTAGATAACATAATCCATGTGTCCATTTAACTGGTCACATGAAAATAACAAATATTGTGATACAATGAACAGAATCAAAGAAATATGATTTAAAAAACAACACTGAATTTGGTGTCAGATCCTCTGCTATTTACTATTTTATATGGAACTGATCAAATTGCTAAGGCTTTCTGTGACTCAGATGCCTTTTATGTAAAATGAGATGACCTCTAATGGTTTTTTTTAGCAAGTGAGGAAGGAAAAAGGTTTCTAAATACAGTATCTTGGCCAGAAACCCTGTCATTCAATAACTAATACCCTTCTATCTATACTATAGCAATAGAATTTGAAGATGTTTCCAAGCTGATTGTAGATTCATTTATACAACTTAAGAGAAATGTCCCCATCTGTAACTGCCTCTATATTTATAGAGAGATAAAGGGTGAGAGGAGGGGGAAGGGAGGGTTAGGAGCAAGGTGAGGATCTGCAGCTCAGCTCAGCTGTGGGATGATTCAGCTTGCAGAAAGAAATAATATGTGTGAATTGTGACAAAAGTTCAAATGCCTGAGCATATCTACCATGTCACTCTCCTCTCTAATAATTTATGTACATTAATAGATTTTTATATATGCTATCTCAGGTAGCAAAGTTACCATACCATATTAATGAAATCAATGTTACCTCCCTAACCTAAGGAATTAGGTAATATGTAGATCAATCATCATAAAGCCATCTCTATCATAGGAAATACTACCCCAAGCATATTTTGTACTGATGATAAGAAATAGTTATAGCTGCTTTAAATCTAACACTATCTGTACATAGTAGGTAGAATTAGAGAATTGGATGATTTTACAACAATATTATTCTAGATGCCCAGGTTTAATCCTTATGTATGTAATAGAATATTTTCTCATATTTACAAGTTATTTAATTTCATGATAAAATTATATATTTGTATATATGTATGTATACATATATTACATACACATGCATATTATCATAATGTAGCAGTCCAATAATATCAACACAAAAAAAATCACCAAAACAAAAGATATCAATACACCCTATTCAAGTAAAGTTGGTATTTTGGGTTGTTTAGCTTCTAATTAAAGGAAGAAAATTCCAGGATTTCTAGCTTTTTAAAATTCCCTTTATATAAGAAAATAGAATACTGCCTTTCTTTTTATGATTATTCTTTACAAATTATAATAAGAATTATTTAAAAAAACAAGTATAAACCTCTTGAATTTTCCCCAGAAGCACATACTCTGAAGTATACTTAGAGAAATTCCAAGGGAAGAAGAGGGAAGTATAGAGTCTCATTTTGTGTTTTAAATACTAAAACCCTAATCTTCCTAACTCCAAGGCGAGGACTCTATCCACTGTACTTTGCAGCTTCTCAAATACAAATTAGGATACCAAATTAAACTTCTATATTTAAATCCTATAAAAGAGGAGTCTGCTACTAAATTAAATTTAAACATATAAAAAAAGGGAAGGAAAAAAATTGATTCTCCATAAAAGATTTAATCTGATACTTCACTACTCCCTATAGAATAATCCAGGGATCTTTGGATTTTCAAAAGTCATAGCAGTGGACCTCAAACTTTGACAGGTTCTATGAGGCTAAAAAAATATTCAAATAAGGTCTTGGAGATAGATTGCATCTTTAGCTAAGGATTAATCTAGCTAAGTTTGGATAGTTTTATAACCAGCAGGTTGGCCAGTAAGTAATAAATCATTTAGCCACAACAACCTAAAATAGAAAGAAAAATACATAACAGTAATAGACCCTCTCCATTCTTTAAGTGATGATGACCAAAAAACAAAAAAGGGGTCAGAGGCTAAGAAACACATAGTTTTTAGACAATTCATAAACAATTATTTATTTTTTTGTATTCTAAAAGTGTATAGACAAAATGGCATAGTAGCTAAGGAGCCAGTCTTGTAGTCCGAAACCGAATTCAAACCCTACCTCTGATATATCCTATATGGCTATATATCACTTAAGTGCCAAAGATGACTTTTTAGAACTATAAGATTTAGATGAATTAGCAATCTATGTTGGTGTCATTTCCATAAACCCTCCTTCAGGACTCCTTTATATTGATGAAATCATGGGACTGGACAAAAAAAAAAATCTAAAAGTGAGATTCTTATAAGTGACTAACAAGTCATTTATGACTTGTTGATATATATATATATATATATATAGTTATAAATGACTAACAAGAAATGCATCAAATCTGATATTACCACTGTAAATGAAATCTGAAAATAAAGAAATTACTGCTAAATGGTTGGTTGGTTCACTAAATGTCCAAAGGCCAGAGTGATGATGAGGCTAAGTGATCCTAGAGAGTTCAGACTGAAGCAGTTTACTTAGCTTCTGTTCATCATGGCTTCTAGTAATCTACTTGAGAGGGTGGGGTCAGCAGCAGTGGCAATGGTAGGGTAGAAAATGACCAAAATAAAGATTTGAAGATAAATCAAAAGATTTCAGAGATGTTAGCTGCTCTAGATATTTAAATAACACCCATAAAATATGAATAGATTTACATAAAAAAAATTAAGAAAATAAAATAATAAAAAACGGTGCAGTGTGGTAAAGTGTTTTAGTTAGCTCCAGAGGGAAGCATCAGGAGCAGTGGGTGGAAGGTGCAAAAAGGTAAATTTGGGTTTGATGTCAGGAAAACTAAAAGAGCTGTCTTAAAGGGGAACTGGCAGCTTAAGGAAGGGAGAATGAGGAGGGTGTTGTCCTAATTGCACCATATAATCACTTTTCCAACAGATTGTAGTGGTAGTTCCTTTTAGGTGTGATTTGGACTATATTACCATGGAGGCCCCATCCTAGTAAAAAATTTTGTGATTCTGAGTTTTAGATTTGCCATCAAAGGATGTAGTTTCAGAGAAAAGTAATAACATATGAAGAACTTTCAATTCAAAAAATGTGATTTTATACTCCTAATTAAATCCATTTAAATTTAACAAGTATTTTAAAAATATTTTGTTGATAGCTTTTTATTTTTATATAACATATAATTCTGAATACAATCTTCACCCTCTTGTATCCAGCAAACTACATCCTTGTGTTAAAGGGTTTTTTTAAGAGAGAAAAAAAAAACATTTCGGTAACAAAACAAAACAAAACAAAACAAAAACATAGTTACTATGTCTGACAACATATGTAATATTATCTACTCATAATCACTCAACTCTACAACAGAAGAAGGCCAGATACATTTTTCTCAATTTTTTTCAATCAATAAACATCAGGCACCCATATATTCTAGGCAATATGCTAAACTCAGGAGATAACTAAGAAAGGCAAAATATAATCTTAGTTCTCAAGGAACTTACAATTTAATGGGAAATGACTATACAGAAAAAGAAGATGAAAAGAGGGACATGAGGTACCTGGATGTGGGCAAAATGAAGTCTAGAAAAGTACAACTGGATGGGAAAAGCTGTCCGAAGCCCTCCTTAAATGGAGTTTCTGAGCAATTTCAGCTTTCCACTCTACATTTCTACATTTGGTTGGTCTCACCAACCAAAATAACTTAAGAACCAGAAAAGAAAGCTTTCAATGTCAAATCCCTTGCCACTGTCAAATGAAGAGGAAGTAAATATGGTTTAATCCAAGGAAGTACCATTAAAGAAGATTCAATTTTATCTACTTTGCTACCACACCCCAAAAACCATATATGGAGCCTTTTCTATCTAACCCAATGCTGAAACATCCTAAATGTGATGTCTTCCCCATTAGAATGTAAATCCCTTGAAAACAGAAACTGTATTGCTTTTTCTATTTATCATCAGGGCTTACTACAGTACTTTGCACATAGTTATAGCACTTAATAAATGCACTTTTCATTAATTCCTTCTCTATCTTCTTTTTGAATGATCATTTACATTATAACCTTTGGGGTCACTCCCCAACGATCCATCCTGGGCCTTATTCCCTTTGAGTTCTACATTCTCATTAATTCCTGTGAGTTAAATGATCATTTCTATGCCACTGAGTCCCG
Organism: Antechinus flavipes; assembly: GCF_016432865.1. Taxonomy (NCBI): domain Eukaryota; kingdom Metazoa; phylum Chordata; class Mammalia; order Dasyuromorphia; family Dasyuridae; genus Antechinus; species Antechinus flavipes. The sequence goes on along the minus strand of NC_067403.1, from coordinate 194,911,387 downwards.
CATCTAGACATCTAGTTCTAGACTTTTTCCTGAGCTCCACTCCAATAGTGAACAATGTCTACTGGACATTTCACACTGAATGTCCCAAAGGCATTTCAAGTACTAAATTTGCAAAGCATTTATTTCACAAAATAATCTAATTTTCTTCTATTATAAACTTCCCTATTAGGCCATAATCATCTTTTCAGTCACTCAATATCATCCTCAACTCTTCACACACATGCACAGTTGACTTTAGTCTTGTCATTTCTACCTCCATGAAAAAGCTTTCTGATATCCTTTCTCCCTTCCCTCTCCTCATTTAGCTGTAGCTGTCCCCTTCTCCTGGTCTTCATCCGTAGGGCTACAATAGCCTTCTCATTGGTCTCCCTCCTTCAACTCTCTCTCTTCATCTGTGAAGACACAACTACCCCTGGATTCAATAAACTCACTGTCTCTGGGACCAAAAGGCTTCTCTTTATAGCATTAAAAGTCCTTTATAACCCCATCCTAACCTCCCTCCCCAGCCTTGCACATAATTCATTACTTATACACACACACACACACACACACACACACACACACATACACACACACACACACTTTATACAAAACCTATCTTTCTTCTGCTCCTTATGTAATTAACCTTCTATCTCTGTCTTTGCACTGGCCCCCCATGTCTTGGATATACTCTTTCCTTACCTTTGTTTCTTCCCTCATTTCTTTAAAACAGTCAAAAGTCAAATTAGAAGTATTCATTTAAGCACCAACTATGTGCTAGGCACTGTGCTATATACTAGGGATACAAAATAAGGTGCAAAAAAAAAAAAAAAAAAAAAAAAAAAAAAAAGGTCTCAAGAAGCTCAGTCTAATAAGATGAGATTATAGACAAACAACTATAACCACAAAAAATATATAGAGGATAAACTGGAGATAATCACAAAGGGAAGATGTTAAAATTAAGAAAGATCAGAAAAGGCTTCTTATAAAAGATAGGACTTAAGCAGAGTCTTCAAGGAAGTCAGGGAAACTAGGAAGGAGAATGCTTCCGGGATGGGGAATAGCCAGTGCCAGTGCCCAGAGTCAGAAGATGGAGAGTCTTGTGTGAGGAAGAAGCAATGAGATCAGTGTCATGAGATCACAGGGTACATGGAGGGAGAATAAGGTTTAAGAAGAATGGAAAGAGGAGAAGGGATCAGATTATGAATGGCTTTAAAAGCCAAACAGTAGAGCTTAAGTTCAAGGGCTAGCTTCTTCACCAAGTCTTTCTTAGTCTCCCAAATTTCCCTCTAAAAGAGAGTTTCTTAAACTTTTTTCTACTGACAATCCCTTTTCACCCAAGAAATTTTTACATGACCCTAAGGATACAGGTATGTAAAAGGCCTACAAATCAAACATTTACTGATGATAAATCATAAAGAAATTTATTTTAAAACAATTATTTATGATGTGGGAAAACAGGGACACTGATACATTGTTGGTGGAATTGTGAACACATCCAGCCATTCTGGAGAGCAATTTGGAACTATGCTCAAAAAGTTATCAAACTGTGCATACCCTTTGATCCAGCAGTGTTTCTACTGGGCTTATACCCCAAAGAGATACTAAAGGAGGGAAAGGGACCTGTATGTGCCAAAATGTTTGTGGCAGCCCTGTTTGTAGTGGCTAGAAGCTGGAAAATGCATGGATGTCCATCAATTGGAGAATGGTTGAGTAAATTGTGGTATATGAATGTTATGGAATATTATTGTTCTGTAAGAAATGACCAGCAGGATGAATACAGAGAGGACTGGCGAGACTTACATGAACTGATGCTAAGTGAAATGAGCAGAACCAGGAGATCATTATATACCTCAACAATGATACTGTTTGAGGATGTATTCTGATGGAAGTGGATTTCTTCGATAAAGAGAGCTAATTCAGTTTCAATTGATCAAAGATGGGCAGAAGCAGCTACACCCAAAGAAAGAACACTGGGAGATGAATATAAACTGCTTGCATTTTTGTTTTTCTTCCCGGATTATTTATACCTTCTGAATTCAATTCTCCCTGTGCAACAAGAAAACTGTTCGGTTCTGCACACGTATATTGTATCCAGGATATACTGTAACCTATTCAACATGTAAAGGATTGCTTGCCATCTGGGGGAGGGGGTGGAGGGAGGGAGGGGAAAAATCAGAACAGAAGTGAATGCAAGGGATAATGTTGTAAAAAGTTACCCTGGCATGAGTTCTATCAATAAAAAGTTATTAAAACAAAACAAAACAAACCAATTATTTATAATTTTACCATTTATTAAAGACAAGCACATTTGCATATTAATGAGATGGATGTTCTTGCTTATTTTTACATAAACAATTAAATCTTAGAATATTTAGTAGCTTTTACTGTTACTTTGTGAGGTAACAAAGTATTTTTCCTTAAACTAACTATAAAATCTCCATGAATAGTTACTGTTTTCACTTTTATGCTTTGTAATGAATAAAAAGTTCAAGAGACATAATTTCTGGGTAATTAATTATTTTATTAATCATGCTAGAATATCTTTAATAAAAAGGGTCAGTGACATTCTCAAATGCCAAAGATTCTCATGGAACCCAATTAATGCTTATATTCCCTTAAAATTGAGTTGCTTGTTCCAGAGAATGACAATCAACTCTGACTGATTAACAATAATGGAAAAGAATGACTATTATTATGGGAGATGGACCTATTCTAATTAAAGGCTTGGGTATCTTTTACTTTCAAACAACCTTCAGATTTGGGCAATGTAATCAATCTACCCCCTTAACCAAACCTGCTTAAGTAGAATACAATGGGCTAGAATTCACCTTAGATTAAATTATTTGTAAGATTTTCTAGTTTGGTGAGGCAACAAACTGGATAAAATAGTCTAAATCGGGTAATCCCAGGGTTGATGTGAGGAATACATGAGATAACAATTGTAAAGCACTCAGCACAATGTCTGGCACATAAGTGCTATCTATATAAATGTGAGCTATTATTAATATTATAAATAGTCAAGGGGAAAGGAATTGATTACTGCCTTGAGAATATAGCTAGCTGAAGTTCAAAGGATCAGATGATTTGAAGCAAAAGGATCTTAGAAATTACTTAGTTCAGTCTTCATAATTTACAAATGGAGAAACTTAAGTCCAAAGAGTTTTGAAAACTAGTCCAAGTTTCCATAGCTAGTATAATAGCAAAAGGAGAATTCAAACCTGGGAGAATCCAAAGTCAGAACAGATTAAGACAAAAATTCACCTCCTCTTTCAGAGTAATATCCTAAAATAACAGAGGGCCACTCTTTCAATGGTACCATATTTGAAAGACAATACCAATGATATGATCCTATTTCAAGGTAATGTCAAATGATAAAAGGCAACACAAAAATGGAAACATTTGTTACTTAATAACATTTCTATATCATAAGAAATCTGACCTTGCGTTTTCTCTACCCTTTGTATGATTTTGCATAAACTTTAAAATTCAAATAATTATAGGTATAATTCCTGCCTTTTTCTCAATGTATCCACTGTTAGTCACCAAGACTATGAAAAAAGTACTAAAATAAATATACATTAATTATAGTTATTTTCTTAGTTTTAAAACTGAAGCTTTCAAATTATAGTACTTTCAACCCTCGTGCTCCCACCAAAAGTTCTGTCTTAATGCTTGGCTATAAATATTTCTAGAACAATAGCTTTAAAATATTTGGCAAAAACTTTCCAAAGATATTAAATTCTATTATGAAGTTTTAAAATTTCATATCAATGAATGTATATAATAAAACTTTTTTGAAAAGTAACAAAAAATTGTCCATATGCTAGCACAAATTTACAAGATTGTAATGCATATTTTTCAAAGGACAGATTTACAAAGAAAAGCTTTATTATCAAACAAGTTTGACATTTTATGAGGAGGGAAAGAAGTTTGCTTTTGTACAACTTAAAATTGTACAACTATCTAATTTGTATAGAAGTCTGAAAGACATTGCAGTATAAAACTGAAAATTCCTCACTTCCCACTCAATGTTTAACCCTTTCAACTAGGTTTCTTCTCAACTCAAACTGCTTTCTCCAAGACCACCATATTGCCAATGGCATTTAATCTGTTCTCTTCCTCCTCGACATTTTTTATGCCATTGGATGTTGTGATATACCTCCTCTTTATGAATGTCTGCTTGTACTCCCATGGTTTTCCTCCTGTTTCTCTGTCAGAAGATATATGGTATCTTTTTTGAGGAATATAAAAAAGACCAATGTCTCTGGATCACAGAGCACTTTTAAGAAGAATAGAAAGGTAGGAAAAGATCAAACTTTGACAGTTTCTAATCCTTTCAACATAAGTGTCCCTCATGGTTCAGAATATAGCAATGTTGCTTCTCTATCTCTCTTCTTGAGCTATCTCATTCACTGACCCAATTTCAAAAGCATATGGCTCACATATTTAACATATATAGGACTGCTTGCCATCTAGGGGAGGGGGTGGAGGGAGGGAGGGGAAAAATCGGAACAGAAGCGAGTGCAAGGGATAATGTTGTAAAAAAATTACCCTGGCATGGGCTCTGTCAATAAAAAGTTATTATAAAAAAAAAAAGCATATGGCTCAAAACCACAATTCTATTTCTACCCTTAACCATCCCCAAACCTTCATTTCCATATTTCCAGAAACCTAATATATATAGCCATTAAGTTGGCCTCTAGTATCTCAAACATGGTCAAAATTATCTTAGAAAATGTTGTTAGTCCCCAGCAAATACTTGTATTTCTTTGTCTTTTAATATGATTAGTAGGAACATATTAAAAATTAGAGTGGACCAGATGCTGCACAAACACCCTGATAAACACACTAATAAAGCTCTAAAAATTCAAAAGAAGGAACAATGATAAAAGAAAAATAAATTGGCTGTAAAGGTCCACTCTGTCCAGAAGCGCATAAAAAGTCTTATCAGAATTCTGTGGAAATACAAAGTGGAGATAAGTTAAGGAAGATAGAAGTCTACTTTAAAAAGAGAGAGAGAGAGAGAGGAATCTCACAGAATGGAATGGAAACCAGAGCAAGGCTCAACATGGGCAACCTAAGGCCTAGTGCTCATGACATCCAACCCCATTCAAAACTGGAGATGACATCTCTTAGCACAGGGAGACTTAACGGCCCAAAGCACAGTAGGAGAAGGGGCCAGACCAGCGTTAATGCACAGCACAGGGTGGTCCAGGAGTCTGGTCCAAGGCAGAAATAATAAGTGTCACTATATAATTAGTGCTGTTCTGGCCCTAAGGGCCTAGTGCTCTCCAGGAGACAGCATCCAAGCATCCCATACTTAACCCAGCAGCTAGGTAGTCTGTGACTAAAGCACAATGAGAAAATATGTTAAGAAGGTGAGTCTTGGCCACCAAACACAGAGTCAAGCAGCTACCCATACTCTCAAAGAATAAAGGAGCCAAGTTTATCCAAAACACAAGCCCAGTACAGAAACTGTGGCTGGAGATATAAGTAAATAGAATGAAACATCAATATAATGAAGAAACTTCTTAAAATGAGAGACATCCAAGGGATAAACAAAGAAAAAGTAACTATATGACAAATTCAAATAGTGTCCCAGAGAACAGAATGTCCTTATCGCAATGGTTATAAACTTACTAGATGAATAACTGGCATATTTCTAATCATTGTCCCAGCACCAAAAGTCTACATAGTGAATTAAAACATATGTGTGTGTGTGTGTATACATATATATATATACACTTTTTGTTTTGTTTTTTTTTGTGATATGGTTAATATGAAAATGGGGTTTCACAAGTATAATTGATAACCTCAATGGATTAGAAAAAGGTTGAGAGGAAAGCAATTAAGTAAAGATTGCAGAAACACAGGGCTTTGATGACAATATACTAACTTCATTCTCCCTACTCTGTTCAGTCTCTATTTCTGGTGTTTTCTAGGATCAAATGTAGGACCATCCCAAGATTCTTTGTTTTCAACTCTTTTCTTTTGACACCACCATTCATTTTTAACTGATTCAATTCTTGTTTTTATATAACTGATCGCCAACTTGTTTTTACATAACTTAGCTCAAGTTTGAAGCCTCCGTTTCTGATTATCATCTGATTATCCAATTGGCACTTCAAATCTGACATGTCTTAAATAAAACTAATTATCATCACTCCCAAACCAAGTCCTATGGATTGGCACCAGTCAACTTTTCAGTCATATTAATAGCTCAAAATTTAACAACTCTTCCTCTCCTTCTCTCTCTTTCTTACTTCCATCCCTTCTTCTCTCCTCCCAATATGTTCAACTTATTTAACTAAGTCTTGTCAACTCCATTTCCACTTATTATCATCCTCTCTCTTCTTTTCCATCCTATTATCTACAATTATGTTCAGTTCCCAATTCGATTCAATTCCATTCAATGAACATTAATCTAGTGTCTACATGTGACAGAGACACTCAGGGGCTGAAGATAAAATCTTTTCTTACATTCTACTTGGAGGACTGTATTTAGACTTAGAAGATACATATATTATTTAAACTACCCTTCCAACTGGCCTCTTCTACTTCTAGTCTACTTAACTAATCATAAACCATAGCTCTTTAAATCTTATTCGATCTTCCAAAAATCTTAAAAAGCTGTCAATTACTTACAAAATCTGGTCCAATCACATATTTCTAACCTTACTTATTGCAATTCCCCCACATGGACCTTAAGTTCTAGTCAAATTGTATCACTCATTATATTGGGAAAAATCTTTGTTTTCATTCATTGCATTCCATCTGCTAGAATGTCCTTCACCTGATTGTTAATAAAATCCTAACCCAGTCTTCAAAGACCAATATGATGCTAACTCTTCTATGGCATTTTCCTGATTCCACCAGGTAAAAGGTTCTTACAATTCAGTGTTTGTCCCTTACTGTCTATAACCTTTTATTTCAGTTACTGCCTATAGGTCTATTATTCATCTTTATCTCTTCCACAGTCCTTGATATATAGCAGCCTCAATAAGATGTGCTGGGGATATACTAAAAGTAGTGGGACATCTTAGGAATGTTATTAAATTGATTTATTAGGACCCTGGTTAGAATTATATTATAGATTGTCATTTTTTTTCAACTGAGACCAGCCTATTTGTCAATGAGAATAGACTAAACATCATGAGTAAATTTGTGATTCACAAATTCATATTTTCCCAAAGGCTTTTATTTCAGTAAATGTCATTCTCAGAAAAATCAAGGTAAAAAGCTAAGGATTAATATCTTTCGTGATAGCCTAAAGGCAAAAAAAAAGGTAGCTTTTTATTTGATTTTAGCCTAACCTTGGTCTTCACTTGTTACAGAAGTACATAAAATGCATGTAATGTTAGTTTTTAAAAATTAAAGTATAACTCCACAACAAATGCATTTTATTTGTATCCCTTTATTTTTCATATTTGTAAGATGTTCATAATTAAAAATTCCTAACTTGTATTTCTGTGCTTTTCTACTATAAATGAAATAATAAAGAGTAAACACCACATTCTATTATCATGTATATAAGTCTGCTTTAAATGAGTAAGAAATAACTAAAGAAGAAAATTGAATAAAATTCAATAAATTAATTTTACAAAAAAAAAAAGACTAGTTTTCTTTCTAAACCAGCTAACTGTAAGCAATACCAAGAAAATCATAAAAATAATTTAATGAAAGCTAATATTTACTGGTAACTTCAATAAAAGTTTCCATTTATATAACTTAATGAGGATATATTAGTGAATGGTCCATTGATAAGATTGCTTTTTCTGCCCACAATTTAGTAACATATATTTTATAAAACTCACTCTAATTAGTGTTTCATTTGATAGCTCATACTTTATCAAAACTTTTATTCTTTTTCAAACTGATTTAGTATAACTCACAGAAATAACAACAGATCCATTTTCATAACTTTAATATAAAAATAAACCTTTTAAAAAAATTTGTTCAGGTTCCTTTTCCATGTTTTAATGATACTACAATTTAAATTCCTAGTACTACTTGTACCAGTTTAATGTGACAACCCAGCTTCATAGATATACACATAATGTTTCCATAAATAAGCCATTTCAGAATTTCACTCAATAAAACAAATAAACAACCCTTCTCAAATCCAGACAAAGCAAAAAAAGATTTTTCTTGTTTTTTTCTTTCTTGGAAGTAGATTTATAAACTTCTTTTTTTTTTTTTTTTAAAGCCTATCATCTTTTCTTCATCAGAGAGATGCATCATTAAGCAATATATCTATAATAAATTTTTGTTAGATTTAACTGAATGAACTATGAGTTATTTTTCATTTCTCCAGATAATGAAATATTTACCATTTTTTATTTCAGAATATTTATATAAATCTGAAACTACCTTAAACTTTGATTGTTTATAAAATATAAAATAAGACTATAAGTCTTTACTATTTTCCTTTTCCAAATAGAAACATCAAATAACCGCATTCCTTTTTAAAATTACAGAAGAATTCTAAGTTGCATACAAAATCTGAACTCATTTTCCAAAAACATTCTAAACATTGTTTTATAGCATAGTACTCTAGATTTCTTCACAGGAGATTCAAATACAAATACTTATGTGCATTAAGAAAACAATGTACATAATGACTACAACAATAAAAATAGAAAGAACTAATCAAAAAAGTTGAAGGTGAATGTTGTCAAATTATAAAGAAGAAGCAGGCTTGAAAAAAGAAACAGAAATACAATACTGCCACCCTCTTTGAAGGGGTGTAAAACAAGTGTTTTACAATGTATATATTTTCAGATTTTTCCAACTTTTTGTCTTTAAAATTATTACTTTTTATACAGGATGGCTCACTGAGAAGGGTAAGAGCAAGGATGCTGGGGCAAAGTGGTGATGTGAAAAGCAACAAAATCAATAAAAACACGTTAAAAATAATAAAATAAATGCTTCTCTGATACACACATGCTTCCTAAATGCAAAAATGAAAAGAAAGAGTTAACAAACAATTAACTATATGTTAGCCTGGAAAACATACTGGCTCAGAACCATCAGAGATAAGAAATTTGAGGTAACCAAAGATACTAACTAAAGAAACTGCATTGCTGGGCTCTCAGAAACTGAGAGCTGAGTGCTTCTCATATGAGGTGCCATCTTGGGATGAGACTATAGAATGTGAGTTCAATCTGGCCTATAGGTCTTAATCACCAGATATATACTTACCTAAGTGCCTGAACAGAATCCCAGCCACCTATATATTTTAAATATCCAGTGTTTAGAAATGACACATGATGCTTAATTATCATAGGATCCTTTGGCGATCAGGATGGGTCCATCAACTAGTCCTTTCACACAATCCTATAGTTGGCAAACTCCCTACCTCCTCTTTCCTGTCCCTCTTATTCCTCAACTTCAGAGTACTAGTCACTGAGAAAAAAAATCCTTCCCCCAAACCCAATAATACTTCCATTCCCACCTCACATCTTTCCTGCAGTTATTCCAATTTATTTTAGCTCTATTCTCTATATTCCCTTCCAAACTGTCCTCTGGGACTCCTAGATTTGTTATAATAAACTCCCTTTTATTCTATTTCTCTTTATTTTAGAAGCATCCCATCTCCTGAAGTTCAGTGATCCTGGCTCACCTTCCAGAAGAAAGCACATCCCTGGCTACCTTATTTGGTGCTGCTAGCTTTTCTAGTGTCTCACATACTGGTCCAAGAGGAGTCAGCCTTTCATTTCCTATCTTTCATTTCCTGTCACTCTGAGACCTTCCCCTTGGCCACTGTCATTTGGCAGTCTTTCTTCCTTTGAGGTTCATTCCATCATCAGAGCCATGATATCTACTCCTCTATCTGTCTCATTGTTGCTGTAATCTATCAGCTTCTATATCACTCTCCTAGAAGTTTAGAACCTGTCTTATAGGAATCTTCTCTCCATCTTTACATCTGGCCTTCATACTTAGAAACTTCAATGTCTGTGCTGAAGGGTCTCCAAATATAACCTCACAGTTCATTAATCTCTTCCCATGATCTACATCTTTACTCAACCTTAGAAATCCTTAGGGCTTGTGAAACCTTAGAACTCTCATCATCATCCAAAGGTTTCCTCCATGATCTCAAACTATGAAATTGCTATCTCTGTTCATAATCTCCTGATCTTACATACTTCCTTCTATCTCACTCCTCAACCCATTCTTCATCTTCACAGGTTAACTGTACAGTACTTTCCATTATTCCATGCCCTTTATCTTACCTCCATTCTCACTACAAATAATCTTAAATTTCGGATTATCCCCATAATTTGTCTTCTCAACTACTGAACTTGTACTATCCAACACCACTATCAGCCATCATGCCCATACACTAAGTCCATTAAAATTCACATCATGTAATCTCAGCTGAGCTCTCACTATTGCTTTGTAATAATTTTATTACTCTTTGATCAATTCTATTACCCTTACCAAAGCAGCTGCTCCAAATATTATTCTTTCTTGAGATTCCAGTACCACACTTTCATTCCCCTGCCTCTCAGAGGAAGACACTGCCTCCTACTTTACTGAAATAACATAAAACATGAATCATGATTTCTCTCCTTTTCCTCTGCCCCAGTCTTTAAAAAGCAGATAGTCTTTCTCCTTATCAAGGCTAAGAACTTTACTGGTACTTTTGATCCATTTTTCCCTTTGTTGCTTCTAGGAATTTGTTCCACAGATCATTTCTTTCCTCTCTCATCTTCAGTCTTTGCTTCTTACTAGCTTTTTTCCTGTTACTTACAAACATGCCCAGATCCCCCTTCTAAAAAAAAATTAACTTGGCCCTAAGATTCCCTCAAGCCATCATGTAGTATGTCTTTACATAATTTGTCTTCTATAATTCCTGCATAATTTCTTTCCTGACTCAGTCTGATAAGTAATGCATATATTACTACCTGCAGCACAAAGTATACTCTCTATATACCTTCAACTTACCTTATTCACAACTAATTTAATTTGACATTTTTCTTCTTTTAAAGAGAGAGGCATTCTACCATGTAAAGAATGACCAGATTAGTGATATAAAAGATTTTGAACTTTAACACCTTTCCTTCATGAATTGCAAAGTGATATTACATTCAATAACTAGCATAGTTCAGTTTAAATTTGCAAATTTTCTATAAATTAAATATGATGAAGTTGAATAGTTGACAGCTAAGCTTGGGCCAAATACATATTCTTTTTCTTTTATGAAACAACTAATGAAATTTTAAAAATTAACTTTAAAACAAAGTAAAAACTATGTACTAAGTTATACCCTTTGGAAAGCATTAAAATTAAGTCCTTTATATATTTCTAGATGACTTGCACAATTAAAAACTCATTCCCCAAAGTCCCGAAGGGGAAAAATAACTATATGCCCAGGTCTTAAGATAACACATTAAAAAAAAAAAAAAAAAGCAATACAAAGGGTAGTAAAAAATCAGTTTAAATTAGAATATGTATATGTATACTTTGTAAAGGGATGATTTAAATATTCTTATGCAGATTTTGTCCTTAACAAACTAAAAAGTGGATGTAAGAAAATAACTGGACAGGAAGAAGGCCAGCATTTGGAACCAAATGCTGACTCTAATTTCCCTAAGAAGGTTTTTTTTTTTTTTTTTTTTTGGTTTGTTTGTTTGTTTTGTTTTGTTTTTACATTTCTCTGATGGATTTTATAGAACAACCAAAAAAAAATGCACCAATATACCTGGGCAATACATAAATGTTTCATTATCTATCAAATGACACTCATTCTGGAACCAAAACTGGCCATCAGCTTGACTCCCATGAACTATCAGAGGGGAACTCTGTCTAAGGGTTACTGAGCCTTTTTTAGACTTATGAAACAATTACCTGACTTGGGAATCACATGGCTCCTTGTCAGAGAAGGACTCCTGAAAAACAATTAAAATCTTAGACTCTATTTCCCATCCAAATATAATAATTAGAAATTGTACTATAAAAGATCTTTTTAACTTCTCCAAACTGAGAAGTTCCCTCACCAGACAAGAAAAGATCAAATTCATAAAGAAAAAGTAAAGACTTTTACTGAAATCTCAAAACTGCCTTAGCAAGGATTCATGGGGAATGCTCTACAAAATATCAGTCTTGTACTTGTGCTTCTGTGTTTTTGTGTGTCTATCTTTTCATGTTTCAGTGTTGGGATAGAATAAACTAACTTTTCTTGTGGCCATGAAAATTAAGCCTATGCATAAGCATAGAACGTAATCAACCTTAAATATAAAATTGATTGCATTTGTGGATTTAATACTTTTCTGGTACTTCAATATTGTGAAGTTTGTTTTAGAAGAAAAAAATAGCATATATAGAATGCTTTTATTATTTTAACAAGAGAGGTTATTTGGTTTTTTTCACTCTAATTTTAAATGTTAGACTGATGGAAATCAGCAAGATTTCAAAGACAGTTTACAATTTGAAGTTTATTCTTGATCTCAAAATGAGAGGTTTGTTTAAATCAGGGAGTAAACTTAATTAAAATTGATTTTAAACATTGGAAATTATTAATCCCAACTTAATTGGGCTCGGAAACTAAAATTTGTCAATATGGCCACTTGTGGCCATCCCAGAAGTAATTTTTTTTTAATTTCTGGAAATTACTCCTCACTGCTTTATATATATTAAAAAAATTATACAAAGATGCTAAGTATTAAGCATGTCTAAATTTGAGTGATCCACATTACCCTCAAATTATTATTTAGCTTCGACAACCAGTCAATCAAAATTTAAGAAACATTTTTGTTAATTGCCTAAGATAACATGAGAAAGGAAATGATGAGTTAGATGATACAGAGCAAATGTCTATGAGGGAAAAGGTAAGGACTAGGACTAGATGTTTCTACTGTCTGAAAGAAGGTCATATTGTTAAGAATTGTAAAAGTAAAGGGAATATTTGTGGAATGGGTATTGCACAAAGAAGGATATTAAGGAATTAAATATAGCCCATAAGATAAAACTAGCCCTGAGGAATATTAGATATAGATTACTAGTGCTAACTTTAATTTTTATATTGCCACCCAATATTTGACATCAAGGCAATGTATTTAAAAACTGCAAAAAAAAAGTTTTTGTCCTTAAAGTATACTTTGATCAAGATTTCTCTATATTGATTTTGAATGCAATCAACTTAGAATAGCAAACATTAATACTTAAAAATGTATGCTATTGTTGTAGCATTGTCTAAGAAACATTATGAATTGAAAAATGCAGTTCTCTTGATTTGGATATTACAGAGCATTGTCAGGGTATTTTAAAGGAAGGAGGGCAATATTGAATCTACAAAGAAAACTCTAGATTCTGAAATGTAGAACACAATCATATTTTAATCACACTTTCCTCAGAGAATGAAAATTTTATTGTTTGAAAGAGGGAAAGAAAAAAAGAGGGAACTAAACTAGTTTGCAATTGTTAAAGAGTTTTGTCTTTAGATTACTTAAACAATTAAGTTTACAAAATGGTCTTTCAAATTGAAAGTTTACTTACTTTTAAATCAGTCACAAGCCTTTCTCTTTTCATGAAGGCAGTTCTTAAGAGCCAGATAAATTTATGCTGCCAACTGTTTCTGAAAATTCACTGATACTTAAGAACTGTTTGCTGTTCTAATCTTCTTCTTTTTTTTTAATTTTAATTTATTTTTTATTATAGCTTTTTATTTACAAGATATATGCATAGGTAATTTTTCAGCATTGACAGTTGCAACTCCTTTAGTTCCAACTTTTCCCCTCTTTCCCCCAGATGGCAGGTTGACCAATACATGTTAAATATGTTAAAGTATAAGTTAAATACAATATAAGTATACATGTCCAAACAGTTATTTTGCTGTACAAAAAGAATAGGACTTTGAGATAGTGTACAATTAGCCTGTGAAGGAAATCAAAAATGCAGGTGGACAAAAATAGAGGAATTGGGAATTCTATGTAGTGGTTCTTAGTTATCTCCCAGAGTTCTTTCTCTGGGTGTAGCTGGTTCAGTTCATTACTGCTCCATTGGAACTGATTTGGTTCATCTCATTGCTGGAGAGGGCCATGTCCATCAGAATTGATCATCATATAGTATTATTGTTGAAGTATATAATGATCTCCTGATCCTGCTCTCTAATCTTCTTTTTCACTGATTTTGTAAACAGGTTCAATTTCTCTTTTTTCTCTTCTCTCTTTAAAACAATAAACTTGTCACTTTGCAAGGAAAGAGTAATTAAAAGCTGATTCATTCTTCATTTTTTGGAATCTAGATTCTGAATCTGTTTGTTAGGCCTAAAGGTGTCAAAAGCTAGTATGTAGTGTTAACCACTCCAGCACTATTTATTGCAACAGCATTTTAAGCTTAGTTTTGATTTTCTAATTTTTCTTAAACCCATGAAGACCAGTATATTATATTCTGTCAAAATTTTAATCAGTCCACTGATTTAACTAGGATAAAATTATGTAAGATCTGAAGCACAATATTTCTATTACTACATGAGACAAATAACATTGAATATTATTGACCAAGAGATTAATTTTTAAAAATAATTAATTGATAAGACAGCTAGATGGCTCAGTGAATATAGCAATGGGCCTGGATTCAAGAAGGTCTGAGTTCAAACCCAGCCTCAGACACTTAATAGCTGTGTGACCCTGGGCAACTCACTTAAGTTCTGTTTTCCCCTAGAGAAGGAAATGGCATTATCTGCAGTATCTCTGCCAAGAAAATCCCATGGAGAGTTTCACGGAGTCATGAAGAGTCAGACATGATTGAACAATTGATAAGTACTGAAAATGCAAAGGAAAAGTTTAATAAAATTAGTTCTAATTATAATCTAGGATATGATTAGAAAATTAGGAAAGAAAACTTTTCTTGTTAGCAATTTTAGACACAGTGGGCTTTGTCCTTAGAAAATCTCTTCCCAATCTTAATACTTAAGAAAATGACAAATGTCTGGGAGTGAAGAGGCTTCCCTTTTAAAATATCAAGGTTACATTAAGAATATAAAAGAAGAAGCTTAGCGATTTGAGTAATTTAAATGAGAAAAAAGAAAAAGTTTATGGAAATGTGAAAAAATGCCACTAGGAATCTTTGAAAATAAGTCAGATTGATAACAATTGGCTTTGGATTTAAAAGAGCTGGTATCAAATGGTCCTATGTAAATTGAGATTTTAAATGGTATCATTTATGATTGTAAAATCAGAAGTGATTTTATTTGATTAAGGTTTATATGAAAACTAATTTAAGGTGAGATGTGTTTCCCTTTTAGAGTAATTAGAGCCTTTTGCCTGGGTCAAAAATCATAATCCCCTATCAGCCCTCCACCTAGAAAAACAAAGTAAAAAAGTTTAACACAATTGGTTTATGATATTTAGCCCAGAATACTTTGAGCTGACTTAAAAATAATAGTTGTGAGTTTAAACCAATAGAGCCTTATATGTATTTCCCAGTAATTTTTAATGTGAGATTCGTTTGTCTTATGTGACTTCATTTACAAATAATGCATAACTTCCCATTAGAATAAATAGTTAAAACTTATTATCACTCCTTGTCACCTCTGTTTCCTAGTCTAAAGGGATATCTCCTCTTTCCCACCCCTTTATTCTCTTCTCCTACCAAACAGTTGTCCCATATATATGTTACCTTCTTCTTGTGCTGGTTGTGCTTTGAATGAGATGTGTTTTGCACTAATGCTTTTTAAAATTATAAGGATTATAAGCTTAAAAATTTTCTTGTGATAGAATGAAATCACATCTGTTTATGTCATGGATTCAGCCACCTTGCTACTCATTCCACCTCGCTACTTATTCTGATCTTTTATCATGAAAGGTAAAAAGATATTGGATTGTAACTTGACATTACTCTGAATTTTGATGCTAGATATGAAAATCTGAAATCACCAACAAAAATGTATTCAAGGAAATGTGCTTTACTCTGGCAACTGCTACAGATGGATATCATCTGTCCCTGGGAAAGATTAAGAGGATGATCTTATCATGGGCTAAGGTAGGATCCTCTTGACTTAGTTTTCTCAATAAGAAATATTCCCACTTAGTCAATTATAAACCTGTCTTTCATATGTTGTGAATGATTAGATACATCATTCATATCTGGAATCTTAACAGAGCTGTGGAGTATTTTTTTTCCTGCTATAACTATGTGCCTCTTTTTCCCCCTTTTATACTAAGTTTCTCTGTTAGAGTAGGTAGCCATTAAAACATCTGTGTTCCTGTTAGCTCATATTAAAAACACTAAGGTGCCAACAGATCTTATCAATTCCCTAACCAGCTGAATAAAAAGAATTTTTGAGTTTGACACTCCCATAAGAATTGTGTGTTTATGTATAAAAATTCTTTTAAGCTGATATAGTAACACTATCTTCCCAAGAGGGAATTAGATAAAGATATAAGATAAAGATATACTTTTCCTTTTCAAAACTGGATAAAGTAAATTTATATTGTTAAGCTTAATTTAAAACTGAAGGTTTTCCTTTTATGCATCCTAGATTACATATCTACTTTAGTAAATAAAAATGTAAGGGCTCACTTTACAAGTTAAACCCTCATGAATTTATTTTTTTTCCCTTTAATCTGTTGATAGCAGTGTCTCATATCTATATAAGGATTAGGTAACAGCAGATGAGATGTAAAAACTTAAATTCTCTGAAGTTTTATATTAATTATGAGTGCCTGATATTTGAACTAGTTATTGGAAAACCAAGTTCAGGAAAGTGGACCAAATTATATTGAGATCTGTTTCACAAAAGATTATAGCAGAAACATCTAAAAATCTCCACAAGTAACCTGAACTAGAGAAGTAGATCTAGGAAAAGCCTCTGCCTTCAGAGCTGCTGAGAACAGGTCTATTCCAGAATACCTAAAAGGAGATGTTTTTAAGAAATCAGATGATGGCAAGAGACATCTTAGCCCTAAGATACAATGTGCTAATGAAATAAACATTAGGAATATTAGACAAGAGACTGAATGTACACCCTTCCCTCTTATTCTTTCTCTATGTATACTGTTTCTATAAGGCCTGCTATAGCAAAGAGGACTGTGTTCAATGAATTTTGTCAATGTGTTGATTATAGTCTCAAAGCCCATGGGCTGAACTGTTATAAGATTAAACCTGACAGTTTGAGGGGGGCATCTTCTCTCAAGTTAGTCTTATTAAAACAGAATATCTGGAATCAAATTTCTTGCTCCCTATTCCCACATAATAGGGTTATAGCATTAGAATAAGCAGAAAGTGTAATCTCTTTTCCCCCCACACTTTTTCTGTAATCATTGCTTCAGCTTTATTAACTATTATGGGGTGATAGTTACATGATTTTTATTATACTTTGATTTGTAACTTTAATTTGGTTCCCTAGATTCAAAGGGAGGAACTGAGAATACTAAATTGATTTTTTTTACTTGATTTTACTCTGTAATTAATTTTTTTCTTGTATTTTGTGTAAATGTCTATTCCAATCTCCAATTCTGAGTTAAGGTTTAAAATTTTTTCTCCCTAATATGTCACTTGGATTAGAAGAAACTTATTATCTTCTATACTCTTAAGACGTACTGGTAGAATTCCAGGCTATCTATTGTTATTTCTATGTTGTTAGTTAGCCTAATATAATTCCCTAATATAATTTCAGGAAATACATTATTTTGAACTATCCTTAAGGGGTATCTAAGAGGAAACGATACCAATAAACAATTAAAGAGGGATCTGTTATCTCACTAATAAGTCTTGCAGGGTGCTGATAGCACCCAAAAGCTATTATCTCTCTCCCACAAACAAAGCTTGCAAGCTCAAGAACTCAATCAACCAATATTCCTTAGCCACATGAAGGAATGGTTACTAACCCCACATTCCCCACCTTTAGTAAGTCACATGATCTCTTCCTCTATGATGTTATCAATCCTGTAACCAATTAGAGTTATTATTCTGCCTACCAAGTTCTGTCCTTTGTTCTGGCTTATAAAAATGAGCTACCTCCCTTCCTCTAGAATTCTGGCATTATTAAGCTACTACCAACCCCTTTTGTTAGTAAATTCTTGCTCTAATAATAGTATATATATGATAATATCCATAACTCTATACCTTCACCTATGTTTGTTAATAAATGTTACATTGGAAAATTAAATTGAAAATGCCTATCCTTACCTTGAATCCATTAAATTAGACTTCCACTCAATAAACTGGGAAAACTTTTTATATTTAAAGGTTCTGATAAGGCCTTACTTCCAAAATACGTAGAGAACTGACTCAAATTTATAAGAATTCAAGGCATTCTCTAATTGATAAATGGTCAAAGGATATGAATAGACTATTTTCAAATGAAGAAATTGAAACTATTTATAGTCATATGAAAAGGTGCTCTAAATCACTACTGATCAGAGAAATGCAAATTAAGAAAGTCTTTCAGAGTGGCTTAGATGACAGGAAAAGATAATGACGAATATTGGAAGGGACGTGGGAAAAACTGGGACACTAATGCACTGTTGGTGGAACTGTGAACGGATACAATCATTCTGGAGAGCAATTTGGAACTATGTTTAAAAAGTTAGCAAACTGTGCATACTCTTTAACCTAACAATGTTTCTACAGGACTTATATCCCAAAGAGATCTTAAAGAAGGGAAAGGGATCTGTATATGCAAAAATATTTGTGGCAGCCCATTTTGTAGTAGCAAGAAACTGGAAACTAAATTGATGCCCATCAATTGGAGAATGGCTGAATAAATTAAGGTATATAAATGTAATGGAATATTATTGCTCAATAAGAAACAACCAGCAGGATGCTAAGTGAAATAAGCAGAACCAAGAGAACATTATACATGCAACAGCAAGATTATACTGTGATCAATTCTGATCTCTTCAACAATGAGATGATTCAAGCCAATTCCAATGGTCTTGCGATAAAGAGAGCCATTGTACCCAGAGAGAGGACTGCGGGAACTGAGTGTAGTTCACAACATAGCATTTTTACTCTTTTTGTTGCTGTTTGCTTGCATTTTATTTTATTTCTCTCTTTTTTTAATTGATTGATTTTTCCTGTGTGGCACGATAATTATATAAATATGTATGCATATATTGGGTTAACATATATTTTTACCATGTTTAATATATATTGGACTACTTGCCATCTAGGGGAGGTGTGGGGGGAGGGAGGATAAACTGGAACACAAGGTTTTTCAAGGGTTAATAATGTTGAAGAACTGTCCATGCATATATTTTGAAAAATAAAAAGCTTTAAAAAATAAATAAATCAGGCTTCCATTGTCCCTAAAAAAAAGGTGTGCTTTTTGGTAAACTGTTTTTCCAAAATAAATTTTAGGAAAAATAATTCAAAAACATCTTTTGAGGTTTTGTCGATGTCTATATATCCTTTAAAACAATTTTCCCAACCATAGTGCAAATTAGACAACCAGGAGTGTCTAAAGGCTTGGAAACCATTGCTCGCTCTCTCTCTCTCAAACCAGCTTTCTTTTATTTTCACAGCAAAATAAACTAAGCATTTCACTAGAAAAGGAGATTACAAATAAAATGCTTATTACATATCTCTAGTAGTAAACTCTAGAGGTGAATTAGGTGACTTGGTGAATAGAGAGTACTGGGCCTGAAGTCCAATTTAATCCTTAATTCAAGTTTGGCCTCAAGAAACTAGTTATATAACACTGATCCAATCATATAATCTCTGTTTCAAGAGAAGGAAATAGCAAACCATTCTAGTATCTTTGCCAAGAAAACTCCATGGACAGTACTGGTGTGCTGTTGTACATAGGGTCACTAAACATCAGACATAACTGAACAACTGCCCAACAACTGTAAATACTAACAGATCAGTTATACATTTTGCATAGAATATGCTCTAGACCTATTCAACCCCTTCAGAATCAGTTAATAAAGAGGAAAATGAGAGTAAACATTTGAATTTTGTCACTCAAGATATAAAATCATATAAAATGTTTTTTGCTTCTTATGCTTAGCATATGGTACATCACAAATCTAAAATTTCTAAGTTACTCTTTATAAGTTTATTGCAAGATTTCTTAAAAACCTAATCACATTTAATGCCTCAAGGATCAAATAGAAACTCCTCTGTTTGGCTTTTAAAGTCCTTTGCACTTGAACTTTTATTATCTTGAAGTCTTATTATTTGTTATTTCCCTTCATTAATTCTAAGGCCCAGTCAAACTGACCTTATTCAAATACAGCATTCTATTTCCTGTCTCCAAATGCCTTAGTACACACTCCCATATCACCTACAGTTCTTAGAATTTCAGGTTCTTTCAAATCTCAAATCTTCTACATGAAGACTTTTCTGAATCCTCTAGCAACTAGTACCTTCAGACCTTGAAACTAACCTCATATTTACTATGTATAAAAAGAACATTTATGCAAGAGAAAATAGCAGGAACTTTAAAGTTTAAAGGAAAGATTCTTTTTTGTGTCGTGGACCCCTTTTGGCAATCTTATAAAGTCTAAGGATTTCCTTTCAGAATGTTTTAAAATGCATAAAATAAAATAGACAGAATAAAAAAGGAAACATTTGAACATAAGGTGCATTTTTTTTTTCCATCCAAGGTCATGGATCCCCTGATCTATCCATAGAGCTCAAGTTAAGAACCCTTATTTAAGGAAAACTCACCGGAGAGCTCAGAAGCTAGAATTCTGTCCCCTTGGGTTCAAATAGGTGAACTCCCCCACACTACCACCATTTTCCATGTCTAGCTCTCCATATATGTTTTCTTCCCTTATTGATTGGAATGTAAGCTCTTTTAGGGCTTGCAAGGGTTGTCCTGCTTGTTTGTATCTTTGAGCACATAGGACAATGGCAGGCATATAGCAAGCACTTAAATGCTTTTCCATTCACTCATCAAGCCACAGACTTGAATAGTTTGGCCTAATTATCTGTGTAGAAAAAAAGTGGGTGAATACTTGTCTAGATAAGAAGATGCCCCTAGATAGACAATCTATAAAATCTATCCAGTAGCATATGTTTCTTGGACAGATCTAGTAAATGAAAAATGAGGTGGGCCCAGAATTAACAGAGAGGCTTGTTAGCCTATCTTTTTAATACCAATATTTTACTAGTGTTGTTATATGGCTGTATGTCATGGAAGAACAGTCCCCCCAAAATAAAAAAATGAGTATCAATCAGAGGGCAATGTGGAGAATGGATATGAACAAGCTCTGACGGATTTAGCTCTAAATCTGAACACCATGAATTACAAATGTGAACCAAAAAAAAAAAAAAAAAAAAAAAAAACAATGTCATCAGGGAAATAAACAATAAAAAGAGAAGACAGATTGAAAGAAAATCACAAGGAGAAAAGATGATAAATACAAAGAATATTCAATGGAGAGATAACCCACATGTTCTATTTTCTAAGTTTGGTATTAAGTGAAGAAAGCTCTCAACATTTTGAATGGATGAACTATGGAAAACTCAAAGGAGCACAGGTTATAAAGGTTGCACAGGATGCTTAGATGGGCAGTGACTTGTGCAACTAGAGGCAATGTCTACAATGATGAGACAAAAATGCACTTGATTATTCAAACAGATAACTAATTTTATAGTTCCTTTAATATAACTAAAGATATCTTAGAGTACTAAAAATCAGAATTTAGAAAGCCTACCCAAGAACTAGTCAATAAATAAGTCGGTGAACAAGCATTTATTAAACAGTTACCATGTGCCATTGTGCTAGGTGATAGGGATACAGAATTGAACACAAAATAATCTCTGCCTTTAAGGAGTTTATATTCCATCAGGGAATAAAACATGAGATGACACAATGGATAAAATATTGGGCTTGGAGGCAGAAAGATCTGGTTATGAATCCTGTCTCACAAAATTATTCACTATATACTTAACTGCAGTTTCCTCATCTGTGAAATAAACTGGACTTAAGCTCTCAAGTCTTTTCAACTCTAACACCATTAAAAAAAATAAAAACAAAAAACTAGAAGCACAAAATTTCCTTGCCAAATGGAAATTATTTAGAAATGGCAAAATGTGACACTTATAGTCATAACTATAAAAAAATCACATAGTGAATAACAGACAACACATGATTATTTGCTAAATGGTGAAAAACAAGTTTTTATATCAAAAAAAGTCTTTTAAAAATCAATTAAAAGAACATAATAAAAAAACCCCAATATTTATCCTACTACCAGGATAGCATGCAAAAGTTGTGCAGTAATAGCACTTTTAAAACGTTAAGATTCTAAGGAGAATGTCTCTCTGAAATCCAAAAGTTTTGGGCCTATGTGTGGTAATGGCCTTGCTTACTGAACTCCCTTTGTTACAGAGTCACTTTTCCATGAAACAGAAAAAGATTATAATACTTCCTTGGACTATCTGTCATCTAGGGAAGGGGTGAGGGGAAGGAGAGGAAAATTTGGAACAGAAGATTTTGCAAAGGTCAGTGTTGAAAAATCACCCATGTATATGTTTTGTAAGTAAGAAGCTTTAATTAAAAAAAAAATTCAATTTAAAACAAGATTACAATACTTCAATACTTATTTGAACAATGAGAAAGATGTGTTAGAATATTAGAAGTCCAAGACTACTTCCAATTTGTAATCCATAAATTGATTAGGATGCTTATAAATTGAAAAGGAGTTATCTTTACTATGCTTCAATTAAATATGAATGAATAAATCAAAATATAATTAAGTTTTAAGGTGTGTCAGCTACTGTAAAAAGATATAAACACAAAAGTGACATGGTTCTTGTCCTAAAGGAAGGCATGTTCTAATAGGAAGATACAACATATGAACAGTAGCGAAAAAGCTGTCCAGAGAAGGATATTTTGGTCTAAGAAGTCACAGAGAAGATATGGAAACAATACTGCTATCACTTGACATATCCTTTCCAAGAGCAATGGTGACAAGGATTTTGTTATGATTCAAAACTGAGAAGTAGAAGAAGTACGAATACCAATAGCAAAAGTAGGAAAACAGATTTAAAAATGGGGATTTGGTCTCTCTTTTTCCCATTCTCAACCATGTGGGGAGGTCTCATAACTCAGGAAAACCCATCCTCAAAGTAGAAATTCCAGGTTCCCTTTCCCCTTAGGCTTTGGTCTCTAGAAATTCAGTACTAGAGAAATGTAGTACAGATCACAAACAATATCAAAGTCAACTCAAAGCACTCATCATTAATACCTTACAATATTACTTTCCCTTCCTCCCCCGATAAATAATGAACTTTCCAAGTGAAAAGCACTATACAATTAAACACCATTATCCATTTTCTTTTGTTGGTTAAATTGTGACATCTGTTTTCATATTTTAGTCTACCTGCTAACGATAAAAAACTATTTCTTAAACTTATTGTGAAATTTTTTCCCACCTATGACATTCCATTCTACAAAAACTAAAAGTTTAGAACACATAAACAAATAAATGTTCTTAGTTAGAAATTTATAAAGGCAAATTACAAATAATACATAAAATTAATTACTTACCTGATGAACTCACTACACATTTTCAATTTAAGCATTACCATCTTTCTAATCCACATCCCTTTTTTTCAAACTGTATCAAATAGATCAAAATCAATCACAATCATAAAACAGCAAAGCTTTCAGGGACAAAGATGATTCTCTTTGAATTATGTGACAGATATTCCAAAACTGAAAATAACTTCACTTTGGACTCCATATACTAGAATATATAGAGACACTCATGTTTATAACTGAAGAGAATCTGTGAGATTTGTTAGAAGTTTGTAAGGGGGCATACTAAAGATGACTTAACAAGGAGGCTCTCTGAATGACAACTGACTGACTGCCAAACTGAGACAGTCAATC
This sequence comes from Antechinus flavipes, assembly GCF_016432865.1. NCBI lineage: Eukaryota > Metazoa > Chordata > Mammalia > Dasyuromorphia > Dasyuridae > Antechinus > Antechinus flavipes. Next base: position 194,887,611 of record NC_067403.1, on the reverse strand, counting down.
TCTGGGACTCATTTCCTTCCTGCCTGCAAGATGGGTGAAGGTCACAGTTCACTCACAGAGTAGACACACACTGGACTTGGGAGTTTCAGCCAGTAATGACTTTGGTGCCAGGATTCCCTGCTGAATATGGAGAATGCTAGGAGAGAAGTGAAATTGGAACCTGCCTAGTTTCCAGGCAGTGAAGGATGCTTAAAGCAGCGCTACATGTACAAAGAACTGAAAGGAATAATTTGAAAAATGCTGATGGAGGAATATCAGGAGTGATCTTTTACATCAGAAAGTCCAAATATCCTGAAAGGATTTGTTGAAATAGACCTTGTTCATCAACTCCATGAAAAATATGTAATAGTAAAAAGATTCTGGATTGAGAATTTCTGCATTTGAATCCTAGTTTTGTTATTCAAAGCCTGGAGAGCTTTGTGCAAGCAATTTCATTTCACATTTGTAAGATGAGAAAGTTAGACTGACCCATGGGGATCACTTTCCCTAAAAAATCTATCATCCTACAACCCTGAGCTTTGGAACACAATTCAAAAGGATGGTGGCACCCTGTTTCAACAACAGGAACAAGGATTTGTATATAGCTCTTCTTATGGCAAAAGGCTGGGAGAATATTAGAGTAGAATATTAGATATCTTGCTCAACATTGTCTCTGTATCAGTTGTTTTTATTTAATTGGTTCATAAAAAAGTATTTAATTGCTTACTATATTTGAAGCCCGATGCTCAATGCTTTTTTCAGTCATGTCTGACTCTTCATGATCCCATTTATGATATTTTTGGCTAAGATACTAGAGTGGTTTGCCATTTCTTTCTCCAACTCATTTAATGGTTGAGGAAACTGAGACAGAGTTAGGTGATTTGCCCAGGGTGACACCAGATTTGAACTCATGAAGAGAAAGAAGTCTTCCGGATTCTAGCCCAGTGCACCATGGCGCCAGTTCCTTCTCCCACGAAGTCACTCTCTAATGGGGGAGGTGAGGAGACAAGAAGTTTCTCTGGGAAATCAGATGGATATGCCCATAGGGTGCCTTCTAAAGGCTTCCCATAGGGTGGCCTTTAGAACTCAAAAGCAAAGCAGACAGTAGTGCTTCACATTTAGTGCCATTGCCATGAGCCATCAGATAGTGTCAAGGATTGTTTCTTGGTTCTTCAGTTGCTACAACACGGAGGAAGAAGGGGCTGTAAAACCTTCAGACAAACTGCTAAGTCTTAATTCTTCAAAGGCAAGGAACAGGGTGGGTGAAAGGCTGGTATTTTGGGGCTCCCAGTGCTCTCATGGGCCTGTCTTGGTAGCAGTTGGGGGTTTGCAGGTGTCAGGATGGCAAGTCCCTTTTCCACAGAAGTTCTTCCTTCTATCTTATACTAGCTATGGAGACAAGATGGGAGTATGTCTTTGTTAAAAGGAGAAAGCCACCAAAATGAGGAAGGGTTTTTCCTCCCCTGGGAGTCCCTGAGATTTACAATCTAGGTTCATCCTCTTCTCTTCAATCTCTCACCTCCTCCATCCAATTAGTTGTCCAATCTTGTCACTTCCACCTTAATAACATCTTAAGTGCTCCCCCATCTCTCCTGACACTGCTACCCTGGTATGGTTCTCATCACCTCAAGTCTACAAGACTACAGCAGCCTGCTGGTTGGCCTCTCTGCCTCAAGATTCTTTCCATTCCCAATCATCTTCCACTCAAGTGTCAAAGTGATCTTCCTAAAACACAGCTCTGACTAGATCACCCCACTCCCATTAAACAACTCCACTGGTTACCTATTATCTCTAAAATCAAATATAAGTTTTCATAATCTGGCTCCTTCCAACCCTTTATTCCTTGTTGGAATCCTTACAAAGTGCTTATTTAGCATAGTACTTAGCAAATCCTCTAGCTCACTAATGTATTTAAGTACTCACTGGAGTTGACAAGTTTGGGAGATTTTAGGGTTTAGTATGACATATCCGAATTCACACCTTCCTTAATCCCTGCCTCCAGAAGGAGGAGTCAACCTTTGGGAGATCATATATAAAGAGGCTTTTAGCTTCGGGTTAGAGAGTTACTTCGGAACATTGCCAGGGGTTGGAGAGGAGCACTCTGGGAGAAAGCCCACAAGCTCTCTCTCAGAGCGAACCCATTCCAGGGTGGCCCTGCCCTTCACAAAGAAAAGAGAACTCTCCACGGGGCTCCTGCCGGCTTCTCTGGGATCGGTCACTTTAACGCACACACAGGTAACCCTAGAGAACTTCTAAATTTAGTTCTCTATACCATTAATTTTTTAATTTTTGATAAAGATGCACTGGCTCCAGCAGACAGGTTTTATAACCCACCAGAAGGGCAGTGTCCAGTGCAAGCAGCTCCACTATCTTTAGATAACCGCCAGGTGATGTGGAGAGATCCAGAAAGGGATGAATGGAAGGGACCAGATAGGTTAACTGCTTGGGGAAGAGGGTTTGCTTGTATCTCTACTGGTGGAGAAGGAATCAGATGGGTAACAATGAGCCGTATTCACCTTGTCCATCAGAGATTAACAGAAAAAGAGAAAAACCTCAAAACAAAGGAGAAGATTTAAGAAACATCTGACACTGAAAGAGCATGGCTGACAATGAGACTGTTAAAAGAACTTTAAAATCTTCAGTTTTCAGTTCTTGAAAACCAGCAAGAATCATAGGATTTCTTGAGATGAAAAATTGTTGATGAGACTATTGCTGTATTTCAGAGCTTACAGGAACTATTGGATTCCTGGCACATGAACTAATGGACAATGGATTCCTTTTGGACTATTTCTAGGACTTATGGACATGTATAAATTCTCATGTTGATTCATGTTATTTGTTACATTACTACTAGCCTGTGTTATATTGCTATGTGCTTATGTAATTATGTGTAATGCCTCCCATATGATGGATTTATGTACACCTTGTTTAATACCTGTTTCAAGTGAGCCCCTTCAGAAACCCGCTAATCTGACTTCCTATTTCTTTTGGTGTTTTCATTTTCCTTCCTGAGATGTCAGGGAGGGCGTGACCACCTTCTTTTTATGGTGTTTTCACTCCTTTTTTTGACCACCTTCTTTTTGGGGTTCTTAGCTCCTTGAGAAGTCAGGGAGGTCATGACCACTTTATGTTCTAAAACAAAAGAAAGTGGGAATTCCTCCATCCACCTAATTTGCAAGCCATTGACACTAGGCTCCTTGCTGTTCCTTCTATGAGACATCCCCTCTCCTCCTCAAGGCATTTTCATTGGCGGCCCTTTATGGCAGATACTCTCTGTCCTATCTGATTCCTGACTCCCTTAAAGGCTCACTTTTTATAAAAAGCCCTTCTCAATCCATCTTCATCATTCTGATTTTAGCCAACATCTGTCTTGTCTGAACAGAGTTGCTTTCATATTCTCTCTGCCATGAGACTCCTGAGTCTTTGAGAGAGGGGTTGATCTTTTTTCTTTCTTTGTTTTGCCTTTTTATGAATCCCTAGGTCTTAGCACACACAATACCTGATACAGTTGTAGTTGCTTAATGCAAATGTTTGTTGACTGTTGATAAAATGCATCAATAAAGTTTATTATTAATCATGTTAAGTTTAAAATAGGGAATTTTGAAAGAGGGGCAGGTTTGGGGGGGAGGAGGAATGAGTTATTTTGGACAAGTTGAGTTTGAGGTCTAGCTGTCTAGAAAGTGGCTGGACATGAAAAACTGGAGCTTATGGAAGAGACTAAGGCTAGATATATAAATTCAGAAGTCATTTATATAGAGATAACAGGAGAAAAAAGAAGAAAAGTAGATTCAAGAAAGAACACAGATGAGCACCTATCTCTGGGGAAAAGGCTGTGATCACCTAAAAATAGATGATGAGAGCAGAAACCAATTCTAGAGAACCCTAAGAAGGGTCAAACTGTCAACAAATATTTATTTAGTAAAACACCAATGTGTTTAGGCACAATGACAGACATTAGGAATACAAAGACAAAATAGGCTTTGTTCTTAATGAGCTTATGTTCTATGAATAATAAAATGTACACACAGGTAAACAGATACAAAACACTGGAAAGTATATATTTAAAAGCCATTGGATTTTTAACTATTGCTATGCTCTAAAATTCTTAATCCTTTCAATATCCAAACTCTCCCCCCTCCCACTATTGTCCTGACTGAGCACCTCCCAAGACCCACTATATGTCAGCAGTCCCAATTATCTTTTGCTTTTACTCCCTGATCATTAGTTCTTTCTCCCTTCATACCATCTCTTAAATGTATTCCCTTTTCTACTCACACAGACATCCCCCCTTGTTCAAGATCTCATCTCCTGCTCTATAGCTTTTGAACCACTCTGAGTCTTTTTTTATCCACTCCAGTCTATCCAGCACACAACTGTCACTATGAGGGTTTTAAAGCACAGTCTTAACCATGACGATACCTCACCCCACACACCCATTCAAACTCCAATGACTATTACCTCATCTCCAAGATCAAATATAAATGCCTCTTCCTACCTTTCCTGTCTTCTTCCACTTTATTCTTTCTCTCCATGCCCTCCAAAATCAGCTCCAATCATCTACTTGTTCCTTAGAATGACACTTCATCTACTGTATATACAGGCTGGTTCCTGTTGGTAACATTCACCTACACCATCTTAGCCTCTTAGCTTCCTTAGCTTCTTCTGTTGTTCATCTTTTTCCCTGACTTCTCCCATCTTTCCAGGAAGACAAATGACATTATAAGGTGATGTCTTGACTGTGGTTCTATTAGATTTAAGTGTCATTAGTATTATTCTCTTCTGCAGAGTCATCAAAGTCCAGTGGCAAGATAAAAGTCAGGGCAACTGGCAGTGGCCCAGGATGAAGTGGATTGACTTAGTGTCTTCAATGCCTGAGCAAGCTCTCAGCACTCCACACCTGCTTCAGTTGCCTTCATGGCCCCAGGAATAAATTGTTGCCATCTACTCATTCTGCCTAGGGAAGTCACCCAGTCTGCTAGCTACATACTCCTCAAACTTATCAATGGGTTTAAGGCTGGTTACCCTTAGCCTGGCTTATAGCTAATCTGCCAAGATGGTTTATTGGGGTATGGCCACTAAGCATGCTACAGCTCCTTGGAGCCACAGGTGAGAGCTGTGTTTTAGAGGAACACCAAAAGTGGATGAGAAGTATAGAAAAGGACGTGACAGTTTCACCCCAAACCTGCCAGATCTCTCTGAATACCCCATAAGAATTAAGCTCAAATCCTACATGCTGGAAAAATCCTTTTATTCCATACTTCCCATTTATCTCCATCTAGTACTTCCAACAGAAATGACCTCCCTTCTATTCTCATTATCTCCTCCATTAGAATGAGAGCTTCTTGAGAGCAGGATCAGTGTTTTTGACTTAGCACTGTGGCTTGAATAAAGTTAAGGGCTTAGATATTTGTTGCTTGACTGACTACCTTCTTACCAGTTGCCCTGGCTACCACTCTACTGAACTCTTGTACTCCCTATTATGAAGAAAATTCATTAAGAGCACAAACTGTCACCACTTTTATATTAGCATCCCCAGAGTTTAGCACATAGTAAGTGCTTAATAAATAATTCTGAATTCTTTTCTTCAGCAATTAAGAAGTCATTGATGACTTCTTAGAGAGAAGTTTTAACAGAAATCAGAATGCAGAATGTAAAAAAGTGAATTTCTGGATAAGAAGGTACACAATGATTGGAATTTGAATCAATGAAGTAGATACCCAAGTGCTACATTTCTGAAAACTTTTCATAATGTATTTTCACAACTATACTATAAACTCTTTCAGACAAAGTCTTTTCTCCCTCCTTCCTTTTTTTTTTTTTTTGGCCTAGCACCTATACACAGGAGCCAGAAAAGGCAAGTCAATCTTAGAACCTCTAGCAGACCCTAAAAGTCCTATTAGGAAGTCAAAAGCTTCTGCCACTATCTAATAGTAGTTCAACTCAGGTTAATAACAGGAGGTTGGCTGATAACTTGATAAGATTTCATTTTAAAATATATATAAAGTACATGAGTTAGTCTGCTACCTTTGAGAAATTGCTTAATAAATGCGTCCAATAAATATATGAAAAATATGAAAGCATCAGTGAGGTTATACAACAGTCAGAATAATGTGGACAATTTTACTGGCTAGATGGTTTACTGAAAGGCAATTAGCTTCATCAAAAAATCTATTATCAACATGATTACTCCACATATATATTAAGCCTTATCCAATAATGGAAATAAAAATTATTCTTTGATTATATTTCTATGAAACTGCATAGACTCCTTGAAACCCTACATGAAACATAAATAATGCTACCATATGTTCTCCTTCTTTTCCCACTTACATTACTAAACTCAGCCATTATTTATCAAAATAGATATAGTTTAAGAAGAAACCTGATAGGAAATTTTTTAAAAATATAGAACATGATCAAAAGTTTTGAAAATGCTATGTATCTCAAAAGAGAATTTAATTTTTTAAATGCCAATGCGATGATTGTACATGTATAATTTACATCAAATTACTTGCTTTACAAAGGAAGGGAAAGGGAGAGAATTTGGAACTCAAAAAAATTTTTAAGTTAAAAAAATGTACATGTAATTGAGGAAAATAAAATGAAAAATTAAATGTTAAAAAATAAAATGCCAATACTTTTTTGAAAGGCATTATTACAGTACAAAAGATATCAAAAGATAACACTTTTTTGTTAAGGTACAAACAGGTCAAGATTGTTACAATGACTGTTTCTTCTATCATCGCCTTTAAGCTTCAACATAGAGAAAACAATGAAAAAATATTTAAATTTATTTTTAACTGCATTCATAATTGAATATTTTTAAATGGTACTAATTTCATACAAAAATTTTCTTGAAATATCAGTATTAAAATATTACATTTTTATTATGTTTTTAAATCTCTCCATTTTCTACATTTGATTAATAGAATTCAAGTATCTGGATTTGCAAATATCACCACAGAATATTTTTAAGCATCACAAGTCCATTTAGTTAGATTCGAGAGGAAAGATGATTTGAAAATATTTTCTACTATATTCTAAGTAAAAAGGATTTTAAATTTTTAAATCTTAGTATAAGTTTTATAGTGAATTCCTGATATGACCTTTATCGCTATTCAAATCAGCAGTAAAAGATGCTCAAATCCTGCAAGAATTTCCACATACGGTTCCACCTACATTTAGCAAGCTAATTATTCTAAACTGTAAAGCTCTCCAGCACAGAGATTGTGCCTATCCGTGCCAAATATTGTATTAGACTAGACATTACACATAAACATATTTAATTAATAATCCAAGATTTTATTTGAACACAAAAAGCTATTTGAATGACTGAATCATTCTAATCCAGCCAAATCAAAAACCAATTCAGTAAACACTAAGTATCTGCTAGGTCCTGGAGCAAATAAAGATTAAAATAAGATAGATCTTGTTCTCAAGGAGCCAAATAATTAGAAATTCAGTCATTTAACTTCCAAAGACAATTCATTAACAATCATCACAAGTTACCACCATGACTATCTAGATCACAAGTCATATGGGACACAATTCAATTTCAAAAGTTCATAACAGCTGGTATTCTAGATCTGTCTATAAACTAGTCTTCAGTTTCATGTGTAGTTTATAAATTGTAACAATTCACATTTACATAACACCTCCAAATTGTCCTGGAAAAACAATATAGCAAGTTTATTCTCTCTTCACAGAGGAGGAAACTACAGGGTAAAGGTCAGATGATGGCATTGCCTACACACCCTGAATTCAACATGGTGGAATACCGTGGGAATGGACCTAGATTTAGCTAGCTTTACAAGCTGACTCTGTCCAGTTTGACGTTGTCAAGTCACTTTCTCTTTGTCTGCCTCAATATCTTCAGCTAGACAATAAGACAGTTACACTAGAAAATCTCTAATTGTCAATTATAATTCCAAATTCATGTTCTTAGGATACTGTGCCAAAGTGTCATTCAACTCTTTACTCACTTTCACCCCCCTATGTACAATCTGTTAACAAGCCCTCATTTTACCTTCTCCCCTTTCTCTCCTTGCACACTGCCATCATAGTGCAGGTCATCATCACCTCACACCTAAAACTATTGCAATAGCCTAATGGTTGATCTATTTGCCACAAGCTCTCTCCTTTCCAGTTCATCCCCTATTCATCTGTCAAAGAGATCTTCCCAAAGCAAAGGTCTGACCATCACACATAATCCAATTCAATAAACTCCAGTGGATCCCTAGCACCTCCAGGATTAAATGTAAAAAAAAAAAAAAAAAAACCACTTCTATATCACACACAGAGCCTTACTTTGAAAACCAGTGACACTGCATATGCTATTTTCCAACTCAAAAGCATTTTCACTGACTATCTCACACCTTTGAAATGCTTTCTGTACTCATCTGCCTCCTCCTGGCTTCTCTGATTTTCTACAAGTAGCAGCAAAAATTTTACTTTCTGTTGGAAATCTTTCTTGATCCCTATTAATTCTAGTAACTTCCTTCTGTTGATTATTTCCAACTTATCCTATATGTAGCTTGTTTGTACATGGTTGTCTAGGTTGTTTCCCCCATAAGACTGAGCTCTTTGAGAGCAGGGGCTGTCTTTTGCCTTTCTTTGTATTCTCAGTGCTTAACATGGGTGGCATAGAGTGGACATTTAATAAATGTTTACTGACTCACTGACTATATGACTTTGAGTCTATACAATACAATCATCAAAGAAAAGGGATTACCTCAATAAGATTAAATTTAATTATAATCTTCCTACTTAAAACTTAGTCCTACCAATTTTCATAGATATCACAAATGGATGAAAAGCACTGGGTTGGCTTTTTATGGTATTGGCTAACAATGAAATAATTGCATATATTGTTCTTTTCTAGCAACCCAAAGATGGCACTAAGATAAAAGGGAATACTGAAGACAGCCAAACAGTGATTAAATTCATAGTTCTAAGGCACACCTAAAAAGATGGGTTATAAATATAGCCCATATATTTATATATTTATATTATATATTATATATAAATATATTTATATTTCAGAGTACCAAAAATATACTAAAAGCAAAACTATTATTTTGTAATTGACAAAGTAATTGATACTAATAAACAAACACAATAAAAATGTCTATTATTTTATTTTACTTGTGGAATGATTTTTTCAGTAATATTTATAGAATATCTTACATACATTAAAAAAAAGTAATATGAGAACTCACTTTGAAATTAGCTATTTTTCTGTGGAAAAAAAAAAACCTAGCAAAATAGCCTCTTCTAAAAATATTTTATCAAGTTTATTGTTTTTAGGCATAAATAAGTTACAGTAGACTCATAAGATACAGCCTTGCTATTTATAAGTAATAAAAAGCCATAGGAATGTGAGTTATTAAATGTTTTCACATAAGAGAATGTGTAAGTTTACTGCTATAAAAAATAATTCACCTTTTGACAAATTTGTTTTAATTGGTAAGAAAGTTATACCACAAGAAATAACACTAAATTTACAAGTACTAGTATACTAAATTCAACCAATATTAGAAACACTAATACCAAATACATCTGAATTTGGATTTTTTTCAAAGTGGAATAGCTAAGATATACCGCATGAAAGGAAAAGATTTTTTTAAATAAACTTTTGATTAACAACAAGAAAAATTAAAAACTAATATATTCTGAGAGGAAAAAAAAAACTTTGCCACCAAGTTATTTGGTTGCCTTCAAAAAATAAAAATACAAACATTAATCAATTTTAATGTGAAAATTAATAACTTAAAAGAAATATAAATCTTGGTGCTACAAAATTGTCAAAACTTATATCAAATTTCACAGAGGAACTTGCAGCAATCAGCTACAGAATTTAGTTCAATCGGAGCTTCGGAGATAGAGAAATTCTAACTTTGTGTGTACTTTCTCTTGGCATATTGGTAATATAGAAAGTTGGAAGAGTCGTAATTGGTTTTCTGACTCAAGCGTCGAAATGATTAAGCATCTCTGTCATTAAAAAAAGTCTTTCTTTTTTCTTCTTCAGATATAACTGACTGGGTTGCACAGCTACTACTCCCCACTGACTGTAGGTACACATGCACGTTTAGATACTGTTAAATACGCATATGTTTAAGAGGTCCGACAGCAGACAGGATTAAAACAACTCTTTAGTCTAAAATCAATGGCTGTGAGGAAATGTTATTTTACTCGTGGGGGGGGGGGGGGGATGCGGGGGCAGATCTCCGGGACGCCGGAGGTTTTGAGGAACATAGGAGTGAGTAAAGCCACATCCCAGCATAAAAAGCGGGAGTCGGGATGAGCCAGAGCCAGGGGTCTGCCGGGGAGTCGCAGCTGCCACGCCTGACCCCGCTCGGCGCCGCAGAGCAGCTTGATGCACCCACAACAGCTCCCTCAGGACACCCTTCAAAGAGACTCCGGGCTGTGCTAGGAGAGGGTTCTAGCTCCCGGGCACAGAAAGAAGCCCCTCGGGCCCGGAGTTTATCCTCCCTCCTCTAATCCAAGAAGCCCCCAACTCCTGGACGTTGGGAGAGCCAGAGGAAAGTGACTCTCAGATTCTTGAGTCCCCGCCCGAGTCAGCCGGGATGAGGAAGACGAAATCTAAACTACCCTTCAAAACCAGTTTGTGGCTCCGGAAGTCACGGGGTGGAGAAAGCACGGACACGGTTCGAAGCCTGATTCCGCTACTTGCGGGCTGAGTGACCCTGACAAAACCAGGACAAAGCCTGTTTTCTCGTCCTTTACGGGGTGAAACAGAGCTCTCGGGCAGTCTTCTAAGCGCGAAAAAGATCTGAATTATTATTACTATTATTATTGTGGGGAAGTGCGGGGAAAGTGCTCAGCAAGCAGTCCCAGATTGCCGAGAAACCAGCCCGGGGCGAAGGGATGGCAAGCTAGGAGAAGTCAGCCTGCGTCCGCCCACCCGCACACGCCTGACCACTGTACCGGCGATATCCCGGTCCTCGGCTGGAGCCGCTGTCCCTAGTGAGCACACACACACATACACACACACACACACACACGCCTGCAGTGGACGGAGGACGGAGTCGGGTGGCTGCCTAGTGTTCCTTGCCCCCCGGCAGGTGGAGTGGCGCGGCGCGACCACCGCGGATGACAGCCCACGGAGCGGGCCCCACTAGAGGCTGCCTGCCGTGCCCCAAGAGGGGCGCCGGAGCTCCGGGCTAAGCTGCCTGAATCTGCCACCGCCCACGTCCCGTTCCTCGCCTCGCCCAGCGGGGAGCAGCTGCATGGGGCAGGGGCGCCCGTGCCGGCCCGAGCGCGGACACAAGCGCGCGCACCCACGCGCGCACCCGCACTCCCTCCCCCTAGCACTTGCTCACCTTGGGCTTGTACAGCCACTTTCGGAACCTGTTCATCATCCCCTCGGTCGGCTGTCGCCCGCACCTGCCCCCGAGGAGGCGGCGGTGGCGCCCCTGGGGACCGGCTGCCTGAGAGAGACCGGGAGACCGAGGACCACGGTGAGATCGCGGCGGACGACGCCACGGCGGAGACGGACAGGCTGCGGTGGCTCCTCCGCAGGCTTGGTCCCGGAGCGCGCGGGGGCAGCCGTCGTCGCCGCCTCCTCCTCTTCTTCCACAGCACTGAGCCCTCGGGGCGGCTCGCGGAGGCAGCGGGGGACGCGGCGCGCGCAGCTGGGAACCTGGCGCGCGACACGCGCCGGCTGGGGGCGGGAGCGGGGGAGGAGCTCCCGCTCCAGCTGAGTCTCGGGTTCGAGCCCAGCCGGGTGCGCTGTCCCGCCCAGCCGGGTGCGCTGTCCCGCTCAGCCTCCTTCTCTCCCTTCACTGACAGCCCCAAAACATTACACAGTCACGACAGCCCCAGGGGTGGGCACATGCGCCGTCCGCACCGGAAGGCCCCCTCCCCTCCGCTATCCAATCTCATCTGAAGGGAGGTATTGGAAATGGGGGCGGGGGGATTTGAATGGAACTGATAAAGCGCTCCGTGACTGCCCAATCACTCCTCGAAAGGTCGCGAGCTCCCCCAACCTTTGCTTTACAGGGCTCACAACGCCCGAGCGTCACGTTTCTTCTGGGTATGGAGCAGTTCGCCTGTTCCTATTCTAAGGGAATCAACCCAAGGCAAATGACAGACTACAAGCCCCAAAATGCCTTGCGAAAAGGGAGCTCCTCCAGCACCGGTTTCCTTCTAGAAAAGAATACATCGGGAGATGCAGTCTTCTCTGGAGCTCCTACTCTGCACTTTGCATTCTGGGGAATGTAGTCACATTTCAGGCGGGGAGGGGGTGGGTGGGGGTGGGTAGGGTAAAGGATGGGGGGGAGGGAAGCGTTCTCTTTTCACTCCTGACTCCACGTTCTGGTTGCTGGGCGACGGCGCACAAACAAGCGTTCCTTTCGCTCGGCTCACCGTTTGAGTAGTTTTCTCACATCGCCCGGAAGTAGAGCAAAAGGACTACAGTTCCCAGAAAGCTGCGGTCTTGCTAGCCTAGGCAACGGAATTGGTTGTGTAGACGCTAATAGAAGAATCTGTGGTTGGATCCGAGCAACAGGTGTCCTGACCCAATCTGTAAGGAAGAGTTCACTGTTGGTAAAGGCAAGTCTGAAGTAGTGAGAGGAAGGAAAGGGGGAGCCTGCGAAACAGGGTTTTGCTGCGCTCCCCTAGCATCTTTTTGATACTGGCTTTGAATTATTTAGGAACTACGCTGTCCCCTTTTTGCGGATTATTCTGGCCTCTGCCTCGTTGAGACCACCTACCTTCATTGCTGCTTACTTTCAGGTACCTTCTCCCTCCCACAAAAGTATCACACCTCGGGAAATGCTATTTTTTTAAAATAACTTTTTATTGACAGAACCCATGTCAGGGTAATTTTTTACAGCATTATCCCTTGCATTCACTTCTGTTCCGATTTTTCCCTTCCCTCCCTTCACCCCCTCCCCCAGATGGCAAGCAGTCCTTTACATGTTAAATAGGTTACAGTATATCCTAGATACAATATATGTGTGCAGAACCGAACAGTTCTCCTGCTGGACAGGGAGAATTGGATTCAGAAGGTAGAAATAATCCAGGAAGAAAAACAAAAATACAAGCAGTTTATATTCATTTCCTAGTGTTCTTTCTTTGGGTGTAGCTGCTTCTGTCCATCTTTGATCAATTGAAACTGAATTAGCTCTCTTTATTGAAGAGATCCACTTCCATCAGAATACATCCTCAAACAATATTGTTGATGAGGTATATAATGATCTCCTGGTTCTGCTCATTTCACTCAGCATCAGTTCATGTAAGTCTCGCCAGTCCTCTCTGTATTCATCCTGCTGGTCATTCCTTACAGAGCAATAATATTCCATAACATTCATATGCTACAATTTACCCAACCATTCTCCAATTGATGGACATCCATTCAGTTTCCAGCTTTTAGCCACTACAAACAGGGGCTGCCACAAACATTTTGGCACATACAGGTCCCTTTCCCTTTTTTAGTATCTCTTTGGGGTATAAGCCCAGTAGTAACACTGCTGGATCAAAGGGTATGCACAGTTTGACAACTTTTTGAGCATAGTTCCAAATTGCTCTCCAGAATGGCTGGATGTGTTCACAATTCCACCAACAATGTATCAGTGTCCCTATTTTCCCACATCCCCTCCAACATTCCCCATTATCTTTCCCTGTCATTTTAGCCTATCTGACAGGTGTGTAGTGGTATCTCAGAGTTGTCTTAATTTGCATTGGAAATGCTAATTTTCCTAAATAATTGTATTTAAATCTATTTCATTTTTTTTCTTCTGCGACTTGGGGGAAGAGTGATCTTGATGGTTTCTGAGGTCCCTTCCAGATGCAAAGTCTTGGGATCTTATGATCCTAAGCAGTTTGTGGCTCCTTTAACCAATTTTGCCCCCCATTATGTTCAAAACAGTTCAGACCATCTAAAATTTAAGATGCAATAATTTCTAGGGAATATTGGATGACTAAATTCTTTATGAGAACTTTAAGCCTGAAAATGAACGATCTCCCTACATTTTACTTAATTTTGCCTTTATCCCATCAAAGGCTAGTTCGACTATGTATGAGGACTCTCTCTCCTGCTAAACTGCAGGCTCTTTGAAGGAATGGACTTGAATACAATAGGAGCTTATTAAGTGGGTGTTGAATTCATATTAATGATAAATATCATCATAAGTGACTGCATACATTTGTGTAGAACTTCAAGATTTTAAAAGAGTAGCAATAAGCTAAAGTGAAGGCCGCTTTTGAGGGACAAGAGTTGAAAATTTGGACATGGCCACTTAACAAGTAGGGTTTTTGTATCGATTGTGAGGCATCATTAATGAAGAATTTCACAGGAGACGAAACTTCTTCAAGGATGTCATCTGAAAGATACTTCACAAGAGAAGGTAGTCAAATCATGTGCAGAGAAGCAGGAGTAATTGAGGTGCAGCCTGGTTTCTTCATTGCTATCCATCATACCTTGAAGAGACAAAAGAAAGATTCTCATCTTAGTTGGTGGTGCCCTTGCAAAGAATTTATAGAGGACATGAATACAAAGGATAAGAAGGCACGGCAAGAATCTTCGAGAATGGAGAGAGTATCTATATCCTTGAAATTACATAGCCTCTGAAGCACTCAAATGAGATCCCTGCTAATGGAGGTCCAGGGGAGAACTAACAAGTGGGGAGGGAATAGAGGAGGCTTCAGAGAGGAGGTAGTATCCCAGGTGAGCCATGAAGGAAAATAAGAGGCAAAATTGAGAAAATATATTCCTGGTATGCTGGCAGTGCCATGTGAGGTATGAGAATCATTGTTAACGATTGGGGAAGTCAGGGAAGACTCTCTAGAAAAGGAGACATTTTAATTAATTTGTAAAGAATGAATAATAATTAAATAGTTAAGAGACAGGGGCCGAACAAGGACTGTTGCAGAAGAGTACAAGGCTTTTAGAAGTGGGAAGAGCTGGAATAGCTATACCCCAATTTGGGGGTGTAGCAGAAAAATCAGCATGCAGCCTGAAGAATTCAGATATGACTGGCTTTGGTATTCTTCTTAAATGGAAGTTCTGGGAGGAGCTGTCCAATAAGAGGGAGAGACCACCGGAGCAGAAGGTATTTCCAGGTGTGAATTCCAGGGTTGGAAGTGAGTTATCAGGATGAAGAGATTTCTGGGGCCTGGAAGAGAAAGTGAAGAATGCAGCCTGGAGAAGAAAAAAACATATAGATGTATAATAGGAAAATAAAAATTTAGAAAAGGAAGAATGCTACTAAATTGGGGGAAACCTTGAATGCCAACTAAGGTGCTTAAAATGTACTTGGTAAGCAATAGGATGCCACTTAGGATCCTGGGACAAAAAATTGACATGGTCAGATCTTTACATAAGAAATAGTATGCTATTGTTGGTGAAGTTGCAAACAAATCCAACCATTCTGGAGAGCAATCTGGAATTATGCCCCAAAAGTTATCAAACTCTGCATACCCTTTGATCTAGCAGTGTTACTATTGGGCTTATATACCAAAAAAATACTAAAAAAGGGAAATGGACCTGTATGCACCGAAATGTGGCAGCCTTTTTTGTATTGGCTAGAAACTGGAAAATGAATGGATGCCCATCAATTGGAGAATGGTTGGGTAAATTTTGGTATATGAATGTTAAGGAATATTATTGTTCTGTAAGAAATGACCAGATGAATACAGTGAGGCTTGGAGAGACTTACATGAACTGATGCTAAGTGAAATGAGCAGAACCAGGAGATCATTATATACTTCAACAACGATACTGTATGAGGATGTATTCTGATGGAAGTGGAGATCTTCGACAAAGAGAAGATCTAATTCGGTTCCAATTGATTACTGATGGACAGAATCAACTACATCTAGAGAAGGAACACTGGGAATGAGTGTAAACTGCTTGCATTTTTGTTTTTCTTCCCAGGTTATTTCTACCTTCTGAATCCAATTCTTATTGTGCAACAAGAGAACTGTTCGGTTCTGCACACATATATTGTATCTAGGATATACTGTGACATATTTAACATGTATGGGACTGCTTGCCATTTAGGGGAAGGGGTGAAGGGAGGGGGGGGATTGGAACAGAAGTGAGTGCAAGAAATAATGTTGTAAAAAATTACCTGTTTTGTTCTGTCAAATGTTCTGTCATATGTTCTGTCAATAAAAAGTTATAATTATAAATGAAAAAAAGAAATAGTATGCTGATAGCATTATGAAAATGAATTGAATATTTGAAAGAGCAGAGACTGGTTAGGGGACAAAAGTTCAGGGGCATAGTAATGAAGGCTTGTGCTGAGGAAACTGCAGTGAGAACAAAGAAGAGGAGATAGAGATGAGTTGTTTCCAAGTTAGAATTAATCAGACTGAAGAACTGATTGGATATGGAGGTGGAGAAGAAGGGGCGAAAGGCATTGGTCAGAGATAAGCCCCAGGTTACATAAAATACTGCCACCTCTGGATGTCAGGGTCACATGATCTTTCTGTCACTATGTGGATTCTAATTCTGTTGCTTTATTTTACACACAGTTATCTGGATAAGGGTGTCTTTCTGCTTCTCCCATTTCAATAAAATTTATGGGTTTTATGACAGCTATTTGCTGCTTTTGGCTTTTTTTCATTATTTCAGAAGTCTCAACTGTAATGGGCAGATGAAGTTGCTGGAAGACAGACCTCTGAAATGAGCTTTGGTTTTGTGAAAAAAGCTTCTAAGATTTTAGGTCAAATGGAGTCCCAGTTCTGCTAATTAGCTATATGATTATATGAAAGTTACTTAACTACATATAGTAGGCACTTAATAAATGCTTATTTACTTGAGTAGGTTTTCTATCTCTAAAGTAATATTTGTGCTGGCCATCTCAAAGAGTTCTTGTGAGAAAAGAGCCTTGTAAGCCTTTATGTACATGTCTAATGCTACTTTATTATTATAACCTGTATATTGATTTGTTACATTATTGCAGAAAAATGCTGTTTATTTTCTAACTGTAACTCTTTTGGCCTATCACCATTCTATGATATGAAGCCGTGTCCTAGCATTTTTTCCCTAACATCATAGAATCACAGAATCACAGAGTTGGGAGGGATTTTACAGGGTATTTAGCCTAATCCATAACTGATTGAGAATCCATCTTATACCATCTCTGACAAGTGGTCTTCTAGCCTTTACCCGAATAGCTCCAGGAACAGAAAAGTCACTGCTGCTTTTGTAGCAAACCCATTTCAATTTTGAACAACACTCATTCTGAGGAAACTTAATTTTCTTTGTTTTATTAATTCTTAAAAATAAACTTATATTGATATATTTTGTCTTCACATCACCAGTATTTTCTAGTATATTCTTTCTCCATCCCAAAGAGCTTTCTTATAATGATAAAGAAACAAAAGGAGAGAAGTATAATATAATTAACACTAAAAACAGTCTGATATTTTATATATTGTTCCACATTTATAGTCCTCCACCTCTACAGAGAAGTCAAGGAGGTGCCTTTTCACATCTCTTCTTCAGGCTCAGGCGTGTTCATTTAAAATTTTCTGCATTTCATTTTGTTTTGTCGTTTCTGTTTCTTTTTATATTGTTATAGTCATCGTGCATGCTATTTTCCTGATTCTGTTTACTTCATTTTGTACCAACTCAAATAATTCTTTCTATGCTTCATGGTATTCACCACAGTCATTATTTCTTAGAGTTCAGTAATATTCCATGACATTCATGGATCGTACCTTCTTTGTTTATTCCCCAACAAATAGACATCTGTTTTGTTTCCAGTTCTTTGCTCTCATTAAAAAGTTTTGCTATAAAAATTTCTGTTTTCATGGAGCCTTTCTTCTTCTTGACCTCTTTGGAATATATGCTTAACAGTGAAATCTCTCAATCAAAGGGTTTGGGCATTTTCATTACTCTCTTCTTGTAATTTCAGATAACTTTCCAGAACTATTGGATCAGTTGGATCACAATTCATTAGTGTGCCTAGCTTTGCACAACTCTTCCAACATTAACAAACTTGGACCACCTTTGCCAATTTATCTGACCTGTAGTGAAATCTAAGAGTTATTTTGATGATCATTTTCTACTAATTGTCTTCTTTATCATGACTCTCAGACCTTTATCAGATGTATATGTATATTTGATAAAAACAAACAATTTTTCCCAGTTGACCACTTCCTTTCTTATCTTAATTGTATTAATTTTGTTCATGCAAAGGTTTTCAATGCATGTATTTGAAATTATTATTTTATCATTTGTAATCTCCTCTTTGCTTTGTCTGATGAACAATTCACCCCTAGCCATGACTGTGAAAAGCATATGAACTGTTTCCCTTCTAATTTTTTCTTATTGTATTATCTTTAATATTCAGATCATGTATTCATTTTGAATTTATTGCAGCATATGGCATAAGGTGTTGAGCTAAACCTAATTTCTGCCATATCACTATCCAGTCTCTTCAGTTCTTCATGTCAAATAGGGAGGTTTTTCCCTAGGTAATTTATATTTTCAGTTTTATCTAATACTGGGTTATTGAGTTTAATTATTTCTGTTTCTTTCTTCTCTAATCTGTTAAGAAGTTTCATTTTCAAAGAGCCATTTAACCAATGTGTGGGTTGTTTTTATATGAATGTGCATTTGTTACAAGGTTTTTGCATTTCTTTTAAAATTGGGTGGTGGAGGGGCAGCTAGTTGGTGTAATGGATAGGACACCAGCTCTGAAGTCAGGAGAACCTGAGTTCAAATGTGCCCTCACTTAACACTTTCTGGCTGTGTGACTCTAGGCAAGTCTCTTAACCCCAATTGCCTCAGCAAAAAAAAAAAAAAAAAAAAAAAAAAATTGAGTCGTGGACTTGGGGATATTGAATCTAGCAGTGGTATTTATTCAAGGTGCGAAAGAGAAAAAATTCAGGAAGAAAAACAGAAAATCATAACAGCTTTTAATGTAACGTGGTAAACTGATTACCTATCATTTAAAAACAGGATATATGTAATAGAAATTCACAGATTCATATACAATCATTCTTTTTGTTCTCCTATATATATGGAAATGTTAATTTTATGTAGGAGTATACATTTTTTTCTTTTAGAGTTTGTTAAGCTCAAAATTTTAAAATTTATTAAAAAAACTAGAGATATTTGACAGTCAGGCTCCTTATAATTGGATGTTTTTGTTACAAAGGAATAATTTTAGTACAGAGCTGGATGGTATGACTTATCAGTGTTCTCTCCATGGGGACAAAAATAACTGAGTTCAAATCCTGTCTCAGTCACTGAGTAGCTGTGGGATCCTGATAAGTCACAACCTCTGGCCTCTCTTGTTTTTTTCCATCTCTAAAATGGGGATGATAATCTACCTCCCAGAATTGTTGGGAGAATTAAATGAGATAATGTCTGTAAAGCACTTTGTAAATTTTAGAGTGATATAATAGGGCTAGCTGTCATTACTTAGATGAATTATTCTGATTAAATCACTGGAAGATAGAGCACTAAAATATGGCAAAAGTCTGACTCACACAGATGATGCAGATTGTGTGTAACAATGGAAGTTATACATAAATAAATATATACACATATACATGGATAAGTCAACATACTTATTTTTCATTTGTTATCAAGAGGAGCATTTTTCATAGAAACTTTCTTAGTTTAATTTGTAAAGATGCTATATGACAGTGCAACTGAGTGATGAGTAAATTATTTGGAATTAGAATGTCTGAGCTTAATCTCTGAAAAATGTAATATTCATTTGTTTACTATAATACTATACAAATCATATTTTGTGAGAGAAGGTAGGTATGCCTGAAAAGGACAAAATATTTTCTCAAAATTGTCCCAGTGAGAAAAATAGATTTTTATTCTATGTTTTTTTTAACCTAATGATTTTTGAAAGTTAATATGAATATATTGGTTTTTTCTCTTGCTTTTAGTAATTTCTTCTTCTACTCCCTCAGTATCCTCCCTCTCCCCAAACATGATTGATCTAATTCAAATGAGATAATGTATATAATTTGCTTTGTAAACATTAAAGCACCACAAAATGCCAGATATTATTGTTATATCTTAATGTTATCACAAGCAAGAAATTATGGTATTTTCAAATATTTCTATTGAATTCTTATCTTTCTTAAAAATTCAGTCCAGGCACATCTTGTCTGAGGAGCCTTCTCTATTTCCAGGCCTTCAGCCTCCAAATCAAAGTAATCTCTCCTTCTTCAGATTTTCCTCAAATGCTTTGTCTAAACTTCTCTCCAATGTCTTTATCTCATTTTTTCTTGGATTACTATTATTTTTTTGCATTTGTGTCATATCCTTGATGGAAAGACCCCTTTCCAGCTCTACCATTGAAAGTATAGGTTATCCTTTATTTTGTTTGAGATGGAAAAATTTAAAAACTAAGCATGTGTCCTTTCAGGGAGATGAATATAAAATAAAGGCACAAAGCTGGAGCAAGATGTGAGGCAGCTGTCGAGTGTCAGGAATCTGAAACAAAGGGGTCAGTCTTAGCTGAAGAATATGCAAACTGAAATCAGAACAAAGCCATGGGTCAGAGATAATTGGGCAGTCAAGGAACAATTAGAGACAGATCCCAGAAGACAGGCAGAGGATTGGGAATGGAAAGCTGTCCTATCCTTTCTAGGCTGGCCCAAAGAGATTTATACTGGGGTATAGAGGCCAGGAACCCATACAAGACAATTGGACAATCAGAGGCAAATCTAATCAATCATAATCAGGGTCTAAATAAGAAAACTAGGCACAAATCTAGACAATTATTGTGCCTACTATGTACCAGACAGTAACAGGTGTTAGGAATACAAAGACAAAAATCCTCAAACTCAGGGAATTCACTTTCTACTGCAAAGATGCAATATGTTTAACACAATTTTAACAGGAAGAAAGTAGGAAGATCTTCAAATAAAAGGTGGCATCAGAGCTAAGCCTTAAAGAAAACTGATATTCTAAGCATCAAAGGTGAGAAAGGTACTGTAAAAGGCTTGTGCAAAGATGATTTCCCTGGGAGATGGGATATCAGGTCTGAGAAAAAATTAGTGTAATTGTAGGGTTATATGAATGGGGTCAATTTGAAAAAAGAAGAGACAAATACGTGAGAGCCAAATTGTAGAGAGATTGAAATGACTCCATTAAACTTATATTTTGGTTTAGAGACAATGTAGAGCCACCAAAGATTAATTGGGAGGAGGGAGAGATAGAAGCAGACCTGTGCCTTAAAAAATTATTTTAGCAGCTGGGGGGTGATTTAGTGAAGAATATAACCTAGAGGCAGTGTGGTACCATGGAAAGAACATTGCTCTGAAATCAGAGGGTCTGGGTTCAAAAACCACCTCTGAAAAATCAAACCACTTAGGTGATCTTGGTCATGGCCCTGAATCTCATTAGTCTTGATTTACTCATCTGCAAAATGAGGGGATTAGATGAGATGACCAGTAACTATTAAGTCTGAAACCTTCCCTATGTGTGTGTCTCCCCATCAAAATGTAAGCTGCTCCAGAGCAGGGAATTTCCCCTTTTCTGTTTGTATCCTTATTACATTGTCATTGTTCAGTTGTGCCTCTTAGTGACTCCTTTTGGGGTTTTATTGGCAAAAATACTGGAGTAGTTTACCATATCCTTCTCCAGCTTATTTTACAGATGAGGTAACTGAGGCAAACAGGATGAAGTAGCATAAAACAGTTAATAAGTATTGGAGGAGAGATTTGAACTGAGAAAAAAAGACATCTTCTCCACTCCAGGGTCTGCCCTTTATCCATTGTTCCACATAGTTAACTGTGGCTCTCAATTAGGTAATTGAATCCCAGTCTCCATGTGAAAGACAGGGATATCCACCACTATACTAATATATATACAAATACTAATAAATAAACAAATCACTTGATATTTAAAAAAATCAATCACCTCTAAAATATTCAAAGTAAAATCCTTGGAGAATTATCAATTACTTCATCTTTTGATACAAAAGACTCCAGAAAAAAAAAGATATGAGAATTCACAGAAAAAATACTGCAGTTGCTCCCCTACATCCATACTTAGATCTGGCAAATTTGTTCCACCCAACTGCCCTAAGACCTCCTCTCAGACTACAAACCTTCTTTTCCCATGTCAGTTTCCCACAGGTATTTGTTCTAGGTTTTAGGAGGGTTTGTTCACCCCAAAGACTGTGGCGATGAAAGTAGACCACCAGCAGTCTCAAAGTCTGCACCTTGAACTTTGCACTAATTGCTAGGGTGATTTAGTGGGAAGACCACGCACCTAGAGTTAGAGGGCCTGGGCCTGAGACTTATTTCTGCTATGGCCATTTATTGGCTGTATGACTTTGGACAAGTCACTTAGAATCAGAAATTTAGAGCTGAATAGGACCTTAGAACCTATGTAGCCACTACCCTTCCTCCATTTTACAGTTAAGGAAACTGAGACCCAGACAGCTTAATAACTTCTTTAGGAGTATGTCTTTATGAGATGTCTGAAAGGAATTTATTTTTTTACTTCAGAGTCTGTATTCTTTTCACTAGCTTTTCATCATCTTTAGTTCCCAAACTTTAAAACGTAAGGATTGAATTGAATGCTCTCTCAGGTCCCTTCCCATTCTAAAGTATTGATGCTTTGAAATTATTTTATGCATTTGTGCATTTATGCATATGTGTTAGGGAGCTTCTCTTTAAAGAAAGTGTCATGTACTGCACCTAGCACATGATGAGAATTATTTAGCTGATATATGCTTAGTTCAAAAGTATTTAAAATAGTTTGGCTTATACTTACCCACTCAAAATGGAAAAGAAGTATTTCAGCTTAATTCTTCCAAGGATCCAATCAGTATCTTGTAATAATATTATCCTATACTTTGGATTCCTGATTTGACTTAAAACATATGGATCTTATTCATTTTAATTTAACTGACAATTATATATGTAAATAATTTTCAGCAGTTGGAAAGACAATGTGAGCACAGAAGGTGATAAGGAAAACAATAAAAAGATCTGCTTCTAACATAATAGTAATAATGCAGATCGTGTGTTGCAAACCTAATTCTCTCCCCCTCCTTCCTGGACTGCAAACTGCCTGCATTACAAAATGTCACTTGCTTGCCATGTGCTTCAGGGAACACTAGGAGATTTCTGGAGAAGGGTGACAGTGTGGGGAGGGCAAAGAAGGGCGATTTTCTCCACTGCAGAAACCAGACACTGGCAGAAGCCAGCAGCGGCAGCAGGCAGAAGGGTACTCATTAACTCTAGGTTCTAGTCATGTCAACTTAACAAATGGAGAAAAAAAAATCTGAATTGAAACAGAGTGGTGAAAAAAATAGGTTAAATATGGACTTGTATCCAAAGGATTGGGAAGAAACAAGGGTATCCAGCTTAAGATCCTAACTACCAGATACTTTGGAGCATCACACAATTATATTTCAAGCAAACCCTGGCAGTCTTATGAAGAGATTGTGGGGAAAGTGGCAATGTAAGAAGTTCCAGGTAGTCAAAAAAAATTTCCCTCACTAACTATTGTTCTACATTTAACAGTCATGACGGTCTGGTATTGTGTTTTCCACTCACTGCAGATGCATTTGAGTTAACATTATAGTTGTTGGGGCTCAGTTTCCTTATGTGATAAAAAGGAAGATGTTGCATGGTCTTTGTGGTCCATTCCAATTCTAAAATTCCTTAAATCTTTGTCAGAAATATTAGTGACTTTCATTATCTCATGGTAATTTAGTTTCAATGACAGTGCTTTTCCCAGAATTAAAGAATCTGAGGATTGTATAAGATTTTTTTTGAATAAAAATTTTTTTTCAACATTCCTTGAAAATGGGTTATCCCTATATTATTGTTCTATAAAAAATGATCAGCAGGATGATTTTAGAGAGGCCTGGAGAGATTTATATGAAGTGATGCTAAGTGAAGTGAACAGAACCAAAAGAACATTGTACATGGCAACAACAAGAGTATACGATGATCAATTCTAATGGACATAGCTCTTTTCAACAATGAGGTAATTCAGGCAAATTCCACTAGACTTGTGACAGAGAGAGCCATCTGCACCCAGAGAGAGGAGGACTGTGGGACCTGAGTATGGATCACAGCATAGTATTTTCTCTCTTTTTGTTGTTTGATTGCATTTTGCTTTCTTTCTCATTTTTCCCCCTTTGATCTGATTTTTCTTGTGCAGCATGATATTTTGTAAATATGAATAGAAGAATTGTACATATATTGGATCACTTGCCATTTAGGAGAAGGGAGAATGGGAAAGAGATGGAAAAAAATTAGTACACAAGGTTTTGTAAGGGTGATGTTGAAAATTTATCTATGTATATATTTTGAAAATAAAAAGCTTTAAATAAAAGAAAAAAAGAAAGGCCTGGAAAGACTTACATGAACTGATGCTAAGCAAAATGAGCAGAACTAGGAGATTGTTGTACATGGCAACAGCAAGATCTTTGATCATCAATTCTGAGAGACATGACTCTCTTCAACAATGAGATAATTCAGGTCATTTCCAATGGTCTTGTGATAAAGAGAGCCATCTGCACCCAGAGAGAGGACTGTGGGGACTGAGTATGGATCACAGCATAGTATTTTTACCTTCTTTGTTGTTTGTTTTCCTTCTTAGTATTTTTCCTTTTTTGATCTGATTTTTCTTGTGTAGCATATTTGTGGAAATATGTATAGAAGAATTGCACATATTTAACACATATGTATTACTTGTCATCTAAAAGAAGGGGTGGGAGGAAGGAAGGAAAATAACTTGGAACACAAGGTTTTGCAAGGGTGAATGTTGAAAATTATCTGTGTACACAGAAAATCTGTTTTTAAATTTTAAAAGAAAATGGGTTATCCATACCGACACTAATTGTTTTAGAAGGTTAATTTGCTCAAGATTTTTTATTTTTGTTATCTTTTTCCTTTTCAGTAATTTTGGTTTTTTCATTTGAAATATTTGAATTAGACAAACAGGCATTTAATTAGCTTATACTTCTTATATTGCTTTTGTTGCATACCTTTTATAGAGAGAAATTGGATAATAATGAGGATTTTTCCTAATCTAGGAAGTGGGTCTTTAACAAAGTTATAAATGAAAGGGAAATGGGCCTTGATATATCTGAAGTGAAAGCATATTCAGGATTATGAAATATCAGATATGTAAAGTCCAGAGAATAGTAATAGAATGAAAGTATTTTGACTTTTCTAAAAATACAGGAACTGGACAAAAAAATATTGTGTCTAAACTCTGAAAAACTTCGGTAAAAAATGCTATCCACCCCAGAGAAAGAACTGATGATGTCTGAATATGGATCGAAGCATATTTTTTGCTTCTTTTCTTTTTATGTCTATTTTCTTTTATAACATACCTAATTTGGAAATGTTTGTATAACCTATATCAAATTTCATGTCTTCCCAATAAGGGAGAGGTAGAAAGGGAAGAAAGGAGAGAATTTGGAACTTATTAAAAGAATTAGTTTTAAAAACTAATGTTAAAATTTGTTTCTTACATATATCTGGGGAAAAATAAAATAATAAATTCATAAATAACTAAATAAATATTTCTGGATCTCAAGTTTGAACTCCCTGCAAACATAAGTCTTCTAAAATAATTGAGGTTTATTAATAGTATTTAATTTTTAAAAATATTATGTCTGGGAGTCTCAAATACATGTACCCTGAGATTGGTGAGAGCAAAATCTCAGAGAGTCATCATATTAACAGTACAAGCTAGACTATATCTGGAATGCCTTATGTCAAAAACCAGACTGTATGACAAGGGAACCATGTGATCTCTCTCACATACGTAAAGTCAGCATGGTGCAGATTTGCCTTCTCTGGTGATTCCTTTCCCAGCATAGTGCTGATTCATCTTAACTACTCTCCAAAAAAGTGCATAACGCTGGCCATGGTGCTGACAGAAGAAGGTAGTTCAGGCAAGGACAAACAGGTAAGAATCTTATCAGGTCCCAGGAGATTGTAGATGTGGTGAAGTGCTATAGAGAACCAGTCAAGAACTCGGGGCAAAAGTGGCATAATCAAAATGTCTGAGAAAAGAGACACTGTAGAAGTACCATTTCAAATTCCTGGGAAAGAAAAATCATGGAGGATGCAAAGGGAAAGGATTCCAAAGCTAATGGAAGCAATGCATAGATCAGAAATTTGCCAGACAGGAAAAAAGCAGATATCAAGGTTTTCAAAGGGGAAATATACCATAGGATTTGATGAACATATCAGAAGAATTCCAAGTTCCAGTTACACAATAGTGACTGGAAGATGGCCAATAAATAAGGAAAGGGTAAAGGATTACTTGATTAGTCCTTGCCTTATTAAATTTCAGATGGAAACAAGACATCCAGGCCACTGTATCAGCAAGACAGGATTTAACAGTCAAGGAGAGGTCAGTTAGAAAAAAGAACTCCAGAAATAATCATGATTAAGGTAGTAATAAGAGCACAATGAAACAAGTCATTAGTTATGCTTAGTGAAAATGTATTCAAAAGAAGAAAGGAGAATATGCCATTTATGACCTCAATAAGAGTGGTTACAGGCATTTTAATGTTTTATGAACTGTATTAGTTCTCTCGTGGCCCTTCCAATCAAAGCCAGCCCCCAACTGTGCCCTTGATACCTCCCTTTTCCAGAAAGTTACTAATGTTCATTGCCTTTGCTTCCTTCCTTCCTTTTATTCATCCCTGGAAATTTTATTTCCAACCTCACTAGTCATCTGAAACTTCTTTGCAGACTTGCCAGTGATCTCTTAATTGCTGAATTTGTTACTCTTTTCTCAGTTCTCAAACTTCTTGACTTTTTTTAAGCCTTTGATACTGTTCATTGACCACTAATTCCTCCTGAATACCCTTTCCTCCCTAGGTTCATTCTCTTGTATCTCCTTGTATCTTTCTAAATCTTCCTTTCTCAATCTCCTTTTCTGGTCATCATCCATCTTGCTCCTACCTCTGACTCTTGGATAAACAACCAAAGAGCAGAACACCCAGCAAATAGGGAGCAGTATCTTAATATCCAGGCATCACTGAAAGATATTTATAAATTCATCTGTTTTATAAAAGGGATCTTTATAGCCTAGTCTCTTACTTATGTATGATAGAATGAGAGAGCTTCTGAGAGAAAGTGGTAGACATTGTCAAATGCTGCAGAGAGGTCAAGAAGGATGAGTATTGAGAAAAGGCAATTAAAGTTGGCAATTAAGAGATCATTAGTATTTTTGAAGAGGAAGATTTCAGTTGACTGATGAGATCAGAATCCAGATTGCACAGAGGATTTAAAAATAAGAGAAAAAAGGAGAGAGAAGAAAAAGTAGAGGCACTATATGTAAATGACTTTTAGTCATCAGAGGGAGGTATAATAGTCAAGATGGTCAGATCAAACAAGAATTTTTTAAACATGGGAGAGACATGGTTGTCTTTTTTTCAATAGGGGAGTAGCCAGCAGATGTTGTCATCAACATTGAAGATGAAATGGAGACAAAATAGGAATGATGGTGGTTACAACTATCATTATAACTATATCTGGATCATTTGAGATATGGAGGAGAGGAAAAAGGAGTGCTCTTAGAAAATGGTCTGTTTTTTCAATGAAGTATGAGGCAATTTCCTTAGCTAAGGGGTATCATGGATAAGACCATGTGGGAGGCTTAAGGACAGATATGGTTTGGAACAACATAGAGAAATGTAGGGCAGTAAATTGATTAGAAAGTTGGAAAAGGATTACCTTGCTGCAGTGAGTGACCAGTTGAAATTATGTAATGATCCTATTTAAAAGTAATTTTGTCCTGTAATTTCTTAAGTCATGGGTATTATCTCTGAATTTGTTTCAAAATTAAGCTGGTTGGTAATGAGTTAAGTTTAAAAATACAGTTCTCTTGCTAATCACTGATCTTCAGGTGAACACAAAAGACAAATAAAGAAACTTATAAAGTATCTTTACACTTCCAAGCTATCCTTCAAGGATATCTTGTTTGCTATCCAAAAAATCTATTGCATCTGGATTCAAACAGTGAGCACCTCTTAATCTCAGAAGAGAAGGAGGTCATTGCTAATCCCCATTATCAAACTTCCAACCAAATGATGTTTTCTGCTCCTCAAGCTCTGTAACCATCACGTTGCCCTAAAACCCATGATGTTATCTACTCAATTCTGTTCTTTGTTCTGTATTCCTCCCCAAAAAAGGAAACAGTCTTTTTACTCAGGGTCTTTGATATAAACAGAGACAAGACACTGACCCTTTTATTGATAGACAACAAGCCTCTGTTAGCAAAATAATATCTTGCTTAGAGAATTGCCTCAGTTTGACTTTTTTGTTAAGTGTTACCTATGACAGAAACATCAATCTTAGTGAACCAAGTCAGCATCATTTTTATTTTCTTCAGAAATCAGAAGGACCAGAAAATAGAAGGCAAAAAAAAGAAGTTTAAGAATAATTATGGAATAGACATTTTAGAAGGAAGAATAGAATTGAGGCAAATCTAGGATTAAGGTGAAGAGGAATAAATGACCAGCTAGTTGAGTATGGGCAACAAGAGTGGCACATCCAAAGCAAAAGGTTAGAAATCACTGGGATTGAGCACCTATAATAGGGTGAGAATATGCTAACCATAAAGAAGTGAACCAAGGCAGAATATCAGTTATTAGAGAGAGGTCCCTCTATTTAGCAAAGCACATAATATTTTTTAAAATAACTTTTTATTGACAGAATCCATGCCAGGGTAGTTTTTTACAACATTATCCCTTGCACTCACTTCTGTTCCAATTTTTCCCCTCCCTCCCTTCACCCCTTCCTCCAGATGGCAAACCAGGCCTATACATGTTAAATATGTCACGGTATATCCAAGATACAATATATGTGTGCATATATATCCATTTCTTTCTTACAGAGGAAGAAAATAAAATATAAAAAAACATAGTCCCCTTACTTTTGCCTGCTCAAGAACAAAACATTATCCATTAGACTTGAACCATCTATGTGCTAAACCGAACAGTTCTCTTGTTGCACAGGGAGAATTGGATTCAGAAGGTAGAAATAACCCAGGAAGAAAAACAAAAATGCAAACAGTTTACATTCATTTCCCAGTGTTCTTTCTTTGGGTGTAGCTGCTTCAGTCCATCCTTGATCAACTGAAACTGAGTTAGGTCTCTTTGTCAAAGAAATCCACTTCCATCAGAATACATCCTCATACAGTATCGTTGTTGAGGTATATAATGATCTCCTGGTTCTGCTCATTTCACTTAGCATCAGTTCATGTAAGTCTCTCCAAGCCTCTCTGTATTCATCCTGCTGGTTATTTCTTACAGAACAATAATATTCCATAACATTCATATACCACAATTTACTCGACCATTCTCCAATTGATGGGCGTTCTTTCATTTTCCAGCTTCTAGCCACTACAAAGAGAGCTGCCACAAACATTTTGGCACATACAGATCCCTTTCCTTCTTGAGTATCTCTTTGGGCAAAGCACATAATTAGACGGTTCAAGTCTAATGGATAATGTTTTGTTCTTGAGCAGGCAAAAGTAAGGGGACTATGTTTTTTTATATTTTATTTTCTTCCTCTGTAAGAAAGAAATGGATATATTATCCACAGCACCTCACAAAGTGGCCATCAATGTCAAATAAGATAATGTACATTAAGAGCTTCATAAACTATATAATGTTGAGCATATATGTGTACGATGTATATGTGTATATATATATGCATGAAATATTAGATAGTTGACAAAAACACACATATGTATATGTGTATGTGTATATACTTCACACTTCATGTGCTTGGTAATTTTTAGTCTTTTTCTCAGATAGCCCTGGCTATTGACCAATAACTTTGCAAATTTCTCATTTTATGTGAATATTATTTAAAAAGCATGAAAAATTAACAATTTCTTTCCATTTCAGGATTCTTTACTGCAAAGATGTCCTCTTTTACTAACTATATCAAACCCATAATTGAACAATTGGACAAATTTAATCCTGAAACTGACAGTCCTGAGAATGTCCTGGAAAAGATGTCTGCTACTCTGCAGGTATGCTAAATTTCTGATACTGCACTGCTTTCTCTCTGAAGTTTAATGGATGACATAGCAAATTGCACTTATGATATATTTCAAATTTTTCATTTGTTTGTTTTTCCAAGAAAGGTTACATTTATATTCTGTTTCCATTTATTCTTTAAAAAATAAAAGGAATTGGATTATGACTTCAAAAATATATTAGTTAACATCCTAAATTTGTCTTAAATAGTTTTCAATAATAATTGGTTGAAGAGTTAGTGTAACTCTAATTATAATTTTAAAATGTAATGTTTTTAAGAGCTAACCTTTTCCATTGAATATACTATAATTATATTTTTGCATTACTGACATTTTCGAGGATTTAGAGTTATTTTTTAAAAACCTTAGAAATCAACTAGTTTATCATTTCGATTTCAAAGATGAGAAAACTAGAACCCAGAGAGGTGAAGGTTGATCACACAGCATTAAATGGCAAAGCTTTTGCTATAAGGCCAGGAAGATCAAAATTCAAATGTAGCCTCAGACACTGTGACTTTTTTTCCACCTCAATTTCCCCAGTCTGTAAAGTGAGGATAATAATAGAACCTATCTCATAGGATTGATGTGCAAATTGAATTCGATAATGTGTGTAAAGCATCTATCCTCTATCCATCTATCTTCTCACTATATCAAACTTTTCCTGCACATTTTTCTCTATAAGGCTTCTTAGTGCATAAAATTTGTTAAAATTGGATTAATTGTCAAATAAAACATCATTCATCCAACTTAAGGTTTATTTCTATACACCCAAATGCACTGAAAGGAAAAAATAAATAACTAATATTACTAATTAATAACTTGTATTACTAATAATATTAAATAAATAAATAGAAATGGATAAAAATAAAGAGCAACATATGTGTTTATATGAAATGATTAGATCAGAGGAGTTTCTTCTCCTCCTCCTCCTATCCTATCCTCTTATATGCCCTTTCCTTTGTTTAAGATATTGGCTATCAAACTTGTGAAATTAAATCTTTCCAAGCTCTTCTCCTGATTGGACATGATCTTTCCTCTTTTATATCCCATATTCTTCTCCCATATTTGATGTGTTTCTAATGTTTTTATTTTATGTCCGTTATTATGACAAGCCATGTAAACCTGAGCAGGTTCCTTAACCTCTCTTAGTCTCAAGTTCCTGACTTGTAAAATTGTAATAATAGCATTTTCCTCACAAACTTGTTGCAAGAAGCAAATGGAATCATGTATTTAAAGCACTTTGTAATGCCTAATAGGATTGCCTTCTTATCATAGGTGGAGGAAGAGAAGTAGAAACAAGAG
Source organism: Antechinus flavipes (assembly GCF_016432865.1). NCBI lineage: Eukaryota > Metazoa > Chordata > Mammalia > Dasyuromorphia > Dasyuridae > Antechinus > Antechinus flavipes. Next base: position 194,856,344 of record NC_067403.1, on the reverse strand, counting down.
GAGAAGAGGTAAAGGAGGAAAAGGAGGAGGAGTGGTAGATGGTACTGGGGATAGTAAGCATTTATATAGCAGCCTCAGCATCCCAGGAATTGTGCTAATCACTTCACAAATATTGTCTCATTATTCTTCACAACAACAGGCTAGTGGATGTTGTTATTTCCCCCATTTTACAGTTGAGAAAACTGAAACAGAGACAAAGTGATTTGTCCAGAGTCACACAGCTAGTAAGTATCTGAGGCTGAATTTGACTTCTGGCTTCTCTCCCCCCCACCCCACCCCCCAAAAAAAGACTCAGTGCTCTATCCATTGTACCACCTAGCTGCCAAGACCCACAAGCTCCTGAGGACAAGGACTGTGTTTTATCTAAACTTTGCATCTTCCCCAACGCTAAGTATAGATATTCTATTTTGTAAACATTTAGTTCAAATGGATCCAGAAATGTGTTTTTTTCTTCTACAACCTGTTTTGACAGAGAGATGGGTGAGAGGTGAGAGTCAGGAAGCCTGAGCTCCAGTAGCAGCTCCATCACTTATTTGAGCAAGTCCTTTCTCACTGGGTCTTAGTTTCTCCAGATTAGGGGGTTAACCTCGAAGAACTTCCAGTTCCCTTCCAGCTCTGATAGCCTGTGACTTATCCTGTTCTCATCCCATAGCAATACTGAGCATGATCCCCTATTTATACTCACATGTTATCTTCTCTCACTGAGAGATTTTATCTGAGTGTTGGTTCCATGGGATTTAGCAGACCCGGTATTTAAACCCAGGACATAAGATCCCATTTCATTGCTTCTTTCATGACCCTACTCTCATAGCAGTAAGAATTATCATTAGAAGGGCAGCTATATGGCTCAGTGGAGAGAGCCTGGGAGTTAGGAGGACCTGAGTTCAAATCTAGTCTCAGACACTTGACAGTTACTAGCTGTGTGACTCTAGTTAAGTCACTTAACATCAATTCCTTTGCCCAGAAAAGTGTCATTAGTCTCATTTTTCAAGTAGGAAAACTAAATCTTAAAAAAGAAAGCAATTTTCTCTAAGTTAGTCATTTAGTAAGTTTATTCAACTGTTAAATGGGAGAGGGAGATTTTTTCCAGAAGTTTAGAGCTTGGCTTCTCAGATAAAAATCCATATATCAGAAGCATTTCAAACTGGAAGGTAGACTACAGTAAGCAGAACAAGGACCTGGCCAATGAAAATGGGTCACCCAGGACAAAGGTTCAGGTGAAAATGGGCCACCCAGGATAATGTACAGATGAAAACGGGCCACCCAGTGAAAATGGGTCACCCAGGACAATGGACCACCCAGAATAATGCTTCAGATGAAAATATACCACCCAGTGAAAATGGACCATCCAGGACAATGGTTCAGATGGAAATGGACTACCCAGTGAAAATGGGTCACCAAAGACAGTGGTTCAGATGAAAATGAGTCACCCAGGACAATGGTTCAGATGGACTACCCAGTGGAAATGGACCACCCAGGAAAATGATTCAGAATAGCAGGAGTAGCTCATATTATACAGTTCATAAGGTAGTTTTTGATCTGAGGCTTACAGACAGATGTGCTTGGGGTTAAGCATCTCTCTAACTGGAAAGATGCTCAAGGTTACTAGTAATTCCTCCTTAGGCAGAGAACCAAACCTCATTATACTGCAGTTCAGCTTTAGTGTTACAAACAAGATGGGGATGGTTTACAGCAGAGAATCAGCCTGTATCAAGGCCTGCTCTAAATCTAGACTTCCAAATAAGGCCTAACAGTCCCACACATTTATTGCTCTATTTAAAAAAAGATGAATGCAATAGGACTTTATATCAAAGAATCTCAATGCATTTTTATAGGCATGCAGTAGTTAGCATTTCACAACAGCTCCATAAAATTCATGCTGTTTCTCTCTTCATTTAACAAGGAGGAAATGATAGAAAATTTTTGATGGTTTCAAGATGTAACATGGGCCTCTGAAATCTCTGATCATTCTGTCTCCCTGGACCCCTTACTACTTTTTCCTCTGGGACTCCCTGTTTTCTCTCCATGCTGACCACATCCCCTGTCTTGGGGATTCCTTCTTCAGCCCTATTCTAGCTCGACTCCATCTGCTTGTAACTGCTCAGGAATACTAAAGACTCTCCAGATGCTATCATTCCCTTTCCTTCACTCTCTTAAGCTTGTATAGCCTAACCTACTCCCATAAGGATATGGCACACTGGTACTTTAGAACAACAATATCTGCCTTATTACTCTAGGCATTTGATGCCCCAGAGGAAAATTTCATCAAGGGCAGGTAGTTCCTGATGGTGTTCTATCATCCTCCTAGTTAAAAAGTTACATTCTCTATAAATTTATAGCTACACAGGTACATCTGTAGGCATACATCATAAATATCCATGAATCTGCCTAAGTTTTCCCAAATATGCAGGCCACCTACAAGTACATATTACCCACATTTCATCAGGAGGCATCATCTGGCTGCATGGATAAATTCCTCTCCCCTTACCAATGGGGTATCATGTGTCAGCTTGGCACCCCAGCTGGCTCGTCCTGGCATTTCTGTGGTGCCTTGCTATCCATTCTGCACCATTATCTCTTCAGACTCACTGACCCGTAGTCTTAATACTCAATCCATGGATGGCCCAAATGAAGCTCATTGTCTCCACTCACCAGAGTCGGACTTCAAAAGTGAATGACCCCTGCTGCCTTGGGACTTCCACAGCTGGAGTATCCTGCAGGAAAGTGGAAACCTCTGCCTTTCTCCCTCCACTCTATTTGAGCAGAGATAACCCTGAAAGTAGGGAGCAAATTAAAGTATCTCCATCATCCGCATAGTGATCCAGACTCCTTTGTGGGTCATCATCTGGCACCAACTGTCTCTTTGTCACTGACAAAGGAGCACTTTTCAGAGATAATTTCCCCATCCCACCTTTGTGTCTTCCTTTTTTTTGCTGCTGGAACATCTGAGATTTCTTACTAGAAGCAGATGAAAAAAGGCTCAGCTAGGCAGACAATTTCCTACAGTTCTTTGTCAGTCAAATGATCAGTTATGTCTCCACTTTCTGGAGGCGGTGTAGATCCATAGGCCAAAGGAGCTCTCACTCAGATATTAACATCTATAGAATAAAGTCTCTGATATCCTCCTTGATGGATCTTTATCCATACTCTGGAAATGCCAAAGAATAACTCCACTGTGCCTTGTGATCATGTTCAACAATATCATTAATACATGCATCATGAGTCTCTTTGGGATTATAGACATAGTTCTAGATTTCTTGACTCCTGCCTGAGAAAATATGTTTTTGAATACCTCATTCTCAAAATCTCTATCTGGATCAGAATAGATATTCACTTGGAAGCTGTTTCTTCTTTTTTTAAAATAATATTTTATTTTCCCAAATGTATGCAATAATAGTTTTCAATATTCATTTTTGCAAAACCTTGTGTTCCAAATTTTTTCCCTCTTTCTCCCCTCTTCCCAAGACAGTAAGCAATCCAATATAAATTAAACATGTGCAGTTCTTCTAAACATATTTCCAAATTCATCATGCTAAGCAAAAAAATTAAATTAAAAGGGGAAAAATGAGAAAGAAAAAAAAACAAGCAAACAAGCAATAACAACAAAAGTGAAAATATCATACTTTAATCCACATTCAGTCTCCATAGTTCTCTTTCTGGGTGCATATGGCATTTTCCATCACAAATCTATTGGAATTGCCTTGATTCACCACATTATTGAAAAGAGCCAAGTCCATCATAGTTGACTATCATATAATCTTGTTAATGTGTACAATGTCTTGGTTCTGTTCACCCTTTACTTAGCATCAGTTCATGTAAGTCCTTCCAAGCTTTTCTGAAATCAGCCTGTTCATCATTTCTTACAGAACAAAAATATATGGAAGCTATTTCTTTAAAAAATTCTTCTATTGAAATATTTTGGTTACAATATAAGTTTCCTGGGTGGGCCTGTGTATGCTAAAAAATGGTCTTTCTCCTCTAGATTATGATTTGTATTCTTCCCATCCACTTACAGAGACAGAACTTTGATGGATGCCAACGCCAAAGAATTGCTAGTGCTTATTCTTTCTAGATAATGACCCATAGAAGCTCTTCCATATGAGCCCTAAAAGTTCTGTCTCTGCCCAAGTTTCCAAATTGATTGTAGGATTCCCTCTGGGCCTTGAATGGTTTTGTTATATCTGTTGTAGTCCAATATGGAATTCCATTGCACAGCTACAACCTCTGCTCTTCTCTCAACAACAGGATTCATTCTGTAAAGCCAAAAGTGAGTCGTCCCTTGAAGGTCGCTTTTGACCTGTATTGCTTCATATGGACTACAGATCATCTAGGAACAAGTGATGGAAAGAATTGTTACAGAGCTGTAATATTTAAATCCACCAAATAGTGCACACTCTTAAGAAACTCTTGGACTCTTAGATATACTTTCTTATATTAACAGCCCCTGTCTATTCATGTCAGATTGTTTGAAGTTCTTCCTCAAACAAATGAATAAATAAAAAAGCATTTATTAAGCATTTACTATGGGCAAAAAAATTTGCTAAGTGATAGGGATACAGATAGAAAATTCAGGAAGGGCTCTGCTTCAAAAGTGCCCATATTCTAATATATCAGATCCAAGTTAGATGAAAAGGCCCCATGGACTTTACAGTATAGTGGCAAAATATGAACCATAATGTCTTTTCTTTGATGCAATTTTCTGATTAAAACATATCTATTTCTGAATCAGTTGATAATAGCAAAGCCTTTGGTGGCAAGAACTTTCTTTTCTAGGTCAAGGTAATAGTTTAACTGGTCTCATCACATGCTGCCTCCCTCTTCTTTCCCTTTCCCTTCCTCCCTCCTTTCTTCCCTTCCCCTCCCCACTTCTCCTCCCCTTTCTCTTCTTCCCACCCTGTTCCTGTTTCTGTCTCTGTTTCTCACAGTTCCTTGCTGCTTACATTTTGATTCATGGGCCTACAGACAGAGCATGCACCCACATTGGTCTTCCTTGACTAGGAATGCACCATATTTGGCTAGCATCACTCTGCAAGTCTAGCTGGCAACATTCAACCTTGTGCTTATCAAAATGTGTCTGTGGATTGTTTTCTGTCCAAACTTGAATCTGAACTCTTGGAACCGATTGTGATGTTCTACTCTAAAGCCAAAAATCTCCTTTTTTTCTATATGGGATAACATATCTCACTGCCAGACCCTTACTAGCAAGTATGATAGGCCACTTGTGGCCATGGCTCTCCTAGTATGAAACAGCTTCCAAGTGCTCTAGTCCTTCATGCATTGCACAAAGAGTTTTCTTGGATCCATAGAAACCAGCAGTGATGTATGGGTGAAGTAATTCTCTGTTCCCACACTACCAGCTGCTTGTTGGACACTTCTATCTGGATGACATGTAGACATATCAATCTCATCATGACTAAAGCAGAATTTATTATCTTCCTCCCCAAGCCCACCTATGCTCTTAATTTCCCTGTAGAGGTCCTGTAGAGGGCTCCACCATTCTTCTCATTAACTTGGTTCACAGTTTTGATTCTTGCATTCTCCCTCATCCTATGCTGCCAGTCAGTTACCAAGTCTTGTCAACTCCACTTTTTGTCTTCCCTTTTTCTCTAATTACACAACTGCCACTTTAGTTCAGGCCCTCATCACCTCTCCTCTGAACTATTCCAATAATCTCTTAACTGGTTTCCCTTTTTAGAGTCTTTCCTCTCTCCAGTCCATCTATGATTTGCCAAGATTTGTTCTGATCTGGTTCTGAGCAGCTTCCCTGCTCGGAAAGCCCCAGTGCTGCCCCACCCCCTTCTTGAGGACAAAGTACTTTAGTATTTAAAGCCTTTAACAATCCAGCCCCAAACTATCTTAATAATAGATTTAATTGCATATCACATCACTTCTCTATCCCAGACTCTATAGTCCTCATGAGCTTCCTGTTACCCATTACAGGCTCTTCATAGACTGCAAAATTTGCCCATATTGACCTACTTGACATTCCTCACATGCAATATTCTGTCATGGTATCTTTGTACGTGCTGATACTTTTATTCACTTCTTCTTCCTAGAATCGTCAGCTTCTTTCAAAGCCAAGCTCAGACATCACTTCTCAGTTGTGACCTTTCCTGATTTCATCCATACCTGCACTAATTGAAATTTATTTTATATAATATCTTGTATTTATGTATATGTATTTGTTACTGATAGAATGTAAGCTCCTTGAGGGAAGGGACTATTTCACTTTTTTGTTTTATTCTTTTGGTCATGATATTGCTGGAGCCTAGCACAGTTCATGGAACACAATACGTGCTTAATAAATGCTCATTGATTGATCCCATGTAATCTACATAGGTTTCTTATTCCATCAGTCTCCAAACAGTGCTAATTTCTTTAATTTCTCAATATGTGCTCATGAAAGAGATCATTGAGGTGATAACATCATTTTCCACAAATTTTTAATAGTAGACCTCAAATATTAGAAGAATCTCAAGCTCTTCAAAATACTTGGAATGTGTCCACAGGACAAATGGCTTTTATCTTCTTGAGGTCCATGCTCAGTCCCTGACAGAGGCACTGCAGAGCTGTCATATATTGATGGACAACTTAGAACCAGTAGCTCCTAGCTGATCTCATAGCCTTAGAACCCTTTCCTCATGCTTCTCCCACATTGGGAGGTAGTATTGCACAGCAGAAAGGACAGTGAATTTGGGAGTCAAAGGAGCTTTGCCATTTTCTACCTGTATGACCTCTCCACACCTAAGGAACCTGGGTTTCTTAGGGCTCGGGAGCAGCTGAATGGAACAGTAGATAGAGTGCTGGCCCTGAAGTCAGGAGGACCTGAGTTCAAATCCAGCCTCAGATATTTAATACTTTCTAGCTGTGTGACCCTGAGTAAGTCACTTCACTCCAATTGCCTCAGCAAAAAAATAAAAGTTAAAAAAAAAATAAGAAGGCTGAACTAAATGATCCCTAAAGTTCCTCTCACCTGTAAATCTATGATCCTATCTATGTAGCTTTGGGCAGCTTGCTTCATCTCTCTAATCTTGTTAAACTGTAATATGAGGAAGGTTAAGTGAAATGACTTCAAAGGACCCTTACATCTATAAACCTATGAATCTCTGATATTTCTTTGTACACTAAGAGCATTCATTTGAAAAGCTTCTTCAAGGATAGACAGTCCTTGCTCATAATATAGCTAAAATCACAGAGCCTGAAAGAGAAGCTGGGAGACATTTTGTTTTGGGGAGAAACATGACATTAAGAATTTAGAGCTTGGAGTCAAGAAGATCTGTTGCTTATTAGACATGTGATATTGGGCAAGTTACTGGGAGCCTCAGTTTCCTCTTCTGTAAAACAAAAGAGTTGAACTAGATGACCGATTGGCTCCCTTCTAGCTCCAAAGTCTTGTGATTTTGAGCTCTTCACATTCCTTGTCAATTATTTGCATCTCAGCACTGAAAATATCTATATCCAGTTATAGCATCCAACCTCCCCACATTGTGTTTGACTTGGCTTGATCCTTTCTTTCAATTGTTTTTTTTCCACTGAATACTTTAAAATTTTTTGTATTGTTGGTTTTTTCCATTAATGAATTGCTGATGGCTTCACAAAGCAAAAAAGAGCCATGGAAATGAGTTACTCTTTTTCTAATTTGGTGCAAGCCTATTCGGAGGACTTCCAAGGGAGGTAACAGCCGAAAAACAGGGTTATTAATTGCAAGCCTTTAAAAATCTCTTTGACACAAGCCATTTCCACACATAATTTATGGTATTACCAAATGTAACAGAGCATGTAATGGAGCTTTGAGCATGCTCAGATCTCCTAACATGGAGGCATTGTGTCTTCCTATATTGATGCAAATAACCTTCTTTGATTGACTGTGCAGCCTATAAAAACTACTAGCCTGGGACAGTCTCTTTCCTCTGTTTGTAGCAGGAAAGAGCAAGAGAAAGAAAGGGGGGAGGGGAAGGGAGGAAAGAGAGAGAACAAGAAAGAGAAAGGGAAGGAAAGAGAAAAAGAAGGGAGGTGGAAAGAAAGACAGACAGCTAGAGAAACAGACAGACAAACTATCCTGGTATGGCAGTTTTTAAGATGTAGTCTTTTCTGGCTATCAGTCCATCCATAGGAAAAGACAGGATTCAGAAAGTCTCTCCATTTGGAGACCTAGGCATGCTCCAAAATTCTATTATCTAAACAAAAGACAAAATTCTACAATATGATGGAATGTAGTTATCAAGTTCAAATAACAGTTTTTATTTATGAAAAAGAACAATAATTCCATAAGTTTTGACACATTCCATGGAATCACTCTCTCAAAACCATTCATTTCCTTTTTAACTACTCCCTCTAAGGATTATCCTTCCAACCTGTAATTTATTAATTTAATTGTTATATTAATATATTAATTGAATGAAAGACATCTTTCCTTCTCTTAGTCTGATCATTATCTTTTTAAATTTTTAAAAATTTGATAATAACTTTTTATTTTCAAAATACACAGGGCAACTAGGTGGCGCAGTGGATAGAGCACCAGTCCTGAAGTCAGGAGGACTTGAGTTCAAATCTGATATCAGAAACTGAACATTTCCTAGCTGTGCAACCCTGGACAAGTCACTTAACCCCAATTGCTTGGGGGGGAGAGGGGGAAGGAAATACATGCAAAGACAGTTTTCAACATTAACCCCTGCAAAATCTTAAGTTCCAAATTTCTCTCCTCTTCTCCTCCCTTCCCTTCCCTAGACAACAAGTAATCCAATATAGGTTAAACATGTGCAATTCTTCTAAACTTATTTCCATATTTATCATACCGAATAAAAAAAAATCAGATCAAAAAAGGAAAAAATGAGAAAGACAAAAAACAATCAAACAACATCAAAAAAGGTGAAAATGCTATGTTGTGATCCACATCCAGTCCCCATAGTGCTCTCTCTGGATACAGATGGCTTTTTCCATCAAAAGTCTACTGGAAATTGGCCTGAATCACCTCATCGTTAAAAAGAGCCATTTCCATCACAGTGGATCATGATCATTACCTTAATTAATTTCAAGAAGGATTTCTTCTTGAGTTGATCAGGCTTCTCCCTTTAGAGTCTCGTTAGGCCTTCAATATGAATGATTTGGAGATTTTGGAGTGGGATATTGTTTGGAAATGATACCTAAAGAAAAACTAAGAAGGTCTCTTGTTCAGATTAGAATAAGGCTATCTACTCTGGTTCAAACATCTTTGAAAAATCATAAATATGGTCCTGTTCAGATTCAACTCACTAGATGATCCACTAAAAAAAAGCTTTAGTTTTGGTTTCTCATTTGATATGAATTTAATATTTGTGTTGGGTTCAGTTTGAGGTTCAATACATTCATGCCATGTGTCCATTTGAATGCCAATTCATGGGAATGTAGAGCTAGAAAAGGTTCTTAGAGCTCAACTGTTATTTCAACTCCAAGATAAGGGATCTGGAACTCAGAAATAAGAAGGATCTTGCCCAGGGACATAGTAAATGTCAAAGCTAGGACTCAGGCCAAGATCTGTTGACTCCAGATTAGTGTTATTTCACTATATATGCTATATGATTCATTTCAAATCTCTATTCTTATATCTTTGAAGAGGGGAGGAAGGATAAGAATCAAAGTAGATGTGTGATGTCATTGAGTGAGGAATTTTCTCTTTCAGCACAATTTAGCCCCTCAACAATAACTTAAAGTCTTAGATGTCTGAGATACTGAGAGATTACCTGACTTGCTTAGAGTCCTTTTCAAGGCAGGGAGATTTGAATTTACTTCTTCCTACTCTCATTGTTCATCCACTATACCTGCTAATTCTTGTTTCTGGCATTTTAAAAATTATAAGTCTACAATGGGATATTACCACAAGACCACAAGATATAAATGTTCTGGGTTTTTTGTAATCCCCAACCTGCGCCATCTTGCTGTCACTTTAAGCTTTTTCACCTCTTCTGGGCCTCAGTTTTTATTCATTGAAAAATGAATTGGACTGACTGATGTCTGAGGTCTCTTTCAACATTAACACTAATAGCAATCGAAGTTTTGCCTTCTTGGTCTGACATTTAGAGATAAAACCTATTTTGTGTAGATGGGGAAATTAATAATGAATTTGTCTTCACAAGGTAACAAAAGGAACCCAGGTATTCTGATTTTAGATCCATTGTCCCATACTACAAAAACATGCTTTATGATAAAAAGCATTATTTCCCTAGCCATCTATTCACACAGTTCAGCTTTTCCTTTAAGATTCTGAATCTTGTTTAATAAAGCTTGTTTTCTAAAGAAACAGAAAATCATCATCATTGCTACTATCCAGAGGTACATTTTTCAAAGCACACATAGAGATTCAGATGCACAATTCCCATTATTGTTAATGGCGACCACATGGGTAAATCCCTATGTACCACTTTTGAAATGTACCCCTTGCTGTTTCCCTATTTTCCCATAATTGTGACAGATCAAGCAAATAATATAACCAATCATTTTAAGATATGCTTTTTTCTTTTTTCTCTTAGCAGATTCTGTGATTTTTTTTCTATCATGTAATGTTTTGTAAGAGGGGGGAAAATCTAAAAATTGAATCAGAGAAATAGCAATTGAGTTTTTAAAACCCAGAGGTGAAGAATTTCAAAGGCAGAAAGAACAGAGCTGAGTGAACCAGTATGATTGTAGGCATTCTTGTTTCCATGTGTGGAAGACAAGTAAATTAACCAAACAGAAAACTGAAAATACAAGCATATCCTTATAAATTCATTTTTAACTAAAGAGAGGTTGAATCCTACAGTGTTTCTCATACTGTCTTCTATAGTACCCAATTCTCTATACAATGTGAATTGTACCTCACCATTTAGCATTGTGGTAATTGTTACAATTTGACTTTTATAAGGATGTATGAGAGGCAGTGTGGTATAATGGATAAAGATCTAGCCTCATAGTCAAAAGGACCTTATATCATATGGTTGTATGACCTTGGGTATTCCCTATGAGAAAGTCTTTAGAGGAAGCCTTTCAACCTTTGGGCCTTCCCCTACACAGTTTCAGTTTTAACTCCTGCCCCATGTCTCTGCAAGGCTTTTTTCCAATGCAAGAGGTACAACTATCTCTGCTATCCATCCCCTTTTAGAGGCTAGTGCAAACATACATAGTATAGTGTAGCTATTGGATCTGAAATCAAAGGTTCTTGATCCTAATCCCAGATCTGTTACAATGGAAGGTCCAGTGCAAGGAGCATGGGACTTGAAATCAAAGAATTTGGGTTCAAATTTTGACTCTCCTATTTACTACCAGTGTGGTGCTGGAGAAGTCATAGACTGTTTCCTCATCTGTAAAATAAGAATTATGCTTTGCATATAGATCAAGAATTCTAATAGAGAATGAATCCATTGGAAAGCAAGTACTCTTTCACTTAGTCTATAACTGTCCCCAATGTCTCTGTTGTACAAATGTATAATTAAGAAAACTATTATTCTTAAGACAGGATACCTGTCATTGTACGTTTGCTTTACAAAGTGAGAGATAGAAGCAAAATTTATTTTTGCTTAAACTCACAAAGCAAGCCAGAGGGAGAGGAAATCATAAACTCCAAACATTTTAACTCAGAGTCCCCTGTCCTATTGCATCCTGACCCATATTTGCCATTTTTCATGTTCCTATTGGTCTGATCTGGTACTATAATGATCTGCATGAATTTATGCTTATTCCTGGCTTTAGAAACCAGAAATAGTGTCTATAGGAGAATGTTACAGTAGATAGAGCATTAGAGGTGAAATCAGAAGAGGTAGAATTTACTCCTGCCTAAGACATTTACAGATTATTTGACTTTTGGTGACTCAATTTCTTTCTCTGAGCTTCAATATCCTTAAAATATATGGGTTGGGGAAAAGAATCTCTAAAGGTCCTTCCAACTCTGACATTCTAAATTTCTAATTAAAATCTAGTGATAATCAAAACATTTCAGTTTAGCCATTCATTTTCATCTCTTTTCCAATCAAATTTTGTACCATGGATTACCAAAAGGAAGCAAAATTAATGCTTTGTTCTTCATCCCTCTGTAGTAGTGCTATGATTTTTATAGTAACAAAAATACAATGTCACAACCAGATTAATGATAGAATAATGCCTAAAGCATGTCTCTTCATTGATAAGAAATTTGCTATCATCTACAAAAGTACAATCCAGTTTTTGAAAACTGAAATAATTATTTGGAAATTCCCCCTTACAATGAGTCAAAAATCTGTCTCCCTGGAATTTTTCCTTGTTTTTCTATCTGGAGTTAAGCACAATAAATTTAATTCCTCCTCTACAGCAAATACATGAAGACAATGACCATGACCCCTCTAAAGCTGCCCTTCTTCAGGCTAAACATCTCCATTTCCTTCATGGAACTCCTATGTAGGATGGTGGTGATCCTTTTTCCTAGCCTTGGTGTCATTCCCTGGGTATGAACCATATTATTAATGTCCCTTCAAAAGCTTAATCCTAACCCAGAGCCAAATACATTACTTTTGATGAGAACTGACCAAGGAGGAGCTCCATGGAACTGTCACTTCCCTCATTCTAGACATTAAAGCACATTAGTTACTATTAGTGCTTGTTCAGCCTACAAATTCATTACAAATCTTAAGTCCTTTTTCAAATGAATTTCTGTCTAGCCTTATCATTGGTTGGTTCATCATTTGAACTCAAGTATAGGATTTTATATTAACCTAAATTAAATTTTAAATTTTTAGGGCAACATTCTAGCTTAAGAGATTAATGCTTCCTAATTTTGTCTTCTAACATATTGGCTAGCCTTTTCAACTTCCTGATTCTACTTATAATGGGCCATTTCTCCAAATCCTCCCAAAATATAGTTTCTTCTTTCCTGAGAACACTGGGACAATTGACCATGAGTTTCTTCTTCTCCCATTCATTTCATCTCAAACCCCCTGATATCCCAGTTCTTCTCCCTTTTTCAGGTCTTTGATGAAAAGGTGAGCCTTCTCCTTGCCAAGATCAACCCCTTTAAATATGTACATGATCCTATCCACTACCATCTTTTTCAGTAAATTGCCGCCTCTATCATCTCCTTTACAAATCATGAACTCATTCCTTTATTACTACATATATGATCATCTTTCTACATCCTTGAAAAACTTCACTAGACTGTACCATCTCCTCAAGCTATGATCTTTCATCTCTCTTGTTTTTGTCAATCAATCAATCTCCTTGTAAAAGTTGTCTACATTTATATGAACTGATGCTGAACGAAGTGAGAGAACCAGCAGAACATTGTACACATTAACCACAAGGTTGTGTAATGATCAACCATGACAGACTTAGCTTTTCTTGGCAATGGAGTGATCCAAGACAATTCTCATAGACTAGGAATAGAAAATGCCATCCATATCCAGAGGAAAAACTATGGAAACTAAAAAGTGGATCAAAACTTACTATATTTACCTTTTTTTCTTTCTCATGGTTTTTTCTCTTGTTTTTTTTTTTTTTTTACAACATGAATAATATGGAAATATATTTGAAATGATTATACACATCTAATCTATATCAGGTTGCAAGCAAAAATGGTCCAAGATTCTATCACATTATTTCTCATTTGAGTGATTTCTTTCAGTTTGTATATATAATCTATTCATCATACTGCATACAGATTGGTGACTTGAATCCAGTTAGTCCATTTAACTGCCCTTTTGCAATTGTCCACACTTGTCTTGGGTTTCAATTCCTTGTTCACCATTTTTATTTCTGTTCTTCACACTCAAGATGATTCTTTTTGGTAGAGATGGGAGGGGAAAGCAAAATAGGGGTCAAATAGTTCTGCTTTCTATCTAGAACAAAAATCTAATAAGGAGGCTGTTCCTTGCCTATTGTTGGACTACAATTTGACTTTAGTAACCCTAATTAGATGGATCTAGGATTAAGGTTTCCCACTATTTCTCCAGTACATTCAATTTCAAATGATTCCTTGTGAAGGCTACTTCATTTTACCTATGTGATATTCCTGACAGATAAAACTCTTTAGTTTCTATATCTGGTAAAATGAAGTAGTCAAACAGATCTAAGTGCCTTCCCAACTCTAAAAATTCTGTCATTCTACTCTATGAATCTTTTTTCTACAACATATAGATCTTAGCCCAAATATGAATAAAAAAGAGTGTCATTTACCAGCAACAACCCTTCTTCCTCTATTACCTAGATATCATTCAAAATCTCTTGGCCAAATGCTTTGACCCCAGTACTTTAGAGATCTGATGAGATCATGGCCTGAAGTGAGATAGCCAAGGATTTTAAACTTATTAAAAATGTATATATACAATTAAAAAATTCATCTGTAATTAATAAAAACCAAGTTGGTATTATCTTACACTAGAGAGAAAAAAGTATTTCTGAAGAAATGTTTGGCAATCAGCCCACAAAGTCATTAAAATTAAAATTCTGGGCCATGGCTGACTCAGGACTCTTAATTCACTTGCCAACTCTGCTTTGCCCAACCCCCCAGACTATGTGCTGACTCACTGCCTTTATTAGTTTTGTCCCTTAATTCCTTCTACAGGGAGAAAAAAAGGGGGGGCGGTATTGAAAATCCCATCATCATCATCTCCTTGGCATTTATGACAGCAAAAAACACAAATGGAGCAAGAGAAGACATGTTTATCTACTGCTGGGTGGGCTAGTTGACCATACCATCTTTCTAGCAATACTTTGAATCAGATTTGAAATAGTTTTCTAAAGAGACATTAAACTTTGTTATTGGTTTCTTGAAGAAATCCCTAAGGATTAGGAAACATTTATCTACCTATTACAATATTCTATTATGATTGCTTACCACGAGACTTAGTTTCTAACTACTTTAGCCTTTTATTCCTATGTGTGTAGGAGGATATTAAGAGATGTATTTCTATTATTGTTACTTGTGAATGGAAGCAATTGATGAAAAAGGATCAGGCTCATAATGGAGGATAGTTTAGCTTGTCATTTAAGGTCTTTCATAACTTGATTCCATCCTACTTTTCTGATCAATAAAAATTTCTTCTATGCCTTCTTTGTTCCAAGGTTTATGTTTAGCACTGGGGATACATAAAGATGGTATATTTCATGCTTTCAATGACCTTACAATTGAATGGAAAGGAAGCCGTGCACACAAATAACTATGGGACAATGAAGAATGAGATAAGAGCAAAGGAGAAGTGAGATATAGAGAGAGTATTATTTAAAATTTAAAGAGGGAGAGATCACTTTCATTTGGGATAGGTGGAAGAGGAAGGAAGGTCATCCAAGGCAGCAGAGATGGGGCTTCTGAGGATGGCCTAGGAGAAAGGAATAGCTTCCAATTTGATTTCCTGGTTTCTCTATTTACATTTCATTCTTTTTAAAATTTCAGACTCTCAGTATTAAAGATGAAAGCTTCATTTTGGAAGTTCTCTCTGGATGTCTTGAATATAAGAAGTTACTGGAAGTGGTAGTCACTGCATTTTATGCACATGCTGGGAAGACATGTCTGTGGTCTGACTACAATCTCTTTATAGGTATGTGGTTTTAAGCAAACTGATTTAATTCAAGTGTGAAATTCAAGAATTCAGCAAAACCCAATTATGCTCTACATGCCTTAATCTGATTAACCTTGGTATTTCATACTCTTATATTTTCAAATATATGAGAATGGAAATCTTGTGTGCTCATTGAAAAAAATTTAATTTTGTAATATAGTTATTATATATACATATATATGTACACATATGTATATTTATAAGGGTATATATGTATGTATTATATAGATTTGTACTAATGTGTGTGTGTACTAATAGCTAAGTAGCCCATTGGATAGACTTCAGGATCTGGAGTCAAATCTGGCCTTAGACATTTACTAGTTATGTGACCATGAACAAGTTACTTAACCCCATTTGCCTCAGTTTCCTCATCTGTAAAATGAGCTTGAGAAGGAAATGGCAAACTGCTCCAGTATCTCTGCCAAGAAAACCACAAATGAAGTCACAAAGAGTCAAAGACAAATGTGAGTGGGATCATAGATTTAGACTTGTAAAGAACTTGAGAGGTTATCTGGTTCAGCCCACTCAAATTACCTTCCACATGAGGAGTTTGAGGTCCAGAGAGCTTAGGCATCTTAGCCCTAGGTCATAAGTGATGAAACTGGATTCTGTACTTAGGGCTTTTCAATGCAATCTCCACTGTTTCCCTAAAATTTAATAATTTTGTTGATATAGTTACTTTCTCTGCTGATAGAAAAAGCAAAGCCTCAGATCTTCATGAATTGTTTTGGCCAGAAAATATCCTCATCTGCTGGCCAGCCCCCTAGAAGAAGCCTTTTCAAAATGAGCAAGACTGGTCCTGGGATAACAGGTGCTGGTTTATTAATGGGTCCATTCTTTTTTTGTGGATCCATTTTTTCTGTTTTTTTGAAATTTATTATTTTATTTTTTCATATACATGTAAAGATAGTTTTCAACATTCGTTTTTGTAAGACTGTATTCTAAATTTTTCTCACTCCTTCTCTTCCCTCCCCTTCCCTAAGACAGCAAGCAATCTGATATAGATTAAATATGTGCAATCCTTTTAAATGTATTTCCATATTTGTAATATTGTGCAAGAAAAATCAGACTAAAAGGGGCAAAAAAACATGAGAAAGGAAACAAACAAACAAACAAAAAAGGTGAAAATACTATACTTTGATCCACATTCAGTCTCCATAATTCTCTGGATGTGATCGTCATTTTCCATTATGGATCCGTTCTAGCTTGGTAGGACCTCCCAGAACTCACTCTCCAGTGGTCTGATCTTCAAGAAACTATCCAGGGCAACTTCAGTGGTAGCAATGGTAGTAATCCCCCATTAAAATCTTATCCCATAGCATGGAAGTGACCATACTTCTTCAAATACTGGGCCCGACTCTGTCAGGTTTAACAAAGCTAAAAAAAATCTTCAAATTCAGGCTGGACAGACAGCAGAATGAGTGTCTGCCTTCTAAGAACTAAGTGCTGAGAACCTCATTACCAGAAAGTCAACTCCCAAGTGACAGATTTTTTGTCCATGGATTCCATGAAATGTTGATGGACTTCAGTTTGTTTCTGTGGAGGGAATAATATCACCAATACAATCATGGATCTTTCCAAATATCAATGATGTTTATATATACACAAACACACGAGTGTATGTATTTATATTATGTATAGCTCTTACATACTTTTCTAAATGTTTTTGCAAAATTACCTAATATGATCCTTGTGCATTGGAAAAGGAAAATGTTGGCATTCCTATTTTCCAGAAAAGACACTAATTCTCAGAATTAAAATGACTTGTCCAAGGTCATCATTAATGGATCCCAGAAATAGTGAAGTTGAGAGCTGAACAAGCATGTCCCTGATTATAAGTCTAGTTCCCTTCCTTCTCCACGATGAAATCATTTCATGCGTGCAGTTATATGCAGACATCAAAGCTTGCAGAAATAGAAAGCTTTTCTATAAACAAATTACTACTACATAACTCAGTTCACTTTTGTTGTGGTGGCTAGTAAGAATGCTATGAGTTTATGTAATCTAGGGTAGTCACTTATTCTGAGCCTCAGCTTCCTCCTCTGTAAAATGGGGATAATAAATCCCTTTCGTACCTACCTCACAATGCTTGTAACAAGACCCAAATGAGAATATACATGCAATACTTTGGCAATTAGTAAAGTGCCGTATCAATTATTTTACTATTATAGATATACCTGATATTTTATAGTGCCATTTTTGCCCCAAGATTTCATTTTAGGTTGTATCTACACCATTTGCAAATAATTATATAAATTTACCTTCTTTAAATATAGTCTCAATGGTTAAATCATTTTTTAAAAATAGCCTTTTAAAAAAATATTTGGTCATTAATGTGAAATCAGCTAATTTTTAATGTCAAGAACTACTTGTAAGAATGCAGATCACTGCCATTCAGTTTCTAAATAGGCACATAAATGCATTAGCATTACTGTCATTTTTTACAACTCAGATGAATCTGATATGAATTCATTAGAACTGCATGAGACCATGATCTAAGAAATCTGGTGCTGTTTGGATATACTGTTCAGAAAATTCTGGGATGCCTCTATTTGCAGCCTTTGAAATAGGGGCCCGCATAGGGACATATCTCTTTTTTCCTTTTTCTTTTTCTTCTTCTTTGTTGTGGTTGTTGTTGTTGTTGCAAGGCAAATGGGTTTAAGTGATTTGCCTGGGATCACACAGCTAGGAAGTGTTAAATTGTATGAGGTTGCATTTGAACTCAGGTCCTCCTGAGACTTCAGGACCAGTGCTCTACCCACAATGCTATCTAGTTAATCCCAGCACATCTTTTTATATCAATAAAAATAGCAAGCACATATGGTGCTTTTCGTAGGGCACATTCATCAGAACAATTCTGAGAGATTAGGAGTGCAGATATTATTGAAGTCCGTCATTTTACAGATGAGAAAACTGAGACTCAGGGTTTAAGGGACTAGCCCAAGATTCATGATCAGACTTCGAACTCTTAAGTATAGAATTCTTTACATGTTACTCTGACCACCTCTTATCTCCATCATTTTCAACCCACAAATCTTCATCCTATTCTAGGGCTGTTAAGTATTACTATAGAAAATGACAAAATTAAACTACCTTAATTACCTTAACTAGTATATACTGTTTCTATTCTCAGTTGCTGAGTCCTGATCATTCTTTCTAGCTTCTATTCTAAAACTTCACAAACTACCTCTTCTTCAAAGGACTTTTCTATCTTCTTTACACTCTTGAAAGTTCCTTTTACCCTTTCCTTCAGCCATTACCACTCTATCTATCTATCTATCTATCTTTCTAGCTCTATTTATGTTTATATCTATATCTATTGATATATCTATCTAGATAAAATATGGATGATATAGACAGATAGATACAGAGATAGATCTGGAGAGTAGAAATAATAAACATAGATGATAGATTGATAGATAGAGGATTCTCAAATCTGTGATCATCAATGTTTTGATGGTGAACGTGCAGGACCAAGAGAGACATAGGGATAATGGGAGCCTACACACGTAACTTTCATTGTTTGCATTGGATTTATGACTTGGTGGGGTGATACCCCGCGGTGTTCACTTCTGGGGCAGTTGAGCAGCCCCTCCTTTTCAATGTAGTGAGTATAATCCTATTGGCCATAAAAAGTAGGAATCTGAGGCATTTAGCTGTCAATCACATGCCATACTGCCCCTACTGTTACATCCCAAGCTTTTATCTAGGAACATGTATCACCGTTCTTGGTTTAGCCCCCACATGCTTGGCCAGGCCTCCTCTTTTCCCTTCCAGATATATCGCCTCATTCATTTTCCTTCTTTGAAGATCATAATTTAAGCCCACATTTTAGATTAGTCAGTGCATAGAACAAGCTGAAGGTATAATTGCATGTAACATAGGCTAGACATTCCCTTCAGTCCCAGATTCAGCCTTTCCCAAGGCAGAAAGTTCTTTTCTTTAGACCATGTCTATAATTCTCTTGTCTTAAGTCTCCTGGCCATAGAACAGGAATTGAGGAGAGAGCAACCTTGAAATTCTGGGCCTTCTAATAAGACTGGTCTCCTCACGAAACAGCAGTGGCTATAGGCAATTAACTCCTGATAGGATTAGGGAACTCTGTGGAAAAATTGGTGATTCTCAAGGTCACAGCTACATAAGTAAACAGGAACACAAGATTGCACTTCCATGATCCCCAGAACTCTGATTCAAGATGATTCAAGGCTCATTCCCCTGCCTCTTGCTTCAGCACTAGCATCCCCTGGGCCCAGCTCGGATGCCCCAGATGCCAATTCTTACAGGGCATTGCCTGTCATAAATGTGATACCAAGACTGGAAGCGGTGGAACTATAATACTTACTACACTGAGAAGGGGTGCTGCTCAACTGCCCCAGATACTAAAACTCCTAAGTATCACGGATCACCTATCTAATCTCCCACTTTGTCATTATGTCTCTCCAAGTCCCTCTTTTACTTTCAAAATTCCATGTAAAAGTGCATCTTCACTGCAGTCAACTCAATCTAATAAAAGTCCCAAGTTGAGGCAATGTATAAATTTTGTTCCCTTGTCCAGATCTCATTCCAGCAGAGTATAGCCCTATCCTGTATACACAGAAATTTACAGATTCTTTGTCTTCAAGTTCCTAATTAAGAAGTGATAACACTGGGGGAGAAATTATGACAGAGTATGGAAGGGTCCATCTCTAGTCACTGATATAGGTATTACATGTATATTTTTTGGTTCTGTAATTTTATATAACTTTCTTATCATGTTTTAATATGTATTTTTATTAGTTATTTGTTATCTGTCTACTTTTTGCCTGGATAAACTTGGTCTCCAGCCCTTCATTAAAATTATCAAGTCTCTGGATAGTGCCAAAATGCATAAGGTAAGTTAATTCTTTTTTTAAACCATAGAATATTCTATGCTTATCTTTAAAGGTTTCTTATAAAGTCCCTTATTTATGAAACTATTATTAGTTATTTTTATGTCTCAATTACTAAGTACTCTATAGTACTGTACCTATAAACTCTGAGAAATAAATAGTTTGAGCATCATGTTCATTTTGATGATGTTAGTCCTTTTATTTCATTAGAAAGAAATCCATATTGTTTAACTTATATTGGATTGCTTGCTATCTTGGAGAGAAGGAGGGGGTCGAGAGGGAGAAAAATTTGGAACACAGGGTTTTGCAATGGTGAATGAATGCTGAAAACTATCTTTGCATGTATTTAGAAAAATAAAATACTAGAATAATAATTTTAAAAAAGAAAAAAAAGAGCTCCACATTGTCTTACTTCCAAATTTGCATTCTTGGCTCAGGTTAAATTTTATTCTTATCACTTAAAATGGAATGAACCACTATGGAAAGCTTAAGGTATTATATCTAATACAAGCTATTTTAAGTAATTCTTGTTTGATATCTGGCTAAAGACATTGGTGGCTTTTGTCTGTGGGACTGAACCAGGAAAGGTCCAGCAGTGCCCTATGCAGATACTGGATAGAGTTGTAAAGGTGACTAGTTGTCATAGACCCATCTATGTCATAATGAGCTCACACAGCCATGGCTATAAAACTCTGGAAAGGATATACAAATGTTTCTGATTATCTTGGTGTTGGCTAGCCTTCTTAGCATTTGATGAATGTTTTCTGAGAAGTGGTTCTCAGCCTTGTTTCTCTAGGACCCTTGTCCTCTTCTGTCTAGTGATTGGCTCTTCCTTTTCTTGGGGTGTTTGTGTTGGGGTGCATTCTTCTCCCTTTCAGGGATCCCTGTATCTTTTGTGTCTCCAGCAGAGTGTATTTCACTTGTTTAAGAGCATATTTCCTTCAATAATTAATTTCTGAATTTTTAGCCGCCTCCTGTCCCTTTTGATTTATGAACGAATTCTAGATCACACACTATGATGTTACGTCTTTCCTATGTTTACATACCTCAGAGGTCTAGTTCAAAAATCAATGAAAAAAATGTCTGTAAAGTACTTCAAAAAATGTACCATAAAGCACAGAGTTACATTATAGACATAAGAAAGAAAAAAATCCTCTGATACACTAACATGCATCTTGGAGGCCAAGCTGTTAGCATATTTAAAAAGGCAGAGCAATTATTCTGTGGAACAAAAGAAGGAACAGCTGCTGCTGAGATTTCCTGTAGGAAGTAAATAAAAACTATTACAGTATTATACTAATTTCAGAACTATATGTGTTGGGAGGAAGGAGGACAAAAGAGTTGGATAAAACCTCTTTGTGTCATGGTCATGCAACTCCAAGAGAATGCTGCCTCTTGTGACCCAAGTTCAGTCCTGGAGAAGCTTGTGCATTATAATGCAAAGTCATTTTGGGAGGAAGAACACTTAACATCTGGAGAAATAAGAAAAGTTCTTGAGAGGGTGGCACTTAGAACTGGGCCTTGAGAAGAGCTGGAGAATCCAAGAACCAAAAGTGAGGAGGGAGATAATTCCCAGTATAGGGGACAGTTCGTGCCAAATTTTCTGTGTATCTTTCTCTTTTTGTCTTATTTGTGTTTCTCTGTGTATGTGATATAAGCCTGAGAAAGTCTTATGCATTGCTTTATTCCATGATTATGCCTGAGGTCTTGAACAAAAAGCTGAATGTAAAAGAAACGGTATTTTAAGAGAGAGGTGGCAATGACTCTGTGCTATGAGATTGGCAGCAACTACTATATTCATAACACTTTCTAAGCCTCTCCTAATTCTCTGGGACAAAGATGCAGGAATCCTTACAGTTTAAAGTAGTATGAATCTGACTCAGTGTCATAGACTTTCAGCAGGCAGTCCTGCTAAAGATTTCCTAAAGAAAGAGGAGATTGCTCCCCTCCACCCATGAGACAACAAAGAGATTCTTCTACTCAGTGGTCCTTTGGGGAGCCTACTAAGTAGAAATCAGTTGAAAAATAATATTTTTTCAAATACTTGAAGATAGTTATCATAGGGTCCCCATGTCCAAGATAACAGTTCTCAAAAATTGTGAAATTATGTCAACAAAAAATACAAAGTTCTTATGCAAGTAGTCATTAACCAACTTTTTTTTTTTAAATAAAGAACATGTAAGCAAAGAATGAATGCAAAGACAGGTGATCCTCTAAGAAAAGTAACAAGAGTAGCAAAGCTTATGTATGAAATAATGATAGATGCTGGCCAACAAAATTTTTTTTGAGGCAATTAGGATTAAGTGACTTGTCCAGGGTCACACAACTAGGATGTGTTAAGTGTCTGAGGCCATTTGAACTTAGGTCCTCCTGACTTCAGGGCTAGTGCTCTATCCATTACACGACCTGGTTACCCCCAAATAAGCTTTTTTTAAAGTGAGCTTTTTAAAGTCACATTGGCTTAAATGGAAGATCAAAAAAGAATTCAGGATGGATGTAATGATGATCATAAACTCTACAAGGAAATAAGAGTTATTCCCATTTCTCATTTTGATTCTGTTTTCATAGTCAACAAAAATAATCTTGATCTGACAAGAAGAGAACAAAAATAGTTAACAGATCATTGAGACCCAAAATATGTGTGTGTATGTGTATAATGGGCAAATATATGGATATAATAGGTATATACATACATATACAAGCATGTTTATACATATATAAAAACATGTATATATACATATACACATATATAAAAGCACATTTGATTATCTTCAGTAAATTCAAGAAGGAATTGCAAATATGATTCTTGAGCAGTGGCTGGCATCTCTATGTGTCTTGCTAAGATTGTAGATATATATATACACACACACACACGTGTGTGTGTGTGTGTGTGTGTGTGTGTGTATGAAAGCATGTTTGAATTTCTTTAGTGAGTTCAGGAAATAACTACAGATATGATTCTTGAACAGTGGCTGGCATTTGTATATGTCTTGTCCTTACATCTTTAAAAAAAATTCATAGAGAATGGAAGTACTTCTCCCTGGAACCAGAATTAGGCAACTCTCTTAGTTTTTTAAGAGTAGAAGAAGAAAAGAATATATATATATATATATATATAAAACTTAACTTCAATTTCTGGCACAATTCTGGAATGTCTTTATGATGAGGATATACAGTGCACACACCAAATATCTCATCTTATGTGACTGTGCAGCTTTCCCATGTAGAGTCTGAAGAGCCTGATTCTGAGACAATCATGAAGAAGTTTAATGGAAGGGTCCTGGAGAGACTAGGGAGCAAGCATATATAGTGTGCTAGTGGTTCTGGTCTCTAACCATGTGATATGGAGCTGCTTGTTGTCTGTCCTTCATTCTGGAAGAGGACCAGGACATCCGGGGGGAGGGGGGGAGGAGGGGGGAGGGGAGGGGAGGGAGGATGCCGTGACATGCACGTGAATTGGATTGAAATGGGGCAGGGCTGTGCAAGGTCACCTGTCACCCTTGCCCCTCCAGAACATCTGGGTCCAGTGGTCAGAGAGAGATCAGGATGACTGTAGTCGGCCATGGATGCAGTGGGAGGTCTTGGGCTTTTTAAAAAACTAAGGTCTTCAACAGGTCTCCTTTTGACTGAGGCTGCACCATTCAATGATTAAGTCTAGGGAGCAATTGAGAAGCCTTTGTTCATTAGGTACTTCATCTGGACTGGGGTATTCTCAAAAAGGCTCAGCTGTACTTAAGGTTAGACTCCTTCATTCAGAGTGTCTGGTGAGAATCAGCAAACTTGGTTATGCTGCCATAGACAGACAATGTCAGTTGCCCAAGGACCAGCCTAGCTAAATTGAGAGATTCTCATAACTAATGGGTTAACCAATAGATGAGTTGTTTGGTATTCTGTTAAATCAAAAAAAAAATAATGCTTACTCCTATATGGACTTTTCTAGGTATTACGATTGTCAAATGATGGAATGGCAGGGAAAAAATCAGAATAGTTAAGAATCACAGTTCTTTCATAATGCAGCTAGGTGGCTCAGTAAATAAAGCCCTAATCTAAGTTCAAATCTGACTTCAGACATGTCTATGTGGCCGCAGGCAAGTCATTTAACCTGTTTACCTCACTTTCCCCATCTATAAAATAGGGATAATAGTAACATCTGCTTCCAAGTGTGTGAGTCAAATGGGATCATATTTGTAAAGTACTTAGCACAATGCCTGGCATATATTAGCTATTCTTGTAATCATTATTATAAAACATTTGTTCTTTTATGGAGTAATGACACACAAAAGGGAACAATAAATTGGCAGGATTGATTTTAGCCTGTGCCTAAAGACAAATTTATTTATTTATTATTTGCTTTGTGAGACACTTAGTCATCTAATCTTATTGTGCTTATGACATTTAATAAAAACATATCTTAATATCAATGTATATGACAAAGGAGAAAGAGTGGGTAGAGAAATTTTATGAGGAGCTCAACAAGATCTTCTAAACCATATACATATATATGTTGCTAAAATGTGAAAAAAGTCACAGAGATATATGGAAAATGTGATTTGAGATTAAGAAATGAAAAAAGTCAGACTTGAAAATTCAGAAGCCTCCTGAATATATATATATAATATATCATAGATATTTTCTCCAAAAAGATATAAAGAATATTGAATGACATTGAGTAAGAATGAAATTGATCATCTTAACATGAAAGTCATATTAAAATAATCTGCATGCTGTTAGAACTTTGCCTCCTTAGAGCAAAGGTCAAAATCAGTACTAACTTGGGAGACAAAGAAAGATACAATATATAAATTATAAAACCTCTGATTGGATCAATTCAAAAAAACTATTGACTTCAAATAGAAATAGATGAAGGTAGAAATGGATAATTTGATTTTCATCAATGTTATAAGAAAAGATATATATTGTATGACCCTGGGCCAATCATTTAATCCCGGTTGTTTCCCCCAAAAAAGGAAATGATTTATAATATAAAGCATTCACCACAATGAAAAAGCTAAAAAAAAGGTCTAAAAAATGTTTCAACAAATAACAAATTTTCTTCCCAAGGCTAGAACAATGGCAACCAAGACAATATTTGTTTTTAGTACATACTCCTTGAAAAACATTACAGAAAAGAAAAAAAAAAGAGAGATAAGATTCTAAATGGTTTTACTTCACAAAACCAAGAGTGATAGAAGGAAGATAAATTCAGACATTCTTAAAGTGTGGTCTAAATAAACCATAGATTATTCCAAGAGAATTTTTAGGTAAACTGGAAGAAGAATAAAAAATAGATCATTCTCTACCCCAGCCATCTTGATCTTCTGACCTTTCACTGCTGTACTCTATGGACAGGACTTTCAAAGACTGAATACTGGAGAAGTTAAGCTAACTTTGAATGCTGACATTAACACCATGCTATACTGGTTGATAGTAGTCCATGATGTCTAGCCGTTCTAGACCCTACTATGTTTCTGTCTGGCCACCTTTTGACCATCTGCCTTGCTGTCCCTCCTCTTTCTTTCTCTATACTCCAGGAACTAATATTCAAATCATCATTTCTGGAAAGGTCATGTCAATTGAAAAGCCATTTGTGTTACTCATCTCCAAATCAAAATACCTTTCCCTCGCTAATAGTCCTATATATGTTGTGTACTTCATTAGACTGTAATCTTTTTGAAGTCAGGAACTGCTTCACTTTTGTATTTGTACCCCAAATCTTTAGTATAGTATTTGGCACATTGGAGGTGTTTAATTAGATTTGATTCATTCATTCATACTTTTAGTAATGAAATGGCCCATATTAAAAGCATTCATCAATTCAACAATAGAATAGATTTGTGATTTTTATAGTGATCTCACTCATAATCATGAAACCACTGCATTTGAATCATAACATTTTAGTTCCTAATATGCTACAAAATATGAAGAAGAAGAAACAATGCTTTAGAAAATTAAGTCAGAAGGAATAAATGGACCAAATCAAGAACATAAAGAAGAAATGCACATGGGAGATGGTAACTCAAAAAAGAAATCTGACTGAGAGTGCAGAGACAGGAAATTTGATGACTCAGCAATGAACTCCAAGATTGACTTATATTATCTTGTCCCTTGACAGCCTGAGAAATCTGACAGATATGTTTGTTCAGCTGGATGGTAGACTTATGAAATCAGAGGAAAGGGTAAACGTGTGAGAAAGAGAAGCAGGGAGAATAGGCAACCAATCCTGGTAGAGTGTATTCCAGAGCAGATCAAAATATTCTAGTGCTGATCAAGCTATATTGTATGGTTTTGATATAGGAGCCCAGATTACCTATCCAATCAGTATTTCTGGGTTTGGGCTAAGGTTGAAAAAAGAGAGCCTATGCAAAAGAAACTTCTCCATCTATGCTCTTTTGTCTTGATCAACTCCATAGATTCAATGATCAGATCTGGGCTGATGATTCTTAATTGACTTATCTATCCCTTCTTTCTCTTGACCTACAGTCTTCAATTCCAGTTGTTTAGTGGATATTTCAGACTCAAATATCTTAAATATATTAGTATGTCAAAACTGAACTTATTACATTTTCTGCCCAAACTTTCCCTCTTTCCATACTTTCCTATTGTCAAGTACATTTGACTTTGAGGCACTTAGGTTTTCAACCTAGATGACATCCTTGACTCATTCATCCAATAATACAATCAATTGTGAAATCCCCTTCAATTCTACTGTCTTCCCTTATTATCTCCAGTTATCATCAGTGCATTTTATTTGCACAGAATTGTTGTGATATGGGAGCCACCTGCCAGTGGCTGCTGGAAATCTAACTCACACGTAGAATGAATTTCTTCATGTGAGAGGATAGTGATGATACAAGGAGACTGAGAGGCAGTTGTTGTTCTCTGACCTCTTTCCTCTTCCCTCTTGCCTCCAATTTATTTCATTCCCAATCCACAAAGAACATCTGCATTAGTAAAGGCTGTTTTGCAACTCCTTCAAGTGTTATGATTCACAGCTGTGGAGGCTCTCGTAAAATTGACCTGTTCCTTCATTTAGGCATGGTCCTTAACAATTCCCCATTTTTTGTTTTATTAAAACACAATTATTTCCCCCCCACAGCATAGTCAATAAGTTTATGCATTAGCTGTTATCTAAGACCACATGCTAAGATATCTGAATCCCCATGTTAGGGAATGCAAACAGCACTATCACCTCTGGATGGTTGTAGGGTGAGATATTATAGCAGGTGTTAAATCTTGTGAGATGTCATGGAGGCAAAGTTTCAAACAGAGAAGAGGACTATAGTCAGAACAAGCATTTTTCATAAGTCTCTCATCAGTCTCCTGGCTTGGCCCTTTGATGTATTGGCCCATTTAATTACCCCAACTAAAAGAGTCTTATTGGGTCTCTTTGCCTTTTCCTTCCCTGTGGGTTACCAAAGGAATTCTGGGAAGATCCTATTCATAGCACTCTCAAGTGCTACTGCTTCTTTATTTCTTATATTTCTGGTGTCCCACATTGGGCGCCATATGTTGTGTCCTGCTTTCTAGTCCTCTCATCCCTTAAATACCTTGGTATGTTTACATCATTACAGCACACTAAGTATGTGCCAACTAGAGAACCATTATATTATCACATCACACTGAATAAGTGCTAACTATAGTAGCATTACATCACCACAGCAGTCTGCATATGTGTTAATTATAAGCACCCTGCTATTGATATGTAAATGCATCTTTATTGTAAGTATCCCTTGCTTCAAGTAGAACACAGGTGGTCATGCCCTCCTTAACAAAGGAAGGATGAGAACACCAAAGGGAGATGGAGAGCCAAACCAAACATTGTCAGCACGTTACTTCGGGGGATGAAGGGTTTTATACCTACCCAGACTTCCCCCACTATCTGCAGCCCTCTACACAGAATCATTTGCACATTGTCTCCTCTGTTAAATGAGGAGTTCCTTCAGAGCAGGGACTGGCTTTTGCCTCTCTTTGTAACTTCCATTCATTAGTATGATACTAATGCACTTAATTAATAGTTCAATTAATTTAATAATTAATTTGCTTAATTAATATTTATTGACTAATCCCTAACTAATCCCTGTCTTAGACAAATATGTGAATTCAGGAATACCATCAAAGGACAGTGATGAGAAGATTCCAACTAGATTTGGTTCTATGTTATTTATGTGACACACATATTTTCTGAATTCTTATTAGATTGTTATGAGAAAGAGGGTTCAGAGATGGAGTAAGAGGAAGTGACCCAGAATTAGATCCAGTTATTGAGCTTATTCATAAAAAATCATGTAGATAGTTCTCTCAGATCAAATTCACAGAAAAGGTTACATCATCTCCACTCATATCCCCTCTGGGTTGTTCTCTACATCTTGAAGCATGGGATCCAAAAATGGACTACTATGTTCATCTGACTATATCAACTCTTTGCTAACTGACTCAATAAGCTTTCTTATCTTAGTGCTCTCTCTCAGCTGACAGTGCAGATCAACTGCTTATTGGTCAAAGGATATACAGAAGACCAATGTATCATTTTTTTTTACCCAGAATCCCCATTCTCTGGAATACACAGAAGCACAGCTATCTTTGGAACATGAACTAACTAGAACATGTAGTTGGGTAGGACTGTCCTGGCTGGGACAACCTAAGGGCATACAATAAGCAGCATGACTATTAAGCACAAATACATTAATTAGTAACAGTGCCAGAGAATAATGAAATTAAGGGTCAGAGATTACAACAAAGAAAAACATCAAAACTAGACCAATTACAGCAGTGGGATCAAGAATCATAAACCCTAGCTTCTGTAAGCAATGTCAGGGATGCAAAGTGAGACAAGACGCAGAATAATTCAAAGCATCAAAAGCAACAGTGCCAGTTTGTGATATGGTTCACATTGTAGGCTTATAGCCTCTGGTCTCTGAGCTGTAGTCTGTCTGCCTTCCTGCCTCAGAAAGAAGGAAGGAAAGAAGTATTTATCAGGTACCTTAACAAATATTATCTCATTTATTCTTCACAACAAATTGGATGGTGGATGTTAGTATTAATCCCATTTTACAGTTGAAGAAACTTAAGGCAAACAGAAGTTAAATGATTTGCCCAGAATCACCCAGCTAGTAAGTATTTGAGATTGGAGTCTTCCTGATCCTAATCCCAGATAAAGTGAGCACTTTACTCACTCCATTATACAATCCCAAGGCCTCAGAATGCCAGCATAGAATAATTTAGAAGCCAAGATCACACATAACAAGTATAGTAAGAGTTCCTTAAAGCTTTACCACTCACCCTCCCTTTCACCTACCCAATACTCACAAGGGCTAGCCCAACCTGACCAGTCATACCAGCACTAAAGGCAAGAAAAAGTTGTCTTCAAAACTTACTGGATCTGGAGGGATCTACTGATTTTCACCTCTAGCACATAGACTTATCAGAACTCTTTGCCCTTCGCTTGTTATTATACTATGCTGCACAGCCCCAACTGATTTTTTTCATCCCATATTTCTACTAATATGACTGCCTTGTAAGTGTTCCCAGGTACTGTGGTCTAACCAGTACTACAGTATGGACATTGTCTATCCATTTCCATACTTGGTCACTAGATTGTATATCCTCTCTAAAGAATTAGATCAGTAATTTATCTGTCATTCATTGGTCATTTAGGATTTCCTTCATTTCTTATTCTTTCTATGACCCAATTTATCTGGGCTGGTTATCCCCGCTATTATTGTAGGAATTCTGGAGGATATGAAAGTTAAAGTAAGAGGTATAAAATCCGGAATGAATTTTCTAGAGACTAGTAGCTCCATTTCATGTTAGTGATTCAACCATTGAATGATGGTAAAGGGTCCTAAGCCACATTCATCAAGCCCTTGGCAGGGCTTTCATTATGCTAAGTCCATGCATGCATGTATATATGCATATATACATATGTGTGTGTTCTAATTAAATCTGACCACCTAGTTACTGCAAAAGATCATCTGTCCAGAACCTGCTATCAGCCCACTTTTTCTGTGATACTTATAAAATCCACATACTGCTGCTTAGTGTAAAGACCATGAGATATTTTAGACACTTTATTAGTAGCAATCCAAATGGGCTTATTGGCATATTCATTATATATCAATGGAGAACAAGATCTTGAATTTTTCACCAGGGGATGCTCTCTTGAACCCCAGCCCAGTGGCTACCTCAGGTACTTTCTGACACATGCCAGAGGGGTGGGTTCCAAGAGCCTGTATCACCACTGGTTGAGAGAGTGTTCAACTTGAAACATCTACAACCATCTCCCTACCCACCTCACCCCCAAACACTGCCATCTAACTATGTGGCTTCAAGTGCTGGTGCTGGCCAGGTTTAAAATTTGATAAAGGGAGTGACATGAAGTATTATACAAAAACATTTAAAATAAGAAGCTTATGGCCAGTCCCTATTCTGATATAGAGTCTCCCCTTCCAGCTTATTAATCCCCAACACTCATAGATCACAAGTACTTAGCATAATGTGGCCACATTGAACATAATTAAAATAATAGGAAAAATGTTATGAGTATTCCTACTTGGAGCCTTCCTCTTCCAATTATCTCCAAATCTCCTCCATTACCTTTATCTCTTTGGGGTATTAAGTGAAATATCCCTGAATCACTCTTGAAAGTCATAGAAAATTTTACAGAAGGTTTTATATATCTGGGAGTTAGATGTGTTGTGGGGTTGGACATTGTAAGCAAGGGAAAGAGAATAAAATATGTTGGGAATGAGTTGTCTGTTCCCAATATCTCACCATTCTTCAAAAAAGCTATTAGTCTTAGCCATTCTAGTTTCATCTTTGTCCTGGAATCTGACTTGACTTCCAGTCCTATATATTGAGAGACACATTGATCATAGTCTCACTTTCTCCTACTAAGAGATAGAATGAGGGCTACCACAGTCTGACTGCTCTAATCCCAAAATGACCTTCAGCTCACTTACAAATCAATCATAGTCTCTAGCACCGAGGGCAGCTTCTGAGTATGCCAGGTCCCTAAATGGCAAACAGGAATTCCTGAAGTTCAAAGATCCACCTAATTTGCAGTGGGTGCCTGGTCTTTGTACTGAACTTGGCAGCCAAGAAGGAATTCTCAAAAGCAGTGAAAAAAGGGAACTCCAGACCCTCTCTCATCTTTTTCCCATTCTCTTATGCCACTTCGTTTTTCCATTTTGAGCATTCTGAGGACAGTCTTTCCCTGTGTCACAGGGGCCCTGCTTCCCTTTGCAGGGACCCCTGGTGTCCCTGAGGTCCCCACGGTGATGAAATGGCACTGCTGAAACATCTGCTCCACCATGATTAGATGAGCCCCTGCAGGGGGTGTACAGAGGCCCATCTGTGGGATGTGTTGTTCCTGTACTGCTAGGACAATCACTATGTTTCTGAGATGTCTATTAAACAAAGCCAGAGGGTATTATACTCATGTGCATCCCAGAAGAGGGATTGCCTAAACAACACATGTATCACATAAATGCGAGCACATTCTGCCGAAGACAATTACTGTTTCCAGTTTTCCCAAATGTAGCAGTGCAAGAACACTTTTATCTCCCAGCAAAACTTGGCTGCTGGTCTTTGGATTGGCATACTATTGTAAGAAGTATGGAATTCCTCATCTTAGCTAGAAGCCCTTCCAGAATTTGGCCACAAACTGCGTCACCAACGGAAAGCCTCTGTTGCTCAATTCTTAATTTTTTAAGAAGACCTAAGCTATTTGGGGTATTGGGGGCCACTTGGGACACAGAGTCAGATGGCACGTTTGTGAGAAGTGGTCCAGATGAAAGTGTGTTAATCTATCCCTTCTTGGAACCAGGGTTAGAAAGGAGGCAGTTAACACTGCATGGATTGAAACTCATGGCTTTCAGAAGGATTTTTGTTAGGCTAGCATCTGCCAAATAATCCATCATATAGCACAGAGGGCTATATGATCAGCTGAGACATTAATAGTTATGGCAGATCAAATCTTCCACTTCTCCACCTAGTAAGACATGTTGGTGAATCTAGCTGCATGTCTTACTCTTGGCACTGTGGGGATGCCACTGGCTTTCCATGGATATACTGGGGCTTTGGCTAATCCCAACCTTTAATTATGTCTGTACCTCCCCTAGTCATAAATGTTTGTGGTCACCTGACGTGGATTCCCTTGAGTCCACTCCAGAACAATTTATTGATCTTTCAGGGTATTCTTGATCCCTGGCACATAAATTATAAAGAGGAGAGAGTGCTGGTTTTGTCATCAAAAGATCTAAATTCAAAACCCAGCTCTTTGACTTAGTACTTGGGTGACTTTGGGCAAGTCTCAGTTTCCTAATCTATAAAATGAAAAGATTGGACTAAATGGATTTTAAGGGCCTTACAGTTCTAAATGCTCAGCATGTATCTCCCCCACCCCAATAACCACTCTCACAGGATACATTAGAACTGACCCTGAGTATAGACTTTCCCACCTAAGCAGATGCTGTTACTATATATTTTCAGAGCTACCTTAATTGACAAAGATTCCCCATCCTTTTAACATCATTTATTCCTGTTAGGGAATATGCTCCACGATAAAATGCTTGGGATGCTCAGAAACTGGAACAATAATGTCTTTTTCTTTAAGTTTTAAAGTTTTTTTTAAAAGTTAGGCAAGTTCAGTTCCAATCCAATTTCTTATGATGAAGAGAGCCATCTGCACCCAGAGAAAGGACTGTGGGAATTGAGTGTGGATCACAACATAGTATTTTCATTCTTTTTGTTGTTTGCAGGCATTTTGTTTTCTTTCTCATTTTTTCCTTTTTGATCAGGCTTTTCTTGTGCAGCATGATAATTGTAGAAATATGTATAGAAGAGTTGCACATGTTTAACATATATTGAATTGCTTGCAGGCTAAGAGAGAGGATGAGGGGAAGGAAGGGAAAAAATGGGAACATAAGATTTTGCAAGGGTGAATGTTAAAAACGATCTATGCATATGTTTTGAAAATAAAAAGCTTTAATAATAATAATAATAATAATAAAGTAAAGCAAAATCACACAGCTAGTTAGTGTTGTCTGAGTCAAATTTGAACTCAGATCCTCCTACACCATTTAACGCTCCTAAGTCCTTTTTCAAGGCTTGGAAGATCCCTTCACGTTACAAGGACCAGAAGAATTTAGCCTTTTTCTGTTAAAGTAAGGAACTTCAGTGATATAATAGCTAGCATTTATGTAGCATTTGAAGGTTTGCAAAGTGCTTTACATGAGTTAACTCACTTGCTCCTCACAAAAACCCTATGAGATGTGTTTACAGATAAGAAAACTGAGGCAGTGGTTAAGTGACTTGATCAGGGTCACAGAGCTAAGAAGCCAGTAAGGCAAAATTCAAACTCAGATCTTCCTGATTCCAAATCTCATGCCCTATCTACCATACCACGTAGCTGTCTCCAGTATCAATAGAGTAAAAAATATTGACAAAAATTCACATTTCCCAGGAGATGTTGTAAGAGCTTCGAATCAGAAAGTGCTACCCAGGGATAGCTAGATGGTACAGTAGATAGAGCTGAGGAATCAGAAAGACCTGAGTTTAAATGTGGCCTCAGACACTTGACACTTATTAGATGACACACAGATTTTCAGCAAATCACTTAACCCTGATTGCCTCAAAAAAGAGAAAGTGCTGCCCAACTCTTTATGACCTGAACATGGTCTAGATCCATTTTCAACTCACCTGTGGAATCAATTTAATATTTATTAAGCACCTACTATATGCAAACCATTGTGCTAGGTGATGAGCATACAAACAGTTTTGGAGTGGGGTAAGATAGAATATATATACAAACAAGAATAATACAAAGTAATCTGAGGATGGGAGGGAATATTAATTAGGGGAGGAAGTGAAGAAAGATTTTATAGAAGTGGTACCTGCTGTATCCCAAAGAGATCATAAAAAAGGGAAAAGAACTCAAATGTGCAAAAATGTTTGTAGTAGTCCTTTTTGTAGTGGCAAGAAAGTGAGTGGATGTCCATCAGGGAATGGCTGAATAAATT
This sequence comes from Antechinus flavipes, assembly GCF_016432865.1. NCBI lineage: Eukaryota > Metazoa > Chordata > Mammalia > Dasyuromorphia > Dasyuridae > Antechinus > Antechinus flavipes. Next base: position 194,821,925 of record NC_067403.1, on the reverse strand, counting down.
ATTATATACAAATGTAATGGAATATTATTGTTCTATAAGAAATGATCAGCAGGGTGATTTCAGAGAGGCCTGGAGAGACTTACAGGAACTGATGCTGAGTGAAATGAACAGAACCAAGAGAACATTGCACATAGCAGCAACAAGACTATATGATGATCAATTCTGATGGACGTAGCTCTTTTCAGCAATAAAGTGATTCAGACCAGTTCCAATGGTCTTGTGATGAAGAGAGCCATTTCATCCAGAGAGAGGATTGTGGGGACTGAATGTGGATCACAACATAATATTTTCATCATTTTTGTTGTTGTTCTTTGCTTGCTTTTTTTCTCATTTTCCCCCTTTGATCTGATTTTTCTTGTGCAGCATGATAAATGAATATATTAAAATGTCATCTTTCCCACAATAAGTTGATCCAAATATCAACAAAAATATCATCAATGAAATATTGAAATGCTTCTGGGCATTGGCTAGCACAAAGGATATAATCCATTATTCAGTGTATAAATCAAGTATTTAAGGCTATTTTCCATTCTTTCCTGGCCTTATTTCTCTTGTAAGCATCCCATAAATCTTGCTTAATATAAATTCAGACCTCCTGTAGTCTCCCTAGGAGGTAAGAAATGAGGAGTGGTGGCTAGCAGTTCCTATTATAGCTTTAGGCATCCTGGAATTTGTGTTTACCTTTTTCCAATGGTATTTTATTTTTCCAGATACATGAAGAGATTGTCTTCAGTATTTACATTTGCAAAATCTTGGTCTCCATTGTAGATTTTTCTCCTTTTCCTCCCTATACCTCCTCTCTAAGAAAGCAAGCAATGTGATAAAGGTTAAATGTGTGCAATTCTTCTAAATATATTTCCATATTCATCATGCTGAACAAAAAAAAAAATCAGATCCAAAGGGAAAAAAACCACAAGAAACAGTGCAGGGATCAAGCAAACACAATAAAAAAAAGGTAAAATATTACATTTTGATCCACATTCAGTTCCCATGGTTCTCACTGGATGCAGATATCTCTTTCCATCACAAGTCTATCGGAAATGCCTTGAATCAACTCATTGTTGAAAAGACTAAATCTATCACACTTGATAATTACATAATCTTGTTGTTACTATGTACAATGTTCTGCTCACTTCACCAGTTCATGTAAGTCTTTCCAGGCTTTTCTGAAATCATCCTACTGATCATTTCTTACAGAACAATAATATTCCACAATATTCATATACCATAACTCATTCAGTCAGTCCCCAACTGAGGGGCATCCACTCAACTTCCAATTTCTTCCAGAAAAAAAGGGCTGCTACAAATGTTTTTGCACATTCCCCTTTTCTTGGGGACAAAACAGAGCAAAGCTGATGATGATTGTAATGGTTGAATTAGGTAAGCCCTTTGTTCATAGTTTTCAGAATATAAGCACCCAGGGTTTTCCTTTTGTTCATTTAGGAGGAGGATGACCCAGGAGTGGCACCCATGAGTCCGTCAAATACCCATTGGGATTACAAATGATTGGTTTTTTTTTTTTTTAACTAAACAAATTGAACAAGTGCTAGCACTCTGCTACTCTCTAGGATTCCTAGAAAAGGGAGGATTTCCTTCACTTAGTCCTTGGAATTTCTTGGAACTTGGACTTCTGCATAGGCTCTCTCTGTGGTATTGAATCAGGAGATCCAGATCGCTACTCCCCACTCCAAGCCCCCAGTCAACCCTCTCCTGAAAATCTCAATCAGTACTGACAATCACAATCACAATCAGCCCTGCCTAAAATATCTGCAAGCCTCTGAAATCCATTTGTGGATTAAATTAATCAGCCATTCCTCTGCCTTACTGCTAACATCAAGGTTGGGACATCCACTCTTCCTCTGCATATATCCAAAAATACCAGAAACTCATGTGTACCATGGGTGATTTTCTGACAATAAATTTCATTAAGGATGTATTTCTCCCTAGTCTCTCTATGACAGATGACTGTGTTAAGTGATTTATCCATACATAAATACATACTAGAAAGTGTCAGAATTCTTTTTTGAACTCAGGTCTTCCTGACTCCAAGCCTAGCACTCTATCTACTATGCTACCTATTCACCCTTAAAACAAAAACAAAGAAGTACTGCCCAATCAAGTGCGCTTCCCCCTAGTCTCCCAATGTCAAATAACACCCATGTCAGATCTGTTGCAAAGGTACAAGGATGAATCCTAAAGGCCAATTCTTCTGGCCAAGGAAAGTTGAATGTATCTCATTACATTATCTCTAAAAGAGATGCAGATGCTACAGCAAGGATTACAAGGGCCTGATGGGGAGAAATTATCAGTCATTTGCAAGATCCATTCTTGAAAGTGCAATTGTTGCCTGCAATTTGTGAAGGTTTTCCCAATCTCTTTACTATCTGTACTAGATCATTCAAGACATCCTTCTTCAAGAGCACAGAGATTCCATACAATACAGAATCTTCTACCCTTTGCCTGTGGCAAATTCTGATCTAAATTTTGTATCTTCCTCAGTGCCCAGCTCGGTGCTTAAGGAGAGTGTGTTGAATGAATGCCTGAAGGAAGTATAGAGCCACCCACAGATCCACAAATCACTCCACTACAGCTCATCTAAGGCCACAGACCACTAATGATTATTTAACCAATTTCAAAGCTGTCTAACTAGTATAAACTACTGCACCTTTCTCTTTATATAGTCTTATATACATGTTAAATATATATATATATATATATATATATATATACACATATATATGTGTATATATATATATATATATATATAAAAGTCTTATAAGAGACTTTTTAAAGGCTTGCTAAAATCTAGGTAAATTCTGTCTGTAGTACCACCACTGTAAGGAGATAAATCCTCTGGAGGAATGCTATGTTTACTTCTTCAGAACTACTATTGATGGAAGGAGGGGAGACAGCTTTCAGTGCACCCAATTGACAAAGATAATGTAACTCTATGGAATGGAGTGAATGTGGTGGGTTAGCCACCCAAGAAGAGGCAAAAAGAAGCTCTCTCTGGTGTGAGAGGGTCAATGAGAAAAAAGCATGGTATGGAGAGGTTTAAGCACAGAAGGAGAAGGCTGAGCGTGACTGTCCTTGGTGTTGGGTGGTGTAGTTCCTGAAGCATGCCATGAGCAGTTCTGAGACTGTTAAAGAAGTGCATGAGCAGGGACTCTGTACTTCATTCTTTTGAATCCTAAATCACCAGATGAGTTTAGATGAACTGTCTTTCTCCCAAAGATTTGGGTTGTCTGGGAATTGCATGGGACTGTTAAGTCACCCGTAGCTTTGGGAAAGATGGCAGCCCATTGGCTATTGGTGCTTCACATGGTCGCTATCTGATCTTTTTCCTTTTGTTACTTACCATCGTGTTTTAATTAAGCTTTTTTTTTTTTTTGTATTTATGTGCCTCAATTAAATCTAGGTGGAGGTTCCTAAGTACTGGATTTGAGTAGTTATGTAACCTGGGACCCAGCACTCCAAACTCTGTTTACATGAAATGGATTTATTCTGGGGGTTTATCTCAAAAAACATATCTCTTTGCTTTTGTCCCTGTCCAAAGTTCTCTCCAGTAATCCCAGAATGCAGCTAAAGGCTAGGTCTTCAAAGATAATGGATAAAAGTTTGGTTCTGGAGTGCAAGTAGGGTATTGTATTGTTCAGTTCCCATGAGAATACTTAAGATAACAAAACATTTCAGCAGAGATTTTATTTCATTTCACAGGATGCAGAAAACAATTCTCTTCCCTCTCTGTGAATTCTCTTCAACCATTGTTGCCTCCAGCTTTTTAGGGTACTACCTAGGACTTCTACCTGAAAGGAAACAAATTTGCAGTTTCTAAAAACCAACTTCTGTCCTTTCAAACCTGTGCTGTCCAAATAATTATCAGTAGTAATGAAGGACAAAATCTGCTCTGAATTCTTGCCATTCTTCCAAAAGGCAGGGATTTCAGGAACTCAGCATTTTTTCCCCCAGAAAATAACATGATTCCCCTCTCCACAGGCATCATCAGCAGTTGCCATGCTGGGCCAAAATGTTCCACCATTACCTATTCATAATTTGAACCAGGAACTCCAGGAACTCCCCTCTTGGGTACAAGCAGAACAAATATAATGCTTCCCTACTGCCCGCTATTATTGATTTCTATGCAGATGTACAGGCTTTGTCCCTGCCAGGACCCAAATCCAACATAATTTCTAATCTGTTGTTAGCTGTCTTAGGATATCCTGGAAAAGGCTCAGTTCAGTCAGGAAAATTCCCTTTTATAGCTTCAGTACAAAAGGATAACTCTGAACTCCATCCCCAAAAGGTTAAGACAACCAAATCAGTCCTAATTCCTGGGATTTGGGCATTCTTGGTGAGGTATGAATGGATCAGCATATTCTCCAATTCTTCTTTACTGGAATTGTTTCTTTTTGCATCTTCAATTTTTTTTCCTCTCGATTTTTTGAAATCTATTCCAAACTACTTTGATATCATATTAGCCCCAGGTTTCTTCTCTTTTTCTATCAAAAATTCTAAAATGGACTGGTCAAGGCCTCCCCAAAACCCCATTATTTCCACTTCAGCACTGAATTCTTCCTTAAATTTTGAGAATCAAATCCAGAATAGATATAATCCTTATTAGTTAGGAAATGTTATTGCAAAGGAAAGTCAAGAAATTACATTAGCTGCTCTGATGTTTACAGGACAGAGTTATAGCAAATGTCCATTAATCAAAGTTCCCTATAGTGTCTTGATGCTGGCATTGAGCTCTGTTATCTTCTCCTCCTTCTCATTCAGCTGGTCTGATTATATTTTGAGGACAATATCCCTTCTGTTTCTGCCTTCAGTACTCTTCAGCCAAATGTACTTTACCATACATTCCTCCTCTACTTTCCAGATTTCTTCACAAATATATCTTGGAGGCTATACCATCCTTTTACTTGTCCTTTTCCTTTTGAATAAGATAGAATTCCAGAGCCTTTTTCTAAGGCATGAGTCTCATTCCACCAAATTCATTGGTACTTCTAATATCAAGTGTACCACCTTTTAAACCTCTTAACATTATATTTGTTAGAATCTCTAGTTCTTTTTGTTTATTACCCATACCTGGTTTATCTATGTATCGGTATAATGATGTCTTAGGCTATGGGTCTTATCCCTGATTCCCTTCTTAAATTTTGAGCCCTGTGAATTTCTGAGCATTTTGATTTCAGTTTTTTTGGCAAGGCAATCGTGTTTAAGTGACTTTCCCAGGATCATACAGCTAGAACGTGTTAAGTTTCTAAAGCTATGTTTGAATTCAGGTCTTTCTACCTCCAGGATCAGTGCTATATCCACTGCAGCCCCTACTTGCCCAATCTACTGTTTTTCTTATTCCTCTACTACAGCAATTTTTCATGGTATCCAGATTGGTGGCTATATATAAATAGTTTTCTCTTTCATTTTAAAGCCTTTTTACTAAGACTTTCGAGATTCTAAGCAAAGGTGGTTTTTACTAGCTTTTGTTAGATACACTACATCCCTGTTCAAGAGTCTGTGCTTTCCAGAGCCTAACCTCATGATCCAGGGATCCAAATCCTGTTCTTGAAGTCCCTATCATCTTAATCTACTGGTGATTCCCAATATCCCTTTTTTTAGGGCCCTTTCTTTTTATTGGCAACAATGATAAAAAAAATACCTTCCACAGAACCTAAAATCTTTATTTTTTTACCCAAGCAACTAAGATTCATGGGGAGAGATCATTCTTTATTAAGTCAATCAAAAAGACTTCATGGAGAAAATTACATCTGAATTGGCCTTCAAAAAATGAATAGGAATATGCCTTGCATATCTGATTATTTAAAACCACCTATAGAAGAAAATGTAAAAGCAACTGCTCCCATCCATTCTTCTGCCATATCCATGGCCCTTCCAGCTTCAGACAAAAACCAACCAGATTTGTAATCATAGCAATGGAATGAAAATGAGAGCTAGCCTCCAAGATTCAGTCTTGAATTCAGAATACCTGTCTGAAAATAAGCATCCTCTCTTCAACCATGATGATTTCTAGGTCAGCACATTGGGCTTCCTCTCTCTGGAGCTCAGTTCTTCCATCTATAAAATGATAGATTAGTTAGATTAAATTTTCTCTTGAGTTCTCTTTCAGCTCAGAATCTCAGGGTTGGACTGGGCTTAGAATCTTAGTTCTGCTACTTACTAATATGTGATCTCAATTAAGCAAGTAATTTTTCTTTATTTCCCCAGTTTCCTTATCTGCAAAATTAAAGGTCTACCCATTCAATTTCACTGTTAGGAATGGGCATAAATTGAACTATATTGTTTCCAAAGTCTCTTCTACCTGACAACCTGTGCATATCTCCCACAGATGTAATTATAAGAGTACAAAAGATGGACATAATTTGCAGGTCCCAATCTTGTCATGGCTGAAACACCTAGACTTCAGTGTTTCTCAAGTGAAAAACATGAGGATCAGTTTAGAGCAAAGTAGGAGGAAGCAATGTAGCCTAACTTTCCCATAACTACTACAGCTTACTGCCTAAGAGCACCAGATTGATTAATGAGCCAGAAATCAAAAAAGAAACTATAGTAGATAGCCTGGAAATACCTATATAAACTGATGTTGAGTGAAGTGAGCAGAACCAGGAGAACATTGTACACAGCAACAATAAGATTTTATGATGATCAAGGAAAATGCCAATCATATCCAGAGAGAATCATGGAGATCATGTAGATTGAAGCATATATTGTCATCTTTTTATTTGTTTTTTTTTTTCTTTCTTGTAGGTTTTTTTTTTTTTAGTTTGATTTTTCTTGCACAATATAACAAATATGGAAATATCAAAAAAGAGAGTTTAAAGGTGAAAAAATAAAAGGAACGAGAAATTACAGTGGATCATCTTTTTTGGTTTAATCCATGCCCAGAACTGTGAACTAGACCAGCAGTGAAAACATCCAGAATTGATCAAGGTCTCAGCCCCTGACACAGGTCAGCAAAGCAATATCTTCTACCAAAGCTACAATGAGGATTTAGCTCCTCAGAATCCTGAGCATGGAGTTTCCCAGAGAAACATGATGGACACAGTCTTTGTTTTGTCCCAAGAAAACAATAAGCAAGGGGTGGAGGACAGAGGGGTCTCCCAAAGTGGACAGGGTTACAGACTCAGTTCCCAATTGAGCCAGCAGCACCGTCTCTTCAAAGAGCAGATCAATTCTCAAGCAATAAAATGCTCAGATCTGTTAGGATGATCACATTGATAGTTGAGTGGAAGATGAACTTGTGGGGGGGGGCCAGAGAATTGAGGTAGAGAGACAAATGAAGTAGTCCAGAGTAAAGTGATGGGGCTTGCACCAGGGTGATAGTTAAGTCAGAGGAGAAAAGGAGACCTATTTGAGAGATGTTGCAGAAGCTGAATCTACAAGATTTGGTAACTAATGGAATGTGTGAAGTGAGAAAGAGTGAGGATGACACCTAAGTGATAAGGAAGAAAAGGGGCAGAATAGGAGGGGAAAACCATATAATGAAGGAGGGGCACAATTATTAGAATACAAATGAAGAAGGGATAGAGATCACTTGAAGTTCTCCTTTTTCTGAACTGGTTGAAGTGGTAGAACACACACACACACGAATGAGGGTTTGGTGTAGAAATACATTGAACTCAAGAAGAACAGGAACAAATTAATGGAAAGGGAGGAAGGAATTGGAGAATAGATTCAGGGAGGTATTACTCAAAGGCAAAATAAAATTCTAATTTCAGAGGGAAGATAGTGAAAAGGGGCTTAAAGAAAGTCAAGAATCTGGATCTGAATGAGGGGAATAGAATAGGGACAGAGGAATAGACAGAATCTTTACATAAGCACTGAGCATCATAGCTGAGCACACTCCTTTTCCACAATTCCCTTCTTCTAGGAAATGGGGCTTGTGCTGCTCTGTGTAGAAAGGAAAAAAAAAAACCGTCAAGCTTTCTTCTACATTTGCAAGAAGTTATTAGAATATTCATGACTCCTTTTTCTTTTAATCATTTCGATTGTCAAGCCTAATTATTTGATTAGTACCATTACAAACCATATTTTTTTTAAATGAGCTTAAATTTAGGAAGTATATTTCACTTTCCTACCCTGAATTTCTTTTTTTTTTCTTCTTTACAATTTAAAAAGTATTTTATTTTTCCAAACACATACAAAGATAGTTTTCAACATTCATCTTTGCAAAACCTTGGGTTCCAAATTTGTCTCCCTCTCTCCATCATTCCCCCAACTCCCCAAGACAGTAAGCAATCCAATATAGCAATCCAATTATTCTAAGCATATTTCCATATTTGTCATACTGCACAAGAAAAATCAGATCAAAAGGGAAAAACAGGAGAAAGAAAAAAAAGCAAACAACAGAGGTGAAAATATTCAGTATCCACAGTTCCCTCTCTGGATGCAGATGGCATTTTCTATCCTAAGTCTATTGGAATTGCCTTAAATCCCCTCACTGTTGAAAGGAGCCAAGTCCATCACATAATCTTGCTGTTATTGTGCACAATGTTCTCTTGATTCTGCTCACTTCACTTAGCATCACTTCATGTAAATCTTTCCAGGCTTTTCTGAAATCAGCCTGCTCCTTATTTCTTTTAGAACAATAATATTCCATAACATTCATATAACATAATTTATTCAGGCATTCCCCAGCTGATGGGCATCCACTCAGTTTCCAGTTCCTTGCCACTACAAAAAGGGCTGCTACAAACATTTTTTTCATATGCAGATCCCTTTTCCTCTGTTATGATCTCTTTGCTCTCCTGGATTTCTTAGCAGAAACTCAGGACCAGCCTACTCTTTCCTGTACTGAACTCCTCTCCCCACAATAAGCCAAAGCAGACAACAGATAGAGGACAGCATCTACTCTTTGTGCTTTTCCACATTGGACATTTTTCAAGAGCTATTTATTGTAGCTTCTAAGACATTCGTAAATGAGAGTAATTGTCTGGAATTGAAAATATAATCACCTGCCTACTTCATTTGCCAAATTTATAGTGAGGCTTAGCAAGGCAGTAATCCTACAATATTCCAAAGATCCTAGATTCCATCCGTGTAGGTCCTCCCTCAGATCATGCAGATCTCGGCATCTTAGTGGATGCTCTGGGCAAGTTACTATCCCAAATATAGACATGTACGTGGATACATCTTGCATATGCATGTATATATGAAATGTACATGAATACATATACATACTTGTATGTCTGTTCAGGTTGTTTATGGGTGTATGTATATGTGCATATTATATGTATATGTATGTGTACATATATTTATGATTAACTTCTCAGCTTAAAATCTCTCTACACCATGAGGCTGCCTCTCAAAGCCCTTTCAGCTTAATAAAATCAGTCAGAGCTTGTGCATCCTGGACAGGTCTATGCTTCCATGAGACTTGGACTCTGGTGTGAAGAGTTAATACAATGAATCCTTTTTAATTGTTTTTTTTTTTTTCTAATTTGCTTTCATTATGATCTAAGAAAATGGCTGGGAGATTGTCTATTCTTAATAATTTCCTCATATAGTTTATAAATTCCTTGAGGAGAGAAATGATTTTTTTCTTCTTTCTATCAACAACATCTAACCCCACACAGTGTATATAAGAGGTGCTTAATAAATGGCTGTTGAGTTGTCTTCATGACCTCAAACATATTTTATTTTAGTGACTGGTAGATGTATGATTAAGGTGCTTTTATTAAGTTATTGCCTATGGTCAATTAATTCTATCTTATTCATTTAATTTTTTTAATTCTCTTACTGTGCTTTTATTTATCAAGTCTGATACTGGAAGATCTCCAAATATAATTGTATTTCTTTCTATTTTTTTCTTCCGTTCTACCTGCTTTTTTCTTTTATGTTTTATGACTATATTACTTGGTGCATATTCACTCAGTATTTTAAAGGTTTTTTTGTTTAATGTATGATTTATCGCATATACTCATTTATCTTGCTTCATGTATTTTGCTGCGAATTGTGCTTTGCCTGATGCCGTGATAGTTATCTCTGCCTCCCGAGCGTCACTGAAAGTAACTAATTTTTCACCTAAGACAAGAATATAAAATTGTGCCTCCCCACCCCCGCAGTCTAATAACACATTATGCTTGAGATAATAAATGCATCTCTGCTGTTTCTCTGCACCCTTCATCTCTGAACGCCTTAGGAGAGTGCCTCATTTACCGTACCCTTGTTATGACCTGTGTTCCAGTACTTGCCAAGGTATGATGGCCCGGCGTTGGTATATTCCCAGTGATAGCTTGCATATGAGAAATGGATTGCATAATGAGAAATGTTATCCAGAAGAATATAATCTCTTTGAGGGAAGAATCTTATCTATTCTGTTACCATCAACTAGCACAGTGTTGGGCACATGGTAGCTATTTATTTAATAGTGCTTGTTCAGCTGAATTGAATCATCAGGACTGTGTATGACCAGAAAAGGAGCTAAGCTGATTGTGGAGGTAGAGGGAGGAATAGATAGTGAACAGCTCAGGGATTGCCCCAAGAGTTACAAAATCTTGGGGGATCAAGAGCACGGCTTTCATCACTTGGCCTGGATCTTCTGGGGAGGAATTGTGTTCAGACACTAAGAAGGTTTGCCAGGAACAAGGGCACTAGGATTGTATAGGATGAGAAGGCAAGAGACCACTCCAGGTCCACTGACATTTTGAAGTATTGATAGGCGGTCAGCCTCTACATATTGCTTTGAGCTTTTCAGTTGTGTTTCTCCTGGATGCCACTGACTTCCTTCCCCCAAATGGCCCCTTCTTTTGTTGGACAGTTCTGATGGCTGGAAATCCCTGGGGTTTGCCATGGAATTCATCTTTCTCTCATGAGCCTGCCTCCTGCCCCCTCTCCCATGAAACCGGTTTGTAAAAGGCCTGGCCTGGACCTCTCCTTTGTATTCTCCTTTATGCACATTTCCCCTCTCATTAGATTGATAGCTTTTCGACAGCAGGGTTTATGCCATATCTCTCCTTGTGTCCCCAGCACCTGACATCTGGCAGGCACTTGTTAAATGTTTACTGGATTCATAGCATCCCAGGATTAGATCTAGAAGGGACCTTAGGCATTATCTCATGCAGCTGCTAAGACTAAAATCAAATTCAAGAGAAGGTGGTTAGAACAGGATTCTTCAAGGAGACTTTGCAGAATTTATGGTACATTTAGTTTCTTGATTTCTTCTCCATAATATTGATGTTACCCATTGTTATCTCCAATTTATCTTTCCTGATTCCATGCCTTTTCCATTGTTATCTACATTCTCTATTCCTGAATCTCCTGGGGGGGCAGAGAGGGGAAGGAGAGACAAAGAAATAGAGACAGACAGAGAAACAGAGAGACAGAGACAGACAGACACAGAGAAACAGAGAGAAAGTAAGACAAAGGGAGAGACAGAGAAAAAGAGACACAGAAAGACAGAGAAAGAGACAGAGACAAAGATAGAGACAAACAGATAGACACAGAGACACAGAAACAGAAAGAGACAAGAGACAAAGACAAAAGAGAGAAACAGAGAGACAGACAAGAGACAGGGATAAAGACAAAGACAGAGACAGAAACACAGACACAGACAAAAACATAGACACAGAGATAGAAAGAGAGAGAGACAGAGACAGAGACAGAGAGAAACAGACAAGAGACAGAGATAAAGACAAAGACAGAGACAGAAACACAGACACAGACAAAAACATAGACACAGAGATAGAAAGAGAGAGAGAGAGACACAGAGACAGAGAAAGACAGACAGACAAAAAGAGAGAGACAGAGAGACAGAGAGACAGAGAGAGAGGATCTTTGCAGTTGTAGAATTTTGTAGACAATTGTTTCAGCTCCTTATTTTTATTTATTTATTTGGTCTTAAAAGAAAAAAGGTCAGCTTAGCCTGGAATACAGCCCCTGCTTCGTTAGTTTAATCCCTAACTTTGTGTCGTTTCTGCGCTCTCCATCCCCTCTACAAGTTCTTCTTTTCTCCAAATCCTTTAAAAGTTATTCTGTAAACTTAAAAATAGCTGTCTAGAGTCGGGAAGTCATTCCCTAAGGATTGCTCCAGAGTGCCTTGGATGTACCCGTAGTATATGCCTGCCAAGAATGTTTTTCTTTTCTGGAAAATGTTTGTAGAATTTTTGATCTAGGGAGAAGGATGGAGAAGGCATCTAGAGGTGGTATAAGTTGACAGCCCATCCAATGCAGAGAAACAAGTTGACATAGTGGATAGAGATCTAGAGCAAAAGTCAAAAGATCTAGTCTAAAATCCTGATTCTGTTTTCTGCTAAGTGATCTTTGGCAAGTCACTAGCTTGTCTCTTTGGTCCTCAGTTTGCACATCTGTAAAATTAGGGATATATATTTATAGTGTGTATGTGTGTATATATATATAATTTAAACATTATATTTGCTCCCGTGTCATGGCTCCACATATAATAAGTACTTCAAAAATATTTGTTTATGTGCATATCCTTTGATCTAGCAATACTACTACTAGGTCTATATCCCAAAGAGAAATTTTTTAAATGAGGCAGGGGTTGGGAGGGACCTATTTGTACAAGGGTATTTGTAGCACTTTTTTGTGATAGCTAAGAATTGGATATTGAAGGGATGTCCACCAATTGGATAATGGCAGCACAAGTTGTGGTAATATAATTGTGAAAGACAACTTTTGTGCTATAAGATTTTTAAAAATCTGGAAAGAAATCAATTGATGCAGAGTGAAGTGAACAAAACCAGGAGAACACTGAACATAGTAACAGCAATATCGTATGATAAACAATTGTGAGTGATTTAGCTAGCAGTACAAGGATCCAAGATAATCCAAAGGACTCATAGTGAAAAATGTTATCTGCCTTCTAAGAAAGAACTAATGGAGTCTGAATACAGACCAAAGTATACTATTTCTCATTTTCTTTTTGCTTTGAGTTTTTTTCGACAAATATTACTGAGATGGAAATATATTTTACATGATTGCATATGTAGAGCCTGCTTATGGAAGGGAAGGAGAAAATTTAGAACTCAAAGTTTCTTTTCTTTTTCTTTTTTGTTGTTTCCTTTTTCTGGTTATACATGTACATTAATTTTTTAAATATACATTTCTTTATGAATGACGTTAGGAGAGAAAAATCAGAATAAAAGGGAAAACCATGAGAGAAAAAAAACATGAAAAAGAAAAAAAACTGTTAACAACATGTATTGATTTACATTTATTCTCCATAGTTCTTTCTCTGGTACAGAAAACATTTTCTATCCAAAGTTTATTGGGATTGCCTTCAATCACTGAACCACTGAGAAGAACAAAGTCTTTCATAGTTGATCATCACGACTCTCTTGTTATTGTGTGCACTATATTCCTGGTTCTGCTTATTTCGCTCAGCTATCAGTTCATATAACGCAAGCCTTTCTAAAATCAACAATGTTCATTATTTTTTATAGAAAAATTATATTCCATTATTTTCATATACCATAACTTGTTCAGCCATTCCTCAATTGATAGATTTCTACAAAGAATTATCCCCACAAAAAGAACTGCTACAAACATTTTTGCACATGTAGGTCCTTTCCCCTCTTTTATGATTTCCTTTGGAATATAAACCCAGGAGTAGCACTGTTGGATCAAAGGGTATGATTTTATACCCTTTTATAGTCCTTTGGGCATAGTTTCAATTTGTTCTTCAGAATGCTTGGATCATTTCACAACTCCATCAGCAATATATTAGTGTTCTAGTTTTCCCACACCCCCTTCAACATTTGTCGTCTTTTCCTGTCATCTCAGCTAATCTGAGAGGTATGAGGTGGTGCCTCAGAGTTGTTTTAATTTGCATTTTCTAATCAATAGTGATTTAGAGCATTTTTTCATATGACTATAGATGGCTTTAATTTCATCATCTGAAAATTGTTTGTTCATATCCTTTGACCATTTATCAATTGGGGAATGACTCGTGTTCTTATAAATTTGGTGCAGTTTTTCATATGGTTTAGAAATGAGGCCTTTTTCAGAAACACTGGCTGTAAACTTTTTTCCCAGCTTTGTACATCCCTTTTAATCTTGTTTGTGTTGGTTTTGCTTGTATAAAAACTTTTTAATTTAATGTAATCAAAATTGTCCATAATTCTTCTTTGGTCATAAATTCCTCTCTTTCCCAAAGATCTGCTAGGTAAACTATCCCCTGCTCTCCTAATTTAATTATTGTATCATCTTTTACACATAATCATGGGCCCATCCTGACTTTATTTTGGTATGGAGTGTGAGATGTAGGTCTGTTCCAGGTTTCTTACATATTATTTTCCAATTTTCCCAACAATTTTGTGGAATAATGAGTTCTTATACCAGAAACTGGAGTTCTGAGGTTTATCAAATACTAGTTTACTATAGTCATTGATTATTGTATCATGTGTATCTAACCTATTTCACTGATTTACTACTCTATTTCTTAGCCAGTTACCAAATGGTTTTCTTGACTACTGCTTTATAATATAATTTTAGGTCTAGCACTGCTAGGCTACCATCCTTTGTATTTTATTATTATTATTATTATTATTATTTTTGCTGAGGCAATTTGGGTTAAATGGCTTTGCCCAGGTTCACACAGCTAGGAAGTGTTAAGTGTCTGAGATCAGATTTGAACTCAGGTCCTCTTGACTTCAGGGCTGGTTTTCCATCCACTGCACCACCTAGCTGTCCCTGTATTTTTTTAAAATGTTTTTAAACTCAAAAGTGAAAAAAAAAAGTTAAAATTATTTATACGTGTGATTGGGAAAATTTTTTTTTAAAGATTCAGTTAATAAGGGAAAAGACCCTTATCTACCAGCTGTCTAGCCTTGAGCAAATCAAGTAAACTCTGAACTCCAATTTCCTTACTTTTACAGTGACAGACTTTAGAATAGATGATTAATGGAATCACTTGCTAAATCTTAAATTTTGTGATTCCAGAAATCCTCTCTTTAGTATCCCTGAAAGATCATCCACCCATTTCCAGGGTGAACATTTCCAGTGAGAGGGAGATTACTGTCCCCAAGGAAATCAATTCCACTTGAGGACAACTTAAATTGTGGAAGTCTTTCCTTAAGACTTATGTTATTCCAGAATCTTGTTCCCTGTAATACCTCCCTATTCTGTCCTCAAGGGTTCGGAAGAATTTTCTTTCATTCTTTCTCCTTTTATGTTTCTCACATCACTGGCCTTTTCCATTCGCTCTGATATCCCTGTTATACACATTCTGGACCTTCTTGATCTGTTTCCAGGTCTGTCACTTTCCCCTGAATTACTGTCTTCTATTTAAGCTGTCTGGCTATGTTTTTCACTAGCATGTCCTTCTCTGTCATCTAGGCTTTGTTCTGTTGGGAGAATTATGCTTGTTATCGTTACCGCCTGTATTGTTGTTTTTGGTTGTTCTACATTGTTTTCTGCATAATTGCCATCCTTTACAAATTTACTGCTTCCATGCTCAGTATGGTTTTTCTTTTTGAATCATTATTTCATGTTTAATCTCTTTGAGAGGAACATCATGGTTTTTTTGAATATGCCTAGGAATCATTCATTGGTACTGGAATTTCTACCATTGGTAAAATTTTGGTTTTCTTATCCAGCCATTTGTTCTTTCCCTTCTGTGTTTCGGTACATGTTCATTGGATCCAAGATATTTTAAGATTGTCCATTTTTTAAAAAATTTGCCTTACTGCTTGTCACACTGTATTTGTTTCCATTCACCTCCTACCTATTTCTGAAGACAGTGAAGGGGTCTCAGATTACCTTACCTTCTGCCAGAATCAGGGAAACTAGACATCATCAGAAACCTCTAACTAGAAGAATAATCAGGAAAGAACACTGAAGAAAGTACACCGCAATAGAAGGGCCCACCCCAGGATTGTCTTTACAGTGTGGCAGAGCAATAGTTATAATGATTGCTAGAATTTATAAAACACCAAAAGATTTACAAAGCACTTTTAAACATAGTTCATTTTGCAGTCATTCAGCTTAAATCTGGCTTTTCTGTTTACTACATAAATAGAATGGAAGAGGCCAAAGACTTGTTAGATTACTCCAAAAACTCATCCTTATACACCATGAATTCTTAGATCCAGAAGAGAGTTTAGAAGGTGATAAACATGGTGAGCACCAAACAAGATCATTTTAAAAAATAAAATTGTATCTTAAAAGATGAGAAATAGCTGATTACTGGCATAGAAGTCATTTTAGAATTTGCTGTCTGTGTGCATTCAGATTGCCTGATTAGAGCAAAGGCAAAAATCAATACCAAATTAGAAGAGGGGAAAGGAATACATTCTGTGCAATTACAACCACTTCGACCCAGGCTGTTTAAACAAGCTGTCAATGTCCAACATGGGAAATGGGCAGAAATAAAGACATTGACTAGCACCATTTCTTAGAGAAATTTAAGTCACCATAAATAAAACCAAAGGAGCTCAGAAACTGCTTTGGTCAGCAAACACTCGATCTCCTAGCCAAGGAGAGAAAGACATGGCAACCATGAGTTACATGATATTATAGAACAAGCTCATTTACAAAACATTATGGAAGAGAATGATGAAAGACTATAAATAGAATCCTAAAGCAGTTAAAGGCAATTGATGGGGAAAATGAGTTTACAGAGTGATTGGCCTGAAATCCAGCTAGAGCAGATCATCCCAAGAGTATTTGTAGATAAAACTGGAAGCAGAACAACAAATGGACACTGCAGTGTTTCCCAGTGGCATAGAGTACGTTCTACTCAAGGTTCATATAAAATTTCCTGTTGATGATGCTGCTCCTCCAGATGTTCCCATTTCCACATGCCATGGTACTGATCTCTTCAAGTCCCTGAACATGACAGATCCTCCTCAAAGACACCCGGATTTGATGAAAAGAAATGGGCTGAAAAGTTTATGTGGGGAAAAGAGGGAGATGAAGTCCCATATTGTCTAGATTATGACATTCTAGTTCCAGGACCCATTCTAGGTTATGTCAGGACAAATTTCCTAGTGCTAATTGATGCTGTCTTGGTTTCAGGAAAAATAGGGAGGCTTAATTAGCAAATCTCTCTGAAGGGAGGAAGAAGAACTGTCATACAAAAAGCCTGATGTCTCTAGCTAGTAGGAAGGTAGGTCATGAAATTGGGCATGTGGACAATAAGTGATGCCTGAAAAAAGAGTCAAAGATAAAGATAGCCATATAGACATAGGATTATAACATTATTTCATCTGAAAGGCTCCTGTATTTCATCTAGTCCAATCTCCTCATTTTGTAGGGTACAAGGAGGTAAATCCAGAATTCAAACAGAAGTCCTCCAATACCCAAATTCAATACTATAACTTGATAACATCATATTGCTTCCCTGAAGCCCAGAAAGGTTAATGAGTTGTTAAAATTGCATAAGGAAAGCCTAGATCTGAATCCAGAATACTGTGACAAGAAGAGACTCCACTGTCTAGTACCTTACCTTAAAGCCAGGTGATCTTTAGAATCTTCCTAGGACAACTCAAATGGAAGTGATTTAGTTTCCTGGCATGGCGCTGGTATTCTGTCCAGGTTTCACAAACCTACAACAATGAGGTCAACACAATGGCTCTGTAGATGCTCAGTTTGATAGGCAATCTAATATCTCTTCTATCCCACATTTTCCTTCAGCACCTCCCAAATACTCAGCTAGCTCTAGAAATGCTTGTGTTAAACTCATTATCATTGTGGATATCTCTGGAAAGTATATCACCAAGGTGAATAAATTTATCCAAAGCATTCAAAGTTTTTCTGCTGTCTATAACCAGTAATTCTACATCTAGTTAGTGTGGTGCTGACTGTTGGAGAACCTATCATTTTTTGGTATTAATTGTCAGGTCAAAATTAGCAAAAGCAGCAGATAATCGATTCATATTTTGTTGCATTTCAGCCTCAGAAGCTGTATTGTGTGAGTGCATGTTATCTCTCCTATTTAAATGTATGCTTCTTAAGCTTGGGGGCTACTTAATTTTTGTCTTTGTATACTCCATGACTAGCACAGTTCTGCCATGTAATTTTAATAGGTATTTAAAAATGAATACAGAATGACTGAATACTCATGTCACTGATGAACCTGAAAGAATTACTGGTTTGTTCACAGCAAATGGATCAGTTATCAAAGGGTTATAGTAAAACAAGAATTAGAAGCAAGAGACAAATTTAAAATCTAGAAGGACAAAACAAGAAAGTATAGTCTCAATATAAACAGAAACAGAATAAGAGACTAAAATGTTTGAGCACATATTTTAAAAAAAAACACCCTTTCTTTTTTGATTTACTCAATATATTCATGTCAATATGCTTTTGGCATCTAGTTTTGGCAAACACTGGGTAGGAAGGAAATGAGGAAACACAGCTGGTGGGGACTCAAGCTAATAGAAGTAGTAGAGGAGAAAACTTCCTATTTAGGAGAAAGAAAACCTAGCCACATTGACCTTGGGTTCAAATCTCAGCCCTGGCACTTAATTATGTGATTTCTCAAGTCTCAATTCAACTCAACTGGAAACTCTGCAGCTCAGTTTCCTCATCTGTAAAATACAGCTTAAGTTACCATATGTTAAAAATGTGACATTAAATATACTAAAACAATTTGACACTTTGTAAAAACTCTACATGATGGCCAGCCACCTTGTACATGGGTATAGCTTCCATCCACATACAGGGCAAAAATTTTGTTTATCAGAATAGCAGTTAGATAGTTATATGCATTATAAGGAATTATGGTTAGTCTACATAGAATTTAGAATCTTATAAGTCATATAAGTCAATCTGTCATTTTACAGATAGGAAAACTAAGGCCTCAAAAAAGCTGTCTCAAAGAAGAGATGATACAGAAGAATGGAGGGAAAATTAGAGTACTATTACACACAACCACACAATCACACACACACACACACACACACACAACTTGAGGTGACCTCAGCCATTATTAATCCATATGAATCCATCCTTTCTTATCACTACAAAAACCTTCAAGGGGGAAACATAGCAAGATTGTCCTTGATGACAATATTCATTTTCAAAAGTGTTCAACATGCTGCATGAGGAATTGAAAATAGCACTTAAGAATATCACAGAGTTAAGGAAAGTGATTTGACCTGGCCAAATACATGAAGAAAAATGCTTGCAGCAATGCTACTTTGAAGGTACTAAAGATTCAATTTTTAACCTGTCTCAAAGAAGGGAAAATACCAAAAGGACAAGAAAAGGATTTTATTGGAAGAAAAGAAGAAAGGAAGGGAAGAAGGAAGGAAGGAGGGAGGGAAAGAAGAAGAGAAGGAAGGAAGGAAGGAAGGAAGGAAGGAAGGAAGGAAGGAAGGAAGGAAGGAAGGAAGGAAGGAAGGAAGGAAGGAAGGAAGGAAGGAAGGAAAAGAAAGAAGGAGGAGGAACAGATTAAGGGCAAGAGGAAAGAAGGAAAGAAAGGAGGAAAAAAAGGGAGGAAAGAGAGAGAGAAGGGAGAGAGAAAGAAAGAAAGGTTTACCAGAAAAACTGATATCAGCAAGTGTCATCCCTTATGTTTTGGAAGTATATTGTTCTCTCATCCAGATCCACGCCTGCTCCATCTCCATTTAAGATACACTAAGGGGTTTGAAGTTCTCTACCTTTTGTCTTGCATTAGTTCAAGCCCTGACCAGTATTTCCTCATTCCTACAGTCCAGTGACTTACACCCCTATTCCATTTAGCTACGTAACATCACAACAGCTATTACAAAAAGACATTAGTTTCAAAGACAGTGAGAAGAAATATGTTAAATATTTCCCCACAAAACCTTGGGGATACACTTTTCCTTTCACCAACTTGACCTTTAGGGAAAATAAGCTCGTCTTGGCTATATTTCTACAGAGCAGGTCTCACCAAGTTCATGTTTAGATGTGACCTGATCAGAGGTCATAGTTCAGCTGCTGTTGGCCTGGGTCTTGTGTTGTTTCTGAAGGTCACTCCTTGTTTCTGGAGTCCCTAATGCTGTACTGAATGTAAAACCTGGCCTGACTTTGACTCTCAGGTCTTGAAGTTCACTCTCCCAATCTTTTGAAACTTCCAGTGTCACAGACTCTATTCCCTTTAACCAGAATGGAAGAGAACAAACAAAAATGTCAAGTACTAATGAATGTTTCTTGGGGCCACATGGTCTCACAGGAGAAAAGGCCCTAAGGACATGGTCTTTCATTAGATACTATGAGCTAAGGAACCACCAAATTAAGCCAAAAGTAATGGAGCCAAGGAGGAGATGGCCAGTGCCAATGGACCTTTCTGAATGTCTGTACGGTCAGAGCCTTCTTTTCCTTTGGAAAAGTAGGGAAGTCAGCTGGAAGCAGTTAAGTAATGTCCATATTTGCTCTGCACTGTCTGAAGCACTTCCCATACATGTCACCATAATTCTCCCATAAGGAAGTTACCTAACCTTCATGGAGAAATGCTGCTCTAAGTGCTCTGTGCTTGGGTCAGACCCTGAGTACATTTAATTTCTCATCTCTATAAAATGTTCATAAGAATGACTCAGGCACATAGCAAAAGTGTTCTTGACTAAGACATGAAAAAAGGATTTTTGTAAATAATTTTCGATAATAGAACACACTATCATAGTCATATAGTTGACTGAAAAGTATAAAAACTATGGAATCTCCTTGTGTTTATTGCTTATTAGTTATTTTAATTGACTCAATAGAACAAAACAATCTTAAAAACTATTCCCCAATAAGCCTTCTACCACACACACCACTTAAGATTCCTTGATAAATATAATTTAGAATTAATTTTGTTCACTAATCCTTGGCTTATCATATCAAATACATATACAAACTCAAAAAAGGATAACAATGTCAAAATACCTATGGGCGAAATCTCAAAGAAAAATGGGAATTGTTCTCAAGCCCAGAAGGAATTCATGGAAGAGCTCAAAAAGGAACTTAATAACCATAGAAGAAAAATCGGAAAAAGAAATGAAAAGGATACAAGAGAATTATGAAAAAGAATCAACAGCTTGGAAAAAGAAAACAATCACTTAAAAAATAGCATTGGTCAAATGGAAAAAAAAGTTTTAAAAAAAAGCTGAGTAAAACAACCCCTTAAAAGTAAGAATTGAGCAAGTGAAAGCTAATGACTTTACAAAACATCAAGAATCAAACAAATTCAAAAGAATGAAAAAATAGAAGGAAATGTAAAATACCTTGTTGGAAAAACAACTAACCTGGAAAATAGATCCAAGAGTAATAATGTCAGAATCACTGGATTACCTGAAAAGCTATAATCAGAAGGAGGACCTGGACAGCATCTTTATTTTTTAATAGTATTTTATTTTTCCAAATATGTGGGAAAAGATAGTTTTCAACATTCATTTTTTTTTTGGTAAAACTTGGTGGTCTAAATTCTTCTCTCTTGGATGTGGTTTTCTTCCTTCTCTCACTTCTTTAAAAATTTGGATGCTGTGTCACTTGGTGATCTCTCCCTTACTTCTCCCTTCCCCATGATAGCAAGCATAGACAATGAAATAATCTCAGTACTGAACATATATGGAGCAAGTAGTATAGCATCCAAATTCTTAAAAGGAAAAGCTAAGTGAATTACAGATTCATGGTCAAATAAGACAGAGAGAGCATTACAAAACTAGATAATTTTGATTAAAAAGCTTTTGCACAAACCAATGCATCCAAGATTAGAAGGAAGGCAAAAAGCTGAAAAACAATTTTTACATCCAGTGTTTCTGATAGTCATTATTTCTAAAATATAGAGAGAACTGAATCAAATTTATAAAAATACAAGTCATTCCCCAATTGATAAATGGTCAAAGGATATGAGCAGGCAGTTTTCAAATGAAGAAATCAAAGCTATCTATAGGCATATAAAGAAATGCTCTCTGATCACTATTCATTGAAGAAATGCAAATTAGGCAACTCTGAGGTATCACTATCAGATTGGTTAATATGAGAAAAAAGAGAAAATAATAAATTTGGAGAGGATGTGAGAATATTGGGACACTAATGGCATTGTTGGTGGAGTTGTGAACTTATCCAGTCATTCTGGAGAGCAATTTGGAACTAGGCCCAGAAGCAACCAAATTGTGTATAGTCTTTGACCCAACAAGACCACTACTAGGTCTGTATCCCAAGGAGATCATAAAAAAGAGGAGAGGACCCATATGTGCAAAAAAAAATTCAGAGCTCTTTTCATGGTAGCAAAAAATTGGAAATTGAGGAATGCCCTTCAATTTGGGAATGGCTGAACAAGCTGTGGTATCTCAATGTAATGGAAAACTATTGTATAATAAGAAATGATGAACAGGAAGATTTCAGAAACACCTTCCAAGACTTGTATGAACAGAGGCAAAATGAAATGAGTAGAATCAGGAAAACATTGTATCAGTAACGTTGTGTGGTAATCAATTATGAATTAAGTCAAGCACAAAGGACTTAAAAAGGAAAATGCTATTCACATCCAGATAAAGAATTGATGGACTCGGCATGCAGATTAAAGCACACCTTTTTTTACTTTTTTCTTTTTCATGTTTTTTTCCTTCTGATCTGTTTCTTCACAACTGTGGCTAATATGGAAATGTGCTTTATATGATAACATTGTAACCTATATTAAATTGCAGGAGAGAGGTAGGATGGGAGTGAGAAAAATTTGCAACTTAAAATCTTATAAAAATGAATGTTAATGCTATGTTCACTTTTGTTTTCTTTTTCTTTAGTGGTTTTTCCGTTTTGATCTGATTTTTTTCTTCCAACATGATTCATAAAGAAATTTGTAAAACAAAAATATACATGTATAACCAAAAAATGTTATTTTTGTGTTTAACTGGGAAAAATAAAATTTTTTAAATGA
The DNA here is from genome assembly GCF_016432865.1 of Antechinus flavipes. Classification (NCBI taxonomy): domain Eukaryota; kingdom Metazoa; phylum Chordata; class Mammalia; order Dasyuromorphia; family Dasyuridae; genus Antechinus; species Antechinus flavipes. Next base: position 194,799,124 of record NC_067403.1, on the reverse strand, counting down.
ATGTTAAAAATTGTCTTGACATGTAACTGGGAAAAAAGTCTTTTTAAAAAAAGACATTGGGATAATTGCAATCAAGCTCTTAAACTCTATGGGTCTTTTTCAGTTACATCCATGCAAAATTGGTCTACTGGCACAAATTTTTGCAGCAGGCATTGTAGCTAAGCAATGAGCTAGGTTCTGAGCTGAACAGGAGGTGAACAAGACATCTTACATTAGGGAGGCTGTGTTGAACTTTCAGTCATCTTAGTTATTCCCTGGAAGTAAAGTTGATCTCTGTAATACCAGTATTCTTCCAGTGATGTTCCTGGGGGACGCGTCTTAAACAATAAGCTGGGCTATAAGTTGCCTGGAATCTTAGGCATAGATCACATCAAAGTGCTTGGCAGTGATGATAATGGCAAATCACAATAATAAATTATACATTTAATACTTTACAATTTATAAAACATTTTTCTCACAGCTATCCTAGGAGGTAGCTTGTACACGTATTGTTATTGATGTTTTATGGTGAGGGAAACAACTCTTAAAGAGGTTAAGTGACCTCTCAATACCCACAAACCTAGTTTCTGAGCCAGGATGTGAGCTTCCTTTCCCTGGCTATTTCCTCTGTTACCAGCACCCCTTCAGTGACTCACAAGATCAGTAATAGCTGCATTTTTGATATCTGACGAGCCCTTCCTGGTTCTATTGAGTGTGCCTGTGTCTGAGGTCATTTTACAGGCAAACTTATTGTAAAAGCAGTGTCCTCTCAGGAAAAGAATATGCTTTGGAAGCCTCTTCCTCCTTCACACAACATGTGTCTGGCAAAATTTTAGTCAGATCAGGGAAGCTTCTATAGGAAATAGCCCAACATTAACCAATGCTTGTTATTCTCCCTCTTCCTGTCATCTCCCATGTATAATTGCACTGTGGTTAGTGTATGAATCTTTCCACACTCTTTGATGTTCTAATAATACTGGGGTCACAGCTCACCATCACATAATGGTGTTGGTAAATCAGCCATATAATGTAAAGGAAGCCAGCAGTCTGCTCCTCTTAAGAACTCTTCCAACCCCACAAAGACAGAGTGTTCTCTGTAAATAGACCATTGACCATTATGCTCTTAGCTGTTTTGACCTTTCAGCTTATTTCTAAGGCTACCAGCCTGTTCTACCAGCACAGTGACAATATATTGCATCAGTCCATTCTTGTTTCTTTTTTGTTTTTATTAAATGATTTCTTATAAATAATATCAAACACTGAAACAATAGAATTATTTTCCATCGATTTTAGAATACATTTAAATGCATAAAATGTAATAATTTTTCAATCTCTTCTTTTTTGGTCTCCATCAGGATTCATCACTTTTTTGAGTTACTTTTCTTTTTCTGTGATCAAAAGTACTGTGAACTTTTTCTTCTGATTTGCTTTAAGCTTACATTATTCCACAAATCCCTTTCCATGTGTCTTTTATATTCCTCATACTTGTCGGTTTTGATAACATTATAGAATCCGAATTTAAGAGTTGAAAAAGGATCTCAGTGGGTTTCTAACCCACCTCTTATATGAAATAACTCCTTACTATAACATACCATGACAGTGGTCCTCCCAGGTTTTAGTTAAGATCTCCAGTGAAGGGGAGCCTTCCCTTCAATTGACAAATATTTATTAAGTACCTACTGTGTACCAAGCAAGAGAGAATGTGCTGAATTGGATAAAAAGCTGGTCATGGCATCAAGAAGAACTGGTTTCAAGTTCTACCTCAGACACATACTGGTTATATGACCTTGGATAAGTCGATTCATTTCTTAGACCTCCAAACGACGCTGTAGGACTATAAGTTTCAAAACACGAGCAACCCAGCATTGTAGTCATCTTGGAAAACTCCTAATAGTAATGAAATCACAGTTGTAATTAAAAGAATACCGCGTGAGGTAATGGAGATCCAAAGACAAAAATGAAATAAACTTTATCCTCAAGGAGCTTACAGTCTATCAGGGGAAGTAACCGGGGTCTCAAGTGCAGATATTTGCATAAAATCACCATCTAATGAGGGGAGAGTCTATATAGGAGGCAGAGGAATGATTATCCAATTCATCATGCCTATGTGAAGGGCATATTTGGCGAACCTCAGGTCCTGGCGAGATGAGAATTCTTTGTCTTCTGACTCAACTTTGAGAGACAACATATGTGATTTTGCATTATCTTCAGGGAAAGGTTCCTAGAAGAAAAAGACTCTTAAGAAGAACAGATGTGGAGAGGAGCTGGAGTCTTGAGCATGTCCCTATTTCCAGCTTGCTGCATTACGGCTTTAGAGAATTTCTTTCTCTCTCTGTCTCTCTCTGTCTCTCTTTCTGTCTCTCTCTCTCTCTCTCTCTGTGTTTTTTCTTTCTCTCCCTGTTTGTCTCTCTCTCCCTGTTTCTCTCTCTCTTTCTCTTTCTCTCTCTCTGTTTTTTCTTTCTCTCCCTGTTTCTCTCTCTCTCTCTCTCTCTCTCTCTCTCTCTCTCTCTCTCTCTCTTTTTTCTTTCTCTCCCTGTTTCTCTCTCTCTCTCTGTCTCTCTGTCTCTCTCTGTCTGTCTTTCTCTCTCTCTGTCTCTGTCTCTCTCTGTCTGTCTCTCTCTTCTCCTCCCATAGGAGATCTCATTTACCCTGTTGATTATTTAATATACATCAATAACTTCTCTTATTTCTGCCCGCCATCTACTTGGGTAACTGAGTTGATTTGCTCTTCAGCATTTGCAATAGTCCTTGTGTGGCCAATACTGGGCAAGAAGGATTCCATATTTTCACACAAAACTGGTGGCCCTTCCCTGTGAAGAACTGTGCCCAGAAAAAGCACCTTGAACTCAAATCTAACACCACTGAGGGAGGCAGGCAGATGATTTTCATCTGGTATCCCCTCTCTAAAGCTAGGAGGCCTGATCTCCTGCTCCTCTCCTGGCAAAAGTTCAAATCTCTCTCAAAGGCGTGGGTAAGAGCCTGGATTCTGGAAACTACTCAATATTGCTACAGACACATATGGGCATATACTTAATCGACATGGGCAGCACATACATACATAAATAAAAGATAATTGTGGAATGGAGCAAAAACCATTGTGATAATCAGACAGGAGAGGTGGATAACGGTGGATCTTCTGAAGCTTTATCTATGAAGAAGAATTTGAGATGAGCTTTGAAGGAAGCTAGGGATTCTAAGAGGCCAAAGTGAAGAAGAGGCTTGGGGGACTGCATACAAAGGCACACAGGTAGGAAATGGAATATTACACATAAAAGAAAGTGTGTCAGCATGGCTAGACTGAAGAAGTTGGAAAAGGGAGAAATGTATAACAAGACTTTAAAGGTCAACTGGAGTCTGAATGTGAAGGGCTATAAATGGCAAGCAGGAGATTTGTACTTTATCCTAGAGGTAACAGGAAGCCTTTGGAGCTTCCTAAGCAGAGGAGTGAAAGTCAAAATAATAAGTACAGTTTTCTCATTTGATCCTCATTCCTGTGTATTATACCCGTGTTACAGATAAAGAAATTGAGAAATAGTGAAACAGTTTCTTTTTGAAAATTTAGATTAGAAAATTTAGATTGTGAACTTCTGAGGTCAGGGACTGCCTTTTGCCAGCCATCCTGATCTATTTTTGACCACTGGACCTAGATGGCTCTGGAGGGGAAAGTGAGGCAGGTGACTTTGCACAGCCCTTCCTCACTCAAATCCACTTGCTTGGCATAGCATCACCTCCCTGATGTCATGGTCTTCTTTGAGAACAGGGAACAAACACCACAACATTCCTAGTCCTTAACACAGTGCCTGGCTTATAGTAAGAGCTTGCTGCATTTGAAATGACTGACAGACAGACTGAATTCAAGGTTATACAACTACAGAGTATATAATATAAAGGAAAAGAGAGCTGGAGCAGGGGGACATTTGGTGTAGCCAAAAGAGCACTGAGTTTGGGGATACAAAGACTGAGAAGACCTGGGTCCAAGTGCTGTGTCTGCTACTTGTTAGGCACAAATCATTTAGCCATATAATTCTCAGAATTTTTATCCATATTTATCCATATGCTATCTAGGGAAGAGGATGGGAGGAAGGGAGAGAAAAAATTTAGAACACAAGATTTTGTAAGGGTGAATGTCGAAAATTGTCCATATAAATATTTTGAAAATAAAAACTTTTAAAAAAAAGCATTTTCGTCCATAAAGATAAAGATGTTAGACTAAATCATCTCTAAGGTTCTTTCCAACTTGTCATGATGCTGACACCCACAGATGTGCACATCCTAATCTCCAAGCACCCCTGAGCTGTCCAGACTCCACAGTCCCAGGCAACATCTTTCTAAAAAAAATAAGAAATATCAAATAACCTAATTGCAATAATTGATGAGACCAGACCTGTGCACTGCCTCTCATCATGGCTCCTTGGGCCGATCACTGCCTGGGGCACTAAGGGTAGGCAGGACCCAGACCATCACCCTCCTTCCCTCCTTTCCCCTGCCTCTCCTATATCAATCACTGAATGCTCTCCTTCATCCTGTCACTTTCATCCTTTTCCGAGCTCCACACCCCTGCTGGCTCAGCCACTCAGACCCTTCAGGCATATTTTAGCACAATGCCAGCCTTCTGTCAACCCCCCCTTCCTTTATCATACCATGCTGAGACCAGTTTCTCAAGATGCATATCACAAACCCCAGGTCCATGATGCTTAGGAAACCAAGGGGCATCTGTGTGCCCCTATGGATAGTCTCAAGACTCACAACTGCCCTTTCCTGGCTGGCATCTTCAAAGTTCTGGGATTCCGAGACCAGCAATAGGTCTGACACATTGTCACCAAGATGGAGACATTTTCTTCCTCTGAACCTCAGTTTCCTCAACTAAAAAATGGGAATCATAATACTTAACATTACTCAGGTACCTATCAGGGTTATTATTTAAAAAAAAAGCTTTATAAATGTGTATTATTAAGGGTGGAACCAGAATTCTCAGTGCTATTACATGTTTATATATTTTAAGATATATTGGTATTTGTCTCATTTAGGTTGTAAATTGTAGCCCATTGTTAGCTATTTCTTTTGCAATTCCCCAGATTTTCAGAAGCTCTCTGCACAAAGTAGGTGCTCAGGATTGTTGCCTAGCAGATGGGCCGACAACCAGTGCTTTTCTAAATGTCTCATACTAAAGTGAGAAATTTATTTTTAGGGTGTCTGAAGTGATTTGACTCCATTAGAGACTCATTTTTCATTCTACCTTCTTTTCTTGAACTGAAATTTATTCAACCTGAAAAAAAACAGAGATGGGGGAAAAAAAGGCTTCAGAACTCAAGGAGTTGTTTATTGGATCATAGGATGTTAGGGCTGGAAGAGACTTCAGAAGTCATCTAAAATATAATTCCTTTATTTTATAGAGGAGGAAATTAAGGCTTATAGGGAGAACTCATTTGACCTGTCACAAGTGACATAACCTGCCAGAATCTGAATACAGGTTCTCTGACTGAAAATGTATTGCCCATTTTGTGTCAAGGTTTTCGATTCATCTCTCTGGTGGAAGTCAATTTTCTGGACTAAACTGGAATTCTTTTTAAGGATCATAATATTTGTTGTTATTATTAGTATTAATAATAATAATAATCCTCCACTAAAGTGTTTCCCCATGGCTCATGGGGAGCATGAGAACCCTATGTCTCAGGAGCAGAATCCCAGTTCTCACCAAGTTGGAAGGGTTTCAATTTCATGCAGATTATGTATCTCTCACTCAAGCACCAACATCACTCAGCTCATTCCTTTCAGCCCCAGAAACTCATGGTTACCAAGTCATAGAGGGATTGCAATCTACATCAGTGGAAGACCTGCCCTCACCAAGAAGTCAGAGATCCTCAAAGTAGTGATAGAAACAGGAATGATAGCTCCCATTCTAATTATACATTAATTAATTAGTCTTTCGTCAGGCACTACAGATGTCATTCCCACTTTTAAAGATGAGGAAACTGAGACTCAGCAAAGGGAGGAGAACAATCATCTATTAAGCATCTTCTGTGCATCAGATATTATGCTAAACACTTTTCCAAATTTATCTCATTTGAGATAAATCCATTAACTTTCTTATGGTTACACAGCTAGTAACTGTCAGAGCCAAAATTGAATCAAATCTCTAATCAGGAGCCCAGGAATCCATCTTCTGTACCAACCATGCTATCCAAGCCAATGGCAGAGAGTTAGCTGGCCAGCCCTGGGGGAGCAATGCCCAGCCTTTCCTGGAGTCAGGCTAGTTCACTATGGCATTACAATCATTACTTCAGCTGTCCCAAGAACATCATTCCCACATGTACCTCACTGGCTGCTCTGCCCTTCTAGGAGAGGGAGCTTCCCTGCAGTGTCAGCTTCTCCTCATTGTGCCAGGCATTTTGTACAAGATGAGTAAGCAGACCGAGGTCTGTGATCTCCGGGAGGAATCTTATTAAGCTACCGAGTTAACTACAGACCTTCCCAGAATCAGATGACAGGTTTTGATTGAAAAAAAAATTTTTCAGTAAGAGTGACATCACATACTCAGAGCTGACCTTTCAGTAAATATTAATTAGCTTCCTACCATGATAGTGCATTGCCTTGATGCTAGGAGGTGGAGGGGGAGGGTATACAACAACAAAACAAAAAACATATATATATATATGTATGCATATATATGTGCATGTGTATATGTGAATGTATATTCCCTACCTTCTGGGAGCTTATGATCTAACAGGGAAGTGCATATAAATTTATGTTCAGTGCATAAGTATTAGACTGAGCAGAGATCACTTCTGGAGAGGGAAAGAGCGAGGAGTCAAAGCCAGAGCGAGGGGCCATGCAGAGGAGCAAAAATAAGCCATGTCAAGCTGAAAGAGTGAGTGTGGAGTTAAAAGAAAACTGGAGATGTTTGTGAAATCGCTGTTAATCTGACACATCTTGCTTGCCCAGGATACTCTCATAGATTATCAACTCAGATCTGAAGGAGACCATCGAGGTCATTCTTCATTGTATACCTGAAGAAACTGAGACTCAGGTTGTGTGACATATCCAGCAAGGTGTGAGCCAGGAGTTAATTCAGGTCATGTGACTAATCCAACACTTTTGGACCATTTTCCAGTCAAATGTCTTTGTAGTGTCCTTTACATACATGAAGCATCTGTGACCTTATCTGGGTAGGAAATTCCCAGTGGGGAAATTTCCTCCACCAGCAAGTTCTGACTTAGTAAATAAAATCGTGCCTTGGGAATTGTTTGAAGCACATAAATGTTCAATGACTTTCACAGGATCCCACCACTATTAAGTGTCAGAGGTAGGATCTAAACTCATGTTCTACAACACAGGGAGTGCCCTGTGTCTTGTTCAGAGTGAACACTTAATGCTTTTATCATGGTACTTTATTCCCTGTTGCCCCTCCTCTAACTATGACCTCAGAGCTCCCAGAAGCCCAGTTTCCCTAATGGTTCCTAGACAACAGCCAGAACAGGGCAAAAGAGTCCACTTAAAATATTGGCAAGTCTAACCTGTCCTGTGATCTCTGATGTCCTGGGCAGAGCCTTACTCCTTTACCAGTGTGGTTGGAACTTTTCTAACAAAGCAGCTATAGCTAAAAATGCCCAGCACAATGGAAAATGTACTTTGGCTTCTAAGAACAGGGTCTAAATGTGATAGCTCAAATTCCATTATAAAACATTCCCAAAGCCGGTCCACATGGGGGTTGGGGAGATGATGGTGGGGGTGCTCATAATCCCCAGCCCTGCAGTCAGCAGATGAGATTTGAGCCCCAGCTTTGCCTCTTCCTTGGTGCATAAACTTGGGCTAGTTACTATTATAATGTTCCTAACCATGAGCTGCTTCATCTGTAGAACAGGGATAATCCCGTTTCTCTGCCTACCACCCAGATTGTGATGGGTATGAAAAAGGATAATAGAGGTAAGGTACTTTTAAGCTGTCAAGGGTGGCGTAAATGTGAGTTCTCATTAAGATAAAATGAGAGAATGTATGCAAAGGGTTTTGTAACTGAAAAGTTCTGCATTGTTTCATAAAATCTCATAGAACTAGAAAGGACCTCAGAGGCCATCCAGTCCACCCCCCTCATTTTACAGATAAGCAAACTAAGAAAGTAAAGTGACTTGCCCAGGATGACATATGTCATCACCTTCATTAGGGGTGACATGTATGTTCCAAAGATCACAGTGCAATTTTAAGTTTAAGTAACTTGAAAGAGAACTTAATATGAACCATACCTAACCTATATACATTATGAAGATGTATATTGTGTATGAAAAATATATATATATATGTTTGTATACATGTGTGTTGTATTTAAATGTGTGTAATATATATGAGGGTCCCACAGGTTTTGGTATACTTTTAAGATATGAAAACTTGGAAGTGCACTAAGTGCACTATAATGCGCTCTCTCTCTCTCTCTGTATTTATATATGTGTGTGTGTGTGTATACATATATGTACACATATATGTACAACTGTCTCTGTGTGTGTGCGTATATTATTGGTGGATTAGGCACTATGAATATACAATGAATTAATTCTGACATTGCATAAGAAGAAACCAGAGGGCAGAGCCAAAATGGTAGAGAGGAGACAGGACTTTGCCTGAGCTCTTCCTGGCTTCCCTCATAATCAATAGTAGATCAAGCCTCTGAACAGATTTTGGAGTGAAGAATTCACAAATATTTGGAGTGTAACAAATTTCTGGCAGAAGATATATTGGAAGAACTTCAGGAAAGGTCTGTCTCAGTTTGGTCAGGAGTACATGGTCCAGTACAGGTGCAGCACAGGGAGCATCAGGGGTGGGCCTCTGTACACTGGCAGAATCTACTGGGAGGCTCTTAGCCAAAATACAGTAATGTTGGCTACTGTGTCCTGGTTCAGAAGGCCAGTGGATCAGCAGATTAGCTGTAAGATCTCCAACACAACTATAGAAAACAAATGGTGAGCTGTGAATCCCAGCATAACAGGTGGAACTTGGCCAGGCCCACCTAACACAGTAGGGAAGCCTGCAGCAGCACTAGCACCAGTGCAGCATGAAGCTCCTGTAGGAAGACAATCTCCCCTGTGTTCTAGTAGCAGACCTCAATCTTTAAAACTGAGCAAAAAAGCAAAAAGAACTCTGACCATAGAAACCTACTATGGAAATAGGGAAGAACAGACTGCAAATACTGAGGACATTAAGGGCAAACCACCTCCACACAAAAACTCAAAGTGGGAATCTGAACTGGTCTCCAACTCAAAAGGGGCTCTTGGAAGAATTCTATAAGAAGAAAACAGACTGGATTTTGTTTTGAGAAACTATACAATGCTTTTTGTAGTGACTCCATATCCCTGAAACTAAAATCCAGCTTTTTAGCATCAGCATCCTTCCAGCATTGCTGCCTAGCTACAAATGATGGAATGCCTTTGCCTCAGAAGAATGAAAGTTGGAGCACACTCAGAGTAAGAAGACAAATCTTGGTGGATGAGAACAGGCAGCAACATATCAGCACTTGGAGGGTAGAGAAGCCATTATAGAACCGGGGCCTCTAGCTGGCAGTCAGCAACCTTTCCTAAATCATAATACCTTTCTATTAGAGTATTAAAGAATATCCATTGCCGACAGGGCTCACCCAAGAAACTCAGCTGTAATCATCCGTTCCAGTCTTAAGTGATCTACGGCAATATTCACAAGGCATTCAAGTCTCAGGCATTTTGAGGAGTAAATAACTGATTCTTCATTTCATAACTTCATATATTTTTGACACTGTTTCCTGACTATGAAATTACACATTTGTCATTTGTTCTCAGAGAGTAAAGAGGGTTGTGAAAATGAGCTATTTTTATGATCAGAAAGAGGGCATATACTCCAGATGGTTCATGCTCTCGAGACTTCCTTAAAACATTGAAGGGATGGCAGGGAGGGAAAGGAGAAAGAATACTGGATTAAGAATTAGAAAGCTTAGAGTCTCTAATTGTAGATCTGGCATGAACTTGCTGGGTGATTTCTCAGTTAGCCCACCTCTCTACCTCTCTCATCTGTACAATTATGGCATTGGTGGATGATATTGCTGTCATCTTCTCTTAGTATGGAAACTGAGCCATATTTTCAGCCTAGTCTGGGTCTCATATTCCAATTCCTTACCACTAAACAGAGACACGGAGGAACACTCCCGGTCCACTCTTCTAGGAACACAGAAACAGGTCCCATTCTCCTTATATCAGTCCCAAATGGACTGAGTTTGCACTGCCAAGAAGCATACTTACTAGATAATCTTGAGACTTTTAAGAGTCCTAACTTTCTGTGATCCTATGATTCTGTGACTGCTTACTAAAAGCAAGCTGAGAAAATTCCCATTTTGCTTTTAGGCATTTTCAAAGAGTGACAGATAGGCCCCTCCCCGTTTTCCTCCATTCTTCCTAAGAAAAGATTTTGATCCAATTTAGCTTTTTCTCGGTCACACAGACACAAGGTTGATCTCCTTTTGCTAACCACCTCCTCTATCTCCTACAATTCTTCTTTCAAGTCATTTACTGAAATATTTCTCCATGAGTATTTTTAGTCCCTTGCTCTAGGGTGAAACATCTAGGGCTTTCCAACACATTTCTTGAGGATAAAGTCATAACTCAGATTCACTGATGTACAGTCTAGACTGCCTAAACCTAAGTTAGAATCACCCTAATTAATGTACCCCCTCCTCTGATACAGGCAGGAAATATGCCCATAGTGCATAAGGGCTGGAGGAAGAAGAGCCAGGTCCACTATTAATTGTCCCCTCCTTCCTGACCCAGATGTCCTTCCCAAAGGTTTAGCTGATGGAACACCCAAAGCATTTGCATAAGGAAGATTTCAGGTTACCCACAGAGCTTAACCTCTCCTACTAAATCATTTCTGCCCTGTGACAACAGGGCTGTGGCCAAGGTTGCTTCTACTTTCAATAATAACCTTTCTCCTTTTTCCTAAAATCCCTGAGTAAATGCTACCTCTCTATGTAAGAAAGGGGTATACTATTCATTGTGATGCTGATTACCTATTTTCCAAGGCTCTACTGGCTTCTCTCCATTGTCAGGCTATAGGAGATCTTTTACTTAAGTACTTCAACTTTATGTTGCTCATTAGAAGCTTTTATTCTCTGGGAACATAACCCTTTATGTTTCAGAACCCATGGTCAGAACCATTCTCTCTTCCCATGTCTCAGCTATTAGAGCAGAATTTGGAAGCAACCTCAAAAGCAATCAGACCTTGCGGGAGTCCTGAAAATACTGCGACATTTTCAGAGCAATCACTTTTAGGAGAGTGTACAATAAGACAAATTTATGTCTCATAGGGATGCTGAGTCAGCACATCGAGGCCACTGCTGTCTCCAGAACAATTGGCGGATCACACTGTCTTGAAGATGATTCTAAGGATCTTAGAATATTCTCCCTCAGTTTAAAGTTGCAGATGCTTGGCATTCTCAGTGCTTTCCATCCTCCCACAGAAGTATTGAGATCATCTTTGGCAAAGCCTTACTAAATATGGAGGAGAGAGAGAGAATGAAAGGAAGAGGTGGTAGCTGGGATTTATCACCTTAGAAAATACTGAGCACAATGGGGATTTTCCCAGCTTGTTTTGAGGAGTTAGTTGCAGCATATTAAAGATATAAAGAATTTAAATATTACCCTGCACCACTATCTGCCACACAAACCAGTGACCTGCTGTAGGAATTTATGTATTTCCTATTGTATCCGGTCCATTTGGGGATTGGAACAAAGGAAGTGTGTCCCTGACAGAATCACAGGATGTCGAGCTGGGGAAGAATTTAGAGGTCATCTGGTCTAACCTTGTCCTGTGTCTCTTGGTTCTTTCTTGGGACTAGGGCTAGAGAAAAGGTGACTGATGACATCAGAGAAACAGGAAGACTCAAATAATCATAAGACTTAGAGCTAGGAGGGAAGCTGAAGTCCAGAGTAATGAAGTGACTAGTGTAGTAAAATGAAGAGCTGGTTTTTGAGCCCAGGTCTAAATGGGAGGTTTGGTGCTCCCTCCTGGTCCCCTCCTCCCTTCCACCTGTTTCTGTGAAAGTTGAGAGAATAACAAGAGGTCAATTACCATAAAAGCAAATAAAGGGGCTGGCAAAAGGACCAGTAAATGAGAATGCCATTGGGAGAAGGTAGGACATGAAGAACATAGCAACAAAAAATCTACCACATCTAAGTGAACAGACATAATCAGCCATCCAAGCAAAAGTTAACAAAAAACAGGTAATAAACATCAAGGGATCATTCAACAAGTACCCTTTATGATCTACTATGCTCTAGCCTGGGGTCCTCAAACTTTTTAAATAGGGAGCCAGTTCACTGTCCCTCAGACTGTTGGAGGGCCAGACTATAGTAAAAACAAAAACTTTGTTTTGTGGGCCTTTAAATAAAGAAACTTCATAGCCCTGAGTGACAGGGATAAACATCCTCAGCTGCCGCATCTAGCCCGCGGGCCGTAGTTTGAGGACCCCTGCAGACATTGTGCTGGGTACTGGGGTTATACAAATGAAATAGTACATGCCCTCAAGGATCTTATATTCCACTTATAAGAGCTAGATTGGTAGTGACACCATGGACAGGAGTTTTGCCCTAAGTAGGGCCAGGGCTTATGAGTAGTCTCAGAGGACAATAGATTGTCCTGGCAATTTATCAGGAAAGGTAATATTGGTAGAGGGGCAGGTGGCAAGATAACCACACCTCTTGGATGACTAGATGGAATAAAGCGTGGTCAGAGATTCTGGGGCCAACAAGAAATAGAAAAGCTGAAGTAAGGAAAAGGGTCTGAACACAACCAAAAATGTTCATACAATTTGTCACTCACAGAAAGCTCAATGTACCAGAGATTTTAAAGTAAAGTGGGTGGGGCTAATCCCATCCCTCTTGCTCTTCTTGAATGAGTAACAGCTGTTACACCTGTACTGCCCCCTGAATGAGAAGAGAAATGAAGCCTCCTAACTTCAGGAGACTGGGACATTGCAGGACTGAGAGGCGAAAACATGGGGGGAGGGGGAAGGGTTGGCAAAATCCCCCTTCATCATTGCACGGACAGCTGAAAGCGGAAGAAAGTGATTGAAATTTTACAAGGGATTTGTGTTTTGCCCTGACCTTGATAAATCAGAGAACCCTTGAATTTTACTGATTACTGGCTTTCTTTCCCTAGGAGAATCTGTGTTAACATATCTGCAGGAAAAACAAAGCTAATAAAAATTTGAACATAAAGAATAATAACCATGTAAAGGATACAAATGGAATTCATATCTAAGCCTCTGTAGCAAGAAAATAGGGCCATCCTCTTTTTCTGTCTCCAGAGAGATCATTCCCTGGTTCTATATAAATTATTCACAACATGAACAATGGAGTAAAAGTTGCAAAAGTCAAGTCTGAATGTTGTATCTACAAATACATCAACTCAAGTCCTTCATGTGCCATGTGTCTGAACAAAATAGCAAGATGGTCACAATCCCACATTGCTTGGCCCAGTTACTCTGGCATATGCCCAACACTCAATGCCCTGGGCACCAGCACTGTAATCTCAAAGATAAGGACTGTGATTACCATCCTCCCTCCTTCTACAGGCTTGCATTTCTGTTTACCAATCAGCACCTGTGGCACTTTGAAAAAGTAAGCCCTTTTCAATAATGAGATAACTGAGGCCAGTTCCAAAGATATTGTGATTAAGAGAGCCATTTACACCCAGAGAGAGGACTGTGGGAACTGACTGTGGGTCCCAACATAGTATTTCCACTCTTTTTGTAGGTGTTTATTTGCATTTTGTTTTCTTTCTAATTTTTTTTCCTTTTTGATCGAATTTTTCTTGTGCAGCAAGATTATTGTATAAATATGTCTACATATACTGGATTTAATACATATATATATATATATATATATATATTTAAAACATGTTTAACATATATTGGATTACTTACCATCTAGGGGCAAAGGTGTAGAGAAGGGGAAAAATTTGGAACACAAGGGTCAATGTTGAAAAATTATCCATTCATATGCTTTGAAAATAAAAAGCTTTATTTTTAAAAATAAACCCTTTCCCTCAATTCCATGGAATTCCCATGGAATTGGGGGGAAGCTTCTCTCCTTCATCATACATGTTTTTTGTATCCTTCCTTGATTATAAAACTTGCAGTCCCTGCAAATTACACCAGGTATACATCGAGTCTATAGATACACATTATATTTTTATTGTTGTTCAGTCGTGTCTGACTCTTCATGACCTCATTTAAGGTTTTCTTGGCAAAGATGCTATACTATTTTTCTATTTCCTTCTCAAGCTCGTTTTATAAGTGAAAAAACTCATGAAATCAGGATTAAGTGATTTGTCCAGTTCCACACAGCTAGTAAAGTTCTGAGACTGAGTTTGAACTTCGGGAAGATGAGTCTTCCCAACTCCAGGTCTGCCATTCTATCCACTGTAATACCTACCTGTTCTATCCATAAAATTTTACAGTGTTTATATATGAAGGATCAAGATACTTAGACCACCTGCAAATACATGTGGTACATATTAAATTACCGCATTGAGTAGATAAAACATCTAAGTAGATACAGTATGTAGTAGACTAAATCCACAGGACCATGTATAACCGTTTATCTATATGTAAGTATTTAGTTACATGTAAGTTATATGTTATATATATTTAGTTATGTGTGAGCATTGTAATGCAGATATTTACTACACACACTATTTTATCAAGGGACTAGCCTCCCCTAAAGATGGCACATGTCCAGACTATTTGGGGGGTATCCTTGTCTCATTGCTAGTCATATAAGTTAGGGATTTCTGTTGTGATTCACAGTCACAACTACACTCTCAGTCTCATTCCACAGCTGAGCTAGTATTCTCAGGACTGATAGCCTCTAAATCCTGAACTTGACATATGGATGGCTCAGGTTTTATGAATGTTGCTGTCTCTAGCCACTAAGGAGTCAGGCTATCTAAGTGGCTTCTGTTGTTCCCTTCTGGGTCCCATATTTGTAGTATTGGCAGGAAAGGGAGGGATTCTAGGTTTTCTGGCTTCTCCAAGCAGAGGTCTTCCCCAGACTAGGGCAAATTTTTCTTGCTTCTTCAGTGCCTAAAGAGCCACCAAAACTTGGCTTCCTTTCATCCAAATTTTGACCCAGATCCTTCCTAAAAGGGCCATCATCTGACACCAATGTCTCTTTGCCACTGGCAAGTCGGTCCTTGGTAACTGATTCTTCCACTTCAACTCAAGAACCTCAAGTTGTCTTCTTCTTCACTAAGAAGGCTGACTACCTTTTAAATGATATATAATTGCAATGCATTGACTTTGCAGGCCTCTGGCCATTCTCTGGAGAGATTTTACAGACAGATTATCTAGTCTTTTCACTTCTTGGTATGGAGCGACTCTCCACCTGTTCAATATCCAGGACATCTAAGATTTTGTAGCATTGTTTTACTCTATAGCTAATATTAACAGTGACTCTCATATCCCTGTTTGTTCTTCTCCTTGCTCTTCTGACCTCTAAAGCATGGCTAAATAGCATGTGTCTCTTAAATGGCCTTTTAGTTAAATGACATATTGATTGTGAGTCTCTTTATCTTCCACTTCATTGAAGATTCCAAGGATGTGATTGTGACCCAAACATCAACAGAAGAAGAAAATCTACAGCCTCATTCTTGGTAGCATTTTGGACAGGAATTAGAAAAGCTCATGCAGACCCTACCTAACTCTCTTAAGCTCAGCAGGCTGTTTGTTATTTGCACCCTGGATTTTAAGTCTCTTTGAGAATGTTTTTTTTTTAAATAATTCACCAAGAACTTCCCTTAATAACTTTATTTCAACATCTCAAGTATTCCCTACCAGGAAAACCACAGACCAAAAATGTTGTAGATTTTGGGCAGAACTACCTAAAGAAAACTATCTCCTACTCCATGTGAGATCACAGCCCAATTCAGTATTTTGTGGCAAGGCTCCAACTTCTGCCACTTTCTCAACCTCATTCTCTCTCTTGATTTTTATCATGTTTCATGCATTGTCATCCTGCATCTATTTTGTCTGCCAGTTAGTCATTTGTGGCCAATATACCAATGGTACAGTCTCTGAGAGAAGTCTCAGGCACTCAACCTCACTTTTTTGTGTTAATGAACTTGGTCCCTTCTTATCACAGGATATAAAAATATATCTTCCATGGATATAAAGATGGTTGGAATGCATAGGGTTCTGTGTACTACAACTTTTACAGTCATGTTGATTCTACCTAGCAGATAATCAACAATCAACTCACAGTTAGCCAGAACCGTGAACCATTTCAGGTCAATAAAATCCAACTGTAGAGCTTTTTCAAGAATAGAGGTCAGTAATGGTTATCTGTCTATACTCAGGATCAAGCTATAAGCTAAACACAGTAACTTCTATGTAAATTGAAATGTAAACATAACTTCATAGTAAATACAGTAAACATTCATAACTTCTGGGTCAAAGCCAAGATTGTCCATGAAGTCCTTGGCTTCTTATGGTTATCCCTCTTTTGATACAAAACTCCTTTCACCCAAGCCATCCAAATAAGGTTGGAACCGTTTTCACTGCATTTAAGAGAAGGCTAACCAGGTCCTTAAAAACCTAATCATATTTTCTACTTAGGGTTCTCCTCTATCATATCTCCATGGCTAAGATTCAAGGGAGACTTTGCAGGGATAGCGTAGTTCTTCCCAAGTCTCCCATAGCAGCTGCTGATAGAAATGTCTTCCATCCCTGACAATCTCCCTGACTGAAGTTACTTTTGTTGCTTCTTTGTCTTTAGTCAGGACTCACTCCCTGCTGAAACTCTGCAGAAATAACACTTGTCAACTGATAACATTAGAACAGCAGCATCTAGCATCCTGAAAATCTTTCAGTTGCTATTTCTCGTGTGCTTGTATCTTCCTAAATATGATATGATTCTCCAGACAAGGCAGTGCTTCAAAGTAGATCATGTCTCCAACCACCTTCTCCATAGTTCTGAAAAAGCATTTAAAGAGTATTTTTGTTTACTATTCTCCAAACCACGTTTGTGTCTGGGGCCCATTGTAGCATTATAATAAAGTAGGTCTTTTCGATTGATATCCCTGCCTTGGACTCGTGGCATTATGGAAAAGTGAATCATTTTCCTACTTCTTTTCTTCATGGCACATATGCTAAATTACTTTCCCATCCTCAGGGAATTTGCATTTTTACAGTATTTCTGGAGAAGAATTACTTTAAAGCAAAGGAAGGCATTACTAAGATGGAATTTCAGGCATCATTTGGGGAAATATTTCTAGATGAGAAGGTGTTCCTTTACCTCACAATTTTAAAAGCAGTCACCTACTCCATTCCCTGATTAACTGAAATAAATACAATATTCTTAGATAATAACTATTCCCACTTGCATCGAAATTTAAACCTTACAGAATGCTTTCCTCACAAAAATATTGAGATTGAAAATGTCACTACTGCTAGAGAAACTCAGGCCCAGAAAGCCTCAGTGGTTTGCCAAAGTCACATAGATAATATCAGCACAAAGATATGAATTTGGATTCTTGGCTCTAAAAGTGTAAGAGGTCAATAGGAAGAAATTCCAGATGGGTAGATGAGTAGAATTCAGACCATAGAAATGACTGAGCCAAGCATTTCATATGCAATAACTGAAAAGTCGATATTCTTTCCTCAGTTCCTCCAGTTTTTCTTCAACATCATAAATTTGACCACATGGATAAAAGATGAATGGAGTTTAATCTATGATGCATCTTATGTAAAGGAAACCTGGATTGAGCCATTGTTGAAGTGAGTAGCATCAACATAAAAGTAAGTTGTATAATCCTCACACCACAATGGATGGGACCCCACACTCCCTAAAATGGCAAAACAAGATACAATTTCACATGCTTTTCCTTGTGTTTGTATCAACAGCATGGGAAGGTTCTCTTGGTATGGGACTATGGTGGACTTGGCTAGAACCAGCTCACAATTATTAAATTTTCAGTGTGAGCATTTACATCTTAACACTGTGAATCAGGACTTAATTTATCATTATTATTATCATTATTATTATTATTATTATTTAGCCACACTTAAGAAAGTGATGAAGAAAATGTTAACAATGCATATTATATTTAATAGTGTGGTTACTAGCATTTTATTACCTCCCAAACCAAGAGCCATGTTAAACATTTACCAGAATGCCATTACCTAATTACAAGTCTCTGAGGCTCTTGGCCCATCTCCTTTAAGAATTCACTAAAGAATTAAAACCAGTTGCTTAACTCCTTGGAAGGCACTTGTCATTTCAGTAATTTTTTTCATTTGGGTCCAACTCTCCATGACCCCATTTGGGGTTTTCTCGGCAAAGGTTATGGAATGTCATGTTCTACTCTTTGTGACCCTGTGCACTATAGCAAACTAGTACTGTCCACAGGGTATTCTTGGCAAAGATACTGGAGTGATTAGCTATTTCCTTCTCCAGCTCAGTTTATAGATGAGGAAACTGAGGCAAAGAGGGCCAAGTAATTTGCTCACAGTCACACAGCCAGTAAGGATTGAACTCAAGAAGATGAGGTCTTCTTGATTCCAAGTTCTACCCACTATTTCACTACTTTTGCCAGCAAGATGCTGCAGTGCATAGTGTTGGACTCCTAAACAATAAACTCCCCCACAGACAGGGATCCTGTGTTGTTTAACTTTTCCTATGTGTTTGCTGAATGATATATAGCACTTTACCCAGGTAACCTTTGATTCTCATAACACCCCTGTGATGTTTCCCATTTTACAAATGAGAAAGCTGAGACCCAGAAATGACTTATTTGCCTAAAGTCACATAGCTCTTAGTCATGGAGGCAAGACTCAAAGCCAGGTTTTTTGACTCCATGGAATTCCAGTGGTGGAACGATCACTGGATTTGAAGCAAGAAACAAGAAGTCTAGAGTCTACATTTGACCATTGGGGTAATCTTGAGCAAATCACTTCATCTTTATCTTGGTTTTCTCATCTATAAAATATGGGTGACAATTCTTAAATTTCCTATATTATCAGGTCATAAGGAAAATGTTCAGTGACCGTAAGGCACAATACCAACACGACTTACAACTGTACTGTCTTACCTTTGCAATGTATAAGACTGTGCTATGCTGAAGGAGAGATCTTTCTCCAGCTAAGGAAATATGACATACCTAAGAAAAAAGGGGAAGTATGGGATGTAATAGAAAATGTCTGATCTGGTACCTGGAAAACTTGAATTGTAGTGCTGGTAGATAATTTTTGGCAAGTCACAGCCCTACTCTGAACCGTAATCTTCCTAATCTGGAAGCTTCCCAAAGCATGACACAGACATAAATCAGATTTTAATAAATGTTTATTCAATAAATAATAAATGTGTAAAATGAAGAAGGTGGACCAGATCTCTAAGCTCCACTCTCAAGTCACATAATTCCCTGATTTGGTAATTAACAACACATTCCCAAGATCTCCTGTGCCTAATATCTCTGTAGGAGTTCAGATGTTTACCCCCTCCCCAAGCTTGTCTACATCTGGGCTTTGTGATTGTGAGAGACAACTGATACTGACATCATCTTATAAGGAAGACTGGTCAGCTTTTCACAACGTGCCTGGAATAAATAATCCATAAGAAGGGAGGAAAAAGAAGGGGACAAGCATTTATTAAGTACCTACTCTGCACCAGATACCATGCTAAATTCTTTATAAATACTGTCTCATTGGAGGCTCACAGCAGCCCTGGGAGAGGGGTTTTACTGTTAAGGAAACTGAGGCAGCAAGTCAAATGTCTGAAGCCAGTCTTAAACTCAAGTTTTCGTGACTCCAGGCCCAGTGCTCCAGCCACTGTGTAACCTCTGATCAGACTTACCAAACAAAAAAGGCTTGGAATAGGAACCCGGTGGTAGACCATTTACAAGGTGTGAGATGAACACTTGGAACGGCTCATGAGCATGTTGGTCACAGGTTGATTAATTTTTTAGCCACAGTAACTCTTGAAAGACCTCCCACTAAGGTTCAAACTGCACAGGTGAATGGATCAACTGGCCTGATAACATTGAAAATCCTTGAGTATTGCCCACTTTGATCAGCTGCTTTCTCATCTGGGAACTTCAAGCATCAGGACTGGAGGATCTCTACAGTCTCCTCTAAATCTGTGTCCTGTGCTTCTGTCACTTCTTCGATTCCTCACCTAGGCCAACACTTCCAACTTCCCTGACAAGGAGTGATCTCCTTAGGGCACTGCCCACTTCCTAAGGCAGCTCCTTCCCTTGCTGACCACTTCTGATTGTTGAAGAGCTCTTTCTTTGATTATACTGAAATGAGAGCTGCGTCTCTGTGATTTAGGATTATAGATTTAGGTCTGAAAGGAAACTTAGAAGGCATTTGTCATCTGTTGTTCTACAGATGAGAAACCTGAGACCCAGGGAAGTTAAGGCTGAATGAGAATCCAAACTCAAGTCCTTTGGTTCCAGACCCAGGGGTTTTCTGTTGTGCCATAGGCCCCAACTTCTGTGCTGAAGGGACACACAAAACAAGTTTTTAGTGCTTACTGGACTTAGTCGAGGGGAAAAGAGACAGTGGCAGCAATGCTTTTGGCGTGTTCTGGGAGTCATTAAGGATTTTTTTGACCATCTACAAAGTTAGGGATGTAGTATATACTGAATGAGACCATTCTGTTCAACCCAGCATTTTACTGGGAGGAAATTTGGAACATGGGAAGGAAAACAAGTTAGAATGATGTCACAAAGTCAGGGACAGAGCTGAGATTAGAACCCTGGGCCTTCTGATTTCTAATCCACTATTCTTCCCACTTCTCTTCCCTGTCCAAGGTGGGCACCATCCTGTGTTTCTTGGTAAGAGAGCTAATATCTTGTGGTTTCATCTGTATAGATCCTAAGAAAATTGAGATGTGGCCCTTGCCCTTACACAGCTCACAGACCAGTTATAGAGAAAATACACATTAAGCAATTACAAAAGAAGACAGTGTATTACAAGGTACAAAGTTACATAATTAGGAAAAGTGCATTCGGAATTTAGAAACGTGAGCTATACTTGTGGTTTGAGTTAGTCAGGAAATGCTTCACCGAGGAAACAGAACTGAGCCTTGATAGATGGGTCTGCCATAGCTACTGCAGATCCATCCTGTAAATGGATGTCCTCAAGGTGCATAGCCAATACACCAGATCTAGTCTGGACAAATTAGTGTTATCTTTCAGAGCGGTGGTCCCCGTGGAAGGTAGGCACATTCCAGCAATTTTGCCATTGTTCACCTCAACATTCACACTCTAGGAATTGCCTTCAGAATTCAATTAGAAGAAACACTGCTCCCATTTCTCAAGATCCCCAGCTCATTTGCTGTCTTGTAGTCATGCTGTTATCTGGCAGGTTAATCACTACTCTCTTTATAGGATTTGGCTCTGAATAACTTTTGACTACATCCAAAAATCAGAGTCGCCTTTAAAGAATGAAGATTTGAGACCATTGAGGATATTCAAAAGGATGTGCTCAAAGCTCTGAATGTCAGAGTCTCTAAAGTGAGGAAAAGTAATTCAATGGTCTTGGTAAGAAGCTTCACAAGAAGCTAGTAGCTGGGTCTGCAGGTGCTCATCCCATTATTGGTCCTTCTCCCTTTGCTCCCTGATTTGCCCAAATCTCCATGTGACTTACTTCTGTGGCTCCAGATGGGCAAGACCTGCCCAGAGCAGCACTATTGGGTGTCTTCCAAACCAACCCAACAAGTTTTCATTAAAGACCAATTTTATGCAAGACTGGAGATACAAAAAAACCCAAACAACAACAAATGGTCTCCGTCCTCAAGGGAGTTATTTTCTACCACAAGGAGGCAATATAAAAACAGATTAACAACTTGGAAAAGACTTTGCATAGGATGAGGGGTATGCAAAGCTCTAGGTAGAGGGGAACATGAAGTATATTCCAGAAAAGACGCATGCAATCATCGTAGGGAACTGATGCTGAAGGGAAAAAACTGAGGATATCCATTTGGCTATGGTCCCAAAAGCTCACTTGCTGCAAGGTGATCTGTGGCCACTCTTATCTTTCTGTCTCAGGTCCAGTGTCCCCTCAGCAGCAGAATAATAGTGGCTAGTTTAGATGACATCAGCAATTTGTCACAACTTCAGGTTACTTTATTTTTTTTATTAAAGCTTTTTATTTCCAAAACATATGCATGAATAATTTTTCAACATTGATCTTGCTAAACCTTGTGTTCCAAATTAAACCCCTGTCCCCCACTCCCTCTTGTAGATGGCAAGTAATCCAATATATGTTAAACATGTTAAAAATATATGTTAAATCCAATATATGCATACATATTTCCACAATTAATATGCTACACAAGAAAAAAATGAGAAAGAAAACAAAATGCAAGCAAACAACAACAGAAAAAGGAAAATGCTATGTTGTGGTCCACACTCAGTTCTCACAGCTCTCTCTCTGGGTGTAAATGGCTCTATTTATCATAAGACCATTGGAATTACTATCAGTCATCTCATTATTGAAAAGAGCCACTTTCATCAGAATTAATCATCCTATAATTTTGCTGTTGCCGAATACAATGATCTCCTGGTTCTGCTCATTTCACTCAGCATCAGTTCATGTAAGTCTTTCCAGGCCTCCCTAAAATCATCTTCAGGCCACTTTAAATAGGCTAGTTAAGTACATTTCCAGTTGATTCAAGGTCCCCAGTGCCAGTGCTGCTGCTACCACTGAAGGCAATGACCTTGAGCAAAGGCGCCACTATTGTGGTAACTTTGAAAAAGGATACACGTTTTTGGTAGACAGTCTCATTATTCTCATGTTTTTTCATATATTTAACTGAACAACCACCTCTAACCTATTGTTTACAGAGCACTCTGCTAGGTACTAGTGAGCTACCAACTTTACAAGGTTTAGAAAAGGCGGAATTCTTGCCTCTGAACCTTAAAGTCTTAGGAAATGGGTATGAAATACATGTAATTAATTGCAACTCTGTCTATGGGTGTCTCGTGGAATAGAGAGAGCCTTTTAAATTGTTGTTTCTGTAGCCACAGGATGGGCAATGGTGGTTGCTAAGAGAGCCTATGGAAAAGGGAATTTTGCGAACTGAGGACCTCTAATTTGTTACTCTGCCCCCAAGAATTAGCAGTAGGGCCCACGCTTTATTCTTTTTTTTTTTTTTTGAAAATTTAATTTTATTTAATAATAACTTTGTATTGACAGAATCCATGCCAGGATAATTTTTACACAGCATTATCCCTTGCAATCACTTATGTTTCGTTTTTTCCCCTCCCTCCCTCCTCCCCCCCCCAAGATGGCAAGCAGTCCTATATATGTTAAATATGTTGCAGTATATCCTAGATACAATACATATTTGCAGAACCGAACAGTTCTCCCGCTGCACAGGGAGAATTGGATTCAGAAGGTAAAAATAACTCAGGAAGAAAATCAAAAATCAAATAGTTCACATTCATTTCCCAGTGTTCCTTCTTTGGGTGTAGCTGTTTCTGTCCATCATTTATCCAGTGAAACTCAGTTAAGTCTCTTTTGTCAGAGAAATCCACTTCCATCAGAATACATCCTCATACAATATCGTTGTCGAAGTGTATAATGATCTCCTGGTTCTGCTCATCTCACTTAGCATCAGTCCGTGTAGGTCTCTCCAGGCCTCTCTGTATTCATCCTGCTGGTCATTTCTTACAGAACAATAATATTCCATAACATTCATATACCACAATTTACCCAGCCATTCTCCAATTGATGGGCATCCATTCATTTTCCAGTTTCTAGCCACTACAAACAGGGCTGCTACAAACATTTTGGCACATACAGGTCCCCTTCCCTTTTTTAGTATCTCTTTGGGGTATAAGCCCAATAGAAACACTGCTGGATCAAAGGGTATGCACAGTTTGATAACTTTTTGGGCATAGTTCCAAATTGCTCTCCAGAATGGCTGGATTCGTTCACAACTCCACCAACAATGCATCAGTGTCCCCGTTTTCCCGCACACGCTTTATTCTTACTTTGTACCCTCATCAACACCGGTGAAGGAAAGCAAGGACGGGGGAAAAGTCGGCATTCTCCACACGTAAAAAGATGCTATCTTGAGTGGAGATGGCATATGAGATAAGTTGGCCTCCTGCTGGCACACCTTCCATCCTACTTCATAGTGTGCTGCTGTCTTTGACTAATCTGTTTCAACACCCTCCTTCCATCTCCTGCCTAATCTTTGGGTTTGGTCACCCCAGGAAGCTGCGCTACTTTCTGTCTGCTCGGTTACGTCCCTAATTGGAACATGACCTCTTTCCCCAGTGATGTGCTTTTTTTCAAGACCTGGCACCCAGCCCTGTGCTGCACCCGCTCCCCTGTCCCTGGAAGAATTGACTCTGATTGAGTTAGGCTAATCCTTTGCCCACTCCAGGCAGGATTCTACTGAAGGTAGATGGATTGATACAATCTGAAATCAATACAAAGTCTGGCCAAATACACTGGAGATGAATAATGTGTATTCTTCAACCTTTACAACATAGCACATTTACTTTGTGTCACACTTGATATATGGTTTAGCTCCTTACATGATTTATAATCCGTCTTAGATACTATTCTACTTTGGTTCTTTAAGGATCCATGATTTCATTCGCATAGCTGCTCTTTCCATCAGTATAGATCTTAGTCCTTCCACCTTAATAAACTACGTTCACGAGTTTCTGATGATGAGTTCCTCCACACTTAACTAAGCTAGTCCTCCATCACTGAGTCCATACCCCAAACCTTTCCAGTTTGACAGGGTTAGCACAGCCTGTGAGGATCCCAAACTATATCCAAGCCGCACATTTTGGGGAAAGATGCTATTATGCTTGAGGTTGTTATGAAGCTTCTCAATGATACACATCATAAAGCTATCTAACTGGGTTAAGTGCACTGAGCCTCAGTGCCAGGGCTTGCCAGGAGCACAGCTTAAAGACCCCCAGCCTAAATTCAAGGTCAATTAAGGTCACCATCCTCCCTCAAAGTTCCCGGGGGACACTTGGAGAGAGAGCATGATGCATTGGGAAGTGATGTTACAGCTTAGATGCAGGGCTGAGGGCTCTGGGGAGTGTCTCGTGGCATCAGAACAGAAAGTTACAGCTACCTCAGCAAAGGTTACCTTTACACGTAGGGGTTTATTGTGGTGCATACATCACAAAGATGAACATTGCCATCAGATCTGTGAACTCAGCAATTTGAAGCTTTATAGGAACAACAATTCCCATGGCACATTAATTCTGAGACAATTACTTTTTCATCATTGTGATTACTTCAGTGTTCAGCCCAACAAATGTTTATTTTTTATTTTCAAATTTTTTTGTTTTATAATAATAGCTTTTTATTTTTCAAAATACATGCAAAAATATTTTTCAACATTCACTCTTGCAAAATCTTGTGTTCCAAATTTTTCTCCTTCCCTCTCCCCCTCCCATAGACAGCAAGTAATCCAATATAGGTTAAACATGTGCGATTCTTCTAAACACCTTTCCACATTTATCATTCTGCACAAAAAAAAAATCAGATCAAAAGGGAAAAAAATGAGGAAGAAACAACAAACAAACAAACCTTATAACAACAACAACAACAATAAAAGTATAAATACTTGTGATTCACATTCAGTCCCCATAGTTCTCTTTCTGGATGCAGATGGCTCTTTCTATCACAAGTCTGTTGGAATTGGCCTGAATCACCTCATTGTTGAAAAGAGCCAAGGCCATCACAATTGATCATCATGTAGTCTTGTTGTCGTGTACAATATTCTCTTGGTTCTACTCACTTCACTCAGCATCAGTTCATGTAAGTCTCTCCAGACTTCTCTGAAATCATCCTGCTAATTGTTTCTTATAGAACAATAATATTCCATTACATTCATATGCCATAATTTGTTCAGCCATTGTCATCTGATGGACATTCACTCAGCTTCATGTTCCTTGCCACTGCAAAAAGGGTTACTACACACATTTTTGCACATGTGGGTCTCTTTTCCTCCTTTAAGATCTCTTTGGGGTACAGGATCAAATAGTACATACAGTTTGAAAGAATGCTTTTGAGCATAGTTCCAAATTTCTCTCCAGAACAGTTGGATCAGTTCACAACTCCAATAACAATGTATTAATGTCCCAGTTTTCCCATGTCCTCTCCATTATCTTTTCCTGTCATCTTAGTCAATCTGAGAGGTGTGAAGTGATATTTCAAGGTTGTATTAATTTACATTTTCTGAATCAATAGTGATTTGGAACATTTTTTTCATATGACCAGAAATGGATTTAATTTCTTCATCTGAAAATTGTCTGTTCATATCCTTTGACCCTTTATCAGTTGGAGAATGGTTCCCACAAATATTTATTAAGCTCTTACTGGGTGCAAGGATTCAGCTAAACCAATCTTCATAGTTGTATCCAACTCTCCACAACTTCCCAGACATTTACTACCTACTGTGTCCCTGGGAAAGTCACTTAACCCTGTTTGCCATAGTTTTCTTCTCTGTAGAATGACCTAGAGAAGAAAATAGCAAACCAGTCTAGTATCTTTGCCAAGAAAATGCCATGGACAAGTCCAGGAGACCTTGAAAAGTAATATATAACTGAATAATAACAGTTATAGTTTACAAAACACTTTATAGAAATAATATTTGGTTTTCAGTTCAGTACTGTAAGGAAGGTAATATGGATATCATTACTCCATTTACATTTATAAAAAATCAGATTAAGTAATTTGCCATACTGCTAATAAATGGCAGCACCAAGACTGTATCGAGACCTTCCAATTCCAAATTCAGCACCCATGTGTGTATGAGCCTCGTCTCCCCTGTTGTAGACCATAAATTTCTTAAAGGCAGGGACCATATTTTATTCATTTTTATGTTCCCTGAAGCCTGTCCAGGACCTACCTCATACATCATACCACTAATGCAGCCTGGTGCAAAGAACAAACCTTTCTTAGCAATCAATGCATGAATAAACCTTTTTAAGCGCCTACTCTGTGCTGGGCACTGGAGCAGGACATAGCCTGCAAACTTGTCTTCTAAATATTTCAATGACTGTATTTCAACCTAATTGGTTTCCTTAATAATCTAAGTACTTTATTTTATGCACCTGAAAACATTATTCTGGGAAGGGATCCATCAACTTCATCACATTGCCAAAGGGCTTCCCAACAATAACCAATAGTTAAGAATCCCTGCTCAGGAGGAAGGAAGAAGAGGGAAGACACATAGATAGAAAAACTTTAAATGACAAGAGTACTGAGCACAAGCCTTGAGCACCAGTGTGGCCCTCAGTGTTTCTCTTCACCTGCTCTCTCACGATTGGCGTAGCTAAGGGGACTTGGGTTCTGCTGAGCCTGGGTCAGCGCATCTGCAGTTGAGGTTAGAAGCCTTGACCCAGACCGACCCTAGCTAGAACCAGCCTGCAGTTGAGGGCAAGGTCACTTTCCTGGGTTTGTCATATGGGTTATTTTATATATATTGGCATAAGTGTCCCTTTATTTAGTCTGGTGTGTTTATCACCATCTTGATTGGTACACACCATCCCTCAGCTCCCGATTTAAATGGACTGAGTACAAGGGTTATCTCTGATCCTTGAAATTGTAGACCTGGCTTTAGAAACAGCAACTCATCCCTTCAAGTCACCGTCAGTTTTACAAACTGTTTTCCCCACCATAAACCTGTGAACTAGACAGTACAAATATCATTATGTCCATTTTGTAGACGAGGAAGCTGAAACTCAAAGGAACAATAACTAGCCAAAGTCCCACAGTTCATCAGTATAAGAATTAGCTGTCGACTCGGGATTTCTGAATGTTGACTGAGATTCTCTGGCACATCCACGGGTGGCAACATTGAAAGGCAGGCTCAGCTAACGGTTTTTTAAAATGATGTCCTTGTCAGTAGGTGCTACTGGCTCCTAGCCTTTTAAATCTGTCTCTTTGGGCCAGTTTCCAAGTTTATTTCTCTTCCCATTCTGAAGAGATGAAACCTCACCGCAGTGGAATCATACTGTAAGGCTGTGTCAGGGCTCTCGTTTTACATTTTCAGAAGAAAAATGTCCCGTTGTGTGAGGGAGCAAAAACTTGTCACTTGCTGTGCCTCTCTGATCTGAATGCAGGAGCTGAAATGGCTTTTGAGTACATTGAGGACTTATTGGGATCCTGAAACTGTTCTAAGACCTAGCCACCCCCAGTAGCAAGAGTCAGGTGAAAAACTCGCCCCCCCAAGTCCTAGGAATCCAAGGGCTTCTTCTAAGTCCTTCTTCGAGCTCTCTCTCTGCAGCCTGTGACCCCACTGATGAATTCCTCCAAGTTTCTCTTTGTTATCTAGGTTCTTCTTCCCCTTCTCCTGACAGCATCATCTGAGTCTCCTTTGCTTAATCTTCATTTAGGCCAGATCTACTTAAACTCTGGGCCCTCTTCCCTTCTCCCTCTAGATTGTCTCACTCGGATCTCCCATTGGTTCTTTGGTCATCTCTCTTCAGATCCCCAGACCTATATATGTAGCCCTAACATCTCTTCCATATTCCAGTCCTGCATCTTTGGTTGTGCTCTGGACATCTCAAGCTGGACTCCAGTAAGCACCCTCGGCTCTTCCAGATTTCCCTGTTACTGTCATGGATGCCTCCATCCTTCCAGTCACCAGGCTTGGGACCTTGCCTCCCCACTTTCCATCACACCATAATCTACCTTGTTGCCAAAGCTTGTCATTTCTGTCTTTCCAATATCTCTAATATGCATCGCCTTCTCTCTCACCCCCCTGGAATGACTTTTAAACCCTCTCTCCTGGACCATTGCAATAGTTTTCTGGTGGGTCTCTACCGCACGTCTCTCTTTGCTCCAATCCATCCTCCACTTAATCACCAAAGTGATTTTCCTTCAGTACTTTAGGGAAGGGCTTGGCTTTTTGCCTCTTTTTATATCCCGGTCTCTTAGCACAGCATTTGTATGTAGTAGATGCTTAATAAATGTTCATCAAATGAAAGATTATCATCCACTGCTCTTTAAAACTCCAGTAGCTCTCTATTACCTTCAGGATCAAATATGAAATCCTCTATTTGGCATTTAAATCCTGTTACCACCCAGCCCCCTTCTACTTTTCCAGGCTCTTTACATTTTATTCCCCTCCTTGCATTCAACAATCCAACTATACCATCCGTGCTCACACATTATTTCTGAGATCTGGGCTTTTTCATTGTCTGTACCCCATGTCTGATAGGCCCACTTCCTGACTACCCTGACTTCCTTCACCACTCAGTTCAAATTCTACCTTCTCTTTTTTTTAAACTCAAACATATATTTTTTTCTATCACAGATAGTACTTTATTCATCTTACAAAGATACTTTCAAGAAGAAAAGACATCATTCTGTTTTTTCCTTATTTATAACAACTCATTTTTGTTATTATTGAGTTATGAACCCATTTTCATTTTTTCTTGACAAAAATACTAAGGGATTTGCCATTTCCTTCTCTAGATCATTTTGCAAATGAGGAAAGTGAGGCATACAGATTTAAGTGCAAATCCTACTTTCTCTAGGAAAATCTTTCCTTGTCTTCCCCCTCTACTAATTATATTAATTACTAATTACTAATCCCCTAAATATTACTGTTCCATTTATTCTGTAGTTAGCTTGTATGTGCACATATTATTTATATTCTTTCCCATTATATTTCCATGGAAACTCCAGAGGGGGCTCTTCTCCTCTTTCTCCTCTCTTCTTCCTCCTTCTCCTCCTTCCCTCCTTCTCCCTCTTCCTCTTCCTTCTCCTCCTTCCATTCTTTCTTCTCCTCCTCCTCTTTCTTCTCTCTCTTCTCCTCTTCCACTCCCACCTCCCCTTCTTTCCCCCTTCCTTCTTCTTCTTCCTCTCCCTCCTCCTCCTCTTTCTCTTCCTCTTTGTCATCCTCCGCTTCCTCCTCCTTTTTTTCCTTTGCCTTTCTTAGCATCTGTAGCACTTAGCACAGTTGCTGGCCCTTATAATATTTATTGCCTTCCTCCCTGACTCTAAAAGCAGAGATGGATTTAGGGATAGGCCAAGGAAGCATCCTATGCTGTGCTGTATTGGGAAGGAATGCACCAAGAAATCATTTTCAATAGAATTTTTTACAAATGCACATTTAGCGTGCCAGAAAATTCTATAGCACCCAGGAATTTATTTTGTGCAAAGGATTAGAAGTCAGAAGAGCGGGATTCAAAAACTAGATAAGCCTTTACTATCCCCATGACCTCAGAAAAGTCATTTAACCTGATTGTAAATGTAAGAGTTCAGTGGAATGGCCTCCAAGGCCTCCCCTCAGTTTCAATCTAGGATCTTGTCCCTTGCAGCACAAAAGCCTGGGATTATGAAATCAAGTTGCACCTGTCATAGGAGAGGCTCAAAGCCTCTGGGGATTCAAGAACAGCCCTGGCCCCCAAGGTTCTCCAGCCTCATCCAGACCATACACACGCCTTGTAACTAGAGCTGACAAGGAGCCACAGATGAGGGCAAAATTCCTCCCTGTCTCCCAACAAAGAATGCTTATTCTCGGCTCTCCTCCTCCCCACACATGCAGATGCCTACTGACATCACTGAGAGAATTTTGCCCTAAATTTAGAGACTTTTCTCATTTCTCTGCATTGCAGCCTTGCTCTCAGGGCCAGAGCAATGACTGGAATAGCTGAGTCCCTGAATATTTCCGCGTGGTTCACGCAAATCACCTCCAAGGTGTGGGGGGAGAAGAGAAATGAGGATCTGTCATCCAGGGTGGCTTTAATTTAAATAGTAAGCATTAAAATGAAAGTCAACAGAAAAACAGGGCCAGGAGGAGAGGCAAGACTTGGCTGTTCCATTAGCACCACCTTCTGTTCCCCAGTTTCTACTCTTTCAATTTAATCTCACCCCATCTTTGTTATCCTGAGTTCAATAAACAAATCCCTCTGGTGCTTCCTTTTGAATACTCTGAGGACCATGGACAGCCATGTGATTCAGTGAACTGACATAATTTCTTTTTATTAGGTTAATAACCCTCTGTTTTCTGTCTGTTAGATGGTAGCACAGTGAATTCGGATAATTTCTTAATCATCATGATTAAAATGTTGTTGCTCTCTCTTAGACACTTGAGCTTGGCTAATAACAGACACTTTTGCCTCAAAGCACAAATAGGAGGTTTTTGGTAAATAAGTAGAATTAATTGTGAACAGTAGCATGGAGTAGGGTGTAGTGAGTCAGCCTTTGAGTCAGGAAGACCTTAATTCAAGTCTAAGCCCAACATATACTGACCAGGGAAAACTGTGCTGTTTCCTCTGACTGCCTAGAAAATGTAAGTACATTGGCAGGATTCACCATAAGCTATAACTGAGAATAATTTAAACCTAGGTTATCTTGGCAAAGAGACCAAATGTGATTTATTAATGTTACGCAGCCATTCTCCAGTCATGTCTGATTCTTCATGGCCCCATTTTGAGTTTTCTTTGCAAAGATCCTGGAGGGCCAATTCCTTTCTCGGCTCATTTGACATAAGAGGAAATTGAGACAAACAAGATAAAGTGACTTGTTCAGGATCATACAGCTAGTCAATGTCTGAGGCTAGATTTGAACTCAGGAAGAGACTTTTTCACTCCAGACCTGCTGCTCTGTGCACTGTGATGGCCCCTTAGAAGAGCTAATGCACATTTATTGTAATATCTTAGTTATAAACCTTAGGGATCCATAATATCTTTTGTCTGCTCTTCACAATAGCCTATATAGCTGGAGAATTACCCACTAACTGCTTTTCAAGGGGGTTGGTATTCAAGATCCCTCCATATTCTCTTTGTTCCTGCAGCTTATCCTATTCATCTTCCCATTCTCCAAACCCCATGTTTTCCATATATTTAGGAGCTAGTTTATGCTTGTCCATGGGCCCAGAATACTTCCTACCCAAATGATGTCCCCTTCCTCCCATCACCTAGTTTTGGTTTGGGACCAGTGGGGGGGGGGGAGGAAGCTGGTCATCCAATATTTATTGGAAGGTTTTAATATTATTTTATTTATTATTGATACAGGAAATGGCAACTATAACAAAACCCAAATCAAATATCCATCTCCTCCATGCAGCCTTTCCTAAGCTCAGCCTCCTTTCCTAATTCAGTGTCATGTATGGACCTTTCCAATGAACTTGTCAAGTAGAGTGTGCCATTATTAGCTGTATAGGTTTTGCCCTCTACTAGACTATATGCTCTAAGAGGGCAGGGACTTTTTTGTTTTCTTGAAAAAGCAATCCAACCAAGTCTCCCATACACACACACACACACACACACACACACACACACACACACACACAATTCCATTGGCTTCCTATTCTTCCAAGATCAAATGTTCCATTTGTCATTCAAAGCCCTTAATAATCCAGCCCCCTCCTACCTAGAATGCTCTCCCGACTCTGCTTTATCTGCTTTATCAACCTCCCTGGTTGCCTTTAAGTCCCAAGTAAACCCCTTCTTTTCCTGGAAGCCTTCCCTAACCCCTCTTACCTCTGTGCCTCCCTATCTGTTAATTACTTACTATTTATCCTACATACAGCTTGATATATTTGCATGTTATATTCCCCATTAGATTGTAAACTTCTTAAGGGTAGGGACTATCTTTTGTCTCTTTTCATATCTCAAGTGCTTAGTACTGTATTTGGTGCATAATCATTTTTTTAAACTTAGTATTTTTTCCAGTTTCATGTAAAGATAGTTTTAACATTCTTTGTTAGATTTTAAGCTCCAAATTGTTCCCCTCTCTCCCTTCTCTCCACTTTCCACAAGACAGCAAGTAATATGATATAGATATACATATACAATCATGTTAAACATATTTTCATATTAGTCATGTTGTGAAAGAAGACCCAGAACAAAAAGAAAAAAATCCTGAGAAAGAAAAAAAAAAGTAAAAACAGTATGCTTCAATGCATATTCAGACTACCCAAAGGGCTGTAAAACTGTGCACACCCTTTAACCCAGCAATGCCATTACTGAGTCTGTTTCCCAAGGAAATCAAAAAGGAGAGAAAAAGACCCACATATGCAAAGATGTTTGTAGCAGCTCTTTGTGGTAGCAACTAATTGGAAAAGGAGTGGATGCCCATCAATAGGGGAATGGCTGAATAAGCTGTGCTACATGAAAGTAATGGAATATCATTGTTCTACAAAAAATGATGAACAAGCTGATTTTAGAAAGGCCTGGAAAGACTTACATGAACTGAGACTGAGTAAAAACAAGCAGAACCAGGAATATATTGTACAGCAAAAATGTGCGATGATCATCTATGGCAGACTTGGTTCTTCTTGGCAGTTCGGTGATATAAGGCAATTACATTAAACTTTGGACCAAAAATGCCATCACATCTAGAAAGAGAACTATGGAGACTGAATGTAAATCAACACATGCTATGTTCACTTCTTTTTTTCTGTTTTTTTTCTCTCCTATAGTTTTTTCCCTTTTGTTCTGATTTTTTTTCAACATAAAGAAATGTGTATTTAAAAAGTTAATATATATGTATAACCGGAAAAAAATTTTTAAATCAAGCATTGTATACACATACACATACACACACACACACACACACACACACATATACGTTCCATAGTTCTTTCTCTGAAGTTAAAAAGCATTTTCTATCCCAAGGCTATTGGAATTATCTTGGATCATTGTGTTGCTTAGAAGAGCTAGGTTTTATCATAGCTGATCATCATAATGTTGTGTTATTATGCACAATGTTCTCTTGGTTCTACTCACTTCACTCAGCATCAGGTCATGTAAGTCTCCTCAGCTTTTCTGAAATCTGCCCTCTCATTTTTTACAGAAAAATAGTATTCCGGTATGTTAAAGTACTATAACTTATTCAGCCATTTCCCCATATATTAGATTCTTAATGTGTTAATGTTTATTGATTGATTGAATTTTGTGTTTAGTACAATACTCTCTGTCCATCAGTTTCTTGATAAATGTTTGTCGACCAAGTGGATTGATTCTTCTCTCTTTTTGTTCTTGTTTCAAGATGGGAACCGGAAATACAAACCCTGATCGAATACCTGAACGATGTAATAGAAAACAGGTTGGTTCAGGACATAAAGTACCCAGAGTTAACCAGACCGAAGGAGTTTAATTTGACTGTCCCAAGACCCCGAGGCATTTTAGTTCCTGATATACTTCCTGGTCTGAAGAAGCCAGAACCAGTGAGTATTGAAAGAATAAAAAGTGAACAACAACATTAATGTTGATACCATAGTCTGGCCATGGAGTCAGTCAGCAAAAAGGCATACACAAGTCTCAGCCAAACAGAACAGAAAACAGAAATCCAACTCTAGAACTATTTTTTTAATTAACAAGCCACACTCAAGGCAAAATCTGTGAAGCAGCAAGTGAATGATAGTTTTACTCTAATCAACCTTGCATATTTCACTGTATAATAGTGAGGACTCCATTCAATGAAAATGAGAATTGTTGATGTGACTCGTGTTATTAGATGCACTTGTTTCTTTTAAGACTGCTCTTTTGTGTTTTCCTAATAATCTTTGTGGATAACATCCTGAACAGGTACCTCAGAGCACATATTACCGTCCAAGAATCCAGAAACAACTGAGCATTATCAAGCAAAAGAATCGCAAAAAGGCAGAGGTAAGATATATTCTCTTTACTTCTCCTTGCATAACACTAAGGAAAATCTTCAAAGCATTAAGTCAATAAATAGAGATTATTATTAAAGACCTGACATTTCCAATAAAGCTATGTAACAGACAAAGTGCTTTCCCCCACAACAACCAAAGGACACATTGGATTGAGAGTTGAAAGGGATTTTAGAGACCAACTAGACCTCTCATTTTACAGACGAGTTAAAATCATGATGCATAAATGTTAAAGTGGCTTAAGGTACTCACAACAGAGCTTAGATTTGAACCCCGGTCTCTTCACAGCAAATTTATTTCTCTCTCTATACAACCTATTGGTTGCTTCTTGAAGAAATTCATGTACAATTGACGATCCTTTTATATATATATATATATATATATATATATATATATATATATATATATATATGTATGTATGTATGTTTCATGTCTAGAATTAAAACCTAGATTTTTTTGTAATTAAGTCCAGTGTTCTTTCCATGAAACCATCACTGCCACTGATACAATTGCTAGTACTGGTATGATGCTACAGGTGCAAAATCTGTCATTCATTTTAAATGCTTTTCAGTAGTAACCCAAATATGATTAAGTGATTGCCATTAAGTAGAAGACAGAAGCTTCCCTGAAATCTCCCAAATGCTGGGTCTCTATCTGACATGCCCATTAAGGTTTCCAAATTAAAACCCTCTATGTGATCATGCTGGATGAGCCACGCTCCAGAAAGGCTGTCCGTTATTTTACTCATAGGAAACACAGCAAAGTTCATCTCACCCACATTTAATCAAGAACTTGCTTAATCATTATTGAGCTGCATGCCAGGGAAAAGTAGAAAGGAGGTCATATAAATAAATGGCTGTAGTTGTTTATACCATCAGCAAAACAAGGTGGTTCATCTGTGGAAGAAGAAAAGCAGAAAATGCTGCAGGCAGCTCGAAGGTGGATGGCAGCCTTTCTCCCACTCTGAGGCTGCCTGATGGCAACTTCTCATAAATGCAGGGGGAGTCGGGCCTCTCGGCTTCTATTTCAGGCTCACCCACGTTATACCACAATTGCAAAATCCTTTTGGAAGGGAAAACAAGAGGACGGATATCAGGATGGTGAAGAGACTCGAGTGCATGCTTCATGAGGAATTGTTAAATGAACTGGGAAGTTTAGCTTGGAAAAGAGAAGAGTTTTGTTATTATTTGGGTTTTTTTCAGTTGTGTCCAATTCTTTATGATTCTAGTTGGGGTTTTACTTAGCAGAGAGTCTAGTTTTCCATTTCCTTGCTTCAACTCATTTGACAGATGAGGGAACTGAGGCAAACTAAGTGAAATGTCTGGGTCCCACAGTTTGTAAGGGTCTGAGCCATGATTTGAATTCATGAAGATGAGTCTTCCTGACTCCAGATCTGACACTCTAACCATTGTGCTCCCTAGCTGCCTTACCTGATAGATACCTTCAAGTATTTATCCAGAGCTACCACAGAGGGCAGCTAGATGTGGATAGAGCGCTAGAAGACCTGAGTTCAAATCCAACCTCAAACACTCAACACTCACTAGCTATGTGACTCTGGACAAGTCACTTACTCCCAATTGCCTCCTCAAAACAAAAGCAAAGTTACAAGATTTAAACTTGTTATGTTTAGTCCCATAAGTAAGAACCAGCATTGATACATAGAATTGCAAAGAACAATTTATTCATATCAGAAAAACAACAATCCTGAATTTTTAAAAAATCTTTTTATTTTCAAAAGACATGCACAAATTTTCAACATTGACCTTTGCAAAACCTTGTGTTCCAAATTCTTTGCTCTCTCTCTTTCCCCTACCCCCTTCCCCAGATAGCAAGTAATTTATGTTAAACATGTGCAATTCTTCTATACATATTTCCACAAATATCATGCTACACAGGAAAAATGAGATCAAAAAGGAAAAAAGTGAGAAAGAAAACAAAATGCAAACAAACAATAAAAATGGTGAAAATACTCAGTCCCCATAGTCTGGGAGCAGATGGCTCTCTCCATCCCAAGACCACTGGAACTGGCCTGAACCCCACTTCTTAACAAATCAGGCTAAGCTAAAGTGGTATGGACTACTTTGGGAAATACTGGACTCCCTTATTTTGAGGTCCTCAAGCTAACAAAGCTGGGTAGTACAGCAGATAGAGCACCAGTCCTGGAGTCAGTAAGACTTGACCTCAGCACTTACTAGCTGTGTGAACCTGGGCAAATCCCTTAATCCTGATTGCCTCAGTACCTTATCTGTAAAATAAGTTGGAGGGAAAAAAATGACACACCACTCCAGTATTCACTAAGAAAATGCCAAATGGGGCTATGAAGGATGGAACAAGACTTAATTCAATAAAAACAGCAGATTAAGGCTGAATAACCACTTATTAAGTATGTTTAGAGTAAAGATTCTTTTTATGTGTAAGTTGGGCTTGGTGGCCACTGAGATGCCTCCCAACTCTCAAATTCTGCAATTCTTCGATTGCTTAATTCTATGAAAAATATGACTGGTTGAGACTGTGACTGTGCATAGATGGTGTTTCTATATTCCTTTGTGTTGTGTGTCCCTGGAGAGGACTTTTGGGCTAGCCTTTGCTGTGAGTTGCCTGAAGCCTTGGACACATAGGACATTTAAAGATTTGACAGTGATAATGTTGTCACCAGGTCGGCAACAACTGGGTTGTTGACAATATGTGATGAGACTTTTCCTATTCTCTTGGGCAGGCCCGTGTCACAGGTAATTGGCCCAGGGAGCAATTCATATGACACTTACATCTCATGTTTAATTTTTAGTTTTAAATTTCTATCATCTATACTCAATAGCAGTCACCATTATAACAAAGACAAAAAGTTCAGTACCTTATTCCAGCAGCTGTTCCCTTGCCTCTAAATATCACCTCCATACCCCAAGACAGAAGTGTCCAAATGCATCCCCATTAAACCAGCCCTATTTTACACTATTTCTCCTAATTGTCCTTGACCAATTGACCATAGCTCCATGTTCCCCATTGCTCTATGTAACTCTCCTAGCGTCTGGGGGACTGAAATTTGGGCCCATAAAGCTATGGATTACCTACAGTGATATAATAATCAGCATGCAGAAAACTATGTAGGGGAAGGAGAGACTTGGATCAGGGCTAACCGCGCAGAGATAGGTGAAGAGATTCAGTAAGGATGGGGTATGTATCCCTGGTATTTGGGAATCAGAGGGGACATTGATCGGAGATGGTTGATGATGAGACTACAGGAAGCTGCCATCTTCTTTGTGCTTCTACGATCAGGGAGGCAAGAAGGCAACAACCACTGCCAGCAGTTTGACCAAGGATAGCAGCCCTTCTCCCATTCTGAGACTTCCATGCACTAGAACCAAAGATATTCTCATTCCATAACAGCTGAATAAAGTATTCCAGAGCTCTTCCATAGGTCACAGCTGTTCCAGCATAATCAAGAGGATGAATTCTTGCCTTTCCATTCATGATGAGAGTTTTCACAGGACCAAAAGTTATTCCCTGTTAACTTGTTCATAACTACCTTTGAAGATGAGCCTTCCACATGTTTTCTTAATTCATCAAGAAGCAAACCACAGGTCTTCCCAGAATGATGAATAGGATAGTAATAAAGCTGATCTCTCCATGGCCCAGAACCTCTCATGATTCAAGGCTCACACAGACTGGATCCTAAATCCTCAAGACTGATGTTGCCCAAGAAATCTTTCTTTTCTGCCTAAAAAGTTAGATCATGTTGCCTAGAAAATCAAAGTTCTGTCTCTTTTAGAGGGAAAATTGAGGTTCAAGAGTATTGTCCAAGAACTCTGCTTTCAGGCTGAATAAACAGAACACAGTAACTTCTTGCTATGGGCTTCTACAAAAACTCTTCTGGACCAATCTACTTCCGTCTCTTAGATTAGTAGAGTCCACTATCTGATTTTTTACCAGCCCTCAGAGAACTATAGACATGCACATATAATGCTCATATATTTCTGCCCTAAAGCTGCTATATCCCTATGGAAGGGTAACATGGACTTTGAATTTTTATGCATGGACTTTGAACCATGAAAAGATAAAAACTGGAAGGACAAGAAGATCCATTAGCTCACTTTTTCAGTACTTTTTCTCCTCTCTCCTCTACCTCCCGAATCAATAAATCAAGATGGAGACAACCCCTGTCCCTGAAACCCAATTAAGAGCCATCCCATGTCTCAACAAGGCACCAATGGATATATATGGCCATATACTCCACAGAGACAAAGTCTAGCCTCCATGTAAGTTCATTCCCTTGATCAATGCCCTTTACAGACACACACAAGTGACTCCTTGCAATTCCTTCTGACATGAAGCCAGAGATGGGTCTATGTGATAGGGTCAGTCCCAGGAGCAGTTATACCATTGGCACATGAACCGGCAGGCCAAAGGAATTGTTAGAGGAAGGATACAAGAATAATCTAAGATTTCTCCCACTCTGCGCCATCCACCCTGTATCCTCCACCACCTTGCTAAAAAGTTATAAGGAGAAATTCCAAGAATAGAATGAAAAATTATAACATATTTAACATGTATTGGATTATCTGCCATGTAGGGCAGGGAGTGGAGGGAAGGAGGGGACAATTTGGAACAGAAAGTTTTGCAAAGGCCAGTGTTGAAAAATCACCTATGCGTGTTTTCTAAATAAGAAGCTTAAAAAATGAATGAAAAAGTAAGGAATGGGAAGTCATCCTGCATGAGGCTAAAAAGTTGTCATCCTTTGAATAATGCCATTTCTGTACCCAGAAAAGACACAGGTGGGAATATGCCCTGTTCTTATACTTTCCTTGAGAAGTGGCTTCCCAAATGCAGCCCGTGACTCCAGGAGAATAAAGCCTTCAAGGGCACTCTGGTGGATACAGGGTTTTCAGGAAATTGTATTGGTAGAAGAGATAAATACACAGAGTAACCTTTTTTGTGACTCCCCCTCAAAAAAAGGACTGTTTTCATTATTCAAGTATCATAAATCATTATTCCAAAGTGGGGGAAAAATCCAACTAGTCTCAATATTTGAGTCACCACATCCCTTTTTAGGTTGATGGCTGCCTTTCTGTGGCCTTACTAAGTGGTCCCCGGAGATTTAAGACAGTTTTCCTGAAGGAATATGTGGAATGTGAAAGAATATTATTCTTTGTTTGTAGCAATTTTTACATTGTCCCCATGTTGTATGCAAAAAGCACTTGGCAGGGGATACCTAGAATTTTTGAACTGGAAGTTACCTTAGAAGTCATCTAGGAAGACCAATCTCTTCCTTATAAATAATGACAGAATGAAAAAGAAGACATGACACAGAAAAAAAAAATTCCAGGTCAGAAGACTTGAGTTCAAATCCCAGCCCTACTATTTGTCTGTCTTTAATGTCTCTGGGCCTTAGTTTCCTGCTCTGTAAAAGGGAGGGAAGGAAGGATTGGCTTAAATGATCTCAGAGGCTCCTTCCAGCTCCATAGTTAAGGGGGCTGAGTCCCCCCAGAGAGACAGTTAAGAGGGGGGAGTAAAACAAGTCAGATTTATAAGGGGGAAATTCAATAAGAAAGGTGGTCAGGTATAATATCACGGAGACTTGGAGTTCTAAGTGGAACTGGATGTCCCAAATCTGATGGAGTTTTGTGGATTCTTACCTGGATCAAGCAGATTGGTGCTGATTGATCATAGTTGTACACTACATCGCCCTCATAATAGTGAACATTGTACCTTTAAGGTTTTGCAAAACATTTCACATTTGTCATCTCATTTGGTCCTCAAAACAACTCTGGGAGGTGGGTTCTATTATTATCCCCATTTTTCAGGTGAGAAAACTGAGCTGAGAGCAGTTAAGGGACATGCCCTGAGTGACATAATGTCTGAATACCATAAGCCTCTCAAAGGATGGGCTAGTTTGACAAATATACACCAGCATCAAATACAGCCTGAAACCTAATGGGGAAAAGGGTGAAAATTCTAAAATCCCTCTCTTGAGCTCCAGCTCATCAGGAAAAACACCCAGTTCTGCGTGTTGCTCTGTGTCCTCCTTCCAGTTGGCAAACCCTTAAAAATATAAGGGAGGTTATAGACATGGGTGGGGGGAATCTGCGATAATAACTCAAAACATGCAAATGAAAATGTTCAGAGGGCCTTGACTCAAACTGCTGCTCCCAGCTGGAGGCCTTCAGGTCCCTTCCCATTCCCCACTCCCTCTCCCTCTTACCCTCCCACCCACCCAAACCGGCCTGTTTCCTTAATGTTCTTGGGCTACGTGCAGAAACTGGCTGATTTTCTGCCAGTGGGAATCATACAGGAGACAGAATGCATCACTTTAGATAATCAATCTGAGGCTCCAAGCAATAAGTCAGTTCTAGTTCAGTGCCAAGAAGATGTCATCCCAGACCCCCGGCCCCCTCCCCAAGCCCTCACTCTCTTTCTTATCCTCGAAGGGGAGAGCGAGGCGTTCCAGACCTAGCCTCTGTACCAGGACAATAAGAAAGCTACACATAGAATGCTCGTCCAAAAAATAAAATAAAGGTCAGCGTGTTCCTGGCAGTATGTCCTGCATCAGATGCTAGACCCAAAGTGATGACATTAATTTGAATTCAAATTCCAAAGGCAATTGACCATCTCTACAGAGCAGGCACGTCAGCTGATCTGAAAACGGCCCTGCATGCATGGGCAGAATGAGTTTAATGAAAAGCTATCCAGGAGGACCTGGGAGCTCCCCCATTTGGAGCATTAGTTTACAAAATGGACTGTTCTGGCAACAGACGTATTTTTCTTTCCTAGTCCCATTATTTATGGAAGGAACTTCCTAGTGAGGAAATTTCCTATTCTAAAGCAAATCAGCAATTGTTCTGCAGTTTGAGAGAACTGCCTGGAATGCTAATCTGGTGTTAGGTCAGTTTGTGTGAGAAGCAGAAAAAGATATTTTTTAAAAATTTATTTTCATATTCAGTTCCAAATTGTTTCCCTCTACTCATCCTCCACTCACTGAGTAGGCAAGAAATACAATGTCCACCAAAAAATACAAAGTCATGCAAAACATATTTCCATGCAGTGGATAGAGCACCAACCCTGAAGTCAGGAGGATCTGAGTTCAAATTTGGCCTCAGACATTCTACATTTCCTGGCTGTGTGACCCTGAGCAAGTCACTTAACCCCAATTGCCTCAAGAAAAAAAAATATTTCCATGGTAGCCACATTGCAAAGAAGGAAAGGAAAGCAAAGGAAGAAAGGAAGGAGGATAGCAAAAGAAGGAAGGAAGGAAGGAAGGAAGGAAGGAAGAGGGAAAGGAGGGAAGGAAGGGAGGAGGAAAGGAAGGGAGGAAAGAAGGAAGAGAGGAAGGAAGGAAGAAAGAAAGAAAGAAAGAAAGAAAGAAAGAAAAGAAAGAAAGAAAGAAAGAAAGGAGGAAGGGAGGGAAGAAGGAAAAAAGAAAAAATATTTAACCAAGGAGCAAAGGTATTAGGGAGATCTTCCTGGAGGTGTCATCTACCTTGGGGCTTGAAGGAAGAGATTGGGCCTCCATACACAGAAGTTGGACATTACAGGCAAGAAAGAAGTTATGAAAGTTTTTTCTAGAATTTAGAAGGCCAGGGACTTTCAGAAAGAAGAACTTTGGTTGGAAAACTGGAACATGTGAAGAGAAGGGCGGTGACTAGGGTGGTAGAGGAACTTAAAACAACTTATGAGAAGCATTTGAAAAAACGGGGAATGTTTCAAACCTGAGGAAGAAAAGACTTACAAAATGGGAAAGGACATCATAGCTGCTTTCATTTGAAAGCATATTTGAAGGGTTGGCAGGTGGAGACAGGAAAGTCTGAAACGTGGCAAATTTCAGCTTGATAAAAGGAAAAAATATTCTAACGATCAGAATTATCCAAATGTGAAATGGGCTGCTTTGAGAGGGCAGTGAAAATGATGCAAAATGGAAACAGGACTGGATTTGGTATTATAAATCCTGGGTTTGAATCCTCAGTATGCCTGGGAAAACTTGAAAAACTTAAACCAATTTAGGTCTCAGTTTCCTCAATTGTAAAATGCAGGAGTTGGGTTAGATGACTTCTAAGGTTCTCCTAAGGTTCCTAATACCTGCTTTGTGTGTCATATATGTAAGCTTTTTGAAGTCAGGAGTTATTCAGCATTTGTCTTAGTATGCCAAACACTTAGTGGAGTGTCTTGACATAAAGTAAGCACTTTAATTAATGGTTTGGTGAGTTTTTTCTTTGATTTGGTTAATTAAGGTAATTACATGTGGATGCCTTAATAGTTGGTAAATTCTACTTTATCTTCCCTTCTCTGACTCAGGAACCTACATTTTAAATAAAAGAACCTGGATTCTGAGTCCCACATTTTCCTGAGACTCTGCAAATATGGGTCCATTGCTTCTCCTCTCTGACCCTCAGTATCCTCCTCTGTAAAATGAAGGGGCTGAATTAGGCGATTCCAGGGTCTCTTTTAGCTCCAAATTCATTATCCACGTTTCTTGGATCATCTATGCCAAACAAATCCTAATGCTTTGGCATTAAATGACTAGTGCAGCATTCATCATTAGATCTGGCCTGCCTCTCTTGTCCTTGAGGGTGTTCTACTTGGGTTGGTTCCCAAATTGTATTTTTCGAACTGTCTGCGCAGCATTTTGTAGCAAACTATTAACTCTCTCCTTGTTCAAGGCTTCATTTCTGTATCTCTATTGTTTCAATCATTAGCATTCTTAAAAAAAAAAGATTCATCATTTGTACATTTGATAAAAGGAGCTTGTCTCAATTGTCCTTGATTTGCCACAATCCAGTAAAGCCTTCTTGACCCAAATGTCAGGGTTCCACAATTATTGATTGATATTGCAAGGGTCCTATGACTTTTAACCAAACTCCCTGAGGAAACACAGAGGGTTTATAATGGATTGTGGAGGATACAGTTATCACTGACCCCATAACATGGTCATCATGGAACAGTATTTTGTCCCTCAGGTCTGCAGCAACTTATGGCACAGTCCAAAATGCAAGACTCCCTCCAACTTCCACTTCCCTTTCCCATGGAAGCACAAACACACAGGGAAAAGCCATGCAGGGAAGCCCCATCTAGAAATATACTGCTCTGCCACAAAGAACTCTGATTTGTTTTTTCCCTTATTCCAAAACCCACAATTTTAACTATGGTGTAATGGAATAGCCTAAAACCATCCTGGAGGCCAATGTACTTCCTGGATAGCTAGGTGGCTCAGTGTACTGAATGCTGGGCCTGCAGTCAGAAATACTTGAATTCAGATCCAGCCTCAGATACTTGTTAGCTGCATGACCCTGGACATGGTAATCTTGTTACCTCAATCTTCTCATCTGTAAAATGGGGATAATC
This sequence comes from Antechinus flavipes, assembly GCF_016432865.1. NCBI lineage: Eukaryota > Metazoa > Chordata > Mammalia > Dasyuromorphia > Dasyuridae > Antechinus > Antechinus flavipes. The sequence goes on along the minus strand of NC_067403.1, from coordinate 194,755,187 downwards.
AATAAATATAAAGACCCTCCTATGGGCCAAGCACTGTGCTAAGTGCTGGTAACAGAAACAAGAAAGAAATAGTTTGCCCTCCAGGACCTTACAATGTAATAATGGATACTTACCTACCTTCCCTCTCTCCCCAGTTGTTGGGGGCATCAAATGAAGTACTTGCAAAGTGCTTTGCAAACCTAAAAGCACTGCTTAACTGGTCGCTATTATGTATGGTGCTTTCAGGAAGCCTTAAATGAGAAGTTTGTAGCAAACTATTAACTCTCTCCTTGTTCAAGGCTTCATTTCTGTATCTCTATCATCCTCACTAGGCCATGGCAGCCAGCACTGCCTTGTTGCCCCTGTCTCCCTGATGATAGTAACAGAAAAGGTTTCATGAACACATCTCTGGCCCCTGCCAGCAGACAGATGGGTGGTTTGGTGAGGTGCCTCTGAGGGAAAAGAAATAGGTATGAGGCGGAATCCATGCAAATGTCAATGAAGAGGCAAGACCTGAGCGAGGCCCAGGCTTGATTTCTTGGGATGGCCAAGCTTCAAGGAACTGATGAGAAGACAGAAGACTGATTGATGGTCAAGAGTGGAGCTAACAGGTACAAGTATAGGAAAAGCCCAGGAAACAAGATAGAAGAAGAGCCAGGAGTCCCTGTCTGTCTGACTAAGCGCTCTCCCCAAAGTTTCACCTTTTTAGTAGATTTTCACATTCTCCCACTCACCCTGTGCCCAAAGCAGCTCCCAGGCCATCTCAGGCTGGCCCTGCAGTAAACAGCCTGCTAAGTTTGGGCAAGTTTACCCCAGGGGAAGCGATGGAGTTTATGAGATTGAATCATCAGAAGTTGAACCATCAGAGCTCATCTAAAAACAAAATCTTGTCACCTACCACCCAGATCTGAAGTGGACCAGAGCCTAATCTGAATAACCCAGAGCCTTAATGGAGGGAGATGCTACGGCAGCCATCTGAGCCACCAAAGTGAGAAAAGCACCAACCAAAGGTTTGTCTAAGATGGCTCAGAATTCTTAGGTGGCAAGAGTGATTCAGCGATATGATTTGTTCCCTGGAACTGTTATCAGTAATATTAACAACAATAAAAACAATATTATGACCATAACAACTAATATTTCTATGAAGCTTTAGGGTTTACAAAACACTTTATCCTTGATAGCTCATTGTAAGCCCACAACTCCGTGAAGGAACCCAGGCAAGAATTATTATCCCTGTCTTTACATATGAGTAAACTGAGTCGAAGAAAGGTTTGATGATTTACCCACAACCACACAGAGTGGAATGGCAGATGGGGAAGATGCCAGACCAGCCCTGAAAGGAACAAAGCTCCAGAGAGTTTTTCCTCAAGGATCTTGTGGCAGTCAGGAAGACTTCATTTCTTCCTGCTTTCCATTTTCATAGGGAGAGTTGACAGGAAGTATATCATGCTCTGTTTTAGGTTCTTTGAAATATAATTTCAGCGAAGGAAAATTATCTCCCTCAAGCCTTGGAAAAGGGCTTTAAAATGCACGTCGTGAAATATAAGAACGTCATCAGAACTTTAATGGGTAGGCTGACAATGAAGGGAGAAAAATCAGACTTGACTGAAAGGCTCTGGCTACAGAAGTAATTTGAATAGGAAAGGATAAAATCTCTGGGAGGGCAAAGCTGTCACCTGCCATATTTTGCAGACAAATCTGCTTCCAACACTGTTGGAACACTCAACTGAGGATGGGGACAGCACTTGCTGAAGTCTATCAGATCCCATCTGATAGAGAAGCGTGTCTATCAGACCCTGGCAATCACATTAGGACTTTCAACAAAAAGCACAGTTTTGTTTCAGCAAATAATTGAACTTAACTATTTTTTAAATCAAATAATAGGTAAGGCTTTCTAAAAAAAAAGAAAGAAAAAAACATAGAGTTTGAGAAGAGACCTTAGAATAGATTACAGAAGAATTAAATGGGAAAACAAAAGTATTTTTCTTTATTTTCACTAACCTCTAATTAAAATTTAGCATTTCCTTCAATTACAAATCTTCCTAATAAACTTGATTCCAAGAAAGGATACAGAGGTTTCCCCACATTGCCAAAAGATTGTCATGATACCCACAAAAAAAAAAGATTAAGAACCTCTGATTTAACCTAACCCCTTTATTTTATAAATGAGAAAAGTAGGACCCAGAAATGGAGAAAGTGTTGATCCAAGGTCATAAGAAAAAATTTTGTTAAAAATTCAAGTTTTTCTAAAACTGACTCTTTGGTGAATATGTATTAAACTTTCCTCTAAATAAGGAGCACTTAATACTTGGGGCTCACATCTATTATTAGAATCTGAGCAAGAATATCAAAAACAAGACTTATGAGCCTTGACAAGACTGGTTTTTTAAAAGCTGGTGAATCTAGTTTGTGAAAAAAAAAAAAAAAAAAAAGGCTGTTCTCGATAATTGAAAAATGGTCATTAAAAGAGGGAGGTTTCAGGAGGCCATGGATGTAGTTCCCCAAAAACAAGAAAGAAAAGATTTAAAAGCCTCAGAAGAGATGGGCAGTGCACAAATATGACATTTTAACCTCGCTTAAAGAGAAAGTCAGCTAGTAAAACAGTCAAACCCGACATTTCTGGGAATTGCATTCAAAACCCATTGTTAGGATTCTCAATAGGCCCTCTGTTGGCAGCCTTATGGAAATAACCAGTCATTATTTAGCACTGGATGACAATTCCTATACACTTCTGTTACAAGCCCATGGTCTCATGAATTCTGCTGAAAGGAGCCTGGACATGGTAGACCCCATCCTGACTGGACAAGAATGGAGAGATGAGGACCACTAATAACTGCCACATGAGATACGAGACTTTGGGGAGAGAGAGAATCAGACAAATGGTCAGCTCTAAGGCATTCTGTGCCATAAATCTCTTGATCTATCACTGGTTCAAAATCTGTTTTGTCAATCAGTCTTTCCTTCTTTTCTTAGAAAGCTCCTTGAATCTTGGCATTCTGTAAGCTGCTTGGACCAACCTAACCTGGCTTTATTTAATGTATTTATCTGAAATCTTATTTCCTTCAATGGGGAAGAATTCTAGGCCATTTGAGTAGAATTAATGAAGATGCCTCGTATGCCTGATAATGATTTTAGTATAACCTTGAAGAATATGTGAGTTTCATCCATAAAAATTATTTTTAATTATCTTCAATTTTTTAATTTTAAAGTGCTATGTTGTCCATGATAGCCATTTTCCCTTAGTAACAATGGTTAATAGCTGCTGTGGTTTTGTTGGTTTTTTTTTTTCTTAACTGGCTTTGTTACTGTTCTTCCAAACATCAAGAAGCCTATATTGCGCTATAGAAGAATCAGACACCAGATCTTTCAAAAGGTCTTTGGATGTTTTCTAAGGATCATTTAGGCTCTTTTTGCTGCAGTAGTTCATCCATTCTTTATATTGCCTTTTCCCCCCAGTAACACTTTCCTTTGGCATGATTGATCCTGTTTCATTGTGGACTGAAATGATCCTTTTAAGTGCTTAACATCCCTACATCAACAGCCATAGCAATATTTCTAATAGTCAATGAAGTGTGTGCTTTAAAATCTACAACTTTTGTATGCTTCCTTGGAGTAATATTTAGTTTAAAAACCATAAAATTAAGAAGTTTGCATGTTCAAGAAACTTCAGTGGCCCCATGTTGTCTTTAGGAAAACAAACAATTTCTCATTAAAGCCTTTCATAGACTGACTCCAACTTATCTTTCCAGACTGATTTTTCCCATTACTCTCCCTCAAGCTCTCCATGTTCCAACTAAATTGACTAATTTATTTTTTCCCATACATGATACTCCTATCTCTATACCTTTGCCCAGGTTGTCTCTGATACCTGGAATATTCTTTCTCCCTATGTCATTTTCCCAAAATGCCTAGTTGTCTTAAAAGTTCAGCTTAACTGCTACCATTTACAAAAAGCATCTCCTCATCCTGCCAATTACTAATATTTTGCCCTGACCAAAAAACAAACAAAAAAAAACCCTTTGTATTATTTGTGTACATGCCATTTTCTCTTAGCAGAATATAAGCCTCTAGAGGAAGAGGACTGCTTCATATTTACTTCAGCATCTCCCAGAGTATTATCCAGATTTGTGAATCCATTGACATAGGGAATATCCAATGATGAAACTCCCTACCAAAATAAAGTAACACTCACTCTTAATATGTAGATTTTACTTCTCAGACCTCTTAGAGATTAAATAATTTGCCACACAGCCAGTACTGACCAAAGATGTGGCTTCAACTCAGAATTTAACAATCTCTATATTCACTATTCTAGACTGCCTCTCATCTAGTAAATGTTTAATAAACAAACATTTATCAAATTGAGTTTAATTTAATTAAACACAGCTGGGGTGGATTGACAGCTATAGTATTGAATGGGAGCTAACTCAAAGACTACCCCATTGAACTCAAGTAATATTGGAATCAGATTGTGAGGGCTTTCCTACAGGACTCTTAGGTAAGAAATGCTGCCTCAAACTCTGAAAATGTCTTATGGCTTTAGCATTTGTGCCCAACTAATTTTATTTCCTTTGTGAAAGATATTATACATGATAAATTTGGAAATATGTATAGAAGAATGGTACATTTTAAATAAATATTGGATTACTTGCTGTCTAAAGGAGAGGTGGGGGAAGGGAGGGAGAAAAATTTGGAATACAAAGTTTTGCAAAGGTGAATGTTGACTATGCATATATTTTGAAAGTAAAAGGCTAAAAAAAGAAATTGACAAAAATACAATGAAAAAATGATAAGGAACGCCATCTTGTTAAAAAATATTTTTCAACATTTGCAAAAGTAAATACAAAGAATTTAATAATTGAAAAAAGAAAGATGTGATACATATATCATTTTGGCATAAGACTTAATTTAAAAAACTCTCATGATGTTATTATGGATAATATGAAGAAATAGGCACTAGATATTAGTAAACTTAAGTAGATTCATATCTGGTTGAATAATTAGGCCCAAACAACATTAGCTGCTAGTGAGACAGTGGATAGAGTCTTGGACGTAGAATCAAGAAGACCTGAATTCAAGCCCAACCTCAGACATGGACTAGCTGTGTGACCTTGTACAAATCACTTAACTCTTGCTTGCCTCAAATGTAAAATGGGGATAATAACAGTAGATAGGAACAATTTGTTCCAATAGCCTTGAAGCAGGTATTGTGAAGCTCTTGAAGCTTGGTTAGACACTGAAGAGCCAATGCTTCCCAAGTCATTGCCAGTCATCTTGATTTTTATCCTGACCCTGGATTTTGATGACTCCAGAGGAAAGAGGAATGCCTGTGACTTTGCATAAAGCTCTCTCCCTTAAATCCAATTAAATCATAAATCAAGATATCACTTGTGATATCATTAATCCTCTTCAAAAAGAAAGTACAAACAGCAGTCTCACTGGGTGGTTATAAGGATCAAATGAGATAATATTGGTTTTTTCCCCCAGTTTTCGAAAGGACTGTTTATTTACCAAGTTTCACTTAGCACAATACAAAAGGAAACCATGATCCAATGAAATATTTCCTCAGAATTTAACACAAACACCAAGACCAAATCCTAAAGTATCTCTTTGCATCTCAAAATTGCTCCCATTAGGTTAAAAAAAAAAGCTTAAATGTACATGACTGACAGGATAGTAAAAATAATAATAATAATAATAATAAACTAGAACAAACATGCCCAATGTTTCACTTTTGAATGGCAGACACAGCTCCTATAATTGTTTTACTACCAAAAAAAATGTCCCTCAACATGCATGAGATAATATTTGTTTTTTTAAAAAGTGCTACATTGCTTGGCACCTGTGTGAAGGTGTAGAATTCAGTGAATGAATTGTTCATTCATCATTCACTGAGAGTCTCTAGTGGATTGCCCCAGGGATCTAAATTTGATCTTGAGCATTCTTAATGACTTAAAGTAAGACATAAAGGGCATGTGTATCAAATTTGCAAAGGAAACACATCGAGGAGGGAGAGAGAAAACTGTGAATGACTAAATCAGGATTCAAAAAGATCTTGACAGTGTAGAATACTAGATGGATCAAATAAGATGATATTCAATAGAAATAAGCCATGTTTTATATTTAGGGTCAAATAATTATCTTTACAATGACAGAATAGGTGAGAAGGGGCTGGACCAGAATTTATTGGGAAAATTTTTTTAAAGATCTGGGGATCCTTAAGATCCCCATATAGAAGCTCAAAAAAAGTTGATATTAAATTAAAAGAAACAGTCTCTAGAGATAAGGAGGTAATTTTCCCTTTCTGCTCTACTTTGGTCGTGCTCTGGAGTATCATGTTAACTTCAGGTCACCACATTTCAGGAAGGACATTGAGAAATCAGAGTGAGCAACCAGGATGTTGAATGATTTCAAATTCATGCCCTATGGGGAATGGGTGAAAGAAATATTGGGGTTTTAGCCTGGAAAATAGTAGATTTAGAGTGGAAATAAAGGGCTGTTTCTAGAAAGAAGAGGGGCTAGATTTCCTCAAAAGTTAGAATTAGGAACCATGGGTAGAAAGTTCAAAGAAGCAAATTTAGTCCATATATCAGATAAAACTTTATAAAAATTGTCATTCATTGTGTCTGATTCTTTATGATCCCATTTGGGGTTTTCCAGGCAAAGATAAGTAGAGTGATTTGCCATTTCTTTCTCTGGCTCATTTTACAAAGGAGAAAACAGGCAAACAGAGTTAAAAGATTGCCCAGGCTCACATGGCTAGTGAGTGTCGGAGGCTAGATTTTAACTCAGGAGGGTGAACTTTTCCAACTCTAGGGTCCAGGCGCCTACTCATCTATATAACAATTAGAGCTCACCAAGAATGCAATAGGCTGTCTCAGGAGGTCATGAATTCATTCTCACTGGAAGTTTTCAAGCAGAGCCTGGGTGACCATTTGTAGAATTTCTAGCAGAGGCTTTTGTGGGGGGGTTTCCTCAAATATGGGTTGGATTTGATGGCCACTAAGATCCCATATACCTCTGCAATTCTGTGAATTAGTATTGCTTAAGACTTTTGGGCAGGAGACCAGTGTTTTGTAATCAGACCTAAAATCAGCAAGATACTTTTGCCTTAAGGTTCTTTTACTTGTTTTTATCCATTCCCTGCAGGCAACTTCAAAACATAAGAGATGGTTGCTCTCTTTAGACATCCTTACACCTCATTTCCACTGGATCCATTACCCTAGTACAGGAGCAAATGAATTGTGGCAGACCCAGGTCCCCAAATCAGGTTTCAGAACTGCAAATCTGATGATGTTTGTTATGGCCCTACTCCTATCGCCCCTACTGAACGTTCTAGGCAAAAAATATCAGTATCTCAGATTTTACGTATATGTATATGTATATATAGAAAGAGAGAGAGCGTACGTTAAAGGATATAATGTTTTTATTAGAAATGATTTCTAGATGAAGCCCTAAGTGTGGTAATTACTCTACGTGATCAAAGAGGTCAAAGATATACTAACAATTCCACCTTTTAATTGAGTCTGCCAAGGCAAGAGGGATGATATAAGAGCCTTCCAGAGTTACAATGAGGTTCCTTTTACTTTTGCTTTCTTATTCATTTATATTTTTCCAATGTTTAAACATGTTAGCATCTTATAGTTATAGAGATAAATAGGTAACATTGTATTATGTCATGTTTATATATATTCTTGTTTTTGTTTCTAGACATTACTCCTGGAAGCAAATCTGAACCCATATAGTTGTTCAATCATCAAACCAAAACAACAAAAGGAATTAGAATCGGTAAATTAAGTTATCAATCAAACACTAAACATTTATTAAGCACCTCCTAAATCCTACCCCATTTTCGGCATTTATAACATTGTAAAAACTGGAAATAAGGGGGGAATAGGTAGTATAATGGATAGAACATCAGCCCTGAAGTCAGGAGGACCGGAGTTCAAATCTGGTCTCAGACACTTAACACTTCCTAGCTGTATGACCCTAGGCAAGTCACTTAACCCCAATTGCCTCAGCAAAAAAACAAACAAACAAACAAAAAACCTGGAAATAATCTTGTATAATAATGAATTCTCCTCAATGGTCATCCTTAGAGAAGTCCTACATAACCAAATTGAATGTGGACATCATTGATATATATACCCTGGGGACAGAAGGACCAGTACTTTTCATAAATGTGAAAAGTCACAGGGCAGGGGCCAAGGCAGGAAAAGAGAGAAGGATGAACCTCCCCAGGTCTAAAGCGGAATAAGACAGAAAGTAGAAGCAGGCTAGGTGGATCCATTACCAGAAAAACTGCAAGATGTCAAGATGAGATGGGGCTGGCTAGAGTTCAAAACTAAGGGAATCTGCCAAAGATTGGAAAGTTAAAACCTAAGAGTGCAGAAGAACGACTGCTTTATCTAATTAGCCCCCCACTCTTTGTCCAAGCTCAGATCTTTTAATTCTAGAAGCACACACGCCCTGCCATACAAGATCCTGGGGAATTCTTGAGGATGTTTTGATGACTCAGTCATCCCCTGAATCTCATTACTGCACATATTTGAAGATACTTTCTTTCCTGGTTAGACTTGGTGGAGTCTCAGGAACATATTCTAAGCATAAGTCCCATGAGACCCAAAGGCTTTCTTCATTACCTGTTGTCCCTATTAATGGACACTCTCACATCATACCTAGGCTATGGACACACATCCTTCCTAGACACAAAGGAGAAAACACATTATTTCCCCAGACCAGTGACAGATCTCTGGCTCAGGCAGAAATACCCAAACTAAGTTGGACAAGCCACTACAAGCGGGGAGAAGTTGCTTCCTCAGCCCTCTGCCTGATCCCTGCAAATGGCCCCTTCAGTAGCTGAGGAAGAGGTAAATAGCAAAGAGGAGACCCTCGAGGCTGACATAGTATGGTTTCATCTGAACAAGAGGGGCAGCACCTCTGCAGACCCCATTGCAGCTACTGAGGTGAGGTGAGAGAGCTCCCACCCATGAGCCTAGAAACTAAGTCTTAGTGGTGACAGGTTCAGAAATATAGACTGTTCACTCCAATTGCTGATCCCTCCTTGATAGCTGAGGGCCCCAAATCATGTACCATCCATGGAAAAGCTCTACACCCCATCAAGACATGACTTTGGAGATATTGGACTATTGGCTTCCTTTTAATATTTTATTTGTCTTTTAACTCTGCTAGAGGATAATCTTGAAAGTGTTAAGAGTTTTATTACCCAGACCAGGGTTGACTTATGCCTCTTATTGGGAAAGGGTAATGTAAGGGAAGTCCTTGTGGAGGTACAGAGAAGATACCATCTAAATTGGAAGATTAATCCCCAAATCATAATAGATTGGTACTAGGTTTTTTAGTGGGTTTTTTTTTAACACAAACATGCAAGAGCAAAGGTTCCCAGAGATAAGTGGTACTAGGAGAACTGATGATATAACTCAGCCCGTCTTCCCCAAACTTGAATCTGTCTCTAATGGTTGACTTTTCTGCACTGATCCCTGCTCGAGGCATATCATTGGCTTCCCTTGAGTCAGTTGATTCCACAGAGGGAAAGACTTGGAGAGAATTTCTTGAAATAATCCTTTACATAAGTACCACCAAGAACAGATCCACATGAACTGGGGGAATGAGGCCATGAAGTGATAGGCAGTATTCATGAGAAGGTTTGGGGGATTTTGGTGGAAGCTAAGCAAAATTCCTGGATCGATCATTTGTTTTTGGTGACCCATTTAGATACCTCCTCACTAACATCTCCTTTGAAACTCTTACAGAACCAGCAACCTGATTATAAGTTCAAGGCATCCCACAAAACCAACTCAAAACTTCCATTGGTTTTCTATAAGGTATGTAGATAACTTTCAAGACTTGTAGCTGAATACAAATAATTTATTTTATTTTATTTTTAATTTGTAGAACAATAAGCCTTTAAGTAACATATTACAATAATAAAAAAGTTGGAAAAATGATTACCAATGAAACTGCAAATCTACTATGTACAACTTGTTATTCCTTTTAAATATTCAACAATTATATACATTTCTTTTTTTCCCCTTTTTTTTCACCCTGTCCCCACCAGAGATGGCTACTATTAGATACAAATGTGTGTATGTGCATGTAAAACTATTCTACATATACTTCTATTTATCAGTTCTTTCTCTGGATGAAAATAGTGTCTTTCTTTATGTAGCCTTTATAGTTAATTTGGATATTTATAATAATCAAAATAATATTCTTTAAAGTTTTCTTTAAAATAGTATTCTTGTTATTGTATACAATGATCTCTTGGGTCTGCTCATTTCACTCTTAATTACTTCATACAGGTCTTTCCATATTTTTCTAAGATCATTGAGCTCATTATTTGTTATAACATAGTAGTGTTCCATCACAATCATATGACATAACTTGGCCAGTCATCCCTGCAATTCCCAGTTCTCTGGCACAACAAAGAGAGCTACTATAAACCTTTTAGAACATAGAGGGTTTTTTTTCTTTTTCTCCTAATCATCTTAAAAATAAACCTAATACAATAAGAGAGTTTTTCTTTATCAACTTTGATTTGCAGTTTCTGATGAAAAATCCACAAATCCGTACTCAACATTAGGGTACACACTGTCTTAGGCCCTGTGGAGCACATAAAGGTACACAGGAAAATGCCTCTGACCTCAAGGAGCTCTAAGATTATTTGGGAAGAGAAACCATTACCCATAAAAAGCTAATTGATAGATGGCAGACTATGCCAAAAAACAAATGGATGGCACACATTTGAAATGTTGTATGAGTTCAGAGGAGAGAGAGAGAGAGAAAGAAAGGGGGAAGAAAGGAAGGAGAGGAGGGAAGGGAGGGTAGGAGGAGAGAGAGAGAAGGGGGAGGGAAGGGAAAGAAGGGAGAGAAAGAAAGGGAGGGAGAGAGAGGAGAGAAAGAGGCAGAGAAAGGAAGGGAGGGAGGGAGAGGGAAAGAGGGAGGGAGAGAAAGAAAAGGAGAGGGAGGAGAAAAGGAAGAGGGAGGAAGGTAGAGAAGGAGGAGAAGAGGGAAGGGAAGGGGGAGAGAGGGAAAGAGAGAGATGGAGAGGGAAAAAGGGAGAGGAAGGAGGAAGGGAGAGAGAGACATAGAGAGAGCGAGCATGACTCTGTGAGTGATTTCCCCCTACACTGCGTGCTCCTGTGAACTTTCAGTGCTCCCTGTGTCAAGAAAAATACTAAAACTTTTGAGTTTTTCTGGCAGGCCTTGACAACATCGTCAGCAGTTGTCCACTGAGAGCTTTCGATTCTAGCTTGAAGCACTATTTGTGCCTCTGCTTGAAATGGGATCTAAGGTGACAGAAATGCCAGCCTCAGCTTTCTTTTTCCTTTGAAAGCGTTTGGGTCCTAAGCATTGTGACTCACGTAGCTAAACCAAGTTCTGTGCCCTCCTTTCTCTGACAGCCTGACAATGTCCCTGTGAAACTTAATGCTGCAGCACTTTACAGAGAGGAGGCCCTGTACCAACATAAAGCAGAGAAGGAGCTTCAAAGGTACTGACCCAGAAGGGGTGGCCCTAAGGACGGCAGGGAGGGAGCTAAGGAGAAAGGGGAAGAGAAGGGATCATTGAAACTTCAAACTTGGAAAAGACACTTTCAAAGGGCATTAATCTAACTTGTATGTGATCAGTAACCCCCTCTCTTCTATCCCCAACAAGTGGCCACTCACTTAAAGACTTCCAGCGATGGAGAGCTCACTAATTATTAGAAAAACTTTATTTATATTGAGCCGAAATCTGCCTCTCTACACTTTCTACCCATTGCTTCCAGTGGAGGCTTTTAGAGGCAGAGAAACAAGTAATCTTTCCTCAAGATATATTTGACGAGAGCAATCATTGTCTTCCTAAATTTTCTCTTCTCCAGGCTGTGGGTTGGCAGACTCACTAGTGTGGTCTGAGAATGAGCAGCAAAAGGCTGAGCCATGTCATGGGTTCTAGGGCCTTTCTCCATGTAGCAGTACCAATATGGGGGAGCCATGATGGAAGTGTCTGACTGGCAAGTTTCTAATCGCCCTGGAGGATCTATGTACTTCTATCTTTATGTCTAGATAGATAGACAGATAAATAGATGGATGGATAGATCATGGGAAAAGAACACATCGACCAGAAAGGCAGACCTTGAACCTCCATTTTATTGGGTAAAGGCAGAATAAGAGTCAGAACAGAATTCTGGTCCTGTCTCTGTTAGGTCCCAAGGCATCCCATTATATTTTTGGAAGCCCCTGTTCAACTTGTTGCTGTCATTGATTCTAGTTATCTCTGTGGAACAAAGTACAAAAAGTATAATCTCTCCTAGAAAAGTTATTTTTGGGGAATTAAATTTTCCACAAGTGGATGCAGACCACGGCAGATCATGATGCTACCCTGGTGGATAGGTACATTTGTACACTTGTTGGGAGGCCAATACAAACTCTTGTAAGAGAGGTGAGCTAGGGGAAATTCTGAGTAGGACACTGGGAAAAGGAGGGGAGAAAATGAACACATAGCCAAAAAGCAGCTTCTCAATTGTATCTTATTCCTGCCATAACCAAGAGAAGGCTTTTCTTCTGATGACTTCAGACCAGAGTCCTCTAGTCACTCCTACACTTTCATCAGGAATTCCTCTTGCTGTTGACATGCTGTTCTCATGTTTCCCTTCTTAGTTTGTTAATACCTGGGGACATATTTAGCTTGTTAAAAGTCCTGGCAATTTGCAAGCCTCAAGTAGAGGGTCAATTCTTGACACCCTAACAATCTAATTTTAAATAAATATCCGAGGAGATAGAAACCAAGACTTTCAGAGGGCATGAAAGAACTAGATAGAAAGCTCCATCTGATCCAGAAAAGTACAACTTTTGGTCATTCTCCATTACTTCAAGAGTGAATAATATGAGATCAGGAAGTTCTTCCCTGTGGGTATAAGATGCACAACCCACATAATCCCTCTCACCAGATCCTGACCGGTGATCTCAGAAAAATTTCTTCATTGACATTGAAGACTTTAGGAACCTTCTGAAGGAATGGTGCTATCAGTTTCTATAGTTGGAATTCCTCATTCCCAGTGGTGATAGGGGAATAGCCCAGAAAAATCTGGATGAGTGAAGATTATCAGACCTGAAACAAGAGTTCAAATTCAAGGTGCCATGAGTTAGGCAGACAGTGGTTCTTAGAACTGACCTTAACAGCCAGTGCTGTCATCCCCAAGGCAGAAGAAGAAAGGGAGAAGATGGTCTTCATCTGAGAAGATGGTCTTCATCTGCCCAATAGAATTCCACCATTTTGAACACACTCCCCAAGGGGTTCCTGGACCCTGCCTTTTTCAGTGTCTCTCAGAGAAGGTGTTACTCAAAAACCCTGATGTATCTGGATGATTTCACTGTATTTGAAAAGATGTTGGAAGGAACAGGGGGCAGGTTAATTAAGTGTTAAATTGGCTGGGTGACATTAGTATGAAGCTATTAATTGAAAAGTTTCCTCATTAGCTCTGTTCCTAGCAGCCTAACTGTACTGCCTCCCTAAATGTCCCAGTTGAAAGCAGAATTTTCCAACCACTGACAAACATGTCAAAGAGAATTTGATTTTATCTCTTCATAAACATGATCCCTGTTAGAGATCAGCCTGATATAGCATTTCTCAGAGAATACATTTCATCTTCATCAGAGTTCTCTTTGCCCTGGGATGCCTCTGTTTCCTTATCATCCAGTAGCTTAATATGAACATAATAAAACATATCATTAGAGAAGACTGGGAATAAAGGAAAAAAAGTCCTCTTTGGGTGAGATTTGTACATAAATCCATGCCTGAAATAAGATAAATCTTCCCATTTTCTAGTAATGTCAAATTATTGTGTTGTAAAAATCCTTATTTTCCCATAAACTCTTTGGTGATTGAATATGAGAAATAAACCCAAGTCGTTTGCCCTCCTTGTGGCTGCATAATCAATGTAATGACATCATTAAATGCACTTAATAGTTCATTATGGAAAAATGAAAGTGTAAGAGAAAGATCAACTCCCTAGGCAAAATCCACTTACACTAGCAGAATTTTCCATGCCTACTCATTCATGTTTAACAAAAGCATATTTAGACAACTTTGGCACAGAAACCAGAACAAGAGATGAGAGCCCGGGTCAGCCTACTACCATCTCAGATCTGAGCACCAGAGTTTTGGAAGGTGGGTAGCTAGGTAGTTTTGGAAGCTGGGAAGCAAGATGGTGGCAGTGGACAGAGCACTGGGAGTGAGAAGGACCTGAATTCAAATCCAGCTACAGACACTTCCTAACAGTGTGACCTTGAGCACCTGTGTATGCCTCAGTTTCCTCATCTGTAAAATGTGGATGATAATAGCACCTACCCTGAAGCATGGTTGTGGGGATCAAATGAAATAATAATTGTAAACCATTTAGCACATAGAAATGTTGGCTGCTATTATTGACAACTATGGAACATCCTAAGTGAACTGAAGACTGTGCCAGCTGAGGATGTCTAAAAGGAGTTAGACTGAGCTTGGCCCCCAAAAGGCATAATTAGGAATAAGAGGCAGAATTTGAAGAAGCAGATTTGGGTTTAATATTAGGGGAAAATGAGAGGGTGTAGTAGGCATAGAGCTGGATAGAACTCCCTAGACAAATGGAGGGAAGAAAAAAAGGCAAGGGAAAAGTGGGGAGGGAATTATTAAAGCAGACCAAAAGTGGATTGTGCTACTTTGGAAGATGACTTCCAATGAGAGCAGAAAAAAATGAAGGTTCTTTAAGCTCCAAACCCACATTCTGCAAATTCAAAATACCTTGATCATACAGATCTCTTTGTCAGTCAACAAACATTTGTTAAGCATTATGTTTCAAGCAGTGTGCTAGTTATTGGGAATTCCTAGCCAAAAGTGAATCTGTCCTTGCCTTCAAGTTTATATTCTATTAAGGGAGACAACATGCAGGAATATCATCACACACAAAGTACATACAAAGTGATTTTGGGTGGATAGAATCAAGAAAGGCTTCAGTTAAAAAGTGATGCCGAACTAAGCCTTGAAACTTAGAGTCTTTAGAGGTAGAGGCGAAGAATGAGGAAGAATTAGAAGGCAAGTTGGAGTGAGCCATAGAATGTATGAAAGGGCTCAATTTGGAATAAGGAGGGAATGTAAATTGGAACTAGGATGTGAAAGACTTCAAATACCCAACAAAGAAGTTGTTTTTATTTGCTCCTACAGGTTATAGGGAGTCACTGGAGTTTATTTTTTTCAATAAACTTCCCCATGTTCTCCAATAGGGGAACATGGACAAACTTAAATTTTAGGAAAGGTTATGGGGAATGAATGAGGTATCATGAGAAAAAGGAGATTGGAGAAGGAAAATGTCCCAATTTGAAAAAGTGGGGGAGAATGACTAAAGAGTTATTTGATTCCTAGCAAAAATCTAGGATAAATTATTAAAGGAATGGCTTTTGAACATTAAAAAATGAGACTGTGAATGCTAAGAGCCAATATGAATTCATCAAAAACAGTCCCCCAAGACTAACTTAGTTTCCACTTCTGACTGGACTATTAGATCAGGACAATACTGTGTCTGTAGTTAGCCTGAATTTCATCAATGGAATGATAGCTTTGACCATTTAAAAGATACCAAATGGCCATCACATCAATACCTCTTTATGTAGTCCACCCCTGCCTAATAATTTAGACTCAATCATATTGGCCAGGTTCTCCCTCTTTCACCAGTTACCCATTAGACTATAAGCTTCTTGAGAGCAGGAATTGTTTTTTGGCCTCTTTTTGCATTGTTAGGGCTTAGTACAGTGTCTGGCACATGGTTAATGCTTAACAAATGTTATTGATTCATCTCCTTGTTTATCTCAAATTTCAAATTCCCAGGTAAAATCCCATTTTTTCTACCTACCTCGATAATCATTCTCCTAAGAAAATGGAAGCTACCAAGGACTGAGTAGTACTGCCAGCTTTATTGTCATCTGTGTCATCCCAAACATCCCTAACAAGTGATCCCCTCTCTCTTTTTGACATTTCTCTTATCTACCATGTGGCTTTGAATTGTCATCATTCATTATGGGTCTCAAATCATTCTGGACTCTTGATATTCTTGGAGCCTGCTTGTGTGTCCAGGAATCCTAACCCAGTCTCATTCATCCCCACTCATACTTAACACAATTTCAGGTCTCTGAAAATATTGATTGTACTCTTTTATACAATAAATCTTGATTGCTCAGGAAAATTGTCTCTCTTCATTCCTCCTTCCCATTCTAACCTTCCAGATTCCAAGGGTGGCAAAAAAAAAATCTAAATTTATCTTAGTATTCTGTTGTACTAACAAGTCAGGCCAGCAGCTTTGGAGAACCAGTTTGTTATCTGTATGTGGTGGTGGTATTGTTGGCAAAGATATTGAAGTGGTTTGCCATTTCCTTCTACAAATGAGTAACTGAAGCAAACAGGGTTAAGTGCAAGTATCTGGGGCCAGATCTGAACTCAGGAAGATTCTCAGCCCAGTGCTCTATCCACTGTGCCATCTGGCTGCCCTATCTATCTGTAGTTCAGGTCAAACTTTCCCTCAAGAGTGCAGGACTTCATATTCATGTAACCGCCCCCCTCACTCTCTTCCCATCATCTTTGATGCTCACAGTTCCTATTTCTCTTTCACTTCTCCCCAGACACCACTCAGATAGCGCCGAAAATTTTAATTCCCATGACATCATTTCATCTAAAACTCCACATTTATGTGGAGTGCTATTATGTAAATTATGCACGTGTATCCAGGAGTTTATCCACTTGAGCCTTGGAGAGCCTGCTCTCCCTAAAGAAGAAGGGTCCAGCTCTTTCTCCAGTGAATCCCCACCATGTCACTTTCTTTTTGCAGCATAACATGTCCCCATTGTGTTTCCTTTAACTAGAGAGTTTACTTCCTGAGGGTAAGAATTATGTTTCATAGAGACACAGTACTTCTACACAACCAAAGAAAGCGTTCTCAGTAAATACTTGTTAATTAAATTGCCAACTCCAGCCCCTGAAACAGTCTGTCTTAGGTACTGTATCCCCTAATAGTAAGAGATTCCCAAAATGTCTTCCTCAAAACAACTCGGGGAACTTAATTGTGCCTCTATTTTACAGATTGGAAAACTAAAGCTCAGGCAGACGAATTGACTAATAAGTAGTTTCTTATTATTTTTTTGTTATTATTCCTCCCCTTCTGTCCCCAGGATTGACGACCTCCTTCAAGGATACAAAAGCTTCTCCGATTTCTTAGAACGACAAAAGAAACTACAGGAGAAAGAATTAGAGGAGGAACTGGCTAGGACAGAGTACCTGAGGCTGATGGGGAAGCTAAGCCGGGAAGAAGCAATTATACAGCGTCAGAACCTAATTAAGGAAAACAAGAAAAAAGCCATTCAGAAGAAAGAAATGGTGATGTACCTGGTTTCTCCTAACAGTTAAGGGCTGGCTAATGACTTTTCCCCCCTGATTTGCAGACAGTGAAACTAAGAAGTTGGTGGTGACTTTTACTAAAAGGGGGAAAAAAAACCTGATTTGTTTATTTCTATTTTGGTTCTTGGGAAGCCAAAACAATCTCATGGCATTTCAGGGAGTTAGGTGATGCAATGGATAGATTGCTGGGCCTGGGGTCAGGAAGAACTGACTCCAAATCTGGCCCCAGAAACTCACTAGCTTTTTGATCCTGGGCAAAACCTTTAACCTCTCTGTTTGTCTCAGTTTCCTCATCTGTAAAATAGGAATAATAGTAGCAGCTACCTTTCAGAGTGTGAGGATCAAAGAAGATAAGATTTGTTTTGTTTTGTTTTAATAAGCTTTTTATTTTCAAAATATATGCAAAGATAGTTTTCAACATTCACTTTTGTGAAACCTTGTGTTCCAAAATTTTTTCTCTCTTCCTTTCCCCTCACCCCCTCCCTTAGATAGTAAATAATCTAATATATGTTAAACACGTGCATTTCTTCTATACATATTTCCACAATTATCATGCTGCACAAGAAAAATCAGATCAAAAAGGAAAAAAATGAGAAAGAAAACAAAAAGCAGACAAACAACAAAAAAGGTGAAAATGCTATGTTGTGATCCATACTCAGTCCCCACAGTTCTCTCTCTGGGTGCAGAAGGCTTTCTCTCTCACAAGAGAGAACTGGCCTGAATCACCTCACTGTTGAAAAGAGCCATGTCCATCAGAAATGATCATCACATAATCTTGCTGCTGTGCACAATGTTCTGGACATTTTGCTCAAGCTAATGAACAACAATAAGAATAGGAAATTATGCAAATATGTAATATATTAATCAATAAATAAAATTACATAAAGCCAGGCACTGTGTTTAAGTACTTTTACAAATATTTTTGGACATGACTCTTTTTTGTTTCTGGTCCCTAGCTAGGTCACATTTGAACTATAATGTTCGATTTGGGGTACTACGTTTTGGGAAGGGTAGAGATAAGATGGAATAGGTGTCCAAGCAGGCAGCCAGCATGGAGCAGGTATGCAAAAATCATGCTTCATAAGAGACCCATACAAAGATCAACTGAAGAAACTAGTCCCATTTAACTCAAAGAGAAGCTTTAAGGACAGGTGGAATCTGGGATCAAAAATTAAGAATCTGATGGACTTCTCATGGAAGATCTTGCTTTGCAAGATCTCAGAGCACAGACTTCTGAGAAATGGAGTATAGTTGAAGAGAAATAGATTTCACTTCATCTAAGAACAACTGCCTATCAATCAAAGCCATCCAGCAATGCTTGCTAAATAGGTAGTAAGTTCTTCATCACTGAAAGTTAGAGAGGTTGTCAAGGCAGATTCCTATACCTAACCCCTCTAACTCTAAGATTCAGTGATTCTATTCAACTTGCACATGAGACCTCAGTGATTGTTAATGGATCTCTCTCTTTTAAATAAATAAGAAAGTAAAAATCATTTTTGAAGTATGTAAAAATTACTGAGTAAGTAGCTAACAAAATTGTGAAAAGTTCTGACAGTGACTGTTTCATTCATTTAGCAGACGTGTCAAATATTAGCATGCAATGGAATGTGGGAATAAAGTAGGTTTTGGAACATCCAAATTGGTTTATTTGCTTTTTTTATGATCTTCATCCAGGAATTTTGATTATTTCTTCTCCCCCCCACCACCACAATCAGTCAATCAATTATCCAATCAATCAGTCCACAAATGTCACTTCCAAAGAATATTGTATTTTTTTTCCAGAGAAAGACAGGCAGAAAGAAGGAGAGAAGGAGAGATAGACAGACAGGCAGTCGGGAAGGAAATGGGAGAGAGGGAGGGAGAGAGAGACTTTGTTTATTTGACTGTTAATGAGTAAGGAGATTGGGAGGAAACCATTGTATAAAAGGATTCTAGCAGTTTTCTTCTAGTAGCTCCAAATATGTTTAAAAGTTTTGAAAATAAAGGGCAAAATTTTCTTTAAGAACCCAGTTTTTTTTAAATAACTTTTTATTGACAGAACCCATGCCAGGGTAATTTTTTACAACATCCCTTGTACTCACTTCTGTTTCGATTTTTTCCCTCCCTCCCTGCACCTCTTCCCCCAGATGGCAAGCAGTCCTATACATGTTAAATAGGTTACAGTATATCCTAGATACAAAATATGTTTGCAGAACCGAACAGTTCTTTTGTTGCACAGGGAGAATTGGATTCAGAAGGTAAAAATAA
Source organism: Antechinus flavipes (assembly GCF_016432865.1). Lineage (NCBI taxonomy): Eukaryota > Metazoa > Chordata > Mammalia > Dasyuromorphia > Dasyuridae > Antechinus > Antechinus flavipes. Next base: position 194,735,540 of record NC_067403.1, on the reverse strand, counting down.
CCCGGGAAGAAAAACAAAAATGCAAATAATTCACATTCATTTCCCAGTGTTCTTTCTTTGGGTGTAGCTGCTTCTGTCCATCCTTGATCAATTGAAACTGAGTTAGGTCTCTTTGTCAAAGAAATTCACTTCCATCAGAATACATCCTCATACAGTATCGTTGTTGAAGTGTATAATTTAGATCTCCTGTTTCTGCTCATTTCACTTAGCATCAGTTCATGTAAGTCTCTCCAAGCCTCTCTCTATTCATCCTGCTGGTCATGTCTTACGAACAATAATATTCCATAACATTCATATACCACAATTTACTCAACCATTCTCCATTTGATGGACATCCTTTCATTTTCCAGCTTCTAGCCACTACAAACAGGGCTGCCACAAACATTTTGGCACATATAGGTCCCTTTCCCTTCTTTAGTATCTATTTGGGGTATAAGCCCAGTAGAAACACTGCTGGATCAAAGGGTATGCACAGTGTGATAACTTTTTGAGCACAGTTCCAAATTGCTCTCCAGAATGGCTGGATGAAAAGTGAAGAACCCACTTTTAAGGACTAGTTGGCTAGGTGGGGAAGGAGATAGAGCACTGGCCCTTGAGGCAGGACTGAGATCAAATCTGACCTCTAACACTTACTATCTGTGTGTTCCTGGACCAGTCACTTAACCCTAATTGCCTCACCAAAAAAAAAGAAGAATCCAGTTTTATTTTAAAGGCTCAGAAGATAAAGCAAATATTCTTTTTAAGAACACAGACATATGAGGGAAGGAGGAGGAGAAGAGAGCAGGGAGGAGGAAGAGAAAAGAACCTTGCAGAAATAATATGCAAAAAGCAAAAGAAAAACCAGAAAAACCCTCTCTGGGACCAATGATACCTACTGGCTTTCATCCATGATCATGGGCCTGTTGTGGGTAAAGTATTGTGCTAGGTGCTAAGGACCCAGAAACAATTAATAGACTGTCTTCTATAAAACCATCTGCACCAGTAGTTGGAATGCTGCCCTCAACGACCTTATGTTCTACTGAGGGATGCAGCTCAATACAGAAATAAAGTGTATTCAGATCCTTTGAGAAAGAAAAGAATAGGAACAATGACTAGGGTAGATGGGGGAGAGAAGAGGAAAGTTGGGGGTCAGGAATGGGGCTTGATGGAACCTAGGGCTTGACAACACTTGCAAAATGAAGATGGGAAGCCTTCCAGGTGTTACAGAGAGATCCCCGAATCTCTCTTCTTTCTTTGTTGAGGTATACTGCTTTGTCTTTATAGAACTGATTTTTGTTTTAGTTTTTGTTTTAGTTTTTGTTTTTTGCTTCATCAGTAGGTGTTGCCAACCAACAAAAGATGTAATTCCACTGCAAACTGCATAATCCGATACTCTAGTAAACTAATTCATTCCCTTTACTGCTTGTTGTTAGTCTACATATTGAGAACTTGGGTTTTTTTTTTTCCTAATCATCTTCCCTTCTGACTTCCTGTTGCCTGTCCTCTTTGGATTTGGGGGACTCTGTTGTCCCAGCTTCTGCTCCAACCTGCACAACCTCTCCATTTTTTTTACTATAATTTATCCATCCTGAATCTCCCTCCAGTCCTAGGTCGGATACCCAAAGTGAGTGCATTGTAGGTGTCTCAAACTCATTACATGTAAAAACAAATTTTCTCCAAACCTACCCCTCTTCCACAGTTCTGTAAAAGGTAATACTATCCTTCTAATAACCCAGAGTCACAACATTTGGGGTCATCCTACAATCCTCATTCTCCTTTGCCCCATATATCCAAAGAGTTGTCAAGTCTTATGGCTTTTATCTCCATGACATCCCTTGGATCTTTCCCCTTTTCACAGTTCATCCCATAATCACTCTGGTTAATGCATTCATTGGAGCATTATAATAACTCAAAATCACAGTCCCTGCTTCTGGTTTCTCTTTCCTCCAATCCATCCTTCACAATGCTGCCAAAGTGATATTCCTAAAACACTTATCAGACCATGTCATTCCCTGACTCTTTAAACTCTGCTTTAAATTTTTTTTTAATTTTTATTATAACTTTTATTTTCTGAAACATTCCATAATGTTCTTTTTTAGAATAAATTTTTATTTTCAAAATACATGCAGATAGTTTTCAACATTCACCCTTGTAAAAACCTTGTGTTCCAATTTTTCTCCCTCCCTTCTTGCCACCCCTTCTCCTTTTAAACAGCAAGTATCCAATATATATTAAACATGTGCACTTCTTTTATACATATTTCCACAATCATCATGCAACACAAGAAAAGTCAGATCCAAAAGGAAAAAATGAGAAAGAAAAAAAACAAGGAAACGACAACAAAAAGGTGAAAATACTATGTTATGATCCACATTCAGTCCCCACAACCCTCTCTGTAGATGTAGATGGCTCTCTCCATCAAAAATCTATTGCTTCCTATGATTTATAAGATCAAATACACACTCCTCTGTTATACCATTTATATTCTTTTAGAATTAGATCTAACCTACCTTTTCAGCCTTACTATACATTTCTCTATATATACTAAAAGGGGATGAGGGTATCAAACTCAAATAGAAACATGGTATATTAACTTGGAAAAGCAGAAATTAACATTATGTTGTACTGTATTTTAAGTTTTATTTTGTTAATCATGCCCCTATAACATTTTGACTTATTTTTCAACCCTTGGCTGGAAGTTTGGCATTAATTGGTTTTCCCTCTTCACTTTCTCCCCTAGCTCCAGGCCTTTGCACAAGCTGCCTCTCCATGACTGTACTAGAGTCCTTCCCCACTTCTGTCTCTCTTTTTTAAAAAATGATTTAATATTTTCCTCCAAATATATGTAAAAACAATTTTTATTTTTTTTTATTTTTCAACATTCTCTTTTATAAGATTTTGAGTTCAATGTTTTTCCTTCCTCTCTTCCCACCTCAAGATGGCTAACAATCTAATATAGGTTAAAAATGCATAATTGTATTAAACATATTTCACATTAGTCATGTTGTGAAAGAAGAATAAGAACAAAACGGAAAAAAACATGAGGAAAGAAAAAATGGAAACAGTATGCTTTGATCTGTATTCAGAATCCATAGTTCTTTCTCTGGATATGGATAGTATTTTTTCATCATGATCTTTTGGAATTGTCTTGGATCACTATATTGCTGAGAAGAGAAAAGTCAATCATCATTGATCATCACACGATGTTGCTGTACTGTTGTATAATGTTCCACTGTGTACAGCAGTCTCCTAGTTCTGCTCAGCATCTTCTCTCAGCATCAGTTCATGTAAGCCTTTACAGATTTTTCTGAAATTCTCCTGTTCACCAATTTTTATAGCACAATAGCATTCTAAGTAAAAACAATTTTTACAATTTTTTTTAAAATTTTGAATTCCAAATCTTACTTCATCACTTAAAACTTCTAGTTTCTTTCAGAGTTCACCTCAGTCATATAAAGTCTTTTGTGATCCTTTCCTCTTCCACTTTTCTTCAAAAATTACCATGTATTCACTTTGTATGTATCTTTTCTAAATTTATATATATATATATATCATGTCTCCCCTGTCAGAATCAAGAGCTCCTCAAAGAAAAGGACCATCCCATTTTTGTCTTTATATCTACATTATTTAGTAGAGTACTTGACACAGAGTAGCTTTTCATAAATGTTGATTGATTGATTGATTGATTGGGAGGGTTAAAAATACCCTAACTTTGGAATCAAAGGACTTGGAGCTGAATCCTGGTTTTGTTCTCATTCCCACTTTGAGCTTGGGGAAGTCATTTAACCCCTCCATGACTCAGTTTGACTTTCTGTAAAAGGGGAAGCTCCGACTGGATAATTTCTGTGTTCTCTTTTAGCTCTAACTTCGCTGATTTCACAAGTCATGTTGGTTGATTTTTCTTTTTTCTCATTTTTCTTCTTTCTCTCTCTTTCTCTCTTCTTCACATGGTGAGAAACAGATAGCAAAGCTGAAGATTGAGTACACAAAAAAGTGCCTTAAAGAAAAAAAGAAAAGGAAAAAAATTATTGAGCAAGTAACAGAGGGCCACAAAAATGTGAAGAATGTCCAAGAGAAGATGCTAAAAACCAAGCAGCGTTTAGGTACTAGGGGCCCAGACTGGGGGTGGGCGGGGCGCAAAAATCTTCAATATGGTGACCATAGAAGAAAAAAAGTGATTGGGGGGTGGAGGGGTGAGGGGATATCGTATCAGGGTGGGAAGAGGTAAAGCAAGAAAAATAACAAACTCACCTTCTGGTTTAGATAATCTTGTTTAGAGGAAAGAGTATTGGATTTGAAATTAGGGACCTGAGTTCAAATTCCAGCTTTGTAGTTTTGAGTAGGAACCCTCACCTCCATTTTATCTACCTCAGTTTATCTACCTGTAAAGTGGGAAAATTGGCATAGAAGATCTCTTAATATCCCTCCTAGATGTAAATGTATCATCCACTGAGTGAAGTTTCAGAATGAGACAGCAGCTGAGACATGGTTTTGAAGTCAGGAGTAGCCGGGAACCCATAAAGTGCAGAAATGAAGAGTCTGCCATGGGCCTTGTCTGTTTCACTGTTTGACATATCCCTGTCAGTGACGAGCTTCAATACTTAATTTGCTGAGTGACCCTGATCAAACCATAGGAAAAGGCGGGGGGAGGGAGGAGAAAGAAAGGGAAGAATGGAGATAAGGAAGGAAGAAGAAGAGAAAAAGGATGGGAGGAAAAGAAAGGAAGGAAAGAAGGAAGGAAGGGAAAGAGGAAAAGAGGGAGGGAGAGAAGGAGAGAGGGAGGGAAAAAAGGAGGAAGAAAGGGAGGGAGGGAGGGAAGAAGGAAGGAAGGAGAGAGAGGGAGGGAGGGAGAGGAAGGGAAGGAGGAAGAAAGAAAAGATTCTAATGAGAGAAGCCAGTGCACAAAAAAGAACTAAAAAGCAGAATGGAAGGATGGGAAAGAAATTGAGACACAATGCAGAAGCATTGTTTTGAAGTCCAGAAAATCAGAAATAGCCCCAGGACTAGCAAGCTCCCTCCACCCTCATCCCATAAAATGCAGACTCCTAGAGGAATTCACCAAAGAGAGAAAGCAACTGACCTGACAAAAGTATATTCCAGAGCAAGAAGGCCCCTAGCCATTAAGGAAAATTTCAAGATGAGGCAGCAGCTGAGGCATGGCTTTAAAGTCTGGAGTCAGGAGCATAATGGATGGGGGGAGTGATCCTTGTACTAACTACATTACATTTACTTATACAATATTCTGAACCATGGAAAAGTTATTTTCCCCCTAAGCCCAGGAAATGCTTCAGGAGATGAAGCAACTACATGAGCAGAAACTGGAGATTGACGATGAAGAGAACAAGAAAAAATGTGAACGGATCCACGAACTCCGAACAATTGAATCTCTTCCTGTGATAAAGGAACAATTTTTTGACTTTACCAGGGTAAGTCTGTCCAGAATGTCTCATATTCATACAGTGATATTTCTATTAATTGTAAAAGTTAATTCTATTTAATTCAACTAAATATTAAGTCCTTCTACTGTGCAAGATAAAATAAGAAGATAAAAATACTAGAGTCACCTTCCCCAAAGAATGTATATGGAAGGGAATGGAAACATGTATATATACCGCATATATAATATATAATATATATATAATCAAACATTGTAAGGTGAAAAGATCCAGACGAAGTACTCCAGCAGAATTTGAATGAAGAGGGACCACTCAGTGGTCTTTAGCTGCAGGGAATCCAAGGAGGTTTTAAGAAGGAAGTGATATCAGCAGCAGAAAGGCCTTAAAGGAAGATAAATATTTCAACAAGTGGAGATGAGGAAGAAATGTATTCCATGTCTGGTATGACCATGTGTGAAGGCAACAAAGGACAGAAAAATTTCAGGAATAGCTAAATGTCTAGAATGTAAAACACATTGAGGGTTTATTATGCAAAAATAATCTAGATTGAAAATTCAAATTAATGTGGTAGCACAAAACATTCTTCCTAATTTCTGGGTTCTGTGGCCAACAAGATGGAAGACTAGACCTTTTCTCTGCTGCTCGTTACCTCTTACCTCTCTCAAATAAGAACCATGTACAACAGGCAAAGCAATTGTAGCTATTTCCATAGGCTAAGACACTAAGAACTCTAATGAGGTAACAACTCGATGAACCCACAGCAGAAAAGGCTATTTTCTAATTTCATCACTCAGTCTTCCTCCCCTACTGACTCCCATAAGCAAGTAGGGTCTGACCCATTCAGCAATTCCCTTACTGCTGCTGCACTCTCTACAAGCTAATCCCACTCTTGCTCCTGCCCTTACCCCATCATTTGGTGCAACAAGCAACAGTTCTCAACTCTTCCCCCCAAAATGTGCAGAAATATGAGTGGGGGAATATAGGAAAGGGAGAGGCTTGTCTTGCCTTGGGTAATAGAGTGGCAACACACTGTGGTTGGCCAGAGAACTAAGAAACAGAGGGAAGTGGGACAAGTTGGCAATGTCTATGAGGGAACAGGGAAAGGGGATGTTCCAGCAAGCCTAAAGGAAAAGGAACTGGCATCCAGAATCAAAAGAGAGAAACTGATTGGGAAAAAAAATATCCCCATCACTGACAGGGATATATCAAATAGTGAAACAGACAAGGCCCATGGCAGACTCTTCATTTCTGCACTTTATGGGTTCCTGACTACTCCTGACTTCAAATAAAAATTAAAAAAAATTATTTCAAATAATAATTTGAAAGAAGAGAAGTTAAAAAAAATTATATGCCACAAGCAAATCATATTGAATTCAAATACAGCATAGAAACAACTTAAGAATTATAACTCTCTTTAGAAAAACATGACAAGTTAAAAAAAAAAAACTTGAACACTATAATGTAAGAAATAATATAGGAAAACTGTCCATAACTTCTGAACACAAAGCAAACAAAAGAATCGATAGATCACTCAGAGTGAGGGAGGGTTGCAAAGAAACCCTATACTGCAAACTTCAGTACACATAGTGGTTAAATTTAACAGTGTCAGTGATGAATAATAAACTCTGCAAGTGGTCAAGAGAAAGACCTTCATTACAGAGTATCCTAAAAGCATTAGTGCTTAAGCTATTTTTTAATTTTAACTTAATCTACTTAAAAAAATTAATATTACACCAAGACTTCTGGGAAACTATGTATAATGGAAAGGACTTTGAATAGTGCAAGACTATTCTGTCTTCACACAGTAGAGAATGAAATAATATATTTCAAAGAGCAAAAAGGAACTCAAGCTGGCCTTCACCTTTCCAGTCTTGCTCATACTTAATTCTGTTGAAGCAATCCAAGAACTACTATCTTAGATGTTTCTCACATACAATGTGCTATCTGCCCAATCCAGTCTTTTTCACTGACTGTACCCCATGTTTGGAACGCCCTTCTTCCTCATCGCCATCCCCAGGCTTCCTTCAGGTTTCAGCCAACTGCTTTTAGCAATCTTTCTTCCTCCCTATATTCCATTCCCCAAACTAGTGTCTTTCCTTTGAGATTATTCCTAATTTATCCTATATATAGTTTGTATGTACATAATTGTTTTAAGCTTAAGCTTAAATACTTGGCTACATACTGAGAAGATAAGACTCATTGAAAAAGACCTGGATGTTGGGAAAGATTGAAGGCAAAAGGAGAAGGTGGTAGAGGATGAGATGGATATATTGTATTATGGAAACAACAGGTGAATAACATGTGCTTGGACAGGCTTTGAGAGATGATGGAGGCTAGAAGGGCCTGGTGTGCTATGGTCCATGGGATCATGAAGAGTTGGAACCTACTTAATGAGTGAACAACAATGTAGTTGTTTGCTTGTAGTCTGCCATTTTAGAATGTAATTTCCTCAATGACATAGACTGTTTTTGCCTTTCTTCATATTCCCAGTGCTTAGCAAAGTACCTGGCATACAGTAAGGGCTTAATAAATGCTGTTGACTGACTGATTTTGGCTGTTCTAGTGTAGCTCTGAAGCAGAGATACTCACAATTGCCATTGAGTCAGACTGAAGAGGTTCAGGGTTGTGTCCCCAAATGATGAGGTTTGGCGCAAGGCAGGGAGTTGTAGGAACCCCTTTGGTCTGTGGAGAGGACATAAAGGAATTTACGAACCCGTAAAGCTAGACTGGCAAAAAGAAGTTTGTTATTGGCATTGAGAAATCAGCCTTTGCTAGAAAGACTGAATTCCTTGGTAACAAGATCCCAACAGAGGGATATAAAGTTTTTAGCAGAAAAATCCTATCCTAGCAGAGAAGATGAATAAGGTCCTGTTAGGGAAGTAGAAGAAAGAGAAAGAGGGAGTAACACTGAAGGAGAATATCATTTCAGCGGGCAGAGAGAGGGTTGCACCTGAGCAAACTAGGCCTTCTGCCAGGAGTGAGCCTCGAGTTGCCTCTTTTTATAATTGAAACCTTGGCTTCTAGCCCCTCTTGATGGGGACTGGGAGCAGTTTGAACTGGAATCAGAATAGAAAATCTTGAAATTGAATGAGTATCTCTGGGTTAATTTCCAGTTGGAATCTCCTGCTCTGGCCAAGTAGGCCACACAACTAGCCCCACATAGATAACAGAATGAAATCACTTTATCTTGATTCCCTAGGGTGGGTCTTTTAGGGTAGAGCTTAGTGTTCCCCCCCAAAGTCAGAGAGAAAGAGAGTTTCGGGGCTCCCCTTGTCAAAACCAGTAGACATATACTGATAACCTGTTTATATTTTTCAAGAGGGGTAAATCCACTTTCCCCATAATTTAACAAGAGACAAGAGTTTTTGGTTTTGGTTTTGGTTTTGGTTTTTAGGAGGAAATTTTGCTTTAAAAATAAAAATAGAAATAAAAATAAAAAGAAATCACCCAAAATAGAAAATTAAATCTTCTAGTTTCTGATTCAAAACTTAATTCATTTCAGCGTACACTAAATGCTTGATACATAGACATGTAAAGTGAAATAGCCCATGACCTCACAAGGACTAAAAAATTTGGTGGTCTGGTCACCAAATGGTTTGACTGATGTAGCTCATGGGTAATCTTAAACCTAATTCCCTTCCTTTGCTTCAACTCTATCCTGTTTTTCTTTCTTTGGTTTATCTGGGCCATATCACCATGCAATTTTGAACCTGGTTCAATTGTTCAAATCTTGATTTAATTTCCCCAATGTCTACATAGTCTCCATGGTAGATGTTGTCCAGATCTTGAAACTTTCTGCATCACGTCAGCTCCCTAGGAAAGACTCTTAGAATGGAGGTGACTGGTTGGTTATTTCTTGAAAAGGACCAAAATGACATCACTATGTTAAGTTGAGTTACAATGGCGCCGACTGTGGCTGATCAGACCAATATGAACTTGGATTGCTCTGCCACAAGTCGGACACAAATAGTCCCTTTGAGCATTTGGGGCAAATTCTCTAATTTTGCGCATCTCGCATTTTTTCTGAGCTAATTTAATTGTGTTTTGCTCATAGAGCACAGCACTTCCTCTGGTGAAGCTGCTGAGCCCGTTACAGAACTGCTTTCTACCTTTGGTGCTCACCTGATCCACCTAACACTCACCTGCAGCTCTAAGAAGAAGATGTCTGAGAGTCATGTTTAAGGAGTGCAGAAAGGGGATACCTCAGAGGTGCTCTCTTATAAAAGCTTAGTTTGCCTGGTCAGGAGCCAAGGCTCATCTGCTCATCTGCTTCCCTTCAAAATTGGATGTCTCACACTATATGTCAAGAGATTCAAAATGTTAAGGGCCATTTGAGCACTTGGGGTTGGGAGCCCAGAGTTGCCCAGTATTCCCAAAGTCTATTTAAGAGTCTCAGGAAGCATTCTCATGGATGGTGTTTCAGATTTTGGAAAAAGAACAATAGACTAGCATTTGTACTGATGTAATACGTTTGCATGAGAAGAGGGTTAATTGTGGGAGTCCAAAGTGAATCAGAAGAGGATACATTTGGAAAGCTACAAGGAGAACTATATTGTCTGTAATTCCACAAGATGGGAGTGAAGAGAAGAGATATTTAAAGAACTAGAAAATGTCCTAAGAGCTGGTCAGTTGCTGGAAGAAGATAGTAATTGCAGTGAGAACTTATTGGAGTAAGAATAGAAAGTGAAAGTGTGTGTGGAAAGGAGATATTTTGAGAATGAGTTTGAAGCACTCTTCTCCACTCTGTTTCTTGGATTTCCTCATATTGAGGGTATTTTCTTCATATACAATAGAATTGTTATATCCCCCACTTGTACTTTAACTCTCCCATTTCTTTTGATTATGTTATCTTCTGGCTATGTATCTCATAGTAATTGAGTCAACTCATCCTCCTTCCATTAAACTCACCTTGCTAGCATGCCTTGTGATCCAACCACTGCAAGTTCCTTTCTTGGATTTCCTCTGCTATGATTTCTAGATCTCCCTACTATTATCTTCCTTCATTGGAGTTACTTTAAAAAAAAACATATTCAGGGAGTTATTTCTTTATTTGTTTGTTTGTTTATTGCCCCAGTTCCATTTAAAACAATTTTTACATTTGTTTTTAAAACTTTTGAGTTCCAGATTCTCTCCCTTATCCTTACTCCCAACATCCCATTAAGAAACCACATGTGAAGTTATGCAAAACATTTTCATAAAAGTCATGTTGTGAAAGAAAACATAGATCTTCCACCCTAAAACATTTCTCAAGAAAAATAGTTAAAAAAGAGAAAGAGTATGCTTCAATCTGTATTCAGATACAACCAGTTCCTTCTCTGGGTATAGATAGGGTTTTTTCATCATAAATTCTTCAGAGGTTCATTGTACTGCCAAGAATAGCAAAGTCATTTACAGCTGATTATCCCAGAACATTGCTGTTACTTTGTATATAGTACATTTCACTTTGCTTGAGTTCATGGAAGACTTCTCAGGTTTTTTCTAAGAGTATCGTGCTTATCATTTCCCATAGAACAAAAGCATTCCATCATAATCACATACCATAAATTATTCAACCATTCCCCAGGTGAAGGGCACCCCTTCAATTTCCAGTTTTTGCCTTGAGAAAAGAACTGCTATAGTATTTTTATACATATAGGTCTTTTTTCTTTTGGAGTTACTCTTTAGGATGTGTTGGTGTATCTTTTAGCCAGTTTTTTCCCTTCTCTTTGAGTCAGTGCACACAGATGTGAGTACGGAATTTAAGAACCTTAACTGAATTTGGGAATTGGGGTCAGAGCAGACCTGAAGTTAAATGTGATGCCTTAGAGCTGATTTGTGATCTTTGAGGGATGTCCCTATTCCATACTATACATCTCATATAGCAACACAGTGATTTTGTGTCAAAAGCTATAAATTCAGATTCTTTTCCACACAACCTATCTACATTGTGGACTGCTGAGCTCTTTTTGGTTTTTGTTTCAGATGAAGATGGGTTGGGAGATGGGAACAGGACCAAACTTGATATGGTAAAACAAATATTACAAATAATACCCCGGAGGAGGCTTCTCCTCTACTTTATCACTTTGGTAGGAGGTGGGGATAGCAGCCTTTGTGAAACTGCTTTACTGATAAAGTATTGGTTCCAGATAACTCTGGACCAGTTACACTGCTTCACTAATAACAAGAACAAACTGGTGCCCCAACCCCTGTTCCTGGGCAAATGTAGCATCTCCCCTACCACCATTTTCTTACTATCTAATCTCTCACTTCCTGGACACAACTAGAATATACTGTTTTCTAGTCATTATCCCCAAACTAATTTTATTTATACCGGTTCATATCTTCATCACCTTTTATTTGACTATCTCAATTTATCATCCCTAATAACCTTCCTACCCCAGGCTCTTTCCTTCTCCAAACTATTCTCCACATAGCTGCCAAAGTTATATGAATGTTGATCAACTAGCCTCCAAAATAAAGGAGATACTGCTTGTCACAGAGGCAGTTCAAGGATCCAAAACATTTGCAAGTGTATTGTTGAGTTCCAGTTCATGTATGAGACTGAAAGGTCCATCCAAGAGCTGGGCAGAGGCAAGATTAAGCATTTATGATATCATCTCGTCAACCAGCTGGTATTGTTTGAGCCAGAGAAGCCCTGAAGACAAAAGTTATTGACCCTTAGAGACCACATTCCCTCTCTCCTTTGTCCCACAGTCAAATAACAGAATTATTTCTCTTCCCAATAAAGATAAGCTCTAATAAATAATGAAACAATGACAAAATCCATCCTTTGCTTTCTCTATACCACTTCTCTATACTTGATGATTTATCATTCAGAAATGGACAAGGTTAGAATATCAATGTATTTAAATACATACTAGAACTATTATATGGAGGAAGAGGACTTAATTGAGATTCAAGAGACCTAGATTCTAGCTCCATCCCTAACACCAATGATAACTCACATATCCCTCCACTGAATCCCTCCTCCAAAGTATAGCAGAAAGAGCACTTGACTAAGAAGCAGAAGATCTGATTTTGGATCCCAGGTCTTTCACTTAGAGTCTCATATGATGTTGAGTAAGTCAATTATACTTTCTGAGCCTCAGTTTCCTCATCTGTAAAATCTCTAAGGTTCTTTCCAGCTCTAAATCTGTGACCCTATACATTCATGGCAGGGAAATGGTCGAGTTCCCAAATAATTTACCAGCAAAGTATAACCTCTGGCAGATTTTTGATTCAAGTTAAGAAATCTTGAAGTAGGAATCTAACAATTAACTGTGTTTTCTGTCTGAGGACCAGCCTAGCTAAGTGCAACAAAGCTCATCACCATCTTTGGTTGGCCACCAGAGAAGGAATTGGTTCAACCAGAGAAAGCCATGAAACTACCTACATGAGCATGAAGGAAGTGTCCACCTGGATGAAATTTTTAATCTTACAAAGTTATCACATTTCTTTTGACCTGAGTGCTTTTCTCACAACCTTATGAAATGGGAAGTATAAGAATCATCTCTATTTTTTCATGTGAGAAAAGTGAAACTAAGAAAGGAGAAGAAACTTGTCTTTGCCATAAAGCTAGTAGGTGTATTGGAAGTAGAATTAAAATCCTGATCTCCTTGACTACAAAGCTAGTGCTCTTCCTGCTTATCTAACCATACTCCTAAGTCATGACATGATCTTGGGCATGTCATTTAACCTTGTTACTCTCAGTTTATACCTCCATAAAATGAGAAGATTGTTGTTGACTCTACACTTTGGTGAAATTTTACATGCCTGTTATTCCCATGAAGGAAAGAGAGTGTCTCACCATAATATGACACTGATTTCTTAATTAATTTTTGCATTTTACAGTAGGACATCTCCATCCCAATTATTCCATTGTTCTCTCCCTCTCTAGGATGCTGGTCATGGTCTCATGGGGGAAATGTCCTTGGTAGAACTTCAGGAACGGTTGCTATTGGTGAAGCAACAACAGAAACGAGATGAAGAAGAAAAACGAGACCAGATCATCCGGGAAAAGCAAGCTAAGATGGACAAGCTTCTGGAAAAGACTGAGCAGATTGCAATGTGCCGAGAAGCCTGTGGAAGAGCAGCTGCAATCAAGTCAGTACTTAATAGGAGAATACATTGGTCAAGGGGTGGGGAGGAATCTTAGGTGACCATAAGTTCAAGACAATCCACCCGTATGGCATGGCAGCCAAGATTTTAGGCTACATAAATGACCGTCTCTAACATCAAGAGCAGGGACACAATAGTCCCACTAAATTCCGGTATTGCCAGAGCAGATCCGAGCCATTGTTTCCAATTCTGGGTGCTACCTGTTAAAAAAAGACGTTGATAAATGAGAGTACATCCACAGAAGGAAAAATAGGTTAAGGAAGGGACTCAAAACCACCCATTCATTTAAGAAACATTTATCAAGTACCTACTTATGCATGTCCTTCTTGGCTCAGAGTCAGGAATATCTGAGTTCAAATCTAATCTCAGATCTTCACTAGCTATATTATAGCTGGTATTATAGACAAGTCTGCCTCAGTTTCCTCAACTATCAAATGGGGAAAATAATAGTATCTATGTCCCGGAATTATTGTGAGACTCAAGTGAAATAATATTTGTAAAATTCTTAGTACAGTGCCTACCTCATTAATAAATGCTGGATCCCTTCCTACCCCTTCTCCTCCACACACCAGTGATATGAGGTTGGGAAGGTACTTAACTTCTCATGGCACCAAACAGATCTTTAAGACTATAATTTGCAGAGAAAGTGTTGAGTAGTATTTATAGAAGGTGTTTTCTCATTGGAAGCTCCTCACATCATTGAAATCACAGGTTCAAGGAAAAAAAAAATCCCTGCTCTGTATGAAAATTCAGTTATTGAGGAAGATGCAAAAATTAAATTAGACATGGAAGACATGGCCTCTGTCCCTGTAGGACATAAGAAAGAAACTGTTAGAGCTAGGAGAGAACAGAAAGTATAGCATATCTGGGCCAGAAGAAACCAGAGAAATTAATGAATTAATTAGTTAATTGAATTAACAATAGCTATCATTTATACAGGGCTTTAAAGGCTGCAAAGAATTTTGCATATGTCTCATTTGAACATCATAACCATCCCCAAGATATAAATAATGTAAATATCATGAATCCCATATTCCTATGTAGATTATATGTGGCTAGAGTTGTTAACCTGAGTCAGAAAGTCCTGAGTTCAAATTCAGCCTCAGATACTTAATAACTGTATGATCCTGGGCAGATTATTTAACTTGTGATTGCCTCAGTTTCCTCACTTGTTAAATGAGGATAATAAGAGCACCTGCTTCACAGAATTACTATGAGGATCAAATGAAATACTATTTATAAAAACACTTAACACAGTATACATAGTAGATTCTATATAAATGTTCATTCCCTTCCTATTTTGCAGAAATGAAAGGATAATGATGTACCTAAATTCATCTAGTGACTTAGGAGCAGACCCTGACTAGCAACTCAGATCTTGAATAAGAGTCTGTAGGGTCCTTTCCACTCTTATGAGGAATATCCTCTAACTTTCTAAAAGTTCTTTGGCTTCTGATTCTGCTCTTTTTTCCTCTAGGAATTTGGTAGATTAGTTAACTCTTTACTGCAAATATCCTGAAAATTTTATCAAAGATAGATGTCTAGTGATACCCTCAATTGTACCACAGTAGATGAAAGGGATTGGATAAGATATTCTTGAAAGTCTTTCCAGCTTTCCAGCTTTCCAACTCTAAATCCAGTGATCCTACTAGTATCAGTAAGGAGGTATACCTACCTATAATTTCATGCATCTAAAAGATTCCACATATGCTCAATTTTAAACTAATGTAGAGAAGTAAGGTTCTGGGCTCACTATCCTAACTGCCACTTAGTCTAACACATCAGGCCTCCAGAGGGCATCTTCTACTTTTCCCCTCCAAGTTCTAGAGGGAATCCTAAAAGGCTTATGTTTATTAATGAAGCCTTATCCAACATGCTCTCCAATATCATTTAACCAATTAACATATATGAGCTTTTACAAAGGGATAGTTACTCAGGAGGTATAGCAAGGACTGAAGTCCATCAACACTTCCCTTCCCCCAAATGAGAGTCTACTCCTCCCTTATTTGGGACAGAGGTACCATGCATTCATGGACACATGGAAGCTGGGTAGGAAGATGAGGCAGCTAAAGGTGGAAGCCTACAGCAGTTCTTCCTCTTCAAAGGCATAATAGGGGAAAGAAGGAATATTTTCCATTCAAGCCTTTGTATGTACACTCACTTCTGGTTAAAAAGACAATTAAAATTTTTTTTTACAGTAAGCCAACTTTCTCCTAAGAGGATATTTGTTCATGCACTAAAGTATGGAGAGGGGTCTCTATATTACACATACTTGGCAGCAGACAAACTCACACAACCACCCTGTGAGGCTGGCAGGCAGGGCTAATTATTTCCATTTTATGGAGCAGAAATAAGGCTCAGAATAAGGAATTGTCTATTTACATCATATAACTGGTGAGTAGAAGAGCCAGGTCTCCCTGACTCCTAGTAAATGCTTTTTCTGCTGCACCATTATCCATAAGAAAAGATAATTTTATCAGAGTGATTACATTACTTTTTGTTCCCATATTGGGATAGGAGCATAATTCGAATGTCTTTGGGATTAAATAGAAATTTCTCAACCTAACATTGAAAGCTCTTTACAATCTGGCTGCAGCCTGTTTTTCAGCTTCATCTACTCTTACTCCCTTCCATTCACTCTCTGTTCTAGAGAAACAGCTGATTACTAGCTGTACTCAGCAATATTCTGTGTCTTACCTTCATATAGTCACACAAGCTATCTCCCATACTAGATATCCCTTTCTTCTTCATTTCTATCTCTCAGAATCATTCTCCAAGATTCAACTCATGGAGTAACTTCTCCACAAAGGTTTTCTAATTCTAACTAGCTATTGTGTTCTCTCTCCCTCCTCAAGTTACCTTGTATTTACTTCTCTTTATGAATATTTAAGCCTCTTCATTGAATGTAAGTAAATTCCTTGAGATCTGTTTCATTTTTGACTTTTTTATTTTCAGAGTGTAAAGCACAGTGCCTTACACATAGGAAGTGCTTAATTAATGCTTAATGAATTGAATAAAACCATTGAGAAATGTAAAGAGCTGCTTAAAGAAATGTCCTTCAACACTACAGATGCTTAGATAGATAGATAGATAGATAGATAGACAGACAGAGGGATAGATGGATCGATAGACAGATAGAGGGATAGATGGATAGATGGATAGATAGATGGATGCATGGATGGATGGATAGATAGATAAGATAGATAATCAAAATGAACAAAACACCTAGGTAGTAAAATGTTAAATTTTAGGAGAAATGCAAAGGGCTGCTTAAAAAAATGTCCTTCAACACTACAGATGTTTAAATAGATAGATAGATAGCCAAAATGAACAAAACACGTAGGTCATAACAGTAAATTTTAAGAGACTTAAAGTTCTTCTGTCAGTGTGTCAAATTCAATAGAAAGAAAAACAAGAAAGAAATTACAGAATTAAACAAAAATATGGAATTTCCTAAATCAATTTAAATCAAAATTTCTTAAATCTTATTTATGAAAAAAAAATTAATCACATGCTTGAACACAAAGAACTCATAAATAAATACAAAAAGAACAGAAATTCAAATTCATCCTTTACAAATAATGAATCAATAACAAAATACAAATAAAATATAAAGATCTAAATTAAAAGCAAAAACATCAAATAATTATTGAGCCAAAGACTAAATCATAGATTTTGTAAGTGAAAAATAAATAATTCTTCACATATTAGAAGTGATATTCATTCCCACAATCTATAGCAGAAGGTGGTAAGTCCATGGGTGTGAAATATTGCACTTATTTTCAGATTTTTAAATGTAATAAATTTCGTTGGGAAGATTTTCTCTTTCTTTTTTCTTAAAAAAAAATCTTTGTTAAATAGAATAGCTCTCTGGGAAAAAGGAGGGGAGGGAGGTAGGGGAAATTTCAATAGCTTACATAAAACAAAAGCTATCAATAAAAATTATTTTTAAATAAAAAAACCTTTCAAAAGAACTATAAGCTCCCAACCACCATCTTTAAAATAGTTCAAAACTGCAAATAATAACAGAAATGTGACCCAAATATAACCTCACACTCATGAAATAGGTAAAAATTCTAAAAGTCAGGAAAGTTTAGAGTTGACAGAAATGTAGGAAAAACAAGGCATGCCAACACATTGCTCCCAGAGTTATAAAGGGGCAAAGAATTATATCAAATAATTTATAATTGTTCCAGAAGTTATAAAACCATTTATACTTTTGATCCAGAAATCCAGTGATTTATGCCCCAGAAAAGTCACTAATTACAAGAAAAGATACCCATGTGAAGATATTCATAGCATCACTATTTGTTTAGTAAAAAACTAGAAACAAGTTTTGTGCCTAATCATTAAGGGAAGGGTTAAACAAATTGTGATAAATGAAGAATACTGTGTCCTAAAAAACAATAAATAAAAAGAATTTGAGAAAATATGGGAAGACTCATGAAGTGATGCAGAATGAAGAACTAAAAGAAACAATATACATGGGGCATCCAGCTGGTGCAGAGGATAGAGCACCACCCCTGAAGTTAAGAGGACCTGAATTCAAATCTGGTCTCAGACACTTAACACTTCCTGGCTGTGTGACCCTGGGCAAGTCACTTAAGCCCAAAAGCCTCAGCAAAAAAAAGAAAAGAAACAATATACACAATGACTATAATTATGACCAAAAATCCAGATGGCAAAATAAAACAGACAAGAAATCTGTAGCCAAGATTGTACTAATATACACTCTTTTCTTTTAACAGAGAAAATTTCTAAAATGTGGTATAGAATACATGTAAAAATGATCATAACTATATGATGTAGTTTTATAAATTACTCTAAAAATACAGGGACCGCTAGGTGGCGCAGTGGATAGAATCCTGATCCTGGAGTCAGGAAGATTAATTTACTTGAACTTAAATCTGACCACAGACATTTATTAGCTGTGTGTGACTCTGGGCAAGTCACCTAATCCATTTACTTCAATTTCCTCATATATAATATGAGCTGGAGAAGAAAATGGCAAACCACTCCAGCATCACTGCCAAGAAAACCCCAAATGGGGTCGCAAAAACCCCACTGAAAACCAATTGAATAAGAAAAATAATAATATAATAATAACAATAATAACCAAAAACTTACAAATAGCCATTGTAAATATATAATGGCTACAAAGCAGAATAAAATGACCTAGCCCAAGAGAGGTACAAAGAGTGAAAGATATTTTCTAATAGGATCTTTAAAAAAAAAACAAAAAAACTTCTGAACATTTAAACTCATTTTCTAGAAGACTACTAGAGAGCATGATTCTTGACCTTATTTCTTAGGAGATAATACTAAGATAGTATCACAGAACTGTTGCTGTCATTAATGAGATTCAAGGGCTGAGACTCAAAGTCTGATCTCAAACCCATTGTTATCTCCACAAGGCCGTACTGACCTACTGGAGAGCTTGGCAAAAATCACAACGGGACGCATTTCCTACTTTATTCTAAAGTGGGCCAAATGGCATCACCAGCATATGGCAGCCACACTGGGGTGTTTTGTCAGTGAGCCTGACTGGCTTGGGAAAGAAATAAGCATTTATTACCATCTTACCTACTGTGTGCCAGGCACTGCGCTAAGCACTTTTACAAATATTCTCTCATTTGATTGGCTTGGCCTTTATCCCCTACTCTCCACCTCCTCCTGTTCCAAAAGAAAAAGTCAGCTGCTCACAGTTCAAGACCTGCCTTTCCTCCTGGCTGAAGTAACCGAGAGGAACAAGTGGCCAAGAATTAGGGAAATTTGGTTCTGTTGAGTCTGACATTCATATGTCACTTTATGATTACAAAACACTTTACATATCACAACTCACTGGATGCTTATCACAGCTCAATAAGGGAAACAGGACAGGGAGGATTTACTCCCATTTTACAGAGGGAGAAACTAGACCCCCAGTAGGTAGAGTAAACTTAGTCCCATAGTAGAATAGATTCAAATCCAAGTCCTCTGACTTTTCTAAGCCCAGAGTATCTTTCTACGACAGTAGAGATATTTCTGATTATAAAATTGTTTTTTGTTGTTCCATTATTTCCAATTGTGTCCAATTCTTTGTGATCCTATTTGGTTTTGTTTTGTTTTTATTTTTGTTTTTTGGCAAAGATACTAGAGTGATTTGCCATTTCCTTCTCCAGTTTATACTGCAGATGAGGAAACTGAGGCAAATAGGGTAAATTGACTTGCCCAGAGTCACATAGCTAATAAGTAACTGAGGTTGGACTGTGACCAAATAATATTCATTTCTTCAATCATTCAAAAATTAATTGAAAACCTAATAATTGTAGGTTAACGTACTTGGCACTCTGGCAAGATAGGAGTTAAGGTATTCTTATAAATAACTAAACAATACAATATAATATGATATTTAAATATTTTAAATATGATAAACACATTTTTAAAAAGAGAAAAGAAAACAAAGGCCCAATAATCACAACCACAGCCCTAGGCAAATGACTAGCCTCTGAATCTGTATCCTCACCCATAAAATGGACATAAATAGTCCCATAAAAGGCTCCCAGGAGAGTTGTTTGTAATGGAGTTCCTGCTCTATTAGCATATTCCAGTAACAATGGGCTCATGGCTTCTTTCTCACTTGTTCAGTCCTTTCCATGATCCTTCACCACCATAAAGGTTCATCTGTCAGTGATGCTCTGTGATTATCTATCATGGAACGCCATCTCAGAAGATTCATGATTACAGGGAAACCAAAGGATAATGGAAAGAAGGCTGGTAGTTGTAAAAAAAAAAAAAAAAAAAGGCTAAAGCAGTTTATGAGCAATGATGCGTGTGTAAAAAACAAATAGATTGTCCCAAAGAGTCATGTTTTCAAAAGAGAAATTGAGAATTGTCAACAACCATATTAAAAAACACATTTGTTAGCTTTTTTTCTTTCTTGTGTTTACTTCGCTTTTAATCTGATTTCTCTTGTGCAGCATGACAAATATGGAAATATGTTGAGAAGAATTGCATATGTTTAACCTATATTGGATTGCTTGCTAGCTTGGAGAGGAGGGAGGAGGAAGAGATGGAAAAAAATTTGGCATATGAGATTTTGCAAGGGTGAATATTGAAAACTATCTTTGCATGGATTGGAAAAACATAATATTAAAAAATTAAAACAAACGAAAAACAACAACAAGAAATGGCTATTGAAAAGATGCCTGGAGAATCAAATGTAGCTGGCAGCAGCTAAGCTATGTAACAGGCCAGTAGGGGCACTTTTCATTTTTGTCTGAAGTAGCAAAGAACCCAAGTTAGGAGTTTCAGAGTTGAAAGAGCATGGTTTCTAGACTAGGTGACAAGGGGGCTAATGAAATGACTAGCTGGTGAGAAGCAATGGGCAGAGACCCAGATCTAGAGTCAGAACTACCTGAGTTCAAATCTAACAACAGACATTTACTAGCTATATAACCTGGGTAAGACACTTAACCCTATTTGCCTCAGTTTCCTCATCTGTGAAATGGGGACAAAAATAGCCCCCACCTTACAGGATTGTTGTGAGAATAAAATGAGATAATAAGTGTAGTGTTTAGCACAGGGCTTGGCTATATAAATGTTAACTATTTAAATTATGAAGAAAGATGACTATAAAAATATAAATTAAAACAAAACTGAAAGGCAGCCAAACTCTGATTAAAAGCAGTGACCAGTATTGTCTCTAGAGGGGAGATGATGAAATATATTCCTCTTTTTGATTGAAAAGTGGGGTATCATAAGCGGCAGTATATGTGGGTAGAAACAGCTAGGTGGCACAGTGGGGAGAGCGCTGGACAAGACTTAGGAAAACCTGACTTCAAATTCTACCTCAAATACTTGCTAGCTCTGTGACTGGATAAGTCATTTAAACTTCATTTACCTCAGTTTTCTCATCTGTAAAATGAGGATTTTTAGATTCATTTAGATTCAATGACTTCCAAGGTCTCTTTTAACTTTTAGGTCTGTGGCTCTGATTTTAAAAAAAAACAAAAAAAAAAAAAAAACTTTCTATTTTGGTTGCAGCTAAACAACCCTCAAGCTTTAGTCTTGTTTTCACCATTCTTCAAGGAAAAAAAAAAGTCCTTATGATTCTTTGTTTACAAGTAGGACTTTGATGAATGGGGAAGTGGGACACCTTATCAGAAAATGTCTGTGGCATTAAAAAGAACAAAAGGCATCAATAATTTTAAGTGGTGCAAGAAACAATTATCAAGGATGCCTAAGAAGAGGGAAAGGATGTGGGCTTGTCATGTAGCAAGAGTGGGAGATAATAGATGGACAGCCTGAGAGCTGTGCTCTCAGAATCTACAAATGCTAAGAGAATGAGAGAGAGTACCCCAGTCCACTCAGTAAAAGATTTATAAAAAGGTGTAGACACAAGTCACATCTAGAGGGAAAATGTGAACCGGGTCGGCTCCACATCAGGGCAAAGGCTCCTCATTGATGAGATCACCAATCCACCAAAGGATTCCAGTATTTCTCTCCTCCCCCCTCCCCGTTTTTTTCAGACAAGGTCCAAGGTAGCCAAAATCAAAATCAAAGCCATGAAGCCTATCCTAAGAGCATTGCTATCTCAGATTCAAAAGTTTCTCTCCTGCCTTCTTCTCTTAGAAGCTGTGTGTCTCCCTCACTTCATTTTCCTCAGTATAAAGTGAGGAAAAGGAATAACACCTGCCTTCCAAGGTTGTTGTAAGAATAATCTAAGCAAAGTACTTTTCAAAGCTTGAAATACTATTAATAAAAGTTGAACAGGTATTATTATTAACTGTACTGATTCTCTCTTAGAAAGAGTGTGGAAGGCCTTAGTGTAGGGGAAAGGGAATAAGCATTTATTAAGCACTTACTATGTGCCAAATATTTACAAATTTGATTTTATTCAATCCTCACAGCAACTCTGTGGAGTAGGTGCTGAATTATTAGCGTTTTTTTAGTTGAGGAAATAGGCTCACCAAGAATCACTTAAGTAGTAAGTGCCTAAGGCTGGTTTTGAACTCAACTCAAGTTCTTGACTCCAGGCCCAGCTCTTGACACTGTGCCACTTAAGATGCCTAGACTTTTTTTTTTAATGACATTAAAATGCTTTATTTTCCCAATTACATGTCAAAATTTTTAACATTCATTTTTGTATGATTTTGAGTTCCAAAAGAATTTTTCTCCTTTCCTCGCTTATCTTCTCCCCCCTTTCCAAAGCAACAAGCAATCTTATATAGGTTATACATGTACAATCATTTTAAATGTATTTCCATATTCATCATTTTGTGAATGAAACATCAGAACAAAAGGGAAAAAAAACATGAGAAAAAAATCAAATAAAAATGGTGAAAATAGTATGCGTCAATCTACATTCAATCTCCCTAATTCTTTCTCTGGAGGCAGATAGCATTTTTCCATCCCAAGTCTACTGAAATTACCTTGGATCATCGTATTGCTGGGATGAGCTAAGTCTGTCATAGTTATTCATTGCATTATCATTGTGTACGATGTTCTGATTCTGCTCACTTCACTCAGCACCAGTTCTTGTAATTCTTTCCAGAATGTCTTGGATAAGTAAAGAATCTGAGGGAAGATTGCTTCACTGGATCATTCCATCCATAAGTTCATCATCATGAGAATTCTTTCTGGCTCTACCCAATCTGGAGTTCTCAGCCCATTTAGTTCTTGATATAAATCAATGCTGTTATTTCTCCAATATCTTAAGGGTATTAGGAATGATTATATATAGTACTTTCCAGTTTAGATTGCTGCAACCCATCTATGACCCATACAGTTCTTCAGTCTCGGGGATTAGAACGGCTCATATCTCCCATATCTCAGCTTCCATGTCTGTCCCTTCCCCAACTGAGAATTCAAAGTTCACCAAAGGTGGAGAACAAATCTGCTTTTTGAAAGATGACATAAAATGATGGAAAGAGCATTGCCCCAGGGTCAGAAGAACTGAGCTAGGGTCCTGCCTCCACATCCCTTCCCTGTATGACCCTTGAACAAAGCCCTGCCCTTTCTGAGTTTCCTTCTCTGTATAGTTTCACTTGTACTAATAGGATTATAATTGAGAAAAGTAATTTTTAAACCTTAAAAATGTTATAGAAATGGGCTTGTCATTTTAATAATAATAGATGATAGAATGTTATAGAAATGTGCTTGTCATTTTAATAATAATAGATGATAAGAATGTTATGGAAATGTGCTTGTCATTTTAATAATAATAGATAATGAGAGGCCATGGGAAATAACAGATAGGAGGAAAAACATCTGAGTTTTTCCAACACATACTGGCTGTTATGTGACCCTAAGTGAGTCACTAAGTCTCTTAGTGGTGAGGGCAGCTCTCTAACTTGCTGAGAAGATGCCCATCTGTAGAAAGCCAAGGTTCCCAGAGAAATAAAGTCCCTGGGCTTGAAATCTCTCTAAATAGATAAGTATTGCTCTTAATAGTAATCCCTCTTATCTCATTTCTCTTCACTTTTTTGTCTGTTTCTTCTGCCCAGGGCTGAGGAAAAAAAAAAGCTTGAATTCCATACACCCAAACCTGTCATACAAGATGAGCGCAATTTAGAACTGAAGAAGAAAATCCAGATGATAATGGAGCAGCGCTTACAGCAGGTTGAGACTGTGAAGCCAGGACCCCGGAAGATCAGAGCAGAGCTAGTACCATGGCTCAGGTCCAAGGTGAGTTCCTCCCAGAGAGATGATCTGTGTGGAGTGTGCTCTGGTTCACTGAGCCAGCCAAATGCAGAAGTCCTGCCTTCCCAGAATGGCTTTGCTGCTAAAAAATCTGTTTCTACATCACTTGTGGAGGAGTGTGAATTGGCCTATGGGGACCAGCCCAGGGGGATGCTCAGAATTGCCTTTCCTGGTTCCAAGGGACCCCCATGGGAACTTTGGGCTCTACTGCCAGCCTTAAGTGATTCAGAACTACCCTGGTCAGAACACCGTACTGCAGGGATCAGGGCATGGGTACCATGCCCTAGTCTCTTTAGACTCAGTAATGGTTCTTTAAGGCTAAAGTTATAAAGCATCTTTGGGGGATTGGGATTGTGGTATATATACACCTATGACTGGATAGGCCAAAGCTGTTGGATTCCTTGAGCTTAGGAGTTCTGAGCCACAGTAGCCTAAAATATGGCCAATATGGTGGTCCTTAGCGAGTGGAGGAGAGTCGGGTGGGAGCTGCAGGCTGCCTAAAGAGTGGCAAACTGGTCCAGATTGGAAATAAAGCATCCAAAAGCTTCTGTGTTGATCAATCAATAAGTAGTATCAGGCTAAGAGTGGCCAATGCATTTCCAACGTGGGTGAAAGAAGGGAGATCTAGAACCTATCCCCCAAAAAAGCATCTTTCTCTCAACAGCCCACAAAGTAAGTATTAGCAGAATAATGACTCCACTTTTAAAGATGAAAATCATGGAGTTATAGATTTCAATCTGTGAGGGATCTCCTAGATCAGCTGGCTCCTGCTTGGATACATATACGTGGTATTTCACTTTAAAACCAGATCTGTGGAGCCAGAATGTTGTTCTGGATTAGTAGAGGACATGATCTAAGACCATGAAAAAGCCACTATGGTAGGACTATTCCCTGGGACCTTCAGGGCCGCTCAAGTTTCCCTTTGGGGAAGTAAATTGGGGACCTATGTTCTAGGTATAGTGTTGGTCTTGTCTTTCCATTTTCCTAGACTCCCTTGGAAGAACAACACTGGAAAATGTTGGAGGAGAGCCGAATAAAACTTTACCAGAGACTCCAGAAAAACACAGCTGCTAGAGAAGCAGAGCAGAGAGAGCAATTCCGCATATCGACTCTGAGTGGAGGTCCTCGGCCTTGCATCGTGAGGTCTTAAAATGCCACCTCCTTTGTTCTACCCCCAGGCCCCTCAGGAGCTAGACTGCAGCCCTGGGGGACTTGGAGACGTAGGGAAGGTAGTTTCCCAAGAAGCCCAGTTCCCTGAGCATACAAGAGCTGTCACAGAGATAGGAAGGGATAGTAAGTTGGGTTGGGCAGAAGTAGGGATAAAGGACTTGGCCAGAAAGTCCTAGAGCATATACTGTGTGTCAGCAGTTTTCTTAAGGAGTTAAAATATATGAGGGGATAAAGTGAGTCTCCCAGCTTTGAGCAGTCCTACCTTTTTGTGAGCTATTTCTGACCCCCTTGCTCCCTCAGGACCCTCCATAGTCCATACGCTGGGGTTCTCTCCCAGACAGATGTTCTGTTGTAGGAATGCTTTTGTCATGTTCCCTGCTGAGCCTCCTTCCTTGTTTCTGAGAAGGAAATCTGTAGAGTTGGTGGTTCCCATGGCCAATGTGTTGATTTGTTTGTCCTTAATAATACTTAATTGTTACAAAGTAGGATTTTTCTTGGGGTTGGTGAATTAATGGGTTCCTGAGTAGTGACAATGTTGAAAAAAATCAATAAAATGTTTTTTAAACATAAAGAAGGAAACAAAAGTATGTCTAGAAGAGCGAGGGGGGAGTATTATTTATCCCCCTTTTACCTAATTTTTTTTTTACTTTCACTATTCCCTACAAGTCTGAATGAACTGATAACTCCCATTCTGTCCCATCCTGTCCCATCCCATCTCCATCACACAGGTGTAGTTTATTAGAAAGAAGATCGGTTTTAAAATAAGAAAAGTTGTATAGAAATCCTGGCCCTGCTACTTAATTACTTGTGGTATGATCTCAAAGCTGGGCCTTTTTCTTCTCTGGGCCTTCATTTATTCATCTTTTAAAAGTCCTGTGATTCTGTTCATCCTTTATGACCCATTTTAAAGACTAATTCTTTGAGGAAGCTTTCCTTTAATAATACTTCCATTGCAAATTAGAAATGACATAGCAGATTCTCACTGGGGAAGCTAGGATCAATACTCAGAATGGATTGGCTCTATGTGGGTGTATGATCCCAACAAAAGACTTTCCTGCTTTGGATAGCCAAAAAGAGGTTTCCATCAGGATACTTCTATATAGGCAATGGCAGGTGAGAATGGAGGAAGGAGAAGTTGGCCAGTGTCACAGAGTAGTGGACTGAGCAAGAATTCTTCAGTGGCTTATAACTGAATGGACCAGATACTATCTATTGCCCTTATTATTGTTTTTCCCCACTGAGGCAATTGGGGTTAAGTGACTTGCCCAGGGTCATGCAGCTAGGAAGTGTTAAGTATCTGAGATCAGATTTGAACTCAGGTCCTCCTGACTTCAGGGCTGGTGCTCTATCCACTGTACCATCTAGCTGCCCCTTTATTATGGGTCTTGTGGATAAATGCAAATTTTATCAGTTTTATTCCACCATCCTTTTTGAAGAAGGAAGGAAGATATTTTATTCTATCACTTATCAAAATTCCCAGTCTTCAACTGGGTTTATGGGGTCAGTGCCTGTTCTTCAGCAAGGGCACAAGAATATTAAAGTCAACCATAA
The DNA here is from genome assembly GCF_016432865.1 of Antechinus flavipes. Lineage (NCBI taxonomy): Eukaryota > Metazoa > Chordata > Mammalia > Dasyuromorphia > Dasyuridae > Antechinus > Antechinus flavipes. The sequence goes on along the minus strand of NC_067403.1, from coordinate 194,708,664 downwards.
ACTTTGCATGAACTAGCTAAAGGATAAAGAGAACAGAATGCCAGACATTGGTATTGAGAGTCTCCACCCTCCCAAATATAAATTATGTATAGAACCACATCTCCAGTAATTAGGTGGGGTGTTGAGCTTCAACCCATATATGGAGAAAATTTTCAATTTCTTTTTTTTCCAATTTAATATTTTATTTTTCTTAGTTACATGCAAAAAATAATTTTTAACATTTGTTTTTTTTTTTTAAATTCTGAATTCCAATTTTTCTCTCTCTCTTTCCTCACCCCTTGAGAAGATGAGCAATTTGATATAGGTTAAACATATGTAGTCATACAAAATATATTTCCATATTAGTTATATTATGAAAGAAATATTATGATCATCATAATACAATGTTGCTGTTATGGTGTACAGCAGTCTCTTCTGCCCACTTCACTTTGCATCAGTTCATGTAATTATTTCCAGGTTTTTCTGAGAGTATCTGATAAATAGTATCTTATTTTTTCCCAAGTTACAAGTAAAGGCAATTTTTTGGCATTCATTAAAAAAAATTTTTTTTGAGTTCCAAATTTTCTCTCTTCATTACCTCTTGCCTCTCTGAGATGATAAGCAATTTGACACAGGTTATACAAGTTTAGTCATGCAAAAAATATTACCATATTAGTCATGTTAGTGAGAAAAGACACAGATCCAAAGGGGAAAAATTTTTTTTTAAATATAGAAAATGAAAAACAGTATGTTTTGACATGCATTCATACCCTTATCATTTCTTTCTCTGGAAGTAGATCGCATTTTTCATCATGAGTCCTTTAGAATTATTTTGGATCATTAATGCTGAGAATACCTAAGATATTTACAAGTGGTCATCATATAATATTGCTGTTACTATGCATATTTTCCTTGTTCTGCTCAATTCTCTTTGCATCACCATGTATATTTTCCAGTTTTTTCTGAAGTCATCCTGCTTGTCATTTCTTAAAGCACCATCACATCTTCTCTCACAATTATATACCACAAACTTGTTCAACCATTCACTAATTAATGGGCATCCCCTCAATTTCAAATTATTTTCAAGAAAAAGGCTGCTATAAATATTTTTATACATATAGGTTCTTTTATTTATTTTTTAAAATTTCTGTGGGATATAGATAGTGGTGGTATTTCTGGGTCAAAGAGTATGCACAGTTTTATTTATTTTTTTATTTTTTAACAATAACTTTTTATTTTCAAAATACATGCAAAGATAGTTTTGAATATTTATCCTTGTAAAATCTTGTGTTCCAAATTTTTCTCCCTCCCTTCACCCCATTTCCCTTCCCTAGACAGCAAGTAATGCAATATAGGTTAATTATGTACAATTCTTCTAAATATATTTCCACATTTATCATGTTTACACACAGTTTTATAGCCCTTTGGACATACCTCCAGTTTGCTCCCCAAAGTGATTGAATCAGTTCACAATTCCATCAACGATGCATTAATATCTCAATTTTCCCAAATGCTGGCCAACATTTGTCATTTTCCTATTCTATTATATTAGCCAATCTGATAGGTGTGGGGTGGGAATTCAGAATTTGCATTTCTGTAATCAGTTGGTGTTTTTTCCCACATGATTATAAATAACTGACTTCTTGTCTTCTTGTTTATATCATTTGACCATTTATCACCCGGGGAATGACTTGTCTTCTTACAAATTTAACTCAACTCTATATATTTGAGAAATGAGAGCTTTATCAAAGAAACATAAAAACTCACAGTTATGATTACTATATATTTTCCTCTATTGTATTTTCTCCCTATTTATCCTTCTTTTTCTCTGTCCTTTTAACCTGTCCATCCTCAGAAGTGTTTTGTTTTTAACTACCATCTCCTTATCCCCTTTCCCTATTACTTTTCTGTAGGATAGATGATACCTAATTGAATGCATATGTTTTTCCTTCTTTGAGTCAATTCTGATGAGAATAAGGTTCAAACATTGCCTACCCTCCACTTCATGTTCTCCTCCATTGTAAAAACTCTTTTTATGTGCAATAACTTACACCATTTTCCCTGTCCCTTCCTTATTTTTTCAATGCATTCCTTTCTCCTTAATTTAATTTTTATTTTTAGATATCATCCCATGATAGATAACTCCTACCTATATCCTTCATTTATATGGATTCCTTCTAAATGTTATAATAATGAGAAAGTTCTTGGAAGTTACAAACATCATCTTCCTATGTAGGAATGTAAACAGAGTAACCTTCTTGAATTCCTTATGATTTCAATTTCTTGTTTTACCGTTTTTATGTTTCTCTTGAGTCTCAGATTTCAATGTCAATTTTTCTATTCAGCTCTGTTCTTTGGAATGCTTGAAATTCCTTAGGAATGCTTCAAAGTCCCCTATTTCATCAAATATCCATTTTTTCCCTGAAGTATTATACTCAGTTCTGCTTGTGGGTGATTCTTGATTGTAATTCTACTTCTTTGCCCTTTAGAATATCATATTCCAAGTTCTCTGATCCCTTAATGTAGAAGCTACTAAATCTTGTGTTATCCTGACTGTGGTTCTAAGATAATTGGATTTTTTCTTTCTGACTGCTTGCAT